>NC_091246.1:85115535-85745000 GCF_042477335.2 Ovis canadensis | reverse complement strand
TTCCTAGGTTAGAACTTGGGTCATAAATGGGCTTGAATTCTTTTGAAATTCTCCAATATAGTTTGTTTGTTCAACTATAGCATTTAAAAGTAAAAGTAATGAATATTTTGATAATCAATGGGGTGACCATTGTTATTACTAACATCTTTGGAGGAACTGAGGGTCATAAGAAGCCTTATAAGAAAGTACAGGAGGAAGGGTAAAAATCAGAGAAAAATAGAATTTGTAGAATGCCATGGGTTTTAAAGTCATTTTTACCAGTGGTATATGTTTATGGGAAGAGAGTTATAATTATTTTGGAATTTTCTTTCATCGAGTCATGTCTTAGGACTGTTATATTGATTGTAATTTCTTTGGGGAGAGAGTGAGATGACATTAGCCACAACTTGATTTTTGGCAATTATTTTCCTCTTCTGCTTCTAAAACATAACCCAGCTGCCTGAGAGAAATGAATCTTTTTTTTTTTTTCTGTGTCAGAAAGAGGAGAAAGAGAACTGTCTTAGAAACATATTTAAAGCACATGATGAAAATGAAAGGATTTTTAAAGAAAACCTTTTAGAGTCTATTTTCTTTGTGCCAGGTACCAGATGTTGATGTTGGCAGTGCTTAAGAGGGTCACAGGGCATTTACAGTCACTAGGCTATGGGAAATAAAATTTCAGGTCTGTTGTACCAAAGATTATTTAAAACTCATGTTTACCTAGTGGTAACTGGTACAAAAGTATTTTTTGTGTTTGAGCCCCTCTTAAGTAGGTATCTTAGAAATACATGATCAATGAAATTGCTACAAAATAGATTTATGTTCCAAAGGCTCTTAGCATTACGAACCTTCAAACCTTCGTAGGTTCCATTTAAGTATTTTTCCATGCAAAAAGCAGATTGCTGTCAACTGTGTTAGGACACGATGAGCTTTACTTTTGAGCTATCCACTTCCAGTTAGAGGACACAAGCTGTGCTCCTTGCCGTATGCATGTGCCAGAAAGGGGAGTGCACGTGTGTGTGTGCACACACACCATACTAGATGCTATTTTCTTAGTATCCTCTAGAAGCAGAGTTTTAGGGGAAAACAGAGCCTTTTGTCCCCCTCTGCTATGGGTGATCTGAAGTCTTTTTTGTTACTGATAATGGTGATTGTAGGGAAGAAATGTTTTCCTCCACCCTTCAAGGGTCCCTGGATGGGTCTGAAATTAAACTGACAAGGACAGATTAACAGGAGATTGATAAATTATTTTTAAACAGGAGAAAAGCATACAGATACATTTAATCTAAATTTTATGGGACATGGGAACTTTCATAAGGAAATGAAGACCCAAAGCAACAGACTTGAGTATTTCATCCTAGATTTTTGAAGAGTGCACAGTTGTGGAGGGATATGGTAGGGTAAGGAGGGGGTCATTGTAGTGAACTGGGGAAAGACCCAGCAAGGCTTGTTTGTGAGGATTCTTTCCTGCATCCCTTTGTGTTCGGAGATAAGATGCTCCTTTCCTCTGGGCATAGGGAGGGCACCTGGCATTATGAGGGTTTTATGGCCTATTCCAGGGAAGAAGGATGAGGGCAAGGTCAGAGTAACCTTCTTCTGCTGTTTTCTCAAACTCTTTAAGCTTAAGAGATTCAGTATACCATGGTGCTTTATTTTGTGGTTCTGAAGTCCATCAGGATACTAGGGTTAATAGTTTGAATGCAAAAATAGGATTTGGGGAAATAAAGTTCTTCAAAACAAAACAGATTCTCACAAGAGAACCTCTGTAATCATTACAGATTATTGTTTCTTCTGGATCTAATGTTGAGAAGAGTTTGATTGTGACTTTACTGAGCTTTTCCAAATGATTTTAAGTATTTTTGCTATAGCTATCAATTGAGATTTTGCTCAAGAAATTTGAATTTGTTTATAAATACAGTGGGATTAACTTTTCTAGGCTCCAGTTCCTTTCTTATTTCTGCCCCAAAGAATTAGTTACTTTTTCTGTAGAAAAGGGAATTTCAAATAGTCTGTTAGGAATTAAGAAAAAACTAGAAGGAAATATCATTAGTTGTGCCTCTGGTTGCTGGAATTGTAACTAATGTTTGCTTCTTTATGCTTTCTACACTTTTGAGATTTTCTGTAGCTGAGAGTATATTGTTTATAGAATCAGAAGGGAGAAAAAAATATATGTATTTTGTATATGATATATTCATAATAGCATATCTGTATATGGTATATATACATATTTCAGCTGAATTTGTTATAATTCAGGAGTCAAACATTGCCCTTTCAATTGCAGATACAGGAACCTTGGTTCTGAACGATAAAAAAATACGGCCCTGTTGATGATGGTATAGCTTTCAGAGCTACCTGCCGTTTGAATTGGTGCTTACAGGTATGGACCACCTTCTCAAGGGGTTTGTTGGTGACCAAAGGAAGCACTGTGTTTATAACTTACATGGTAGAAAGGGCTCACCATTGTTGCTGTTACTGTCACATGCTTCTTTGGTTTCTGCCTCCCATGTGTATGCTCTAGGGGCATAACCATAGTTTTGGTAATGCCCATTCAGTGTGTTTGTGCAATGAAAGTGAGTTCATAGGACAGGATGGTGGGGAGAATTGGGATAATTTCAGAATTTTCTCTTATTATGTCTGTATAGTTTAGTGGAGAATATAAAATAGCATAAAATGAGTCCCTACTGCTAGATAGATGCGTTTAGGATTTGCTTGTAATTCATACAGTCCTTTGGAAAAGGCAATGGCACCCCACTCCAGTACTCTTGCTTGGAAAATCCCATGGATGGAGGAGCCTGGTAGTCTGCAGTCCATGGGGTCACTAAGAGTTGGACACAACTGAGCAACTTCACTTTCTCTTTTCACTTTCATGCATTGGAGAAGGAAATGGCAACCCGCTCCGGTGTTCTTGCCTGGAGAATCCCAGGGACGGGGGAGCCTGGTGGGCTGCCATCTATGGGGTCTCATCTTATAGAGTCAGACATGACTGAAGCGACTTAGCAGCAGCAGCAGCAGCATACAGTCCTTAGTGTAGTTTTAAATGTTACTTCAAGTTGGAGGAATTTCTTTGAACCATAACATGTTACAGTTACTTGGAAAAATTATGTAGAAGACGTATTAAAAAAACTGCTTTGTTACTTTTTAAAAATTTAGTTTTATTTTTAATTGGAGGATAATTACTTTACAATATTTTGATGGTTTCTGCTGTACATCAACATGAGTTACCCGTAGGTATACGTATGTCTCCTCTCTCTTAAACCTCCTTCCTACATGCTGTGTTACTTTTAAAGTGTGATCTTGGGGCTAGTATTTTCACCCTCTGAACTTTGTTATCTTCATCTGTAAAATGGGCATACTAATGACACCTTCCATTATGATAATTGTGGGGATTTATGAAAATATTTTGTAAATCCATGTATGTTTCTTTTATTGACTAAGGTACTTTTGGCAAACTACCTAAGTTTCAGTAGAGGTGATTTGGATCAAATCCTTGACTCACAGCCCAGAGCCAAACTGCCTTTATCCATTCTCCTTGAAAGAGGAGAGGTCAAAGATGTATGATTTTAATTTTATTTTTGTGAGAGATTGTGGTGACTCTAACCCCCACAGTTTCCATTAAAAAAACCTCAAAAATAGCTATTCATTTTCTTTTTCTAATTACTTGGCAGAAATTTAGAATTGAAAGAGAGAAACAAGTAACAACCAACCTTTGCTTCAACAAAAGGGATTCTTGGGTCCTGGAGACCAGAAAAATGAGCAGGAATGCTCAGAGTGAGTTTGGGTGGATTGCAGAACCTGGATAGTAATTACTTTCACTGAGCTAAAATTTTAACTTAATACACAGAAGCAGTTCAGTTCAGTTCAGTCTCTCAGTCGTGTCCAACTTTTTGCGATTCCATGGACTGCAGCACACCAGGCCTCCCTGTGTATCACTAACTCCTAGAGTTTACTCAAACTCACGTCCATTGAGTCAGTGATGCCATCCAACTATCTCATCCTCTGTCGTCCCCTTCTCCTGCCTTCCATCTTTCCCAGCATCAGGGTCCTTTCAAATGAGTCAGCTCTTCGCATTAGGTGGCCAAAGTATTGGAGCTTCAGCTTCAGCATCAGTCCTTCCAATGAATACCTAGGACTGATCTCCTTTAGGATGGACTGGTTGGATCTCCTTGCTGTCTATGGGGATCTCAAAAGAGTCTTCTCCAACACAGTTCAAAAGCATCAATTCTTCAGTGCTCAACTTTCTTTATAGTCCAACTCTCACTTCCATACATGACTACTGGAAAAACCATAGCCTTGACTAGATGGACCTTTGTGGACAAAGTAATGTCTTTGCTTTTTAATATGCTGTCTAGGTTGGTCATAACTTTCCTTCTAAGGGTTAAGTGTCTTTTAATTTCATGGCTGTAATCACCATCTGCAGTGATTTTAGAGCGAAAAAAAGAAAGATAAAGTCAGCCACTGTTTCTACTGTTTCCTCATCTATTTCCCATGAACTGATGGGACCAGATGCCATGCTTTTAGTTTTCTGAATGTTGAGCTTTAAGCCAACTTTTTTACTCTCCTCTTTCACTTTCATCAAGAGGCTCTTTAGTTCCTCTTTGATTTCTGCCATAAGGGTGGTGTCATCTGCATATCTGAGGTTATTGATATTTCTCCCAGCAACCTTGATTCTAGCATGTGCTCCCTCCAGCCCAGCATTTCTCATGATGTACTCTGCATAGAAGTTAAATAAGCAGGGTGACAATATACAGCCTTGACATACTCCTTTTCCTACTTGGACTAGATCTGATAGAGAGAGTGAGTGCCTGATGAACTATGGACGGAGGTTCGTGACACTGACAGAAATCAAGACCATCCCCAAGAAAAAGAAATGCAAAAAAGGAAAGTGGCTGTCTGAGGAGGCCTTACAAGTAGCTGTGAAAAGAAGAGAAGTGAAAAGCAAAGGAGAAAAGGAAAGATATACCCATTTGAATGCAGAGTTCCAAAGAATAGCAAGGAGAGATAAGAAAGCCTTCCTCAGGGATCAGTGCAAAGAAATAGAGGAAAACAATAAAATGGGAAAGACTAGAGATCTCTTCAAGAAAATTACAGATACTGAAGGATCATTTTATGCAAAGATGGGCTCAATAAAGGACAGAAACGATATGGACTTAACAGAAGCAGAAGATACTAAGAAGAGGTGGCAAGAATACACAGAAGAACTGTACAAAAAAGATCTTCACGACTCAGATAATCACAATGGTTTGATCACTCACGCTCACCTAGAGCCAGACATCCTGGAATGTGAAGTCAAGTGGGCCTTTAGGAAGCAGCACTACGAATAAAGCTAGTGGAGGTGATGGAATTCCAGTTGAGCTATTTCAAATCCTGAAAGACGATGCTGTGAAAGTGCTGCACTCAATATGCCAGCAAATTTGGAAAACTCAGCAGTAGCCACAGGACTGTAAAAGGTCAGTTTTCATTCCAATCCCAAAGAAAGGCAATGCCAAAAAATGCTCAAACTATCGCACAATCACACTCATCTTACAAGCTAGTAAAGTAATGCTCAAAATTCTCCAAGCCAGGCTTCAGCAATACATGAACCGTGAACTTCCAGATATTCAAGCTGGTTTTAGAAAAGGCAGAGGAACCAGAGATCAAATTGCCAACATCCGCTGGATCATGGAAAAAGCAAGAGAGTTCCAGAAAAATATCTATTTCTGCTTTATTGACTATGCCAAAGCCTTTGACTATGTGGATGACAACAAACTGTGGAAAATTCTTTAAGAGATGGGAATTCCAGACCACCTGACCTGCCTCTTGAGAAACCTATATGCAGGTCAGGAAGCAACAGTTAGAACTGGACACAAGACAACAGATTGGTTCCAAATAGGAAAAGGACTACATCAAGGCTAACATGTTGATTGTTAATAATTTTCTAGCATGCAGTGCTATGCTGCTGCTAAGTCGCTTCGGTCATGTCCGACTCTGTGCAGAGCTATAAATGATTGTAAAGCTGTATGCCATTTAGTGACATGGATTGGGAGGGGCATGCGTATATTTATATTTTCAGGTGATTGTCAAATCTGTAATACTTGAATTTATTCACTCTACAACACTCTCAGACCCAAACCATCTATTATGTAGTGAAAAAATTGTATAACTAAGAGACATGATACTTACTAACACATTAGGACTATGAATGGACTTAAACTCAAGTTTTCTGAGTTCAAGTTTAGTGGATAAGAAGAGTTGCTACCTTACGGGATTTAGATAGAATGAAATTTAACATGTGTGTTTCTAGTGTTAAGAACAGTAACTAACGAAGGGAAAGACTTAACAAATACTATCATTTTTACTTTGTATTATTGCTGTCATTACCACCACATTGTGCAAGATTGTCAAGCAGTTCTTTGGTGTGTGCCATGCTGGAGAAGTTCATCTCTTGCTCATACATTGAAGCAAGTGCCCAACTTATGGCTCTATTTAATGAAAATTCCACAAAGCTGCTATACTTTTGATTTCCATTAAGACTTATGAGGAAATTCCCTGGCAGTACAGTGGTTAGGACTCTGTGCTTTGACTGCTGAGGGTCTGGATTCAATCCTTGGTCAGGGAACTAAGATCCCACAAGGTGAGCTGCTACTGCTGCTAAGTCACTTCAGTTGTGTCTGACTCTGTGCAGCCCCATAGATGGCAGCCCACCAGGCTCCGCAGTCCCTGGGATTCTCCAGGCGAGAACACTGGATTGGGTTGCCATTGCCTTCTCCAATGCATGAAAATGAAAAGTGAAAGTGAAGTCGCTCAGTCGTGTCCAACTCATAGTGACCCCAGGGACTGCAGCCTACCCGGCTCCTCTGTCCATGGGATTTCCCAGGCAAGAGTACTGGAGTGAGGTGCCATTGTCTTCTCTGCACAAGGTCTGGGGCACTGCCAGAATAAATGGGAAAAGGAAAACTCATGGAAAGCATTGGTAGAATATAGTTGAATGGTAATTTGGAATCCCAATGTTGAATTTTGTACATTTGTATCTATTTATGGATTGATTTGGAGAAGGAAATGGCAACCCACTCCAGTATTCTTGCCTAGAGAATCCTGTGGATAGAGGAGCCTGGTGGGCTGCTGTCTATGGGGCCACACAGAATCAGACACGACTGAAGCGACGCAGCAGCAGCAGCAGCAGCAGCAGCATGGATTGATCGGCGAAGAAAATGGCAGTTCACTCCAGTGTTCTTGCCTGGGAAATCCCATGGACAGAAGGGCCTGGTGGGCCACAATCAATGGGGTTGCAAAGACTTGGACACAACTTAGTGACTAAACAACACAGCATGGGTTGATTATATTTCCAACATATACACAAATTTGGCGAATGTGGTTCTGTCAAAGTTCATCCTCTTGAACCAACAGGGAATCCCTGGAATCATGCTTCATTTTTCAGCAGTCTCCGTGTTTCCTTAGCCATCTACATGGAATATGTAATATTTCAAGTATTTAAATTTCCTAATCCTGTCAGCACAGGGCTTTAAGTTGGAAGACGTTAGTTATGAAATCTATTCTGATGTAATTATTTAAAAGATCTGACTTTTGAGGAATTTATCTTATGACACAGGAGTATACTTACAATATGTTGGTTGAAAAGAAATAGATATAAAACTATAAATATTATGACCCCAACTGGTATATAAAAAGGTAGATATATTAACAACGAATACTGGAAGGTAATATGTAGTTGAGTAAATAATAGTGTTATCTGTTCTCTGGGTAGATTAATAGCAAGTATGTTTTTAAAACTTTTACAGATAACATTGTAAACTTTCTTTGAATTAACCTGCAATTTACTTCTTTAAAAAAAATGATTATTCATTTGGCTTTGCTGAGTCTTAGTTGTGGCAAGTGGGATCTAGTTCCCCTAGCAGGGATGGAACTCAAGCCCTCTGCATTGAGATCATGCAGTCTTAGCCACTGGACCACCAGGGAAGTCCTTGAAGCTCACTTCTTAAACTTTGTATAATTTTTCAGAAGAAAGAAATTGTCAGTTGTAGCGGAGAGCATGGCCACCCACGCCAATATTCTTGCCTCCAGGATCTCACAGACAGAGGAGCCTGGTGGGCTGCAGTCCATGGGGTCGCAGAAGAGTTGGACATTACCGAAGCGACTTAGCTTGCACGCCAGGTAGTGACGAATGCCAGCTTGTGTCATACTAGTTCGACTCTGTGTTTGATGTGCTTGCTATTTCTCAGGTAGTATAGCTGAGTAGAAAGAGCGTGGCTGTTGGAGCCAGGTGAGCCTGGTTTTTAACCTGTTGCCTTCATTTAAGAGCTTTGGAATTGGGGAAGTTGCTTCTCCGAACTTTAGCTCTCATTAAATCAGCAATGCTCTGTCCTTTTAAAGGTTTCTTATTTCTGAAAGTGGCTTTCTCTTGGAGGTATTCAGTAAATACTAGCTCTTTTCTCCACCCATCCACTATCCTCACTTCCCAATGCCACAAGGATCAGTTCAGGGAGTAACGGGACTTGGAAAAAAGTTTTAGTTTCATATTAACATTTTCTAACACTGGTGGCTCAGTGTTAGAGTCCGCCTGCTAATGCAGGAGACGTGAGTTAAATCCCTGGGTTGGGAAGATCCCCTGGAGAAGGGAGTGGCAACCCACGCCAGTATTCTTGCCTGGGAAATCCCCATGGACTGAAGAGCCTGATGGGCTGTAGTCCATGGGGTCACAAAAAGTCAGACACGACTTAGCCACTAAACAGCAAGAGCAGCAAGCATTTTCACTGGTTTACCTTTTCAGTCATCTTTTTACTGTACAAGCCTTGGTTTCTGTGAGTCTCACATCCTTGGGAACCAAACTTGTGACAATCAGGCAGTGTCTTTCTGCAAGGGGTGAGAAAACCGAGCAAACCTCAATGGTGGTGCGCTCTCTGGAGCAGCGTGAGAGCGTGTCCGCCTGGGAACGCTGAGCAGCAGCCTCCCCGTCCACCTCCCCCTGGCAGGCACGCGGAGGGTGTGGAGAGGACTCTGGGGCTGAGAGGGGGTTTGTAATTGCATGGCCGTCTGGCCTGCCCTGAGCATTCTCTTCCCTTCCAGGATTCCTGTAATTGTCATCAGATGGCTCAGTCTCCCAAATGTTTCCGTTATTGCAGTGACTTCTGGAGTGTGTTTAAGGGGGAAAGAAAGCGGCCAGAATTAGCAGTCATCATTTGTTTGTGTCTGTTCTGTTGTATGTAGACGTGTGCAGGTCAGGCATCTCTGGAGTATAGAGAAATTGGTCAGATGTACAGTCCTTACCATCTTCTCTAGTGCCTGCCTGTTTCTTTGCTATTGCTTTTCCTCCTGTGCTGATCGAAAGGAAAACAAAATTGATAAACGATGAAGGAAGGGGTCCTCTTTTCAACTCTAGTCTGTTATTCTTTTGGTCTCTTTATTTCTGGGGACAGTTATACAACATTGCATCTTTCCTGGGTGCAAGTCTTCAAGAAGTTAGGAGTTGGACAGTGAATAAGCCTTGTAATGAAGGGTTCCAAGTCTTGGGCATGGAGGAAACGAGACATTTGAGACAGAACTTGAATTTCAACTGAATAGAGTTCCAATGACAGAAATGATAGCGTTAATTGGCAAAGCAGATGTTCAGGTGGAAAGAACAGTGATAGGAAAGATGAGATGATTTGGAGCGGTGTATAGGATGAAGTTGAGCTTCCAAATAAAAACTTTGTAAATTTTCCTTCGTTCTTTGAAGAGGGTCAGCCTAATTCCAATTTTAGGCTGAATGCTATCTGTAAAAGCATAGAAGGAAGGGCTCATGCCCTCAGACCCACTCTGAGTCTTTCAAGGTAGTATTTGAATTTACCTTCATCATAAGCCTGCAACTGAAAACCTAACTGTGGGAAGATATCTTGTCAGGGTATTTTATTTTATTCAGGTAATCTCCTGTCCTTCCTGCTTTGCTAAGAAGGAAAGAATGGCCTAAATGAAAAAGGACAGCTAAATTAAAAAAAAATGAAAATGGAGTGATCGCCATATCTAAACCTATGTGTTTTTCCACCCCCTGGTTCCCTAAGCAGAGCCTGAGTACAGAGGTTGAGGTTGGATATGATTGCTCAACCTGATAATTTTGGAAAGTGTACAGTTGACGAGAACTAAAACAGTTTCTTCTGATTCATGCTGTTGGCTGAGAAATTGTGCCTTTGAAAAGCTGCTTTGCTCTACTGGCTCTTACTTACTTAACGAGTGAAGTAGCTCATTGTGTCCTGGTGCCTCTCTTGGTGTAGTGGTGGACTGTTCTCAAAGCTCCCAGGGCCCCAGCTCTAGAGAGTCACGTGAGCCATTTCACATTTGTCATACGCCTCTTTTACAGTAATTGTATTAAATACTGATGCTTACCCTGAAACCCATTCTACCTCTTTCTTCCCAAGTAGCCAGACATGGGAGATAGGTCCAAGATAGCTTGTGATTAATATAAAAACCTAAGTCATCATAATTTCATCCCCCTTAGGAGCTATTGATCTGATAGCAGGCATGTGACTAAGTTCTGGCCAATAATTTATAAGAGGAAGTGTGCTAGACAAAGGTAGTGAAGGTTACCCATCTGGAATGAGAAACAAATTCCTGCTTGGAATTTGTCAGCGATGCTTAGTGAGGCAGTGAGCAGACTCAGGGGGCTGAGCATGACAACAGGAAAGGCAGAGCTGGTGTCCTTGACACTTAGCCCACGTCTGCTGCTCCTGACTTGTTCTTTGAGAGAGCTCATTGTTTCAGCTCTTACAATCAGGACTTTCTATTACCTAAGGCCACCCTGATTTCTATCTCATAAAATGTATCCATGCATTTATCATGTCCCTTCCGGTATTTTCTGTGTGATCTGGAAAGTGGTTGTATTTTAAAATCTTTTTTAAAAACTAAATTTTTTTTTTTGGTTTTGTCCATGCTGCATGGCATGTGGGATGTTAGTTCCCCGACCAGGGATCAAACCCATACCCCCTGCATTGGAAGCGAAGAGCTTTAACCACTGTACTGCCAGAGAAGTCCCCTGGAGAGTAGTTCTTTATCATCGGTCATTTAAATCACACTATGTATCATTCAAAGTAGTTTCTATTTAAAGCATGAGAGGCAGGTCCCTCTTTTTGATAGGAAACTAAAACTGTTCCCAAGGCAAGCACGCAGCTGCCAGTGAAGTCATCTTGTGGACCATCTTGTCTTTACCACGAGGTACCTTGGTGAAAGATGTGATGGAACAGACGTTTTTGAGTTTGGTTGGTATTAGTTCTGCCCCTAATCTGAAAATGTTAGTGTAGAACCACTTGATTACTCTGAGTCATACTGAATTAGCTTTGCCCAGTTTCTAGGAGCCAGTGTTTCACCCCTTTCAGTGACCACTTCCTTCTTCTTTCTGTGGACAATAGACAAGTTAGTGAAGAAGTTAGAGAGAACTTGACCTGTGGAGATAAACCTTTTGAGTTCAAAGACTTGTGAAAGTCCCTTGGACAGCAAGGAGATCAAACCAGTCGATCTTAAGGGAGCTCAACCGTGAATATTCACTGGAAGGACTGATGCTGAAGCTGAAGCTCCAGTATTTTGGTAATCTGATGCAAACGGACAACTCATTGGAAAAGTCCCTGATGCTGGGAAAGATTGAGGGCAGAAGAGGGTGTCAGAGGATGAGATGGCTGGACGGCATCACCCATGCAATGGACATGAACTTGGGCAAACTCCGGGAGGTGGTGAGGGACAGAGAGGCCTGGTGTGCTGCAGTCCATGGGGTCACAAAGAGCCGGACACGACTGGGTGACTGAACAACGGCAACAATCTGCTTCTCTGCGTACTCTCTGCGTGCCCTTGGACACATTATATGACTTACCTGTGCTTCAGTATGCTTCTGTAAAATGGAGACTATACTGGCACTTGTACCATGAGAATTCTCTTGTGTCACGAGAATTCTATGAGAAGATTTAAGAAAATCTCGTATAATAATGCCTGGTGCCTGCTAAGTATATGTTTGATACGGTAGTATCTAGTTGAATTTTTCAAAGTACTTTTTAAAATGTGTTTCTCCTTTGTTTCTCAGAAATCTGATGAAGGAGGAAGTATCATTAACCCTATTTTATAGGGTACTGTGTTAGAATGTAACTTTGTTACTACTGATAGAATTGGGATTATAATCTAGATCTCTCCTCTAATATGTTGTACCTGACCCTGAATTGGGTCTTTAGGAAGTGGTTCTGTTTTTGTGATCTTATAAATTGAAGGTGTAGATGGGAAGGGCATAAATTCCTGTTGGTTAAATCTGACCTAGTGGTGAGCCAATTCATTCATTCTAAAATTATTTGTTTACTTGTTAAACAAAGGTATTTCTCCCTTTGCATGCTTCCAGTATGGACAGTTTTCAGTTGTTATGGTTAATTAAGTAACTTGGATCCTCCAACAACACAGCTTACATTTTGGTTATTATGTTACATTAACAGAGTGTATTAAAGTACAGCCAGCACATCCTGTTATTTGGTTCATGAACAGACAGCAAAGGGCATAGCTGTGTTGCCTCCTTGTCCCTCAGAGATAAACTCATGTGACATTTTGTGAAAATGGATAATTCCGAGAGGGAATTGGCAGACAAAGATCAAAGTGCAGCAAAGAAATGTGAAGTGCTAACGCTGGAAGTGAAATTTGAACCTTTCCTAAATCGAGTTCTAGGAAAACCAGTGGACTGCAGGAGTGTCAACGCTGCCACTGTTCTAGAGCCTCTCTGTACGCAGCCAGAGGAGTTAGGGAAGCGGAAGTTACTGTGTAAATGAGAAAAGTGATTGTGACAAAAATGATGAAAGCATAACAGAGGAAAAGATGCTGGTAGAAAATGTCATATTAAAGAGAACTCCTCAGAGATACGGCAGGATGATGAAAACAAAAGGGATAAAATGTTGGAAGCTAATCCAGACTTAGATGGGAGTATGCTGGTACAAAAGATGCTCATTTGATGTTTTAAATTATACAGTGAGAAGAAGGCAGCACTGTTCAAACTACTCAGACTACTCTTGATGCTTTTTTTTTGATAAAGAAATAAAATGCTTTACTTCTCAAATTTCTAATGTTTTAAATTACAGTGTAGTAAATGAATATTTTGCTTTTTTCATCTTCCTATGTAACTGCTTTTTAGTATTTTTGACAAAAAATGTTACAGATCAGAGAGAAGCTAGAATTTTTCTATTTATTGTTAAGGTTGCTCTGCATGGTTTCAGCTTGCACGATCATGTTTATCATCTTGTATTAGTGTGCAGGGCAAGGGCTGACACTATTTATTGAGCCAAGTGGGCACTCTTGTAAGTGGTGGGGGTGCAGTGAGATAGCGACGCCTTATGAAACATCATTCCAACAAAAATGTATTGACTGTCTGCCACGGACTAGGTTGCATACACACATGTGGATCAAAAGTAGTTCTTTTTCCCTAAGAATTCACATTTCAGTTGATCAATGAGAGACAAGAGCATTCATTATATCACTATATATGCATGTAATTTGTGTAATACATTACTTTGAAAGCAGTGATAGGGAAATAACTTACTAACTTATCTGCCTGGGAGTGTGAGGGTTGAGATAGGAAGGAAGACAGCCCAGAGGACTCAGTGGTTAATGTGGAAAAGCTGTTTAAGAGCCGAATGGTGGTTAAGACATTTCTGCACAGGGTATGCAGGGAATTTAAAAAAGTTGGCTGCTGCTGGAATGTGGAAGGCATGGTAGGGACAGATCAGCAATGCTGTGGTACCTGTTGGCAATGGGAGACCCTTGGGATTTCTCTGTAATTTCTTTCAAACTAAGGTATAATTTATACACAGTAAAACTGACCCATTTTAGTGCGTCATGTAGTGTGTTTGATCTTAGTCTTGTAACCATCACTGCAATCAAGAGGAAGAACGTTTACAGCACCTCCTCAGTGCCCCTGAGTGACTAGCCCCTCCTCCCAACCCCAGCCCCTGGCAGCCACTGACCTGTTTTCTGTCCTTAAAGATTTGCCTTTCCCAGAACATGATATAAATGTAATCCTACAGTATGTAACCTTTTGAGTCTGGCTTCTTTCGCTTAGAATAATAGTTTTGAGATTGATCCAGGTTGTTGCATGTGGAAAAAAAGTGCCTTTGAGTTGTAAGCAGGAGAATTATATGTGAGATTTGATTCAAGGATGAATTTGAGAGAATGGAAACCAGAGGCTTGCACTGTAATTTAGCAAGGTGCTGATGGAGGGGAGTTGGAATCAAGAGGTGCGAGTACCAGACCACCTGACCTGTCTCCTGAGAAACCTGTATTCATGTCGAGAAGCAACAGTTAGAACTGGACATGGAACAACTGACTAGTTCCAAATTGGAAAAGGAGTATGACGAGGCTGTATATTGTCCTCCTGCTTATTTAATTTATAAGCAGAGTACACCATGAGAAACGCTGGGTGGGATGGATCACAAGCTGGAATCAAGATTGCGGGAGAAGTATCAACCACCTCAGATGTGCAGATGATACCACTCTAATGGCAGAAAGTGGAGAGGAACTAACGAGTCTCTTGATGCAGGTTAAAGGGGAGAGCGAAAAAAACTGGCTTGAAAGTCAACTTTAGAAAACTAAGATCATGGCATTTGGTCCCATTACTTCATGGCAATTAGAAGGGGAAAAAGTGACAGCTTTTATTTTCTTGGGGTCCAAAATCACTGCAAATGGTAACAGCAGCCATGAAATTAGAAGACACTTGCTCCTTGTAAGGAAAGCTCTGACAAACCTGGGTGCATTAAGAAGCAGAGACGTCAGTTTGCTGACGAAGGTCCGTATAATCAAAGGTACGGTTCTTCTTGAGTCAGGTGTGGATGTGAGAGTTGGCTCATAAGGAAGACTGAGCGCCAAAGAACTGATGCTTTCAAATTGTGGTGCTAGAGAAGACTCTTGGGAGTCCCTTGGATGGCAAGGACTGGTGCTGAAACTCCAATTCTTTGGCCATCTAATGGGAAAAGACCCTGTTGCCTGGAAAGATTGAGGACAGGAGGAGAGGAGGCGGCAGATGATGAGATGGTTAGATAGCATCACCGACTCGATGGATGTGAGTTTGAGCAAACTCCAGAGGTAGTGGAGGACAGAGGAGCCTGGTGTGCTGTAGTCCATGGGGTCGCAAAGAGTTGGATACGACTGAGCAATTAAACAGCAACAGCAGTCCCTGGCCTAGGAAGGGAACCGCCCTGAAAAGTGAGAGGCAGAGTTGCTTGCCCCTCTGAGGAAGAGCTTTTCAGAAAGGTGATTCACCACTCAGATGCTCATACCCAAAAGGTATTGGGTACAAAATTTGCCCACGGCCATAATTACAGCTAACAGAGCCCTTCATCCTTAGGCAGCTCCATGAGGTAGGGTACTTTTCTTGTGTCTCACAGATGGGGAAACTGAGGTACAGAGAGGTCAAGTAACCTTCCCAAAGTCTAAAACACTTGCAGAGCTGGAATTCACACCCAAGTTGTCCGGCTCAAGTCTGTACTCGTTCATAAGAACATGAGGTCCTTGAGTTCTAGGATGCCAGCTCTGGGGATTATTTCATTTCACGGTTAAGAAGAATAGAGTTTAGAGTTGCTCTGAGGGGACTCACTGCGCATTGCAGACAGTGGTGGAGACAGGACCAGTTTCCCTCTGCCCAGGGCTCTTGCCGTTCTTGCAGCTTTGGTACCTTTGTCTCGGTTGCGTGTCAGTTTCATATTAGTGAAGAATAACTATGCTGACATAGGCAGACTGGCAAAGTTTGTGTTTAATTCCTTGCTTTTCCTTAGCCTCAGCTCTCTCTTGTCTGGGAATGTGCTAATTGGCTCTCTTCCTGTCCGCTCTGTCACTTCATTACTCCCAGGGGAGCCCAGAATCATTGTTACTGCTCTCTAGCCTGTCCTGTTTGGTCCCTGTCTGATCTTGTTCTCTTTCCAGCCTCTTCCCATTAGTATTTGGTGGGGTGGGGGCAGAGGATGCCTGACCAGAGAGTTGCACTTTGGGGTGGGGGAGGAGCTGGGACTGTTGTGGTATTGGGGTTATTGTGGTTCAGATCAAAGACCTTCACTGGGCTGCTGACCATTGTCATTTTGATTCTCCTGCCCCATGTGTACCCACAGAGCACGCCATCTCCACTTTAGGTACAGGGCATCTCTCTGCATTTGAGGTTCAGAGCTAAGGCACAGTGCTGATCAACTTGGCCCAAGGCACCTTGAGTACACAGGGTGTCTGAGATAGAAAAGGGTGCTCTTGTCTGAACAGTTTACATGTTGTCTTTTTTGTGTTTTCATGTTGAGGAGCCAAACTTTGGGGGATAAATTAATTTTCTTTGACGTTCATAACCTTTCTTTACAGAAAATCCCTCCTGTAGGCTTATTCAAGTGGAGATTGATATTTTTCTTCTGTCTCTCTCTTCTTTCTTCCTTTTCTCCGTTCTTCCCTCCCTCATTTCTTTCCTTCCTTATATAGTGGGTCTTTGTATGTAAAAATGTAGCTCCTGTTCTAGTCTCTTCCACCCACCCAACCCAGGAATGAAGTTGAATATTAATACGTTTCGGCCACCATTCTCCCGCGGCTTACCCTTTCTCCACATTTACTATAATTAAACATGTCCTTCTCAATTTCAACTCAGAATACCTGAAAAGACTCCTTGTTTCGTTAAAAGAAAGCAAATTTCCCCAGGTAAGTTCCCATATGTTTTCTGTAAAAACTGGCACACACTTTTCTTTGTATTTTACCCCTGTCAAATGAGATCCTTATAAGAATAATCAGCCAGTCTAAGCCTCTCGTCTCTTTTTGCCTGCATTTTCTTGGGTAATTTTAACTCCTTTTGTGCCATCCAGTAAAGTTTGCATCTTTCTGTCACAAGAGTGTCTGGGATTTTTGAGAGTGCCACCCTCCTTTCAGTTCTCCCAGATGACCCTTGAGCTCTTTGGCTGTTCTGAATGGGTGCTTTTGCAGGAGGCGTAGAATTTTCCTCCATATCCCTTGGTGGCGGCCCAGCAAATAGTGTCCTCGGGGTCATTTCTTTGTGTAAAGGATGCATATGTTTTTGCATGCTGTTTCTTAAGGAGGTCCCCCCAGATGCGTAAGCTTTAGGTCTTACCTCATTTTCATCCCCTTGAGTTGTTCCTTTCAAGAAATATATAGGGAGAGCTTCCATCACCCAAATTAGTCACCTGATGCATGTACTTTATCTGACCTTCCAGTTGCAGTGTAACGTCTTTTAAGTTTTCTGATTCTGCTCTCTGAAAATGCAGAGCATCTATTCACCCATCATGTCCATCAGGAGCTGAAGGCCCCAACAAGAACCCTTGCTGGAGAGATCCCTTAGGGTTTGGGTTGTCCAGTCTCTCTCATTGCAGCTGGCCCAGGTTAGCATCTAGAGGAGAGTTGGGTTTGGTGGAGGTGAGCTTAAGGTTCTAGTTCTTCATCTCTAAGGTGCAAGCATGTTACCTTTTCAAAAAAATAGACGAGAAAGCTGTCTCTGTGGGGATGCTTTGTAGTGCAAACACACACACAGAAACCACACTCCATCTCTAAGTGACTGTCCTGGTCTCTCTGCTACTTTGTCACTACTCAGGCCCAAACTTCATTCATTGCAAGGTCAGAGCAAGCCCTTTACTTCTGCATTCAGGGTCCTCCTTGAGAGGAAGCCAGCCTATCTTTCCACCTCAGTCTCTGACACTTTCTATACTGTGTTTTAGCCACATCAGTTCCTGGGTTTGCCTCCTTTTTTTGCAGTCGTTTTCTCAAGGCACTTAAGGCTTTGTGCCTTGTAGGAAGTTATTCGAATGGTTGTATGATACTCCAGACTAGGTTTAAAAATTCCTGAAAGTGCTTTGGCTTGTATGTTTTTAGTAGTGGTAGGTGTTCAAGTACTCAGTGAAGAAAGTAGCCCTAGACTGTTTCAAAGAGCTTTCTGAGCGCCCCGTCAGGCACACTGAACGCTAGTTATCTGCCTTCCCCACCACACCCAGAGCCACTCTATAACCAAGACTGTGCAGAGTCTCTTGGATTGAAAAGATAAGCGCATTTGTTTCTTACTCCTGTGGTGATGCTCTCCTCCATTCTTTGTGTAGGGTTTCTTCTTCTTTTAGCCAAAAATTTTGAGCTTTTTGCCACACTCACTAGAAAAAGAAAATCAGATGCTCTTCCACTGTTAGTGGAGATGCATTAATCCCTTTGTGTTTGACAGTTTTCATCATTAAAAAAAAATCTTCGAAAGTTTTAATGTATATGTCAAGATGAAACCTTTAAAAATTTAAGTGAATTTTAAAATTTATATTTTAAAGATTTGAAAATTTACTCATTGCTAATCAGGTGGTTGGAGAAGGAAATGGCAATCCACTCCAGTATTCTTGCTTGGAGAGTCCCAGGGACAGAGGAGCCTGGTGGGCTGCCGTCTATGGGGTCGCACAGAGTCGGACACGACTGAAGTGATTTAGCACGCATACATGCATTGGAGAAGGGGAAATGGCACCTCACTCCAGTACTTTTGCCTGGAAAATCCCATGGGTGGAGGAGCCTGGTAAGCTGCAGTCCATGGGGTCACTAAGAGTCGGACACGACTGAACAACTTCACTTTCACTTTTCACTTTCATGCATTGGAGAAGGAAATGGCAACCCACTCCAGTGTTCTTGCCTGGAGAATCCCAGGGATGGCGGAGCCTGGTGGGCTGCCTTCTATGGGATCACACAGAGTCGGACACGACTGAAGCAACTTAGCAGCAGCAGCAGCAGCAGCAGCAGCAGCAGCAGCAATCAGGTGATTACATAACTAAGATTTGTAATGATAGCTCTAATTTTAAAAACCTGTGGCTGATTCATTTTGATGTTTGGCGGAAACCAATTCATTACTGTAAAGCAATTATCCTTCAATTAAAAATGAAAGGAAAAAAAAACCAGTGTTGATATTTCATTTGAATTACTTTTTTTGGTTTAATTTTTTTAATTGGAAGAAAATTAATGTTGTGTTGGTTTCTGCCATACAACTTAAAAAAATTTTTTATTTCAAGTTTTTATTTTCCTGTACCGCGTCTGAGTTGTGGCATGCAGACTCTTAGTATCAGTGTGTGGGATCTAGTTCCCTGACCAGAGATGGAACCCGGGGCCCCTGCACTTAGCCATTGGACCACAGGGAAATACCTTGAATAACTTTTTTTAAAAATTGTAATAAATATGTATTTAAAGTAATACATTAGAGCCTAAATAGTTCTACATTGTACATAAATATTTGCTAACAGCTGTATCCACAGATTTAGACTACTAAATTATTTCTCGGCTCGTTCTCTCCCTTTTCTTTCCCGAATCACCTCTTTCAGAGGTGGTTCAAGGTAGAATTTACCCTCCTCATGTTCTGTCCCCTGCGGTTTAGGCAGAATCTGCTGCCTCACGTGGCTGTCCACTGCTCTCTTAATGCAAGCTCTGTCGTCATAAAGGTTCTCAGGAAGCCTTCTTAGGGCCTCTTTTACATCGTCATTCTCATATATTGCATCATCTTGCATTAAGCCCAGTTGTTTGAACCCGGCAGCAGTGTGATACCCTTTTTAAATACCCTCCGGCCACCTGCTTGATGCTGAAATGGCACCGACTGCTCGCCATGTGGACCTGAGACCCTTGAATTACTTTTTAAAGACATTTCTAGATAGCATGGAAAGAAGGTGAATATAGTAGTGGTTTATATAAAGTAGGGGTTTAATTCGTGAAGTAATTTTAAAATTTGAGTTTGTTCTTTAGCTATTACAATCATGTGCCAAGTAGATAATATAAAGCAGTGTATATTGTTTGAAGCTTTGGTAAGATCTTCCTAAATAGGTCTTAAAATGTCCTATGTGTCTAATTGTTTTCATTAGGCAACCTGAATTTTGAGTAAATTTGTAGACTCTTGAACCTTGTAATTTGCAAAGAGTAAGCTTAGCTATAACAGGCGTAAATCATTGTGATTTGCATAATTTATTTATTCTGCATAAATATTGTACTCACATAGTACAACTGCTGTCCTGGAAATCAGATTTTGATTGTCTGAGTATCTGTGGGGCTAGAGGAGGTTTTAGGGTTATGTTTGTGTTTAGATTTAATTTCAGGGGTAAGTTAAGATTTATGGTGAGCAGTGCACAGAATGTTTTATTTACTTTTTCCCAGCTTATGAATAAAAACAGCATCTGAATCTGATCTTTAGGAACCAAGTTCAGAAAATATGATTTGATTGTTTCTCTTAATTGTACCTTATTTCTGTTTATTTGCAAATTGTGTATTTAAGACATTAGCATATTTGATACCCTGTGATTGGACATATTTAACTTTCTATTAGACTGATGCTTTCAGGTTTTTGGACTCTGAAATCAGGAGCCACATATGACCTGTCTTTTGTTCAAAGTACTAACTGACTACACTCTTATGTTTCCATTACATGAAACACACATCTCTGGTTTATTTGAGAGGAAATGCTTCTAAGAATTAGGCATGCTTCACTTCTGTGGCAGGCTGTTTACTTTTTCATTCAGCAATTAATACATAAATTCAGTCTTTTTTCAAAAATATTAATCAAATGTATATGATGTGCTATGAAGTATAGCAGGTAATGCTGAACAAAACAGAAACATTTCTTTTCCTTGCACTCAAAGTACCTTAGAATCTAGTAGGCGATAAACACCGTGGAGCCCTAAGCCCAGCCCATGGACAAGATGCATGATTGCCAGAGTCTTCCCTACCCCCTTTACTTTGCCGAGTTAGCCAGATGAAGTGGTCTGTTGTTCAGATGCTAAGTTGTGTCCAACTCTTCTGTGACACCATGGACTGTAGCCCGCCAGGCTGCTCTGTCCATGTAATTTTCCAGGCGTGCGTACAGCAGTGGGTTGCCATTTCCTTCTCCAGGGTATCTTCCCAACTCCGGGATCGAACCTGGGTCTGCTGCACTGGCAGGCAGGTCCTTTAGTTCTGAGCCACCTGGGAAGCCCACAGCATCATCTAGAAATAGTGACTAAAAATGTTCTTGGTACTAGGAACAACTCTGACAAAAGCTCAGAGTAAAGAGAGCACTCAGGACATTAGAAAGACTAGTATGTTAAAACTTAATGGCACCCAAAACCCAGATCACAAAAACTCTCATTTTGGATCAGAACATTTTTCTTCTGCCATTTACTTCAATGAGAAGATGAGAAATGACTGCAGACTTCTTGTCTGAGTCTCCTTCTCTTATAACAGAAATATTTATTTTAGAAAGTTTGAATTATATGTAACTATCAAAAATGAAAAATCTTTCATAAGGTTACTTTTTTATCATTTTGTAACTATAATTTTAGACTTTTTTCCCTATGCATCTTTAATTTTATAAAGTAGAAAAGATACTGAATATGCTGCTTTGCAACTGATACTTTGCACTTAATATGAAAGTTACATTAATTGTCCTTCATATCTTTGGGTTCCTTATAAAATATGCATTTTAATCATCATATAGTATTCTGACATGAAACATTATTTATTTATAGAACCCCTATTATTGGCAATGTAGGGTTCTAATTTTTGCAACTTTAAATGTTGCTGCAATAGAATGTATTTTATTTAAACCTTTGATTAAATCTATGATTATTTCCCTAGGGTAATAAAAAGTATTTCCGTTCTTCTGTGCTCGTCTTTTTTGTAGATATGAGCTGCTTGTTTATCACCACCATGCCTGAAAATCATTCCAGCCCTGATGACATGATGTCTTAAATCTAAATCTTTAGATCTCCGGCATTTAGAGCACTGCTCTCCAAGACACCTGCTTGAAGAACTCAGTTTGGCAGTGATTCTCATTACATTCATATAAGTAAAAGCATAAGTTACAATAGATGATTTGTGGCTGGACATGAAATGTAAGGCTAGTGTTATGTGTTGATATACATGTGAAACAATTGTATCCAGTTTTTTTTTTTTTTTTTTAGAATATCCACATGTCTAGAAATGTTTTATCCAGGGAATTTTTTTTTTTTTAACAGAAGAATTCAGTCTGTTTTTAGGGAATGTTCTTTAGCTGCAGGTTTAAATAAACTTTTGGTCTGTGATTCAGAATGTATCTTTTTTGAAATTTAATTTTTTTTTTCATCTTTTGGTCATGCTACACAGCATGTGGGATCTTAGCTCCCTGACCAGGGCTTGAATCCACACCCCCTGTGTCGGCAGCATGGAGTCCCGATCACTGAACAACCAGGCAAGTCTCCAGAATATATCTTATTAGATGAATACCTCCAGAGTTAACAATCGAAAGAAAAACTGGAATTAAGTCAGCATTTTTTCTTAAAGATGTCAAGAGGAAAATTTTGTATAGAACCAAGGAGGAGATCCTTAGATCTACTGGAGGTTTTATTTTTCGTAGATTTTTATGCTGAAGTCCTGTTATCTTCACCTGCTCATCCTGTTTGTAACTTAGGCCCCAGCATCATACCCAGTAAATACTTGCCCCGCCCCCCCCAAAAAAAAACCACTTAAAAATAATGTGTTTATTGAGACATAATTCACATACCATGCAGTTTACCTACTTGATGGTGGTGGTTTAGTTACTAAGTTGTGCTCGACTCTTGCGACCCTTGTGAACTGTAGCCTGCCAGGCTCCTCTGTCCGTGGGATTCTCCAGGCAAGAAAACTGGAGTGGGTTGCCATGCCCTTCTCCAGGGGATCTTCCTGACCCAGGAAGGAAAACCCAGGTCTCCTGCATTGCAAGCAGCTTCTATACCGACTGAGCTATGAGGAAAGGCCAAAATTTACCTACTTACGATGTTGGGTTTTTTTTTTTTGTTTGTTTGTTTGAGTGAGGTTTAACATATTTGGAGTTGTGTAATCATCACCACAGTCAAAGTTAGAACATTTTTATTACCTCAGCAAGAAATTTCTACCCTTTAACTATCACCCATCCCCCAACACTGCCAACCCTCTGTAGCTGCGGACAGCTCCTGGTGTACTTTGTCTTTGAATTTGCCTATTTGTATTTCATACAAATGGAATCATGCTGTATGTGGTATCTTATGTCTTTCATGCAATAATATTTTAAGGATTTGTCCCTATTTTGCCAAACAATACTTCACTGTATGTAGTATGTATCACATTTTTGTTTATCCATTTATCAGTTGATGGAGCAAATACTTTATAATATCTAGATGCGTTTGTGTAGGTTTGTATTGCAAAGGTAAAAACTAAGAAGTCAAGCTGCAAGATCCCAAACTGGAGAGGCCTTCAGAATTTGTTACTGGTGAAAGCATATTAGAGAAGTTTAGAATTCAGTGTGCAAGGTGGTTGGGTCTAAGGAAGAATATCCCATCATCAGTACATCCTTTCAGTCTTACCTGTTGGATGCTTCTTAAATCTGCTCCTGTCTTCATGTGTCTGGTAAATTATCTAAGCGACATCTTTTGTTTGGTAACACATCACCACTACCATCCCCTAACATAAGCAACAAAGGAGTATCTTTAAAAATGTCATTTTCTCTCAGGAGTCCAAAATCCTTAACACAGACTGCCCAGCTATCTCACATTAGGCCCTTGCTGCCTTCCTCTCACATCTCCCCCTCCTAGTCTATGATACTGATTTTGTGCTTAATAAAGGATAACGGAATCCTTTCTGAAGTTTTTATGTGGGTACCCTGATGCTGGGAAAGACTGAAGCAGGAGGAGAAGGAGGCAACAGAGGATGAGATGGTTGGATGGCATCACCGACTCAATGGACATGAGTTTGAGCAGACGCTGGGAGATAGTGAAGGACAGGGAAGCCTGGCGTGCTGCAGTCCGGGGAGTTGCAAAGAGTTAGATGCGGCGGAGCCAATGAACAACAACAGCCCTCAATTTCAGCTTTCATCACTCTTAAGAACTGTGTGCTAAGGATCCCTTTTGGAGCCTGGTGAAATAGAAACATCTCATGAGCTCTGGGGTGCACTGTGCATCAGAAATGTGCTTGTTTGCTTTGAACCTCTTCCCTGCAAATTGGAGATGATAACTTGCAAGTTGTCGTGAAACTTAAGATGATGATATGTGAATGTATCTGGTGCATAATATGTGCTTAATAAACTGTGTCCTTTTCATTTTCCATTTGGATTTTTGTTTGAATGTAGTGGTTTAGGTGAGTTTGATATCCCCCCTTCTCTCTCTCTCTCTTTTTTTTTTTTTGAGGGGGAAGCTGAAAAGAGGGATTGATACATTATGATGATTGCCTGCAGTTTTAGGATTTTTTTTTCCTTCTAAAATCGGTATCTTTGTCTCTGAATCCTGGTTTTGTGAAATCTCTGAAATTTCATTAGTGCTTCTATATTGTGCCAACCAGCAGTACTTCCTTGGGTCCCTGCCTATAAAAAAGCAATCTATCATTTATTGCCTTTTTTCCTAAAACATTGACATCTTTATATGTTTATTATTTCCTCATTATGTGAGTAATTGTTGTTCATTTGAAAACCAGGAAACTTCAGAAAATAGAGAAATAGGGAGAAGATAAAATTCAGTTGTAATCCACTTACCTGCTGTGGTCATTGTGGTTTATGGTTTTCTAGACTTTATTCTTTGCAAAAACACATGTATGTGCCCATAGTTTTTGAAGAAGAAGTTGGATGGTACTGTATGTTCAGTTTTCCGCTTGCCAGTGGGGGTGTTTGTCAATGTTGTTATTATGCATGTGTACAGATTTGCATGTGTACAAATTATTACGCATGTGTACATCAAGAATGCTCTTGTAGGGGAGTACCATGATGGCTGTCACCAGTCCTCTTTGAATGGACATTTAGGTTGTATCTAACTTTGGGTCATTATAAACAGTGCTGGCTTTGATTTTGAAGTCACGACAATTCTTACAAGCTTTTTACCTCCTGAGTTAACAGTAGTTTCCCTGAGGTTTAATGTCAGATCCAGTTCAAACCTGCCCCTCTTACCTTTCACAGACCTTTTGTAATGTTCACACCCACAGGACAGTACTCTCTGTTCATGCTCATCTTCTGCTGTTAATTTGGTGCTTGTGTTCTAGTTTCTTCATAGCCCTACTTCCTTTTACCTTGCCAAAATGGTGTATCTTCACTTTGGCACATACTGCTGTCATATCTGACCTGTAACTTTTTAATGATTAATACTTCATATTAGTTAACATCTCTTTCCATTTTGGCATGGATCCTTACGATAAAATTCATGAATTCATTTCCGTTATATTTTCTACCGCCTTATCTAACATTGGGGTTTATTTAAATGCCTGATTTTATTAATCTGAGAGAGAGTGCTGTGTGTCTATGTGCTCAGTCACAGAGTTGTGTCCGATTCTTTGTGACCCCATGGACTGAAGCCGACTAGCTCCTTAGTCTTTGGGGTCTTCCAGGCAAGAATACTAGAGTGGGTTTCCATTTTCTCATCCAGGGGGGTCTTCCCAGCCCAGGGATTGAACTTGTATCTCCTGCATTGGCAGGTGGATTCTTTACCGCTGAGCCACCTGGGAAGCCCAAAGAGAGCACTTGCTTTCTTCCAAATGAAAGATTGAGTGGAGTGGTTTATATTGAGCAGGACAATCAAAAGACACATATTTATAGTAAATTACCTGTTGCCCTAAACTGGGATATTCTTAAGGTAATTTTTCATCCTGTATTGTTTTCCTCTTTTTAGGTGTTTTTTTTTTTTTCCCTTGGTGTATAGCCAGTTGATTAGGAGAAGGCAATGGCACCCCACTCCAGTACTCTTGCCTGGAAAATCCCATGGATGGAGAAGCCTGGTGGGCTGCAGTCCCCATGGGGTTTCAAAGAGTCGGACACGACTGAGTGACTTCACTTTCCCTTTTCACTTTCATGCCTTGGAGAAGGAAATGGCAACCCACTCCAGTGTTCTTGCCTGGAGAATGCCAGGGACGGGGGAGCCTGGTTGGCTGCCGTCTCTGGGGTCGCACAGAGTCGGACATGACTGAAGTGACTTAGCAGCAGCAGCAGCAGCAGTAGCAGCAGGTGATTATGTCCTTAAGCATTAGCCATTTAAAATAATTTTAAGATGACGCTTTGTAAATTGTTGAAGTAAAAGTTGTTAGTTGCTCAGTTGTGTCCAACTCTTTGCGACCCCATGGACTATAGCCCACCAGGCTTGCCTGTCTGTGGGATTTCCTAGGCAAGAATACTGGACTGGGTAGCCATTCCCTTCTCCCGGGGATCTTCCTGACCCAGGGATTGAACCTGCATTGCAGGCAGATTCTTTACCATCTGAGCCAATAGGGAATCCGAGTCATATTGTATATTTGAGAGCCCTGGTTGTTAAACTGGAGAACACATCTGAGCCACATGGCGATCTCTTTCATCACAGACTTCTGGGCCTTCCCCCCAGGTTTTCTGACTCTGTGCATCACATACACAGCCTGAGAACCAGCCTTTCTAATAAGTCTCCAGGTGATGCTGATGCTGCTGGTCCTGAGACTGTTCTTTGCGAATAGAACATAGAAATAATTTTTGTATTAACTAAGTATATTCTTTGTAATTATCTATAGTCTTTTTCTCTTTATGCCAGCACACATGGCATATATAACTGAGCACGTTTTAGTAGAACCGTCTGTTGTTTCAAAAGGAAACAAAACCCCTTGTTGGCAAAATACAGAAGAATTACTGGATACAGAGCTATAGCCTGGTGTGAGTGAGACCAGTAGGCAAGGCATCCAGAGTCCTAGACCTGGATTATGTGGGCTGTAGTTTCCTTGCATCTTGTACAGTCTTGGTTCACTTGCAGGAAAAAAAGTGATTGCTGCTAAATTTCTCCTGTCCCTTCACCTCCTGAATATGCAGGCAAATCCTCAAAGTGTTTTTTCAACAGGTTCACAATGTCAGTTCAGTGCAGTCGCTCAGTCATGTCTGACTCTTTGTGACCCCATGGACTGCAGCACGCCAAGCCTCCCTGTCCATCACCAGCTCCTGGAGCCTATTCAAGCTCATGTCCATTGAGGATGTCCATGGTGATGCCATTGAACCATCTCATCCTCTGTTGTCCCCTTCTCCTCCTGCCTTCAGTCTTTCCCAGCATCAAGGTCTTTTCAAATGAGTCAGTTCTTCATATCAGGTAGCCTAAGGATTGGAGTTTAAGCTTTAGCATCAGTCCTTCCAACGAATATTCAGGACTGATTTCCTTTAGGATGGACTGGTTGGATATCCTTGCTGTCCATGGGGCTCTCAGCAGTCTTCTCCAACACCACAGTTCAAGAGCATCAATTCTTTGGTGCTCAGCTTTCTTTATAGTCCACCTCTCACATCCATACATGACTACTAGAAAAACCATAGCTTTGACTTTGTTGGCAAAGTAATGTCTCTGCTTTTTAATATGCTGTCTAGGTTGGTCATAGCTATTCATCCAGGGAGCAAGCGTCTTTTAATTTCATGGCTGCAGTCACCATCTGCAGTGATTTTGGAGCCCAAGAAAATAAAGTCTGTCACTGTTCCCATGGTTTCCTCATCTATTTTCCATGAAGTGATGGGACTGGATACCATGATCTTCATTTTTTGAACGTTGAGTTTTAAGCCAACTTTTTCACTCTCCTTTCTCACTTTCATCAAGAGGCTCTTTAGATCTTCTTTGCTTTCTGCCATAAATGTGGTGTCATCTGCATATCTGAGGTTATTGATATTTCTCCTGGCAATCTTGGTTCCAGCTTGTGCTTCATCCAGCCCAGCATGTCAGATATCTCAATTAAGAAATGCTTATCTGTTTTTAATAAATGTTCAAAGTTGCTTTAGTAGAGGCATTATTTTAAGGTTTGGATGAGTTAATGCCTTGAAATCAGATACTTCAAATGACTTTGAGAATCAGAGCTGCAGGCAAGTGATGGTCTATATGTCAGGTCTTCAAGAATATAAGGTTGAAGAATTGAGACACATGTACTTAAGTGTTCATTGTAGCACTGTTTACAATAGCTAGGACATGGAAGCAACCTAGATATCCATCGGCAGATGAATGGATAAGGAAGCTGTGGTACCTATACACAATGGAATATTACTCATCTATAAAAAGGAACACTTTTGAGTCAGTTCTATTGAGATGGATAAACCTGGAGCCTATCATACAGAACGAAGTAAGTCAGAAAGTGAAGTGAATTTGCTTAGTTGTGCCCGACTCTTTGCGACCCCATGGGTAGTAGCCTGCACCAAGCTCCTCCGTCCATGGGGTTTTCAAGGCAAGAGTACTGGAGTGGGTTGCCATTTCCTTCTCCAGAAAGATAGAGACAAATACTGTATATTAACACATATACGTGGAATTTATTAAGATGATACTGATGATCCTACATGCAGGGCAGCAAAGGAGACGTAGATGTGAAGAACAGACTTTTGGACTCAGTGGGAGAAGGGGAGGGTGGGATGATTTGAGAGAATAGCATTTAAACATATACATTACCATATGTAAAATAGATGACCAGTGCAGGTTCGATGCATGGAGCAGGACACCCAAAGTTGGTGCTCTGGGACAACCCAGAGCAATAGGGTGGTGCGGAAGGAGGAAGGGGCATTCAGGATGAGGAGTACACAGGTATACCTATGGCTGATTCATGTTGATGTATGCCAAAAGCCATCACAATATTATAAAGTAATTATCCTCCAATTAAATAAATTTAAAAATTTTTAAAAAGAATATAAGGCTGAGCCTAGAAGAAAGGAGGAGGTGAGACAGAAATTTTTAAGTAATGGGAATTGAAATGGATTCATTGCATCCAGCATTATTCAGTGTGTAATTCTCTGGTTCCTTCTACTAGTTCCAACTACTAGTTGGCTATAACTAGTAGTGGTTACACTTAGGAGCATTTAGTGGCAATTTAGGCCTTTGCTTTTGAAGTTCTTTCTCCCTGTTAGCTGAGATGGGGGAGATGTATATGGCCTTTTCTGGCAGGCATGGTATTTGTATTTAGATAGAAAGGATGAACTATTGGAAAAAGCACAAGAGGATCACTTGGCATGCGGGTGAGTGAACGTTGAGGCTACAGCGTCATGTGGCAGCTGATAAGAACAGTACAGAATAGGATGAACAGGAAGTTTCCGCTAAGCATTTCAGCCTCTCATGTTTAGACTTGGTGAAAAGGTGGCTGGCTGATTTCAGCCCAAGATGCTTCACTTACCCTGCGGAGACAAGTCTGCTCCTCTAAGCCTGTCACCATCAGTTGAAATTTAAAAAGTTTTTAGAAAGCCTTTTTGACCCATTGTTGTGTTCCCTCTCATCCCTTGTTTTTGATGACATATGTGTGGTCGTCTTTTCTTGTCAGCAACTGGGAGAAAAATTTCAACAGAGTGAGAAACCTTAAGGCACGGAAAATGTTTGCCTGAAGTGTTCCCCAGTAGACATGGGCATGTGCTGAAAGAGAGGGGGCAGAAAGGCTTTTTGTTGAGAGTGGCAGGTCGGTAGGATGACCGAAGTTTAGCTTCAATCCTTTCATTGATATTGGAATGTCGTCAACCTTCATATGACACTGCCATGTTCAACTGTGTGATCTGGAGAGCTGTAGCTTGTACTGCTGTGGTGAGTGTGTGTGTGTACAGTGTAAACATTTTATGAACTGCAGTGTCTGAGCCATCCGTCTGTCTGGGCAGGAATCTCCCTTGATAGTAAAAAGAACAGCAATCAGGACAGAATTGGTCAATGCGGCATGTCTAATGGTGGGAAGATATTTGAAGGACTCACTATAGACACAATAGTCTCTCTAAATAGCCTCTTTGCACCCGGAGTCTTATTGCAAACAGGTTCATTAAGGAGAGACATTCTGACACACAGCATCACAGTAATGAAAGTAGCTCTGTTTTTCTAATATTGTATCTTGCCACTTCAGTTATGCTGCTAGTACAAGATTTCCCTTGTGTTGTTGTATATTTCTCCAGAAAAAGAATCAGTCTTCATAGAATATACAATTATTTTGTACAGGAATGTATAACTCATACCTAAGATCCAGTTCTCCCTGTTTATGTGCACTAGTGCAAAAATAATTGGCAAACACATCTTCCAGACCAAAAGATTCCAGCACCTTCAATTTGTTGGGCTGGAAGATGTTGAACTGGAGTTATAATAAACTTTAAAAAAATGTGTAATGTTCAAAATGGATTTGTGATCAATCATAAAAGAAAAAAAAAATATTAGCACAGTTTCCCATGAGGTGTAATTTTTTTTTCCTAGGGTTTTAGCCAACTCCAGCATAGTATCTGTTCAAAGAGAAGGAAAATGCAAAAGGTTTTCATCCACCCAGCTTTACATATAACTACAATATGATGACTTAAGCTATTGGATTTTCTGCCTGTTAATGTACAGCATGAACATTATGAACATGGAAAAAAAAGGTTATATTGGTTTAAAAGTGGATATGGAAAATTTAATGTGCTCAAGTGGGAACAATGGCATATTAAAAAAAAACACTCATGACACAGATCTAATAATTCACTTGCCCCTGTAGGAGAAAGGGTATCAGCTCTGATGCTGGCTCATAGTTTATTTTTATATACACCCTTGGTCCCTGCAGTATACCCCGTGTGTGGGTTCCAGAGAAAAGAAAGAAAATAACCTGTAGGGAAATCAGCCTTGGAAACCTTTCATTAAATACATTGTGCTCTGTATTGTGTCGTTCACAGAATCTTCAAGAAATAAAGAAGGGAAAAATCTCTTATCAGTCTGCATGTGCGAAATATTATATTTGAATACTATCATTTGTTTTAAGATTAAGGCCGAGGCTGCAAACATATTAGTTATTATTCACTTACATCTGGTAGGTGGTGTAACAGGGATTTAAAAATTCTTTTTTTTCCATTTCTAGTCCCCGTCTTTCTTTCTGCCTTCCTCTCCCCCCACAGACAATGGCAGAGATACCACTTAAACTTAAAAGGATTCTGGCTGCATTATTTTCACGTTCGGAATGTTGCCTCCTTATAGAGGACTGGGGTGGTGAGGATAATAAACTTCAGTGTTAAAATTCTTGCTGAAGTTTTATCTGTCATTTAATAAAAGATGCGTTTCTAGGGAAAATTGAAGAAAGTGTTAAATATATCCTTTCATGAGAAAAATATACACGGTAGAGGTGTTAACTGTGTAGAGTGACACCTTTATCAAGTTGAGTGTCCTTTGGAGTGAGGCTTTGTCTTGTCATTATAGTTCATGTACTGCTGTTGGTGGGCCTTTAAAAATCTGTAAACGTCTTATCTTTTTTGCTGACTATTCATGCAGGATGCGCTAGGCAGGCCAACTGTGACACGTATTCTGCCCATGCTTGTAGCTGTCTCCTGGACGAAAATGAACACACATTTTAGACCTAAACCTTGGGTGCCATGTAACAGTATTTAGCAAGCTTCTGGGATGGCAGATCCTAGGAGCTGACCTCAGATATCCAGAAGCACTCTGTCCTCCACAGTCTGTTGGAAGATTTCTTATTTCAGAAGTAGCTTGTGTTGAAAAATCTTGCTTTAAGGATAGAGCATCATTAGCACCAGGATTTTCTCAGCACCACAACGAGCTTCTGTATCCAGGAAGCTCTTTTCACGTGACAAGAGTGAAAGGTCCTGGTGACCAAATGCATGTCATGAGGCAGGCATTCTGTGAGATGCTTTGTATGAACCATCATCTGGCCTTCACATGAAGCTGCTGACGTGGCGGCTGCTTCTCTCCCTTTTGCAGACGAGGAAACCATGTCACTAAGAAGGGACAGTGCTGGGTTTTTTCAGATCTAAGCCTGATCCTGTTGCCAAGGTCATACCCTTTACCATTATTTGAAATCACATCCTAAGCTGTGTGGCTGTGCTCCACTCCTCTCTCCCTTGGCGCTCAGGCCTGTATAGTGACCACTTCCTGTCCTTTGGGTTTATCGACCCTGCCACCTACTAGCCAGGTGACTCTGTTGGCCCTTTCCCTGTCAGTGAAATGAGAGAGAGTGGTCCCCTTATTTAGCCTTGTTGAAGTACACATACATGCTATTTACCGGTCATCTTCTTTATGCCAGGTGCTGTGCTAGAACCTCGAGTCCAGCAGGGACATGGACAGACATGGTCCCTGCCCCGTGGAAGCTTGCAGGCCTGTGGGCGTGTCAGGACACCGAAATGCTTTACAGAATTCCTTAGTTACGTGCTGCCTGTCTCACCCATAAATAGATGTTAAACTGACTTCAAGTTAAAGCTACCCATCTAAACAGATATCGGACTTTTCCTATGGGTCATACTCAAAGAAACCTTGCTTTCCTTGCATCACTTGCATGCAAAACTTTTTGCGTAAATCCTCTTCCGTTGTTCCCCACTGCAGGTTTCTGAAGAATCAGAAACCTGAGGGTTTGCCTCCTGTCTCTTTTCAGCCTCCCCCACTTCTCTCCTCACTTCCACTGTCTCCCTGTGCTTCCATTCCTGTTCTTTAACATTTGTTTATTTGGCTGCCCTGGGTCAGAGTTGCTGCCTGAGAGATCTTCACTGCCCTGTAGCATGTAGGATCTTAATTCCCTGACCAGGGATTGAACCCGAGTTCCCTGCATTGCAAGGGGGACTCTTAACTACTGGGGTGCCAGGGAAGTCCCGCCCTCATTTCTTAGTGTTCTGCTTGCCACCGTTCTCTAAGTTTTCAAATCCTAGATCAACCCCTCCTTCAAATCCTAGCTCAGTCTTCACTACTTCAAGTCACACTCCTCTTGTGATGTTCTTTTAAAAACATGAATCCCGATTTTACATTTATCTTTGCTGTGTGGACAGTCTGTTTTCTCCGGCTAGACTGAAAGCTCCCTCAGAGGAGGGACTTTGTCTTTCTAATATCTATCCCAGGCACAAGTCTGTTTTCAAATAGTGAATTAAGATGGATTTTTTTCCGCTCATCTTCTTCTGTAACAGTGCTTTCAGCTCTAGTAGTTGTTTTATTCTACCTACATGTCCAATAGACCAGTTGAACCAAAGAGTAAACATAGCTTCCCAACTCTGCATTTCCTCCTTTTCTCTAATTCTTTAAAATTTTTTATTTTATTGAAGCATAGTTGATTTACAGTATTGTGTTAGTTTCTGCTGTATAGCAAACTGATTCAGTTATGGATACATACTATATATATATATATATATATATATATATATATATATATACACACACACACATTCTTTTTTGTATTCTTTTCCATTCTGGCTTATCACAGGATACTGAATATAGTTCCCTGTGCTATACAGTAGGACCTTGTTGTTTAATCTGTTCTCTAATATTAAAAATGCGTGCATGCATGCTAAGTCACAGTTGTGTCCGACTCTGTGACCAGGCTCCTCTGTGTATCTGATAATCCCTAACTAATCCATCCCTCTCTAATTCTTAATGTCTCCATTGTTTTCATCAAACTAGAGAGCCTGAGTTCCTCCCACTTCCTCCAGCCCTCCCCTGTCTTGCGTAGGATGACCTCGTCAGGAGAAGATGCCCTGGGATTTCTGATCACTTCTATACCTTCCTTGTCACCTCTGGGTGTGAGCTCTGATTTCCTTGCTAAAATCACATAACTGATCTTTTCGCCTCCTGCCCTAAATGAGTAATCCTGCCAAAACACAGATCTGCCCGTGGCAGGTCTTAAAAGCCTTTGCTGGTGAAATGATACCGTGTCTGGGATTTACTTTAAAATTATCCAGCGGAGGAGGGAGGTTAAGGGGATTATGCGAGGGCAGGTGAAACAAGACTGACCCAGCACTGCTCATTGTTGAAGTTGGTGGTGTGGTTGACGGGGGCTTGTTACACTATTTGCATTTGTATATGTTTGAGAAGATAAATCATCAAATTAAAAAATAGAACACTGCAAACTTAGGGTGTGCACCAGGTAAGCTGACCTCCTTGGCAGAGCACACAACGCTCTCATGGTCCCTCCCCTGGGCTCCTTTGGCCTGTCGTCTCCCTCAACTCTGGTGGCTGACGATTCTGCAGTCGTCACTCCGCAGGCGTCCCTGCCCTCAGCATTGATCTCCCAAAGGACTCAGCTCTACTTCTCTCTGGCCCACTTTGTTAGCCTGATTGGGATCTTCTCCCCTATCCTTTTGATGGACCATCCTTAGAGCCCAGGGTTATTTCATTGGTAGCTCAGCTGGTAAAGAATCTGCTTACAATTCAGGAGATGCCGGTTCAATTCCTGGGTCGGGAAGATTCCCTGGAGAAGGGATAGGCTACCCACTCCAGTATTCTTGGGCTTCCCTGGTGTTTCAGACAGTAAAGAATCCACGTGCAATGCAGGAGACCTGGGCTGGGAAGATCCGCTGGAGAAGGGAATGGCTACCCACTCCAGTATTCTGGCCTGGAGAATTCCATGGACTGTACACTCCATGGGGTGGAAAAGAATTGGACAACCCTGAGCGACTTTCACTTTCTTCTGGAGCCCATCATGTTCTTACTTTGTGCATAGGCTATCCCTCTCCTCACTGAGGACTGCCCCAACCAAGAAGATCTCCACTTCCCCGCCTCCAATTTTCAGTTCAGTGAATGTTCATTACTTGCCTGTTGAGTGTCAGGCAGCTAATGGATGCTTGAGATTAAATCAAATAGTTACTTCTGGCTTGTAATATTGGAGAAGGAAATGGCAACCCACTCCAGTATTCTTGCCTGGAGAACCCCATGGACGGAGGAGCCTGGTATGGAGAGAACCCACCTGCTGGCATTTTGGGCTAAGTTTGGCAGTGGTTTCCATCTGTCCTCTTCACTCACAGACCATCCCAGACTTCTCCAGGAATAAGGTGCATATTTTGAAGAGATGTATAGGTAAACTGTGCTATACAAATGCAGGGCTCAGTTCAGTTCCATTCAGTCGCTCAGTCGTGTCTGCCTCTTTGTGACCCCATGAACCGCAGCATGCCAGGCCTCACTATCCATCACCAACTCCCGGAATTCACCCAAACCCATGTGCATCGAGTTGCTGATGCCATCCAACCATCTCATCCTCTGTCATCCCCTTTGCCTCCTGCCCTCAATCTTTCCCAGCATCAGGGTCTTTTCAAATGAGTCAGCTCTTTGCATCAGGTGGCCAAAGAATTGGAGTTTCAGCTTCAGCATTAGTCCTTCCAATGACCACCCAGGACTGATCTCCTTTAGGATGGACTGGTTGGATCTCCTTGCAGTCCAAGGGACTCTCAAGAGTCTTCTCCAGCACCACAGTTCAAAAGCATCAATTCTTTGGCACTCAGCTTTCTTTATAGTGCAATTCTCACATCCATACATGACCACTGGAAAAACCATAGCCTTGACTAGACGGACCTTTGTTGGCAAAGTAATGTCTCTCTCTGCCTTTTAATATGCTGTCTAGGTTGGTCATAACTTTCCTTCCAAGGAGTAAGCGTCAAATACAAGGTGGCCAAATACTATTAGCTTCTGAAGATAAATTCCTTTGCTCAGCTTTTTGTCTCTTTTTAAAGGTGACTTTTAAAACTGTCAGGCTCTGCATTTATACTTAAGAAGTCTCCCTGCCTCCCTTGATCCACTCTAGAAGCGGGATTGGGAAGCTGTTTTTTCGGGAGGACACAGCCAGCCTTCTGCCAGAGCCCATCCAAAGGTCCTTCCACTGAGCTCTAAAGTGAGCAGAAAAGTAATCCTATCCCTAGCCTTTATAATGTATCTTCACTTTTTCCTGGCCACTTGATTACTTCAAACACCAGTAGGACTCTTGAGCCCAGAGGTGAAAGTAGAACAGATATAAAGGCTTTGAGAAATCCGGTTTTTGTGGCTTGGAGAAATAAAAGACCAAGGTATGAGTTAATCCCTGTTCTCAAACATATGAAATAATTTTACCTGGAAGGTGGTACCAGCTGTTAGCCATTTGAGTGAAAACAAACAAAAGGACTTAGGTTGCAGCTGGAGGAATTTTAGGTAGAAATTTTTCGTTAAGTGGGTCTAGGTGGGAACTCAGTTCCCATCCCAGTAGATTGTTGATTAAGGTCCAGCATGGAGGGCAGTAAGGTGGATTTGAGGAATTTCAGTATCCTCAAAATCAGGCTTCATGATTACAAAATCAGCAGCTGTGAATGCCCTTCGTGCCCAGAGCTGCAGAGGTAGGGTTCCCCTCATTCCTCACACCTTCCCCCAAGTTGAAAGAAATTAGCTTCAATTGAAGAACATAGTGATGGATGGCTACAGAGATAAACATGATACATTGCACAGCAGAAACTGCATTAAAAGAACATTAATTTGGGACAGAAAGCACTGAAGGTGAAAAAATTCACAGTTAAGGTTGAAAAGTGATATTGTTTACGTCTCTGCTAATGTGTCGACCTAACAGGACACATTAAGAAATTATGAGGGTTCTCTGTTGTGCTAAGAAGTAAGTTTTTTGACTTGACAAACTCAGCTTAATCCATGGTTTCATTGCCCAGCTTTATTTAAGGCGTTGTCTGCAAATGATTATAGCCCATGGGAAAAAAACCTGTTACTTTTACCGGGAGAATTTTGGTGTTTGTTTAAATATCAAGTTTTGGAGGGGGCCAGGTGGCGATTCTGGGACTCTTTGCATTTCAATACCTGAGCATATTTTAGTTTTTCTTAAGTCAGTAATTTTTTTGAAAGGCACTAGTTTTATTTTTTTTAACTAAAATATTAGTAATAACTTGATAATAGTTTAATGTTGAATATTATATTTTTGTATATTTTTGAAAGCAAAATTTAGCTTTTATTCTTTGTTCCAGGGGTGAGTCTTTGCTGCTGAAGAGCAGATCTGAAATTTCATGTGTACTTTAAGAAAATTGTTGCCTTATAGGGCCCATGTTCAGGATCAGATCCAGTCACAGTTTTAATTTATACAATCACATCATAATACTAGAAATCCTCCTTAAAGTTTTTATCTCGTAAGATCTACTTGTTTACTATGTTTTTTTGGTGTGTGTATATATACATGTGTGTTCCTCATATCAGGGACAAAAGGCTCTCAAATGGGTCTGAATGTAGACTATAACTGGAGCAAATATGTATAGTAGAACTTGCATAATACAAAAGCTAATTCTTAGTTTTTTGTTTTTGTCTTTTTGAGTTCAAGGAGGTCCTTTATTGACCATAAGCTTATTTGTGAAGGAGGACAGTGAAAATTAACCTATTTCTGAAATCACTGAGCCGTGAAGAACAAATCAAACAGCAGATTTAGATGCCAAATGTTGCTGTTGTGTCTTTAAAGCAGAAAGAGAATTTTTTTTTTTTTAATTAAGGAAAGTACTTTTAAGTATATACAGGTAAGTGAAATCACCAACTTGTATACTTCTACAGTAATAACATAGATGGGTTAAAAATGTCCTCTTGGTGGGACTTCCTCAGTGGTCACAGTGCAGGGGGTCAGGTTTGATCTCCGGTCCGGGAACTAGATCCTACATACTGCCACTAAGAGTTTGCATGCCGCAACCAAAAATCCCGCATGCCAGAAGGTAAAAAAGATGATGTGTTTCAACTAAGACCTGGTGCAGCCAAATAAATAAAGTGAAAAAAAGTATCATATTAGTCATTTAATGAAGGAAATCCAAGCCACAATTATTATAGAAGTTTTCTATTTTTGTTATATTAAGGGTGAATAGGAGTTTATGAAATTGCCCTAAGTGCAGTGGTTATTAGCCAACAGAATTTACTGCATACTGACCTAGGTGATATTAATTTGGATGCATGGCAGGAATATACTCATGGCCTAATCACAGATTTTAGGTTGAGCTTCCTCCTAGATCAATGAGTTTGTGCTTCCAATTAATTAAAGAAAAAGTTCAGGAGGCCAAAAATTTAGAGAGAGAGAAGGGAGGTGAAATTTAGGTCACTTTTTTTCTGATTGTTATTCTGGGACACCATGCATAGTCTGTTTCTTAGTACAGAAAAATGACATCTGTAAGCCCATTTGGAGTTTTAAATGTAATATAAATGTAGTGCATCATCACAAGTATGCTAACACATTTTAAAACAGGGTATTGTATGGAAGTAATTACTGGCAGGGAGTGAGCTACACACCCCGAAGAATGGGTTGGGGCCAAAAAATGAAAGATTTCTAAGTAGAATTACTTTCATGTGGGTGGGAAAGAGAGCAAGGTTAACTTTTATTAGGGACCAATCCCAGCTCTTAGTTTAATTCTGATCACATACTTGGTAACCCAAATAAATAAGTACTAAAGAGATTTCATGTTAGGGTGAGGTTATTTTTTTCCCCTCGGTATAGTCTTCCAGTGGGGAGTTACTGTTTCAAGGCAGGAGGGTGTGACATACATGAGCCTGAGCATGGCCAAATGCATGGAGAGCTCTGCGTTTCCAAACTTTGGGCCTTGTAATGGTTAACAGTGTTGGGACACAATACTTGATCATTCTTTAGCTGGGTATGTTGTGTTCATCTTTCACAGATGTAATAGGATGTAGGAAGGTTTGATTTTTAATCATCTGGAAAGAAGAGGCTCTGTAGTTTTCTCCCCTTCTCAATCACCATGGAGAAGACCCTGTTAATAGGGTCTCTTTCCTTTCCCTTTCATCCTGTATATTTTGTTTATTCTCCAATGTCACATAATATCATCCTTATTTCAAGGCAACTTTGCATTGTAATATTTGCCGGGGAGTGGGGGTTGGATCTTAAAAGTTGAGGGGAAGAAAATTGCTGTCTATGGAAATCATTTTTTTATATGATTTCTGACAGATTCTTTGGAGCCATTTGGATGCCATTGATACCAATTTCAAATAGATTTCTTCCCTCAAATCAGTGTCACTATAACCCCCAAAGTATTAGTCACCCAGTCATGTCCAACTCTTTGTGACCCCGTGGACTGTAGCCTGCCAGGCTCCTCTGTCCATGGGATTCTCCAGGCAAGAGTACTGGAGTGGGGTGCCATTCCCTTCTCCAGGGGATCTTCCTGACCCAGGAACTGAACCCTGGTCTCCTGCATTGCAGGCAGATTCTTTACTGTCTGAGCCACCAGGGAAGCCCATTACCCCCAAACCAGAGAGTTATTTTGGGTTAGACTTCACTGAGCAGCCATCTAGCAGCCCCTTAACTGTTATCAGGACACAGTATTGATGAGTGAGGCTTGGTCAAGTTACTTAACCTTTCTTCCTTGATTTTCTATCATGTCAACTGGAAATGATTATATCTGCCTTTGATCTCATAGAGATGCTTCAATCTATTAAAGTTAATAAGCACTTTAAGTAAGGTATAAAACCCTAGATGCAAGGCATCTTCATTACTGTTACCATAACTGTTACTTTAGTTACAGTGTCATATACAAAGGGGAGCTTTCTGAATGCTAAGTAGTTAAGTCTCAGAATGAGCTCTCTGGACTCAGTGGTTGATAGCGGACTTTAAGAGGTTGGGTTACCTATGTCCCTACTCTGGAGGCCAGGCTCTGTCTTCTGTAAATTTGGGGAGCAAAAAGCAAATACAGAACCAAGAACACAAAATTGAAAAAGAAAATTGAAGAGGCCGTGGGAGATGTGTGTGGTCCACCTCCTATTCTTCCCCAGCAGCTGCTCTTGGTGTTGAGCTTCCTAAAGTGTCAGCTCCTTTGGTACCTGTCCTGATTGTTCATCTCTCCTTACTGTGGAACGTGTGTTCAGGAGTTTTCAAGTGGACTGTGGGCTTTGAGTCATCCCCATTTACAAGTTTCATTTTCTTTCTTTTTTTTTTTTCTGAAATACTCTCTCTGAGAAAGAGAAAAAAAGTTGAGGATGGAGTAGGTGAAGGTCTTTGAATGTTTTTGGTTAGTGTTCAAGGGCGCTTGTGCAAGACGACTGTTTTCTAGATTGCAGCCCCCTCTAGCATTTTGTTTTGAATACTTCCTCCCTCACATCTCATATAACATTCCAGAAGGAGCTGCACTTCTGTATGGCCTTGGATGGCACCAGCTTGAGGAGGTCCATGAGAACATGAAAGATCAACCCTCACCTCCCAGAGTGAAGAATTTGTTTCCTGGAGCCCAGGTTCTTTTGCTCTCACAGGTGTCACTTTTCCAAAATAACCGACTCTGTCCTTTGCTCTTAACTTTCAGAAATGACCATCACCACATGTGCTTGTAGGGTTTTGATACTCTGATTAATTTTGTGTTTATTCTTCATCTACATGTAGCTTGGTGGCATGTCCAGTTGGGTCAGCTACAAAGCACTAGTCCCTCAGACACCTTAGCTTGTAGTTGATGAAGTACAGAAGAGTTGTGATACAGTCTAAAGTATAAGATGTTTCTGTTCATCAGAAAAACTGTGTGAGGCAGACTTAGGGAAGGAAGTATGGTTACCAGGGAGGAAGAATGAGGGGAAGGGATAGTTAGGGAGTTTGGAATAGAAATGTGCAGACTGCTGTATTTAAAATGGATAACCAGCAGGGACCCACTGTGGAGCACAGGGAGCTCTGCTCGGTGTTATGAGACAGCCTTCCGCCCTAGTTTGGGGAAGAAGGGGTACATGTGTATGTACAGCTGAGTCCCTTCACTGTTCACCTGAAACTATCACAACATTGTTAATTTCCTACACTTCAATACAAAGTAAAAAGTTTAGAAAGAAAGACTCTGTGAGGAAGCCTACAGAGACAATTACAAGTACGGAAGAATTAAGAAGCTCTAAAATAAGTACGATTGGTAAAAAGAAATTAATTCAACATTTTTTAACCTTTCTTAAGCAGCTAGAATCCTAAAGTTGCAAGTAAGTTGCCTTTAAATATGACTAGAGTGATATGCTTTTCCAAGTCTCCCCTGCCTCCCAAGTATTAAGGTCTAACAATGCATTTTCTGGTATTGATTTGTGTGGAAACTCTTAGATGAGATCATAGTCTTGTATTTAGAGAATCACTGTTTTGGGGGTGAAGAGGGGAAGAATACAATGACATGAAGTTGAGATTGTTGTGGAAAATCAAGGACATATGGTTGCATTGGTATAATATTGGTTTTTCAGAATCAAGATTAACACAAGTGAAATTACCTCTAAATTGCAGCTAGCTATTGCTACCTCGTATACCTGAACTATGTTTTTCTTTTAATACACATGTGTGGAGCTTGTGGAGTGTGGGTCAGGGCTAACAATTTTTTTTTTTAAATTTAATGTTCTTATGTTTTTTGAACAGATAGTGGAGCACCAACTGTTTCTCCCTTGTCTTTCTTTCCTCCTCCCCATATTTCTTGTCAACCATTTCATATTCTATTATGAATCAGTTATTCAATACAGTGTCATTATTCAACACAGAATAATATATTCAGAATTATAGATGGATTCCTTACCATCTGAGCCACCAGGATAGCTCAAATAAATAGATGAATAAAATAAGTAATATAAAAATAAACTTTTCCCCTATTGAGAATGCATGATTTAGACCCCAAACTTGGATGTATTAGAGCCCCAACAGAACTTAAAGCCGTTTGCCATGCCACTGTCTCCTTTGTGGTTAGATACATCTCCTGGGGCATTCACAAATGACCTAAACGGATTCTTGTGATTTTTTTTGTAAATTTCCTGAGGGGTCAAATTGGGTAAACCTTGGAGGTACTGCAGAACCAGTGGGGCAATGAAAATGGATGAACGTGAAGCAGAAGCCAGCTATGTGGTTATAAGAATTTCCTAGTATTTGTGTTCTTGTAATTGATAGACAGAGTTGGATTTATCTTGGGTTGGGCTGTTTCACGGAGAAGGCAATGGCACCCCACTCCAGTACTCTTGCCTGGCAAATCCCATGGATGGAGGAGCCTGGTGGGCTGCAGTCCATGGGGTCGCTAAGAGTTGGACACGACTGAGCGACTTCACTTTCACTTTTCACTTTCATGCATTGGAGAAGGAAATGGCAACCCACTCCAGTGTTCTTGCCTGGAGAATCCCAGGGACAGCGGAGCCTGGTGGGGACACACAGAGCTGGACACGACTGAAGAAACTTAGCAGCAGCAGCAGCAGCAGGGCTGTTTCTCAACCTGTTTTTTCACTGTCAGGCCCTAAGCAGCTTTTCAGACATTTTGTCCTAATCATTGTCTACCCCCACAAACCTGCCATTAAATCCTAAGGATTAAGATTTTGTTGAATAGAGTTGAGCTTCCAAAGACCACAGATAACTGTAATATCAAAAATAAATGAGTAAATGTGTGACCTGACCTATGATCTATGTGTTAGTCACGCAGTTGTGTCCAACTCTTTGCAACTCCACGGACTGTAGCCCTCCAGGTTCCTGTGTCCATAGAGTTCTCCAGGCAAGAATACTAAAGAGAGTAACCTTCCCTTCTCTAGGAGATCTTCCTGACCCAGGGATGACCTGGGTCTCCTGCATTACATATGGATTCTTTACCATCTGAGCCACCAGAGTAGCTCAGATAAATAGATGAATAAAGTAAGTAATATAAGAATAAGTTTCCCCTGATTGAGAATGCATGACTTAGATCTCAAACTTGGGTGTATTCAGTTCAGTTCAGCTCAGTCGTCTCCGACGCTTTGCAACCCCATGAATTGCAGCACACCAGGCCTCCCTGTCCATCACCAACTCCCGGAGTTCACTCAAACTCATGTCCATCGAGTCGGTGATGCCATCCAGCCATCTCGTCTTCTGTCGTCCCCTTCTCCTCCTGCCCCCTATCCCTCCCAGCATCCGAGTCTTTTCCAGTGAGTCTTTTCCTCTTCTCATGAGGTGGCCAAAGTACTGGAGTTTCAGCATCAGCATCATTCCTTCCAAAGAAATCCCAGGGCTGATCTCCTTCAGAATGGACTAGTTGGATCTCCTTGCAGTCTAAGGGACTCTCAAGAGTCTTCTCCAACAACACAGTTTAAAAGCATCAATTCTTCAGTGCTCAGCTTTCTTCACAGTCCAACTCTCACTTCCATACATGACTGCTGGATAAACCATAGCCTTGGCTAGATGGACCTTTGTTGGCAAAGTAATGTCTCTGCTTTTGAATATGCTATCTAGGTTGGTCATACCTTTCCTTCCAAGGAGTAAGCATCTTTTAATTTCATAGCTGCAGTCACCAACTGCAGTGATTTTGGAGCCCCCCAAAATAAAGTCTGACACTGTTTCCACTGTTTCCCCATCTATTTCCCATGAAGTGATGGGACCAGATGCCATGATGTTAGATTTCTGAATGATGAGCTTTAAGCCAACTTTTTCACTCTCCTCTTTCACTTTCATCAAGAGGCTTTTTAGTTCCTCTTCATTTTCTGCCATAAGGGTGGTGTCATCTGTGGCTGGTACAAAAATAATTTAGGTTTTGTGTTGTTGAACTTTGCCATTTGATCTTGGAATACTTTCCTAAATAAATGAGGTTATGTTATATATCATTTTAACGTGCCTTCTTTGCCCTTTTTTTTTTTGCTAATGACTTATTACTTGCTGTTTATTTTATATTTATTTTAGGCTATAGAAATGACATTAGACAAAAAGAAAATTCAAGAAATTTTTAAAATTAGGGTTCAAAATGGGTCATAAAGCAGAAGCGACAACTTGCAACATCAAGAACGCATTTGACCCAGGAAGTGCTAACGGACGTACAGTGTAGTGGAGATTCAAGAAGTTTTGTAAAGGAGACAAGAGCCTTGAAGACGAGTGTAGTGGCCACCATAGGAAGTTTTCAGCAACCAACTGAGAGCCGTCATGGAAGCTGATCCTCTTGAGTTGCTGAAGAACTCAGTGTCGACCACCCTATGGCCGTTTGACATTGAAAGGTGAAAAAACTGGACAAGTGGGTGCCTCATGAGCTGACAAGAAATCAGAAAAATGGTTCTTTTGAAGTGTTGTCTTTGGGTATTCTGTACAACAGCAACAAACAATTTCTTGATCGTATTGTGATATGCGAGGAAAAGTGGACTTTATACCACGACTGGTGAAGACCAGCTTGGTGGTTGGACCGAGAGGAAGCTCCAAAGCACTTCCCAAAGCCATCCTTGCACCAGAATAGGTCAGGTTTACTGTTTGGAGGTCTGCTGCCAGTCTGATCCACTGCAGCTTTCTGAATCCTGGTGAAACCATTACATCCAAGAAGTATGATCATCTTCTTCTGAGGCAAATCAGCTGGATTCAGTGAACACTGCAATGCCTGCAGCTGGCTTTGGTCATCAGAAAGGGCCTAATCTCCCTGATGACGCTCCACCACACACCGCACAGCCAGCAGTTCAAAAGCTGAACAGATTGGGCTACAAAGCTTTGCCTCATCCACCATATTCACCTGACTTTTCGCCAACTGACTACCACTTCTTCAAGCATCTCAATAACTTTTTGCAGGGAAAATGCTTCCATAACCAGCAAGAGGCATGTCAAATCCCGAAGGATGGATTTTTATGCTACAGGAATAAACAAGCTTATTTCTCATTGACAATAATGTGTTGATTGTAATGGTTTCTATTTGATTAATGAAGATGTGCTTGAGCCTAGTTATAATTTAAAATTCACTGTCCCAATCCTCAATTACTTTTTATCAATGTAATGCAGTAGTTTTGGCCAGTTTTATTGAAATATAGTTGACATCTAGCATGTGCGTTTAAGGTGTATGTGTGATGATGTGATACATGTATGCATTGTGAAATGACTACTGCAGTAGGGCCAGCTAACACTTCCATCCCTTCACATAATTACCTTTTTTTGGTTGAAGATGCAAAAATTATTGGATAATTTGTCTATTTACTTTCCAGCCAATAGTGAGTACATTTTCTGCAGGTCACTAGAGTGCAGTTGTAGTTCTTTGTAATTACTAGTCATCTTGAGAGGTTACACAGCCTTTGCCTTTGACACCTTAGTTTTCATATGAAGATGGTCACTTAGCACCATGCCTAGATGGGTTTTGTTAGGAAACTTGTGTCCTGTTTTGGTTGTGGGAGTGGATGGGCTTGCAGCTGGTAGCTATCACAGATTTTTTACATTATAAAATTAATACATTCTTATTGCAAATAAAAATCAGAAAATTCTTAGCTCAAGAATTGAGCTGCTCTGTGATATTTACATACTTCTAGCTTTAAGTGTGACTGAGGTATGCTCTCACAGATTTAAAATATGTAATAATAAAACTACATTATGTATAAATGGCATGATTATGAATGAAGGTTCTCTTAAAAATTTATTTTCAACCAGTATTTAGTATTCCTCTTTTTTTCTTCTTATGCATTGTGAAGGACATTCATACTGATTCACGGTGAAAATGGCCAGTCCTTTTCTGTTTGAAACCTTACATTTTAACAAAATGATAAGATTTCAGAGATTAAGAACCTGGAAAAAAATCTGTTTGGTGGTTTTTCTATCCCTGAAGTCTTAAAAGTAACCATGTATACTTTCCTTAAAGTCCTTTAGAAAACATACTAACTACCCTTGAATAAAACAGCTTCAGGTGTGCTACTTACTTAAAGGTTTTTCTCTGAAAAAAACTTTTCATAATGAAGTACAAAATGTTAAAAAGCAATTAACTAAATAAGTCTCAATTCCAATTACTAAGATTTTTGCATGAAAATCACATTTTCCTTCTTACTGAAGTATGAGATTCAAGCCAGCTGTTGCAGTGGTAACCTGTAATCCATTTCTGTACATTGCTTTTTGGTGTGAACTGAAACTGTTATCATGAAGTTAAGTGTTATAACCCACTTTAAGATGAATTAGTTTCCTGGAGTTTATCACGGGTAAAATCAGAACAAATTCCCTCTGGAATCTATGTTTATTGCAAAAACATAGACTTTGACCCTAGAATATTTTCTTCTTTCATTTAAATGAAAGAAAAGTTAAATGGTAATTTTTTAAAAAAGGTTTATTTAAGTCTTACATCTGTGAATTTAACTAAAGCTAATAGATTCTTCAGAGATTTTGATTGTGAAAATAAGATTGATACATGGTTCCTTATGTGTTACGTGTTAATTGCTCACTCATGTCTGACTCTCTGTGACCCCATGGATTGTAGCCCTGCAGGATACTCTGTCCATGGATTTTCCAAGCAGGAATTCTGGAGTGGGTTGCCATTCCCTTCTCCGGGGGATCTTCCCAACGGAAGTCTCCTGCACTGCAGGTGGATTCTTTATCATATGAGCCACCAGAGATGCCATTAATTCTCAGTTCAGTTCAGTCTCTCAGTCATGTCTGACTCTTTGTGACCCAATGGACTGCAGCATGCCAGGCTTCCCTGTTCATCATCAACTCCTGGAGCTTACTCAAACTCATGTCCATTAAATTGGTGATGCCATCCAACCATCTCATCCTCTGTCATCCCCTTCTCCTTCTGCCCTCAATCTTTCCCAACATCAGGGTCTTTTCAAATGAGTCAGTTCTTCACATCAGGTGGCCAAAGGATTGGCGTTTCAGCTTCAGCATCAGTCCTTCCAATGAATATTCAGGACTGATTGTTAGGATGGACTGGTTGGATCTCCTTACAGTCCAAGGGACTCTCAAGAGTCTTCTCCAACACCACAGTTCAAGAGCATCAATTCTTTGGTGCTCAGCTTTCTTTATAGTCCAACTCTCACATCCATACACGACCACTGGAAAAACTATAGGTTTGACTAGATGGACCTTTGTTGGCAAAGTAATGTCTCTGCTTTTTAATATGCTGTCTAGGTAGGTCATAACTTTTCTTCCCAGGAGCACATGTCTTTTAGTTTCATGGCTGCAGTCACCATCTGCAGTGATTTTGGAGCCCAGAAAAATAAAGTCTGACACTGTGTCCACTGTTTCCCCATCTATTTCCCATGAAGTGATGGGACCAGATGCCATGATCTTCGTTTTCTGAATGTTGAGTTTTAAGCCAACTTTTTCACTCTCCTCTTTCACTTTAATCAAGAGGCTTTTTAGTTCTTCTTTGCTTTCTGCTATAAGTGTGGTGTCATCTGCGTATTGGAGGTTATTGATATTTCTCCCGGCAATCTTGTTTCCAGCTTGGACTTCATCCAGTCCAGCGTTTCTCATGATGTACTCTGCATAGAAGTTAAATAAGCAGGGTGACAATATACAGCCTTGACGTACTCCTTTCCTGATTTGGAACCAGTCTGTTGTTCCATGTCCAGTTCTGTTGCTTCTTGACCTGTATACAGATTTCTCAGGAGGCAGGTCAGGTGGTCTGGTATTCCCATCTCTCTAAGAATTTTCCACAGTTTGTTGTCATCCTCACAGTCAAAGGCTTTGGCATAGTCAATGAAGCAAGAGTAGATATTTTTCTGGAACTCTCACTTTTTTGATGATCTGGTTCAGTTCAGTTCAGTTCAGTTCAGTTGCTCAGTCGTGTCCGACTCTTTGCGACCCCATGAATCACAGCACGCCGGATGTTCGCAACTTGATGTCTGGTTCCTCTGCCTTTTCTAAATCCAGCTTGAACATGTGGAAGTTCATGGTTCACGTACTGTTGAAGCCTGGCTTGGAGAATTTTGAGCAGTATTTTGCTCGCCTGTGAGATGAGTACAATTGTGCAGTAGTTTGAGCATTCTTTGACATTGCCTTTCTTTGGGATTGGAATGAAGTTTGACCTTTTCTAGTCTTGTGGCCACTGCTGAGTTTTCCCAATTTGCTTGTATACTGAGTGCAGCACTTTCACAGCATCACCTTTTAGGATTTAAATAGCTCAACTGGAATTCCATCACCTCCACTAGCTTTGTTTGTAGTGATGCTTCTCAAGGCCCACTTGACTTCACATTCCACGATGTCTGGCTTTAGGTGAGTGATCACACCATTGTGGTTATCTGGGTCATGAAGATATTTTTTGTATAGCTCTTCTGTGTATTCTTGCCAGCTCTTCTTAATATCTTCTGCTTCTGTTAGGTCCATACCATTTCTGTCCTTTATTGAGTCCATCTTTGCATGAAATTTTCCCTTGGTATCTTTGATTTTCTTTGAAAGATCTCTAGTCTTTCTTTATTTTCTTCTATGCCTTTACATTGATCAGAGGAAGGCTTCCTTATCTCTACTTGCTGTTCTTTGGAACTCTGATTTCAAATGGGTATATCTTCCTTTTCTCCGTTACTTTTCACTTCTCTTCTTTTCACAGCTATTTGTCAGACAAGCCTTTTACCTTTTTGCTTTTTTTTTCTTGGGGATGGTCTTGATCACTGCCTCCTGTACAGTGTCACGAACCTCAGTCCATAGTACTTCAGGCACTCTGTCTATCAGATCTAATATCTTGAATCTGTGTTTCACTTCCACTGTATAATCGTAAAGGATTTGATTTAGGTCATACTTGAATGGTCTAGTGGTTTTCCCTGCTTTCTTCAATTTAAGTCTGAATTTGGCAATAAGGAGTTCATGATCTGAGCCACATTCAGCTTTTGGTCTTGATTTTGTTGACTGTATAGAGCTTCTCCATCTTTGGCTGCAAAGAATATAATCAATCTGATTTCAGTATTGACCATTGGTGATATCCATGTGTAGAGTCTTCTCTTGTGTTGTTGGAAGAGGGTGTTTGCTATGACCAGTGCGTTCTCTTGGCAAACTCTATTAGCCTTTGTCGTGCTTCATTCTGTATTCCAAGGCTAAATTTGCCTGTTACTCCAGGTATTTCTTGATTTCCTACCTTTGCATTCCAGTCCCCTGTAATGAAAAGGACATCTTTTTTGGGTGTTAGTTCTAGAAGGTCTTGTAGATCTTCATAGAACTGTTCAACTTCATCTTCCTCAACATTACTGGTTGGGGCATAGACTTGGATTACTGTGATATTGAATGGTTTTCCTTGGAAATGAACAGAGATCATTGTGTCGGTTTTAAGATCCATGTACCGCATTTTGGACTCTCTTGTTGACTGTGATGGCTACCCCATTTCTTCTAAGGGATTCTTGCCCACAGTAGTAGATATAACGGTCATCTGAGTTAAATTCACCCATTCCAGTCCCATTTTAGTTAGCTGATTCCTAAAATGTCGTTGTTCACTCTTGCCATCTCCTGTTTGACCACTTCCAATTTGCCTTGATTCATGGACCTAACATTCCAGGTTCCTATGCAGTATTGTTATTTACAGCATCGGACTCTTATTTCCATCACCAGTCACATACAGAACTGGGTGGTGTTTTTGCTTTGGCTCCGTCTTTTCATTCTTTCTGGAGTTATTTCTCCACTGATCTCCAGTAGCATTTTGGGCACCTACCGACCTGGGGAGTTCCTCTTTCAGTATCCTATATTTTTGCCTTTTCATACTGTTCTTGGGGTTCTCAAGGCAAGAACACTGAAGCGGTTTGCCATTCCCTTCTCTAGTGGACCACGCTTTGTCAGAACTCTTCACCATGACCCATTTGTCCTGGGTGGCCCTACACGGCATGGCTCATAGTTTCACTGAGTTAGACAAGGCTGTGGTCCATGTGATCAGATTGGTTAGTTTTCTGTGATTGTGGTTTTCATTCTGTCTGCCGTCTGATGAAGAAGGATAAGAGGTTTATGGAAGCTTTCTGATGGGAGAGACTGACTGAGGGGGAAGCTGGGTCTTGCTCAGATGGTCATTAATTCTCAGGTGTGAAATATTAACCTGAAAATTTTGCATGCTTTTGTGTAAAATAAGCAAAATAATGCTTCCCCAGTCACATCCAGCTCTTCAAAACTTGTGGATATGTTACTTAATAAAAGGGATTTTGCAGATATGGTTAAGTTTAAATACCTTGAGGAGAGAACAACTGATTATCCAGGTGGACTCAATTTAATCACGTGACTCATTAGCCTTTCTCAGCTGTGGTCAGAGAGACATGACTGGAAGAAAGGTTGGAGAGCTTTCTCATGGCTGTTTTGGAGATGGAACCAGGGGGCCCCATGCCAAGGAAATATAGGCAGCCTTTAGAAGCTGAAAAAAGCCAGGAGATAGATCTTCCTAAACCTCCTGAATGGAATGCGACTCTGCTAGCACCTTGATTTTAGTCCAGTGAGACCTGTGTTGGACTGCTGAGCAACAGAACAGTAAGAAAATTTACGTTTTAAGTCACTGAGATTGTGGTACTTTATTATGGCTGCTGTAGAAAACTAGTACTCCTTGCTTTGTGTTCGTAGTTTGTTCAATAAAGTGATTATTGAAATCTAAAGCTATGAAGGAGCAAAAGGGACTGGTAAGATGTCAAGTATTTAGTATTTTATAGGATTTCCTTATATATGGATTGGTACAATTCATTTGCTGTTAAATCACAGAACAAGTTCGCTTTGGCCTTGGATAGTGATTTTTTTTTTCCAGTGTTACTGTCATTCTTGGAACATAGTAGGCATTCAGTAAAGACTGAAAGAAGTTTAAGTTATGCGGTCAAGCTCTGCATTGACTCTTGTTAGCAGTGGAGTTTGGAGAAAGTGGTTTGTGGGAAATTAGGAACATAGGTGCTTACGTTAGTTGTGAAAAGTGTCCACAAGCTTCTGATGAATCTCACAATTATAAGTCTGTTATGTCTGACACTTGTCAAAGAATTGCTCAAGGCTTATTGTACTCAGACCCCAGGGTATAACTGATTTCATTTGTGTCTTGAGAAGCTATAGGTACTAGTGGTAGCCGAAAAGCGATGGTGATGGGAAGCCTTAATCTTTCAGACAGGGTTTTCCTTTGTAATTAGTTGAAAAAGAACAAGCCTCGATATATTGTACCATACAGCAAGAGATTTAAAATCATAGTAAAGCTATACAACAAAACTTTAAATCCCACTTGAGCTATTATTCCACTTTGCCTGGCTAGTAAGTTGGGAATATTCAATCAGAAATATTTGTTGAATCTGTTTGGATTAGGCACTGAGGTTATAGGTGTAAACACACTTTGCGTTTCTGTTGTCTCGCTTCCCTAGTGGCTCAGCTGGTAAAGAATCTGCCTGCAATTTGGGAGACCTGGGTTTGATCCCTGGATTGGGTAGATCCCCTGGAGAAGGGACGGGCTACCCACTCCAGTATTCTGGCCTGGAGAATTCCTTGGGGTCACAAAGAGTCGGATACGACTGAGCGACTTTGGCTTCACTTCGTATGGGTGTAAAGAACTCTTGCCATTATAGTGCTTCTTGCCCCAGAGGGAAGATAGAAATTAAGTAGCTTCAAATGCTGAGAAGAAGTACGGGATGCTGTTGGAGTGGATGATAACATGCTCTAGTCCAGAGAAAGATGCCATCTCTGAGGGCAAGGAAAGGAGAAATAGAAAGGGCTTTGTGTTATATACTGTTGTATGTCACACATACCTCAAAAAAAGATGGCAATCTTTACAGGGTAGTAGCCACAGGAATGGAGAATAGATGGTCCAGAGATAATTTATTTGAGAAGCTATTTGGAAGTTACGTAGCTCAACTATAGCTCAAAAGGTTGCATAGGTGTCAGAGGGGGACGGGGGAGTGGTTGGGGAAATAAATTAATCCTGCCAACAAGAAGACACTTTTTATCCACATAGAATAGAGAAAAAAGAACCCAATTTATTATTGAGTAGAAATTCACAGATTTGTAGGTGTGTAGAATAACATGAAAGTGACCATAAAGTTGGAACCAATCTCACAGTTTAAGGTAACGTCTCATCTTGTTGAGAGATAAAAGAGTTCCCCCTGTGACAGTCTTCTGCACATCTCACGAGCTAATCCTAGAGGTTTGTTTTCCCACATGAAGGTGATTTGGCAGGTGACCTTGGTGTTCTCCACACTGTGAATACTCGAGTCTGGGCATACACTCTAGAGAGGTTTATCTCTGCTCTAAAATTTAGAGTGTGTGCGTGCTAAGTCACTCCAGTTGTGTCTGAATCTGTGCGAAGCTATGGACTGCAACAGGCCAGTCCCTGGAATTCTCTGTCATGGAATTTTCCAGGCCAGAATACTGGAGTGAGCTGCCTCTGCCCTCCTCCAGGGGACCATCCCAATCCAGGGACGGAGCCCATGACTCTTAAGTCTCCTACGTTGGCGGGTGCTTTCTTTACCACTAGCGCCACCTGGGAAGCCCGAAGGTTAGAGAAGGAAAGATAAAATAGGCTTTTGGGTTTTTTTTGCCCTTCATAAGTGGAGGAAATTATTTTCCAAGCACTCAGTGGCCAATTGTGTCATTTACTGAGGTGGATGGTTCTGGAGAAGGAGCGTATTTGGGGGTCATAGAGCCACACAAATAATCTAATAGGAATCTAACAAGAACTGCTGGGTTTGAAGTTCCTATAAGACCTTGCCCGGCAGGTGACATGCATTTGTGGTGTAGAAGAGTGATGTAGGCTGAGGATGTGGGTTTGGTGGCTCTGAGCAGTCAGCTGGTATGTCAAGTCTGGGAGTAGACTGGCTTGCCTTGGGAGATGGAAAGTGGGGTGGGGAAGGAAGAGAGAAGTCATGCCGTTGTTTGTGTAATAATGGAGTTGACATCAGTAGGTGACCCTTGATAATTAGTACTGAAGATATAGTCATAGCCATGGTCAACATTTCATTTTTTGATTCCTTTTCCTGGGCAGTGTAGCTGAAAACTTAGGTCCCACACTCCGGTATGGTAGACTGTTGCTTTCTGTACTCTATAGAGTCTCCTGTGTCTCCTGAATCTTCCCTTGATTCCTTTCTCTGCACCCGGGCTTCTTCTCTACCCTCTCCTTTTGGGTCCGGGTGTCTTTTGATGCTGTCTTGATCGCTCGCTCTGTGTGAACGTTTGCTTATTTGGAAATATTTCACGTTGTTTCCACTTGTAACTTATCGATGTTTATATTCCCCTTCTCAGAGTCAGGTGTTCCTTTACTGGTTTATTTATTTGTTCTGGCATGTGCCAGCTTTTGAGGCAATAGCACAGATGGGATGCTTGCCTCTGAGTGTGGACGAGATGCAGAGAATGGCTGTGTGGCTGGAAGTGGAGGCGAAGGAAGAAATATCTTGCTGGGAAGAAATCCATGACAGTAGGGCCCACTGTCTCCAACTATTTCTTGAGTAGATGCACTTAATAATGGTCTTAGTGAAACAGTTGCTATGCATTGAAGAGGGAATGGTTTTTGTTTTTGTGTTTTTGTATTTAAAATTGAAGGCAAATTGGAAAATGAAATTCGGGGCGGAGGGGGGAGACCTTTCCATTCATATTTGCAAAAAATATTTTGATCTAGGTTAAAATAGACCATCTTTACCCTTATCTTGTGTTGGACACCTCAGTTTGCCTGTTGGTTGAGATGGGGGCAACTTTGCTAAATCATGTATGGATAAATCCTACAGTTGTTGGGAAAGGCCGAGGTTCCTTACTCAGAAGCGCTTTTGCCTCCTGGAGGTTTGGCACGTAGAAAAAGGACAGGTGGAAGTGGTGTTCAGGGACATCTTTTCATTTTCTGAAGCGAAGTGGCTGTGAATTAAAGTATAAGCACAAACAGGACAGTGAGCAGTGATGACTTGGACAAAGATTTTACCAACTGGCTGTGTGAAATATTTGGTAGACAAACCATTTTACTGGGCTTATCTCAAGACAGTATTTCTGCGGTAAGAGTGTTGGTGAGTAATGCCCCCTTCCCTAGAGGCAGGGGGAAGCTGTCATAGGCTGTGAGCAGGCACTTGGGCCTGTCGCTTTGCTGGAGTTCATCTTGGCCGGAACCACGCAGACTCCTTAGTTGTGACAGAGGTCCTGAGTGTCTGCACTTTGACAGATGGAGGCCTGGGAGAACTGAGTTAAGGGAGGGATGTTTGGAGTGATTCATTTCAAGTGATATCTAAAGTAATGGGTTGCTGGAAATATCCATCTGCCCCACATCACAAAGAATGTAACTATGAATCGTTTTCAAAGTTTATTTTGAAGGAGGGTGGAGTTCTCAATGGAGGAGAGGGTGGTGGTGAGAAAATAAGGTTATTTTTAAAGGAATATTTATGAAGCTTCAGAGAAGGGGCAGACTGGGCTTGCTGATTGATACCTGGGATATGTTTTTATTGTCTAGCAAAATATTGGATGCAGCTGTGTGTAGAAGAGTTCCCCTTTGCCGGTGCAAACATTCCTGTCAAAAACCCGAGTCCATTACCCCTTGCCGTACAACTTGTTTGATGCGATAGTGAACACAATTCCACCACAGATTTAAGAACTGTTTATGTGAATTTTATTTCCTTGTTTAGTCACTGAATCATACTGTACTATTGGCATGGCAAGGGTTGTAATTTGTTTTCCTGTGCACAGAGTGCTTTTCTTCCGCTGAATGTTCACTTCTGCATACTTTTTTTAGTTAGGCATTATGTCATTACCAAGATATACAGTTATTTAATAATGATTTATTGTAGTCATTTATTCTACCAGCTGTGGCACATTTTCAGTGGAATTTGTACATCAGATTTATACAGAAATTTACCAGGACATGCATTTCACAATTTAATAAAACATACTCCAAAATCTTTTTTTTTTTTTTGAAATGGGTAGTTTTATGCTGACACAGTGGGTGAAAGTGTTACCTTAACAACCCTTGTTAGTGTTCAAACTCTGCCGTGTCTATCCCACAACCATCAAAAGAGGAATCTCTGAGGTCTGTTAGAGACCCACTTTTGGGCAGTCCGCTTTGCTTCTAGACCATTAATGTCATGTTCTGTTTGACCTGGGATGTTCACATGTTATTAAAGGTCAGAGAAACATCCTGACACAGGCTCTGTGCATTTCCATACGTTTTAATCACTGTTAAAATATGCATCCAGAATCATTACAGAGGGGATCTAGCAGATTAAGCTTGTGAGGCCTCCGTGTCCCATTTTCTTTCCCTTCTCAGAATTCACTGTCCACTAGCCATGTGGAATACATTTAGCTTTGGCAGAACTACCAGCTCACACTCCTCTCACAATTTCTTTATTATGATACCGATACAAGTTATTATATTTTCTTTTTTTCTTTCTTTTTTAAAAAATATTATTGAGATTTTGTTTGTTTACTTTGTGGTATATATTGGTTTAGAGAAGGACAGACTTTAGAAAAGGAGAGTGTACAGATTCTTTATAACTCATAATTGTTTTTTGATCTGGCAGTTGGAGAGTCTGTCTTTGAAATGCCGAATTGCCAAGTAACTTGTAAAAGTGACTTGTTTTCTAAGACTGCATGAGAATTTTAGTTCTGAGATGAGATTCTGAATTCCCAGCTCCAGTCAGCTGGCAGTTTTGTCAGCAGCAGCATGGACCATCTCATTTGGCTTGCTACTTCCGCCCCAACGCATTGACTTCATCGATCAGTTATTGTAATATTTGTGAAGACATTGTCTTAATGTGCCTTTAAGCTGAAGTTTACGTGATACGTAATTGTATTTAAGGCAGTAGACTTGGCCCTATCTAAGATGGAAAGCAAGTGTTTGAAAATGTTGCAGCCTACTAAATTTGTCTAGTAGTTTGTATTTGTTTATCACGTTCAGGCACTAGTTAGGCAGAATGTAACAACAAAGAGTCAAAGCAGCTTGTCATCTGAAATGTAATCCCCCTCCCTTTTTTTGTCACATATGTGACAGGGTGAACAGTTTGTCATCTGATCTCCTATTTCTTAACAGATATAGTTTAAAACTTGCTTAGAAATATCACGCAACAGTTAATTATGTCATCAGGTCGGAATTCAAGTCACAGTACATTAAAAAGATCTTTTAACCTCATCTAATGAAAATATTAAAATAAATTTAATAAAAACATGTATGTAGTATTGAGCTCTGGAGTTCATCTTGAGTGAATTAATATTTCTAGAAAACTTGTCACAACTTTTTATGATACAGTTGTGTGTTCTATGGACGAGTGACTCCATGGTATTTGGTATTTATTTTTATTTTGAGAAAAAGAAATCTGTAAATGCAAGAGAAACTGGGAGAGGTATTTTTAAAAAATATTTATCTGGCTGCGCCAGGTCTTCGTTGCAGCATGCACGATATTCAGTCTTAGTTGCAGGATGTGGGATCTAGTTCCCTGACCAGGGATTGAATGTGGGTCCCTTGCGCTGGGGGGAGCTTGGAGTCTTAGCCACTGGACCATGAAGCAAGTCCCAAGAGGTTTTTTTGAAAGGGAACAGAGATGAACTTTTCTTGAGAGACTTCATTGCTGATCTCTTTGGTGTGGTGCAACATTTTCCTTAAAGGCACTTCAGTTCAGTTCAGTTCAGTCGCTCAGTTGTGTCCGACTCTTTGTGACCCCATGAATCGCAGCACGCCAGGCCTCCCTGTCCATCACCATCTCCCGGAGTTCACTCAGACTCACGTCCATCAACTCTGTGACGCCATCCAGCCATCTCATCCTGGGTTGTCCCCTTCTCCTCCTGCCCCTAATCCCTCCCAGCATCAGAGTCTTTTCCAATGAGTCAACTTTTCTCATGAGGTGGCCAGAGTACTGGAGTTTCAGCTTCAGCATCGTTCCCTCCAAAGAAATCCCAGGGCTGATCTCCTTCAGAATGGATGGGTTGTATCTCCTTGCAGTCCAAGGGACTCTCAAGGGTCTTCTCCAACACCACAGTTCAAAAGCATCAATTCTTTGGTGCTCAGCCTTCTTCACAGTCCAACTCTCACATCCATACATAACCCCTGGAAAAACCATAGCCTTGACTAGATGGACCTTTGTTGGCAAAGTAATGTCTCTGCTTTTGAATATGCTGTCTAGGTTGGTCATAACTTTCCTTCCAAGGAGTAAGCATCTTTTAATTTCATGGCTGCAGTCACCATCTGCAGTGATTTTGGAGCCCAAAAAAATAGTCTGACACTGTTTCCACTGTTTCCCCATCTATTTGCCATGAAGTGATGGGACCAGATGCCATGATCTTCGATTTCTGAATGTTGAGCTTTAAGCCAACATTTTCACTCTCCTTTCTCACTTTCATCAAGAGGCTTTTTAGTTCCTCTTTGCTTTCTGCCACAAGGGTGGTGTCATCTGCATCACTTATACAATAAAAAGATCCTGGAGAAAGGCTGAGCTCTTTTACATTTTTTCATTCAGTACTCCAGTGCTCAAAATAAACTAGGTATCTTTACCAACTTTAAATTGCAAAAAGAAAGACAATTTTATGTAAGTTCCTAGTTCTGGATTTACTTTTGGCCTTATCAGTTTTTTCAGGTTTTTATTCTGGGCTTACCTGAGAAACTTTTCAAATTGATACATTTGAACTTTAAAAGGAAGGCAGAGTTCAGGGACAACAAATTGGTTTTATCTTGTGGGTGGATTTTGACTGACTGGTGGTGAATGATTTAAGAGGCTGAGGTGGATCAGGAGGGGAAAAAAAAGTTCTTGCTCAGTTAGCAATGCCTTCCATAGCTGCTGAGGGAATAGTCAATGGAAACTTGACCTGGATTACTCTCCCTCGCAGAGAAACTCCCGGAAGTTACTATAATCCTTCATGCAGTCATCATGTGTTCATATCTTCAACCAAGTTTCTTCAAACAGGCCTGAATGCCAGGCAGCATGCCAAGCATGGTAAGAATAAGGAGGTGGAGCAGACGTGAATTTACTTTCAGTCCTTGACGGGCAGGAGGCTCAATTGTTCATTAGTAAAAATGCGAAGTGTGGTAGGCAGCAGTTTTAGAGAGATGATGATGGTCCAGTTCAGAGAGGTGGACTTCTACGCAAGTTGTAAGGTAGGAGGATATTCAGTTGCAGAAGTCTGGCAGATTCTAGAGCTAAATTGTGTTTGCTGATTGGGTATGCCAAGCGTTCTGGAGGGATGCCCACTTCTGTCACACAGTGATAGCTAATCCCCTCGTCAAATATATATATATAAAACATTTTCCATGTGCTCAGTCACTTCAGTTGTGTCTGACTCTTTTTGCCTTCAGGGACCATAGCCCGCCAGGCTCCTCTGTCCATGGGATTCTCCAGGCAAGAATACTGGAGTGGGTTGCCATGCCCTCCTCCAGGGGATCTTCCTGACTCAGGGATTGAACCTGCATCTCCTGCATTGCAGGTGGGTTCTTTACCTGCTGAGCCATTGTGGAAGCCCCTTAACATTTCCATAGTGCAAGGCAAACACACTGGAAGGTGCTGGGAGCAAAGGATATGACCAGTCTTCCATATGAGTGATAAAGCACTTCATGTTGGATGAGATTGCAGCCAGAAATACATGGTAAAGAATGGAGGATAAACATCTTCAGTGTTTAGATTTTTATTGGAAGTCTGAATTCAAAGGGGTATATCTTTCCTTTTCTCCTTTGCCTTTTGCTTCTCTTCTTTTCACAGCTATCTGTAAGGCCTCGTGAGACAACCATTTTGCATTCTTGCATTTCTTTTTCTTGGGGATGGTCTTGATCACTCCCTCCTGTACAGCGTCACAAACCTCTGTCCATAGTTCTTCAGGCACTCTGTCTATCAGATCTAATCCCTTGAATCTATTTCTCACTTCCACTGTATAATCGTAAAGGATTTGATTTAGGTCATACCTGAATGGTCTAGCGGTTTTCCCTACTTTCTTCAATTTGAGTCTGAATTTGGCAATAAGGAGTTCATGATCTGAGCCACAGTCAGCTCCTGGTCTTGTTTTTGCTGACTGTATAGAGCTTCTCCATCTTTGGCTGCAAAGAATATAATCAGTCTGATTTCGGTGTTGATCATATGGTGATGTCCATGTGTACAGTCTTCTCTTGTGTTGTTGGAAGAGGGTGTTTTCTATGGCCAGTGTGTTCTCTTGACAGAACTCTGTTAACCTTTGACCTGTTTGATTTTGTATTCCAAGGCTAAAGTTGCCTGTTACTCCAGGTATCTCCTGACTTCCTACTTTTGCATTCCAGTCCCCTATAATAAAGGCAAAGGAGAAAAGGAAAGATATACCCATTTGAATGCAGAGTTCCAAAGAATAGCAAGGAGAGATAAGAAAGCTATCCTCAGTGATCAATGCAAAGAAAGAAGAAAACAATAGAATGGGAAAGACTAGAGATCTCCTCAAGAAAATGAGAGATATCAAGGGAAAATTTCATGCAAATATGGACACAATAAAGGGCAGAAATTGTGGGGACCTAACAGAAGCAGAAGACATTAAGAAGAGGTAGCAACAATACACAAAAGAACTGTACAAAAAAGATCTTCATGGCCCAGATAATCACAATGCTGTGGTCACTCACCTAAAGCCAGACATCCTGGAATGTGAAGTCAGGTGGGCCTTAGGAAGCATCACTACAAAGAAAGCTAGTGGAGGTCAAATTCTAAAAGATGATGCTGTGAAAGTGCTGCACTCAGTATGCAAGCAAATTGGGAAAACTCAGCAGTGGCCACAAGACTGGAAAGGATCAGTTTTCATTACAATCCCAAAGTAAGGCAATGCCAAAGAATGTTCAAACTACCACACAATTGCACTCATCTCACACACTAGCAAAATAGTGCTCAAAATTCTCCAAGCCAGGCTTCAACAGTACGTGAACTGTGAATGTCCACATGTTCACGCTGTATTTAGAAAAGGCAGAGGAACCAGAGATCAAATTGCAACATCCATTGGATCATCAAAAAAGCAAGAGTGTTCCAGAAAAACATCTATTTCTGCTTTATTGACTATGCCAAAGCGTTTGACTATGTGGATCACAACAAACTGTGGAAAATTCTGAAAGATGGGCATACCAGACCACCTGAACGCCTCCTGAGAAATCTGTATGCAGGTCAAGAAGCAACAGTTAGAGCTGGACATGGAACAACAGACTGGTTCCAGATCGGGAAAGGAGTACGTCATGGCTGTATATTGTCACTCTGCTTATTTAACATATGCGGAGTATGTCACGTGAAATGCTGGGCTGGATGAAACACAAGCTGCCAGGAGAAATACCTATAGCCTCAGATATGCAGATGACACCACACTTATGGCAGAAAGCAAAGAACTATCCTCTTGATGAAAGTGAAAGAGGAGAGTGAAAAAGTTGGCTTAGAGCTCAAAATTCAGAAAACTAAGATCATGGCAGTTGGTCCCATCACTACATGGCAAATAGATGGGGAAACCATGGAAACAGTGACAGACTTTATTTTCTTGGGCTCCAAAATCACTGCAGATGGTGACTGCAGCCATGAAATTAAGAGACACATGCTCCTTGGAAGAAAAGCTATGACCAACCTAGACAGCATATTAAAAAGCAGAGACATTACTTTGCTGAAAAAGTTCCATCCAGTGAAAGCTGTGGTTTTAACAGTAGTCATGTATGGATGTGAGAGTTGGTCTATAAAGAAAGCTGAGTGCTGAAGAATTGATGCTTTTGAACTGTGGTATTGGGGAAGACTCTTGAGATTCCCTTGGACAGCAAGGAGATCCAACCAGTCCATCCTAAAGGAAATCAGTCCTGAATATTCATTGGAAGGAACGATGCTGAAGCTGAAACTCCAATACTTTGATCACCTGATGTGAAGAACTGACTCATTGGAAGACCCTGATGCTGGGAAGATTGAAGGTGGGAGGAGAAGGGGACGAGAGGATGATATGGTTGGTTGGCATCACCAACACAATGGATGTGAGTTTGGGTAGGCTCTGGAGGGAGGCCTGATATGTTGCCATCCATAGCGTTTCAGGGAGTCAGACATAACTGAGTGACTGAACTGAACTGACCCTTTTATTAACGATAGAGACTACCTTTTAGGTAGACATATTTAACTCTCCAGTACTTGTATTGATATCACATAGGTGTAAAACATCAAATTTTATCTAATACATGCAATTGTTTTAGGAGGTTCCTCTACCACCATTTATCCTAACTAGAAGTCTTTAAATTGTGTTTGCCTCCTTTTATCTTGAAAGATAAAATTCACTTAAGTGAAAGTTCTTGGAAAATGAAACAACTCAAAGTTGTTTCATTGTTTCTTACTGTTACCTACTGTAGGTTTTCCTGCCCCATGATGGACTGTCCATTTTCTGTTAGTGTCTGTTAGTATCTGTTAGTGTTTGTATAAATAGCATCATATTGAGTTGCCGCTGATATAAACAGATGCAAACCCAATGAGCTTCCTTGTTCTTGGAGCTAACATTCTCAGGGGATGTTTGAACATGACGCAGATCCCCTAATTGAATACTTCTGCCTCACAGCTCTGTCTTTCTGGTACATCTTGCACACTGTCCCTAAACGAAATGCAGCTTCCATTCTTTAACTTTTCAGAAACGTAAAGTCTCAATTTCAAGGCCTCTACAGTTTGCCTGTATATTAACTGATTTCTTGTCTTACAAACATCCTACATCAACCTAAGGAGTGGTGCTTTCTTATAGTATTTTTATTTATGCCCCTCTACCCTTTGAAATGTTCTCTTTGTCTTTTGATATTCTCCTTAGCCCAAGAAACTCAAGCTATATGCCTCTTTTTGACAAAATTTCTTTGTCTCCTGGAAGCACTGTAGCTAACAACACAAGCGCTGACTATGGCTCTTCTTTGGTAAGAGAGAACAGTAAGTTATAATTCCTGTTTAGCTGGTGTGTTTGTGTTTCATCTTTCCAATGACGCTGTAAGTCAGGTGAAAGGAGAAGGCCTGGTCCGTAGTGTGCTCACCACATTCCAAATATGAGCACAGTTAAGAACCAGGAAAAAAAGGTGCTTTTGAGCACCCTGAAGAGATGGAATAAAGCATCTAAGCTTAGATGTTCCCCTCACAGTGTGTTTTGCTAATTGCTATTACGCAAAGAGTGTAAGAAGTGAAAAAAGTGTTCAGAAGCCTATTTGGAGAAAACAGACTTCCCATCCCTCCTTAAAAGTAATCTGCTGTTAACCAGATTCTTAAAGGTATTTCCAGAAATAGTTTACTGCAAATATAGAAGTATTTATTATACCCTCCCCAGGTTTTTACTTCTTTGCACTATATTTTTGGTTCTTTTTCTTGCATCTTACTCATGATATATTTGCAGGTGTTCCTTATCACTAGTCATCCCCCCTTATCTGTTGCTGCTGCTAAGTTGCTTCAGTCGTGTCCGACTCTGTGCGACCCCATAGACGGCAGTCCACCAGGCTCCCCCGTCCCTGGGATTCTCCAGGCAAGAACACTGGAGTGGGTTGCCATTTCCTTCTCCAATGCATGAAAGTGAAAAGTGAAAGTGAAGTCGCTCAGTCATGTCCAACTCTTAGCGACCCCATGGACTGCAGCCCACCAGGGTCCTCCATCCATGGGATTTTCCAGGCAAGAGTACTGGAGTGGGGTGCCATTGCCTTCTCCGCCCCCCTTATCTATGGGGGATATATCCCAAGACCCCAGTGGATGCCTGAAACGCTGGAAACTATGGGACCCTTTGTATACCTTGTTTTTTCCTGTACACACATACCTCCGATAAAGTTTAGTTGATAAGTAAGACACAATACGAGATTGACAACAGTAACTAATAATAAATAATTACAGCAGTGTACTATAACAAGTTATATGGATGGAGTCTCTTTACTCTCTAAATATTGGGTTTGCCAATAAGTTTGTTTGGGTTTTTCTATCAGATGTAACAGAAAAACCCAACTGAACTTTTTGGCCAACCCAATATATATGTACAAATTTAATGCCTTTTCCATCTTAGCTAAGCCCATAATACCCTAGACCTAGTTTAGGAATGTGGTAGCGAAATTAGCTGAAATTTCTTTTTCTTTCTTCACAGTTTTACGGATAGAAGATTCATTCTTACCTTAGATTTTAGCAACCTCGGCATATGATATTTTCTCCTTATTAAGACAAGAATTTTCACCTTTCTATGCTCAGGAAGCTTATTTAAAGCTTCTCTATCATGTATCTGAATTGCCAGCATCACCACTCTCATGCTTTGGGGCCCTCAGTAAGTAAAATAAGGACAACTTAAATATGAGCACACTGATGGTGCAAGAGTCGCTGTGATAACTCAGGTGGCTACCAAGTAAAATAAGGATGACTTAAACATGCACACCCTGATAGCGCGAGAGTCACTGAGATAACCCAGGTGGTTACTAAGTGACCAGCAGGCTGAATGCACTGGACAGAGGTGTGACTCACCTCCCAAACAGGACTGAACAGTCGGGCGAGAGATTTCATCATGCTCTTTAGAATGGTGTGCAGTTTAAAGCTTATGAATTGTTTATTTTTGGAACTCTTCTTTTAATGTTTTCTGACCATGGTTGACCGCGGGTCACTGAAGCCTGGGAACATGAAAGGACAGAGTAGGGAGGACTGCTACTTTTTCCAGTTTTATTTCGTCTTAGCTATTGCTTAATGTTCCTTTGGTCGGGCTTCTAATAAAATCAAACTGGAAGTCCTAGAAGTAGGAAGGTGGCAGATATTAGAGATATAAGAAGTAATCGCAACTAACAACAAAAGGACAAATGATAGATTTTAAAATTTAAAAACCGAGCAGGAAAAAAAAAACAATCAGTGCTCCTTTCACCCTTAGAAACTGTAAAAGTATCATTACATATTAATTTAATGTTCAGATGAAAATTTTTGATTATCAAGAAAGATGTGTCCTGTTTTAAAAAGTGTACACTGAATATGTAGCATGCTTTCAAAGAATTCTTGTCTAAAATGGTAGAAACCAGAGAGGCAATGCAGGGTATGGAGATGAGCACATTTTTTGAAACTAGACCAACTTGGTTTTGAATCCCAACTTTGACACTTAATTTAAGACCTTGGCAAAGTGAGTCAACTTTCTTAGTTTCAGTTTCCTTATTGATAAAATGAGAATAATAAGATCTATCTCATAGGCTCTGTGAAGAACATATGGAAAAATACTTTATGCTTTCCACGGTACCTGGCACACAACAGGTGCTCAATAAATATAAAGTAGCACCCTCCAGATTCTTTGCCTATCAAGAACAATTAATTTCCTATGAGCTCTGGATGCTGAGATCTTACTGTAGTTTTAACTTCTAGAAAACTTATTGAGGATATAAGAAAACTTAATATCACAAAGCCTTGGACATACTGAGTACTCCAAACCTAGGCGTAGATTTGTTTTATTCTGTAACTCTTAAGGGTTTGGTTTGGTTCTATTCATATTCTTCAAAATTACCACATCTTTAGAATGAAGTACGTGTGCGTCATGTGAAGGTGCTCAACAGCCAAGTGTCAGAGTCTTAAGCAGTGATGTGTCTGTATATGTCTCACAGCTAGTTCATGGGGGTAGGGGAGCTCTGATCTGTCCCTTTTGCTGGTGTGAATTTCCACTGTAAAGTCAACTGGCTTGTAAAATTTGTAAAAGTTTAATGGTTGGTTCTCACAAGTCAACTGAGTGGCCTGGTATACTACTGGATTCTCAGTCCTCTTCACCTCTGCTTTAAACTTGATGTAAAAGTAGTTTGGGAAACGCAGGCCTTCTAAAACAGTTCAGCCTGCCTCCAGCTTATTTTGTTCCTTTGCCTCAGTTTCCCTGTTTGTATAGCAAAGCAATGGGAGTCAGTCAGTTTTCTAAACGTCTTTTGTTGTGGTCTTATAATTTAGTATTCGGGCTTCTCAAGTGGCACAGGGGTAAAGAATCCACCTATCAATGCAGGAGATGCAAGAGACACAGGTTCAACCCCTGGGTTGGGAAAATCATCCAGTTGTTTCTGACTGTTTGTGACCCCATGGACTATACAGTCCATGGAATTCTCCAGGCCAGAATACTGGAATGGGTAGCCTTTCCCTTCTCCAGCAGATCTTCCCTCCCCAGGAACTGAACCCAGTGCTCCTGCATTGCAGGTATATTCTTTACCAGCTGAGCCACCAGGGAAGCCCAAGAATACTGGAGTGGGCAGCCCATCCCTTTTCCAGCAGATCTTCCCAACTCAGGAATCGAACCAGGGTCTCCTGCATTGCAGGCAGATTCTTTACCCATTGAGCTATCAGGATGCCCATCTGTGAGCACAAAAAGGAATGGCTTCTGCTCCACCTGGGTGGACTTTTGTCGTGAAGGAACACAGATTTCTACTGACTGCTCTGTCTTTAGTTCCTTGATACTTGCCCTGTTCCCAAAAGCTGGGAATCCATAGTTTTCATTTAAAAATTCTTGATTTTTTAAAGCATATTGACTATGAATTAAACATACTTGCACACCCATACACACACATGAAGGGAGCCAAGCAAAACAAACTTGGCCGGAGGGCTTCTGGTTAGGAATCTCTTCTCATACGTATATACGCAGCACCTAATATTTATTGAGTACTTAAATGCTAGGCACTCAGCTAGACCTTTGGCACTAATCAAAATGCTTAATTTTCACAGCACTTTGGTGAGCCTAGTATTATTTCCTTTTTATAGATGAGGAATTTTGGCTTTGGAAAACTAATAAGTAACTTGCCAAAGTCACGTGATTATTAAAAGGTTCCATAGGTATTCACACCTATGTAATCTGACTGCAGAACCACTTGGGCACAACTGATTGTGGATATCTCTGACCAGCTTTATAAGCACACAGAACACAAATAGCTGAGTATAAAGAGTGGATCATGACTGTTATCTAATATTAGCTCATTTATATGCCCTGATACAGTTGTGTGGATGCCCTGCTTGATATGATAGAGCCCTGGAATACTTTCACACTTTATCTGATTTTCCTGATAGAGCTCAGTGAGGCCACCATCAAAATTTCACAGGGAGTTTCTATTTCTTTTTTGTCACAAACTAGACATCTTGAGCTCTTGGGCAAGGACAGTGTCTTTGCCCAAGGGCAAAAGTTCTCTCCCTTTTTGTTGCCATATTTAAACCCCACCCATGGAAGTGCTCCAAGCCCTGAGTGATGATCGCTTCCTCTGGGCAAAGGGTATGAAGAATAAAAGTAAGTGTAGCAGGAGGGGTAAATCCCAAAAGACAGAGATAAGTACTTGAGGTCAGAGACTGCATCCTTGATAGTTTATCTACACACCAAGCTCATTAATATGAATAATCATCTTAGCTGTAGTGGTTGTAGTAGCAAAAGCAATGCCAGAAATTAGTCTTGTCTTACATTTTTACATCAGCTCTTTCATTATTTCTAGGAGTCAAGGTGGTTTCTTTGAGAAAGTGAGAAAGTGGAGGTCTCTGCCATGTTTCTTCTTTATTTCCACTTACTTTTCCTACCCATGTTAAATATTTTCCAACCTTAAAAATGCCAGCTAAAGAGGATAAAGGGCTTCCCAGGTGTCTCAATGGTAAAGGATTTACTTGCAGCGCAGGAGATGTGGGTTCGATCCCTGCGTCAGGAAGGAAAGGCAGCCCACTCCAGTATTCTTGGCTGGGAAATCCCGTGGACCAAGAAGCTTGGTGGGCTAGAGTCCATGGGGTCTCAAAAGAGTTGGACACAACTTAGCAATTAAAACAACAACAACAAAAAACAAGGGGGTAAAACTTTAAGAAGAAAGACCAAAACTTGTGTGTAGACATCTCTATATTTATCCATTTGGATTTTTCCCTTGGGATATTTTGGAACACCATTAGACACTGTAAGCCTCTGGATGGTTTATTCATTTAGTATGGAAGGGGAGAGAAGAAAAAGAGCCAGTCCCCCTGGCTATATTCTTCTCAATACTCTATATCCATCATGTGAATGGAAAGAACCCAAGAATCTTCATTTTCAGCACTGTATCTTAGCCTCTGGCTCCTGGAGAAAACCAGTGTGGTTCAGATGTGGGATGGGAAGAGTGGTTTGCATTGGCATCAGCCTTGCGGGTGCTTTGGGGCTGGAGCACACTCAGCTGTGGGTTACAGATGCTTGCTCTCCAGTATTAATGTGGCCAGCATGTGAAACCATGGCATCCGCAATGCTACACAAAGGTCCACGCCTCTGATAGTTTGGGAAATAACTCCCAGCTGAAGAAATTCCTTCTTGAAGGGCTGAAATACATTCTTGAACATAAGGTCATTTTCTTTCAGAGGGGTGGAACCTGGAAAGAGAGAACTGATGATATTGTACTGGGCACGAGGGACTGTATCATTGGGAGGCTACAGTCTCGGGACCTTGAACTGAAAATTGGGGGGGGGGGGTGGAAGTGCCACTTGAAGCCTGAGATTTGTGAGTCCCAAATTCTATGCTGTGCATGTAGCAGAGAGCTTGGTACATGCAAGCCATTGGTTAGTTTCTTTGGAGATGTCCGATACCAAGCTTGAGTGGTGGTGGTTGTCATTGGGTCTGACTCAGGGTGAAATGTTCCCACCAATTTTAATTTCCCTGAGTTGTCACCAAGGTTGGCAGGACCGGAGAAGACTATATGGAAAAGAAAGAAAACGAGCATAGGGTTGGGTGGTGCTCTTTTTGTAAATTCATTAACCAAGACGGTTTTCAGTCCCAGAAATATGTGTCCCGTCTCGTGTATGTGGCCTGTGCTTCCTTCTAATAGGGCACATGGGATGGCCAGAAAACGCCCATGCCCCGTTCAGGGAGTGGGTTGGCCTTCTTTGTTCAGGTACAATTTCCAATGAAATAGTAGCCTAAAAGTATTTAGAAGTTAGTTTATTGACTCTTATTGTACTTCTGAGCACCTAATAAATAATTTATTCATCTGATGGATATGTGGCTACCAGCGATGGGGCATGAAGTATGCACTGTTTGTCTAATACACTGTAGGGAGACCTGTTTATAAAGTATTTAGTATTGGTTTTATAATGCACTGTTGACAACAGGAGGCCACGAAGCTCAGAGATCAATCTCATTTTGGCCCACAGTATTAATGCTGCTTTATAAAGCTCTATGACAGGTTGCTTAGACAGTGGTCCCCACAGAAAGGACTAGGTTAGGAGGGCAGGTTGGAGTGGCTGCCAGCGCAGCGGATGAATGTCTTTGTCCAGGTCCCTGAGGTGACTGTTTGGCGGTGGCACAGGTTGGCCAGGTGACTCAGTGTTTCCCTGTTCTCTAGAGGGATACTGTTCTGAGAGTGCCTGGAGACTGATGGTGCAGAGAGCTGGGGGGCTTTGGCCCATGGTTGCAGCTCTGAATACCAATCGCAGGAAGGGGTGCTCCCCTCAGCCTCCTCTTGTGTTCGCTAATCCAGGGACATTATTCCACGTCTTCCAGTCCTTCGTTCAGGTCACAGATGGGGCACAGCATCGCTTTTTTAAGAACATATTTTTATTGGTGTTTCCTTGATTTACAATATTGTGTTAATTTCCACAGTAACAACAAAGTGAATCTGTTGATACATACACACATATCCGCTCTTTCTCAGTTTCTTTTCCCATATAGATCGTTACAGAGTACTGAGTAGAGTTCCCTGTGCTACACTGTAGGTCCTTATTCGTTAATCTGTTTTTATAGTAGTGTGTATATGTCAGTCCCAGTCTTCCAGTTTATCTCTCCCCTTCCTTATCCCCTGGTGACCTTAAGTTTATTTTCTACATGCGTATCTATATTTCTGATTTGTAAATAAGTTCATTTGTACCTTGTTAGATTCTATATATAAGTTATATATGATATTTGCCTTTCTGTGACTTCACTCAGTATGACAATCTCTAGGTCCATCCATGTTGCAGCAAAAGGCATTATTTCCTTCTTTTTTATGGCTGAGTAATAGTCCACTGTATGTATGTACCATATCTTCTTTATCCATCCCTCTGTTGATGGATATTTAGGTTGCTTGCATGTCCTGGCTATTGTGAATAGTGCCGCAGTGAACATTGGAGTGTGTGTATCTTTTCTTGGCGGGAATGTAAACTGGTACAGCCACTATGGAGAACAGTATGGAGACTGCATACACTAAAAATAGAGCTACCATATGGCTCAGGAATCCCACTCCTGGGCATATATCCAGAGAAAGCATGACATTTTTTGATTTTTGTTTGCTTTGGGGAATTTCATTAGCTGGTTCATAAGTGTTTAAAAAAATGCAGGTGGTAAACACTTAGAATTGGAGACACCTAAATAAAAATTAAACAATTTTTTTCAAGTCTTGATCAGAACTAAATCCTATAAGAATGCTATAAGGCAAAGATGTAGGTGTATTATTGCAAGTTAGTGTTGGTACATTTGGAACCAGGCATTTTTCAGTTTTGTATTAAGATTGCCTTGCTGGTTCTAAGCATTTCACTTCCCAGATGAGAAATGGGAGCTATATTTCTTGAACCCAGTCTGCTTGCTTGTAACTTGTCACAGTTTTGAAGGAAACAAGGCTGAGCCCTTCTGCAGTTTGCCATTGCTTTTATCCTTCACAAGTTCAGAGTTTCATGTCGCTCTCTCCTCTCTCGTCAGTCCTTGGTGTCTTCCTGCCCCGTCTCTCTCAGCTAATGCCCTCATCTTTTCTGAGATGATCATATCCTTTGTGTAGCTATCATTTACTGAGCATTTACTATGTGTTAAGCACTCTGGTGGGCCCTGGCTTAACAACAATAGATAAAACTCTTTCTTTCAACAACTGTACAGTTTAGTGGGGGAGATAGGAAATTAGCATTTTACATGACCTCTTTTGATATATATGTGTGTGTGTGTATTTTTTTTTTCCACCACAGAATTTTTTTCTCTTACCTTTCGTTTTTTGGGGAAAAAAAAAATTTTTTTTTTTTTCTCCTCCTTTTAAAAAAAATATTCCTTTGGCCGTGCCAGGTCTTAGTTGCTGTATGTGGGCTTTCTAGCTGTGGCATGTGAACTCTTCGTTGCTGCAAGTGTGATCTAGTTCCCTGACCAGAGAGTGAACCCAGGCCCCCTGCACTGGGACTGCGGCATCTCAGCCATTAGGTCACCAGGGAAGTCTAGGGGTACCCTATTCATTTGTGCTCTTGATCTCATGCTCTCCTAAAACCCTTTTTATATGATTTTCCCTCTGGCTTAGATCTTCAGTATCCTGTTTTCCCCTGGTTTCATCCCCTTTGCCTGTAATAGACTCTTCCCTTCACCTCCCATAGTGAAAAACAAACCATCTACACAGGAACACAACTAACTTCTCCCAAGCCCTGCAGACTCTCAGACCACTTTCTCTTACTTTACTTGCTTTCTTTGCAAAATTTTTCCATGGAATAGCTTCTGTTTTCTTCTTCTTCTTTCCAGTCTAGATTACATAATTTCTATACCTATTTGCCCATGAAGACATCTCTCTTACAATACAGAATATAACATTGCAACTACAAATATGTATGAGGAATGGTATGATTAACACCCATTTTTCTTAAGCTTAAGAACTAATAATGTACAAATACATCTCAGCCCCTGGTTACCATCCCAGTTACATTGTGTGTGTGTGCTCAGTTGCTTGGTCATGTCCAACTCTGTGCGACCCTATGGACCGCAGCCCACCAGACTCCTCTGTCCATGGGATTCTCCAGACAAGAATACTGGAGTGGGTTGCCATTTCCTTCTCTAGGGGATCTTCCCGACCCAGGGATTGAGCCCACATCTCTTATGTCTGTCTGCATTGGCAGGCGGGTTCTTTACCACTAGCACCACTTGGGAAGCCCTATAATTACATTGTACCCACTGCCATTTCCTCAGTCCAAGACCCGCCCTCCTAGCCTAAAGCAGGATTCTGACTTTGGTATTTATCATCCCTATGTACTTTGTTTTGCTCTTACTACATTTACTACTACTTATTACTACACTTGGCTTTCAGTTCAGTTCAGTTGCTCAGTCGTGTCCGACTCTTTGTGACCCCATGAATCGCAGCACGCCAGGCCTCCCTGTCTGTCATCAACTCCCGGAGTTCGCTCAGACTCGCGTCCATCGAGTCAGTGATGCCATCCAGCCATCTCATCCTCTGTCGTCCCCTTCTCCTCCTGCCCCCAATCCCTCCCAGCATCAGAGTCTTTTCCAATGAGTCAACTCTTCGCATGAGGTCAAAGTACTGGAGTTTCAGCTTTAGCATCATTCCTTCCAAAGAAATCCCAGGGCTGATCTCCTTCAGAAGGGACTAGTTGGATCTCCTTGCAGTCCAAGGGACTCTCAAGAGTCTTCTCCAACACCATAGTTCAAAAGCATCAATTCTTCGGCGCTCAGCTTTCTTCACAGTCTAACTCTCACATCCATACATGACTACTGGAAAAACCATAGCCTTGACTAGACAGACCTTTGTTGGCAAAGTAATGTTTCTGCTTTTGAATATGCTGTCTAAGTTGGTCATAACTTTTCTTCCAAGGAGTAGGCGTCTTTTAATTGCATAACTGCAATCACAATCTGCAGTGATTTTGGAGCCCCCAAAAATAAAGTGTGACACTGTTTCCCCATCTATTTGCCATGAAGTGATCAGACCAGATGCCTTGATCTTAATTTTCTGAATGTTGAGCTTTAAGCCAGCATTTTCACTCTCCTCTTTCACTTTGATCAAGAGGCTTTTTAGTTCCTCTTCATTTTCTGCCATAAGGATGGTGTCATCTGCATATCTGAGGTTATTGATATTTCTCCCAGCAATCTTGACACTTGGCTTTACTGTACTCTAAAGGAAGTAGTGTGGTTTCTTAGAATATTTAAACCTCTCTGAATGCTGACTTCTCTTGCCATTGAGAATACAGAACCATCACAATACCCCTGTTGATGTTGTTCCTTCTGTCTTCTCCCACAGTAGCCATCCCACAATAAGCATCTTCTTCCAAAATAAGCATCCCAAGATGCTTACCTTGGCCACTTTCTTTTACTTTTTGGGTCACTTCTCTGTTGATGACTCTCAGATCTGACACTGCGGTGTCAACCTATTTTCTAAACGTTTCTAATTGCCTAGACACCAGATGATCAACTGTTTTCTCAAACTGAGCTTACTATATATTCCCACCACCTTGTTCACTCCCATGTCTGTTGAGAGTGCTACTGTTTTCCCATGCTCAAAATTTCAGGGCTTTTGTGTCATCTTTGACTCTTTCCCTTTGTTACGCATGTTATCATTCTTGTCCCCTGGATTTTTACCTCCATGTTGCATCTTGCCCTTTTTTCTCCAGGCTTATTGCCTGTAGCCTTTTTACCCAGATTGTTATAGTAGCTTGCTAATTGATGTCTTCACTTCTGTCTTTTCACACTTCAGTCCATCTGTCTGTCTGTCATGCTATTGCTCGGTAAATCTTCTGCCAGTATAGTAATGATCACACTGTGCTGCTGGTGAGATGCTTTCAGCAGTCTTTACTGTTGATGGATGATGGGATAAATAGCATCTCTTCCAAGTGGTGTTGGCTTCCCACGTAGCTGAATGGTAAAGAATCCACCTGCCAATGCAGAAGATATGGGTTCGATCCCTGGATTGGGAAGATTCCCTTGAGGAGGAAATGGCAACCCACTCCAGTATGCTTGCCTGGATAACCTCCTGGTCAGAAGAGCCTGGTGGGCTACAGTCTATGGGGTCCCAAAGAGTCAGATATGACTGAGTGGGCATGCACAGCCTAGTGGCATACCAGACCCTTTTCAGTATAATAGTTCCCATTGAGCAGTCCACCCCTTTCATTCTTCATTGTTTTACACAGACCCACCTTACTTTCCAGTTCAGCTGGACCACTTTTCTAGGAATACTGTCAGTTAAGTTCCAGTGCAGATGCTGCCTCTGCTTGGAAATTTCCTCCTTCCACACCAGCTAGAAGGAATCTCCTTTTGTTAAGTCCTATACCCTTTGGCCACTATCTTAAGATGTTCTGTGTTTCGTTAAGGTTGCTTAGCCAGATAAGCATGCTGGCTTATCTCCTGTACTAGATTATAAACTTCTCATGAATAGGGTCTGTGTCTTAACTTTCATGTTCCACACACCTTGTATTTGGCAAGTAGGGCTTTGATCAGTATTCCCTAACACTGGCTAAAAATACTTAGTTGAAAATGTGTGTCTTAATAACATGTGAAAGAAAAGGGAGCTAGAAACCGAGCTAGTCAGGGCAAAAGAAGTATATGACTTATCAATTAGCAAATTATTCAGCTTTTCCCAGTGAGTTACTTCTGTTCTCTCCAGGATTTGTTTATTTGATGGCTGGATACTGTCAGCCTTGAAGACTTTTAACTCTTACAATGTGTCTAGGTGGTTAGAGGAATTTATTTGCAGTGTTTTTTCAATATGTTTTCATGTCCTCAGTGTCTCCAGATAATACTGTCTGTAGAGTATGTGTAATTTTCTCCCCAGTCTCTCAATAGGCATGCTCAATGTCCACTCCAAATAGCCATAATTACAAGTCAGAGGACAGGCTCAGCGAACGAGGTGGGCAGGCATGTTTCAGGGTCCCCTATTGTGGGGTTGATGCTTCTCAAGTTGAGATGTGTTTAAGCCTCTTGGATACACTCCCAGTCTTGCATCACCTAGCTAAGTTAACGCACACGCAAGTATTCTGCCTCCCTCCCTTTTTCTGGCTTTCACAGTCATACTTATTTTGTGAAACTCAGGTATTTACTTCACGGTCACACTTCTTATCTTCAAAAAAGCCATTGCTAGCAGTACATTTAGTGGCAGTTACATGAATAGTTTGTGAATGTGATCATGTATCTCCCTTCTTTGGCCTCTTCCCTTTTCTCTCCTACTCCCCCCTTATTTTTTTTTTTTCTCCTTTTTTTCCTTTCTTTTACATAGTTCTCATTTATTGTTTTCACCATTTTCAGTAGTAGTACCATTTAACTGGGAAGCCCCAATGTCCTGTATCTCCATCTAGTTGGTGGTTCTGAGTAGGATCACTTTGTGAAAATTCACCAACCTGTATACCCATATGGTTTGTACACTTTTCTGTACGGGTGGTATACTTCAGGTCTAACAGTTTACTACTGCCACTGTGAATGGCAGTAGTCAGACGAAGAGTCAGACAGTAGTCCCAAAGTAGTCCCAAAGAGTCAGACAGGACTGAAGCAACTCAGCATGCATGCATGCACCGGACATTACCTGGCCCTCAGAGGCTTTCCTTGTGCCTCTTATTGACACTGCTGCTGCTGCTTAGTCGCTTCAGTGGTGTCCAACTCTGCGATCCTGTGGACTGCAGCCCGCCAGGCTCCTCTGTCCGTGGGATTCTCTAGGCAAGAGTCCTAGAATGGGTTGCCATGCCCTCCTCCAGGGGTTCTTTCTGACCCAGAGATCAAACCCAGGTTTCCTGCATTGCAGGCAGATTCTTTACTGATGAGCCACCAAGGGAAGCCCCTCCTTATAAACGTTCAGTTCAGTTCAGTCGCTCAGTCGTGTCTGACTCTTTGAGACCCCATGAATCGCAGCACGCCAGGCCTCCTTGTCCATCACCAACTCCCGGAGTTCACTCAAACTCAAGTTCATCGAGTCGGTGATGCCATCCAGCCATCTCATCCTCTGTCGTCCCCTTCTCCTCCTGCCCCCAATCCCTCCCAGCATCAGAGTCTTTTCCAGTGAGTCAGCTCTTCGCATGAGGTGGTCAAAGTATTGGAGTTTCAGCTTTAGCATCATTCCTTCCAAAGAACACCCAGGGCTGATCTCCTTCAGAATGAACTGGTTGGATCTCCTTGCAGTCCCTTACAAACATTACTGCTCACCAAATGTCATATCACTTTTCAGAACTCTGTTAACTGTTAATTCTTTCTGTTTTTAATATGCTGTTAATGAGTTTCTAGCATCGAGTTCCTTAATTTTGAAGACAATCTTCAGCTGCATTCAGCATTCAAAATTGCTTTGTTTTAACATGTTTTCATTTAGATATGTACATACATGATAGAGCCTCTGTTTTTTCCTGAAATTTATGAAACTTCAAAATTTTTTTATTTTTACACTAATTTTTTAGGTTTGTGAATTTCATGTAAGGGGATACCTTCAGCATAGTTGCTTTATTCTGTGACAGCTCTGAAAGCAAGAGTTGGGTTAACTGGGTGTCTGTCAGTCTCAATCTTCCTTCAGGACAGTAATTTGAACTATTATTATGATAACTTCACTGGGGCTGCCAGTTTCTCAGGTCTTTGGACTTTAGAAGGAAGTAAATAGAGAAATTAGCACTATCTTTACAGCTCTTCCTGGTCATACAAAAATAATTGCCTGCTGTATGCTTGTTTAAGGAAACATGTTACTTGTCATTTTCCTCTAGACTTTCTCATAAAACATGGACTTCAGGTTATGGTAGGAAGAAGCCATTGTCACTGTCTGTAGCTGAAAAAAGATGAATAAACTCATTTTTCTGTCTTTAAGTCCAAACAGGGTAGGTAACATGTTTGATTTTTTTTTTTTTTCCCTTGAAGGCTGAGATTCATGCTGACCTCAGATGCTTTGGATCTGCAAATAGCCTGATTCTAAGGATTCATCATTTCCCTAACATCTTATAAACTACCTCATCCACCACACCCTGTCCAAGTTCTCTTTATTTTTATTTTTTTATAGTGTATCAAGGGATTATGGCATTTGGACATGTCCCTGAAAACACATCCTTGCTGTGTTTCCCTGAAATCGAGCCCCTGATTAGGCTGTCAGCAGATGCTGTATCATACGGATTGTGCCAATTGGTGCTGAGACAAGTGTCAACCAGAATGGCTTCTCCCTTTCGCAAGGGAACGATGGGGTGCTTAGGTAGCTTTTGCTAACGGGACATGTGCCTGCCACTGCCGAAAGTTACTTAAATCTCTGCCCTGTTCAAACTTCATTTTAGGAGGCTCGTCTTCCCCACACTCTGAGATCGCATAGTGCTGCTTTTTCAGTGTACAAGCTTTTCCCTCAGTGCAAGTGATCAATTTTTTTGGGTCAACAGTTATTGTTGTTATTTTCTGGTCATGTGCTCTAATGTGATATTCGTGTGAGTAAACACCAGAGCGTGGTTTAATACCCACGCTGCTTTGGCAAAAACCAGGCTCACCAAAACCCAAAGGCACGCCTGCCTTTCTTGTCCCGAGATCTTCACCGGCTCTCCTGGCTGAGGTTTCTATATGTTGAAATGCCCAGTCCAGGCTGCCAGAGCCATCTAGTGAGGGCGTAGTTGTAAATAGGACATAACATGTACAATTTTAACACAGACTCATAGAGCAGAGAGGGGCCAGTGATTGAGACTGGCAATCCAAGGGGGCAGACCGTTTTTTTTTTTCTCTTCCTTCATTTGAATCTGTAAAGATCTTGAACTGCATTTTAAATTAATTAATCTATGAGCTGTTAACCCAAATTTATGTCCCAAGTTTTTAGAGAATAAGTAATAAGATTGTTGTCTCCAAAGAGAAAGATTTATTGAAGAATACAGGTGCATAGTTCAGTACATCCATAAGGAGCAGACACAGGGTTAGATTCAGTAGTTGGCAGACATGCTTCATCATTTAAATCTAGATTTAAAGGCAATTGCATTCAAGTTTACCTAGATCATCCAGTAAATTAATACACGAATGAGAATCTGAAAAAAGTTTTCTGATTTCCTCAAAATTTAAATGCAGGAATCCAGGACCTCCCTTGTGGCTCAGCTGGTAAAGAATCCACATGCAATGCGGGAGACCTGGGTTCGATCCCTGGGTTGGGAAGATCCCCTGGAGAAGGGAAAGGCTACCCACTCCAGTATTCTGACCTGGAGAATTCCATGGACAAGTCCATGGGGTCACAAATAGTCCTACACGACTGAGCGACTTCTTAAAAAAAGAAAAAAGAGATCCAACTAGTAGAATCCAAAATGTTTCTTCATGATCATCAGACTTCTGTAGAGCCCTTGGCTGTTGAAAGAGAGGTACTTCAACTCTTACAAGGCTGGTAATGGGAGGAAATTAGGAGTCAGTGGAGACGGAGAGATGTAGGTGTGATGGATGAATCTTATTTGTGAAGATGGGCCTCTTCAAGTGTAGTGAAGTGAAGTTGCTCACTCCGTGTCTGATTCTTTGTGACCCCATGGACTGTAGCCTACCAGGCTCCTCTGTCTATGGGATTTTCCAGGAGATGTGTTCGTGTCCGAACTCCCGGTGGCTCACATAGTAAAGAATCCGCTTGCAGTTCAGGAGACTTGGGTTTGATCCTTGGGTTGGGAAGATCTCCTGGAGAAGGGAATGGCAACCCATTCCAGTATCCTTGTCTGGAGGTTTGCATGGACAGAAGAGCCTGTCAGGGTACAGCCTATGGGTTCGCAAAGAGTCAGACATGACTGAGCAACTAACATACCATATGAGCTCCTTTTCAATCTTCTTCCCTCCTTCCTTTCCCCCGTAACATGCGGGCAGAGTAATAGTTCATCTTTTCTCTGTGTTTTTTTTTCTTTTTTTAGAGGGGGATGAATTTTCACTGTCCTCCCATCAAATGACCTATGTGACTCAAGAGAAAACAGGCAGCTTAGATTATGATATAATTATTCACAAAGGGAAAACCTCAGTGGAAATTATTGTTTTTACGTTATCTCTATTCTTGATAATGAATCAAAAAATTTTCCCCCTTAGCCTCACATAGAAAATGAAACTGCACAATAAGGTAGGGATGGCAGGTCTCACAGGGGAAAAAGGTTGCTGTCAACTTTTTTTCTCCAGAATATGGAAATTTGGGTGGATTATCTGTTCAGAGGAGGTTTCCTTTATTAATTCTTTTTCCTTTTTTTCACTTAAGACATCTGTTAACATTTCACACAGCCCAACAGATGTTGCAAAGCAAGTCCCATACTTTGTTCTCAGGAAAAATGACATTTCCTCAATTGGTTACCCCCACCTCTGTGACTGGGCCCAGCCTGCTGCTTCTGCATAATTTGCATATATTATGTTATATACATTAATGCTATACGAATTTGAATCTTCAGCATTCTTTTTATACTCTGAAGTCTGATTTGATTAGAAACTAGTTTACACATTGAGGGTTGAGAGGTCATAACATTATAAAAATCTCCTTTGAGAAGAGCAGCCTAAGTCTGCAGATAGGTTTGGATAGCCAATTACTTAAGAATTTTTTTTCTCTATAAAATAAGTGAAGTACAAAAGCTTGAGTTGTTTTACCACGAGGAAGTGCTGATTGTCATGCGATGCGGAGCGTCATTTTTATTATTTTGGCAAGAACAGGACAGTTTTGTCTTGACAAGCCATTAGATGAATACCAGTGTGTGTCACATGGAAAACCACTGATCTTTAACCCAGCTCTGTACTTAACCAAGCCTTGAAAATGAATAGTGCATAAAAGAAGAGCAAAGGCCAGTTTACTGTCATTACAGATTACAGAATCTGTTAACAGCTGCTGAACTGAACCCAGGGAATTACAGGTATTGTTCCGTGAACCAGCGGAAGTCCTAGAGATGCTTGTTAAACTGTGTCTATAAATCGTACATTTATTTGATATTTGCCTAGGATTTACATTGCTGGAAACATAGCTGAAAAAAGGACAATCCTTGAGTACTTTCTCTGTGTACTAAATGCATGCCTTTATCGCAAAACCACATATATTTACATTCTAGAACTGTCTCAGTGATACTTCCTTACCTTCACTTATGGAACTTATTTTAAGAAAGCAATGTGTTTTCAAAGAAATTAATAATGAATATTAAAAAGAAAACAAACAGTATCCCTACCCCCGCCCCCCCAAAAATCGCACATACAAACATACAAAACAAAATCCTTAGCTCATTTGTTTCTTCAAGGTGCTCATTGTGGCTTATATTTGTACCAACATGTGTTTTTTTTTTGTTTTTTTTTGAAATGGAGGGAAAAATCTAACCCATCTCAATACCCAAATATTGAAAAGATCAGTAACATTTAAAATAGTCGGTTGTGGGAATTATTGCTTACAGAGCTAACAAGAGAAAGAACACACTTTCTAACTCTGCTGGTGGAATTGCATTGTGCCTCCCTATAGTCTTGTTATCCCACACTAACTGAAATGCAAATTCTTTGTAACTAATTGGATCTCATTGAGGGTACATGCACAGTATGTAGTTATATGCAAAAAGGTTTTAAAAACTAAAATTTCTTTGTAATTGCAACTTTTGATTACTATCTGAAACATTGGTATCTATAGTATAGGTTTAGAATATATATATATTTAATTTTGTTCATAGATGACTCAAAAACATGAGCTATGAGATACTTGGTAAATGCCAGCTCAGAAGTTAGGGGGCAAATGTTTGTTTATAGGAATCTATAAGTTGGATTTTATTTAAGTCTTGTGAGAATGAAGAATTTTTTTTTTTGAAGTTTAGGATTTAATATCTTAGAGCCGATACACTGAAGTCATGCTTATAGTATAATCCTTTTGTTGGGATATTTTAAATGTGAAAACATCTTAAACATAAGAAATCACTTCCAAAAACTATTGTCTTTTTGTTTTTTTCTTCAGTTCTCCAGTTTACTTTAATGTTGTAAACTACATCTGAGTTTCTTACTTTTGTATAAGTGTATTTCCGCTGCATGTTGTGATGAGATGGAGATATTCACATTCTCACAGTGTCTTTACTAACTTGGGTGCCATTTAGACCTAACTGGTGTATTTTTTCCCATGGTTTGTCTCTCACTCTCAGTGAGAGTGGGAAAGCCAACATACAGCCTTTAGTATTTGTGATTCTTTCAGTGGAAATACATGGATCAGGACAGCAGAAACCTGTGTAAGTGATGCCTGCCTCTACTCCCCTAGTTTTAAGTAATTTTAATACAAATGATTGTAGACAGTTAGTTTACAATCTGCAAACTATATAGCCAGTAGACAAACTCAAAAGTCATGTTTGTGCCTTGTGGGTGTATATTTTTTTGTATTTCTGTCCTTATAGGTGTCCTGATTGCTAGACAAAAGATTATCCTGGAATTGAGGACTTTGCATGCTGTGTTTCTATGTGGAAGTAAGTGGCAAGTTCAAATCAAGCATTTTGGAGGTTTCTAGAGGAGTCAAATTTGTATTTTGAGGACTTGATTTAAAAATGATTGTTTGAAACTTAAAATCTGCAAAGCACAGTATGTGTTTATGCCTGAGGTTTTTGTTTTCGTTTACCTGTTCATTCACTTCTTGGTAAGTCAGGGTTGTTATCGTATGAAAGCTTGTCTTCTTTGTAGACTGTTCTTACAAACAAGTTAAAATTTTGTTTGATCAAATCCATTTAGCACGTGCAGAATTGCATGATAGATTTTTAGTAAAAAGAAAAAAAAAGCAACTTAGATAACTGGTGCTTTTGAGGCATGTGCCTTGACAGTAGTTACATGCCAGGTACTAGTTACTTACACTGTAAACTTGTTTCATGTAGGGCAACCCAAGCTTTGCCCTCTGAAAGAGCTCAGTTTCCCTAGGCTGGGTAGCATTTTGTCAGCCGGGGAGACCAGATTTGGATGTATTAGCTAGTCAGCCTAATAACCCTGTACAGACTGTATTGATTTTCTAGGAGAGAGTTTATGAACTAAATAAACTTGGGGTTGGTGTCTTAATAAACTGCTTCTCTCAGTCTGTCACATTTAGTTACAGAGTTGTGCAGTTTAGGGGGAAAAAAGGCTAATTCTGTTACAGATTGTTCACAGCAGGGTCTCCAAATTAGCCCTTTGTTTTGTAATGCCACCTTGCTTGGGCTCGCTTTGAGCACATTTCTCAGTTTTGCCCTAATGAGTTGCAACACTGATAATGTGGCTGATGATCTTTCATTGATTTCACTATCACTTGCTTGTCTGGTAATTGATCCGTTGCTGAGCCTCTAGTTAATTATATCGGCTTTGACATGGCCCAGTCCATGGGGAATTTCAAGTCTTGCAGAATAACAGTTTTAATAAAAGAGTCTATTACTGCAGGTGCTTGCTGCTGCATGCCAGTTGATTTTTGTGTTGTTAGTGTGTGTGTGTGTGTGTGTGTGTGGTTGCTGGGGAGGGGGATACTTGGGAAAGGAGAGGACCATAGCACTGAAAGAAAGGAGGGGTGGGGGCTGGAAAAAGAAGAAGAGGGAGTGAAGGAGAGAGGAAGGAAGGAGGGGGAGCCGACAGGGTGAGAGCTGGAGAGCCAGAGGCAGGCAAGAGAGAGCACACAGGCAAAGCGATACAACAGAGCCTGCAAGGAGCGAGGCGGAAGCTTGCTATTGACAGTGTCCTTAAGCCTCCCACAAATAGCAGCCATTAGTGGGAAGGTCAGGAGCTGAGCAGGCAGCTTGACTGAGGCACTGAGTGCCACTTCAGAAATCAAGAGGCTAGCAAATTTTAGAGGGAGTTTAAGTGGGTAATAGCTAGCTGTAAAGGTACAGTCACTGTTGACAATTGACTCATAGGGTTTTTCTGCCTTCACCCCCTCCAGAATATTTTTATTGACCACAGGTGGACTTAATATATTTTAAGGCAACAATTCTTCGGGTTCTTGTTTGTTTCTCTTCAGATATTGAATTTGCTGCTTTTGAGACTTTTTTGTGCTTAATGGTGGTGAACCGGAGGGAAGTTTAACAGAAAAGCTTTCAGGAGATGGCGGTTCTAGAGGGGAAGGCACATTTGTGTCAACACAGTGCACGCTTTCTCATCTTTTCTCATTGTCCACTAATGACACTGAGCTGCCATTGAAGCTCTTTCTGTTTCTTTTGTTGTTTCAGAGAGTAAGGTTTATTGTTATTCTTGAGTTAAGAAGGAGCAAGGAGAGTGGTACATTTGTCCTCGGTATTTGTAGGTGGTTGAAGATTAATGTGCCTTACATTTTAAGTTTAGGAGGGATGGCTTTTTCCTGCTGACTACTTTTATGAGACGACATGAATTTAGCTTTCCATTTTGGAGTTACTGTTTATGTACAGTGCATTTTGTTCAGTTCTGCTTTTCCATAAATAAAGTAGATAAATATGATCTAATAAATAGATGTTTTGTTTTAAACTGGGTTTAATTAAAAATATGACATGCTATCAAGGTTATATTTCATCAGGCTGGAAAATGTTATAGAATTTTCTATAGAGATCTTGAATGAAAAATGGAATTTTTATATTCATTACTTTTCGCCTGAAATGGGACAGGCTTTTTTTCTTCATCTTTTTCTTTTTTACGATTTGAAAGGATATTGTAGAAGCTTCATCCAGGAACTTTAACAAAGGATTTTTTTTTTCTACTTACTGAGCTTTAAGAAAAGGTACACTTTTTTCCTTTTCCATTCAGTTTCTTATTGTTTAACATCCAATTGAGTAATTAATGCCCCGAGGGAACTGTATAGTAAATAGTGTGTATTTATTTTGCAAATGTTTATTGTGCATCTTCTATGTTCAAAAACCTGCTAGGTTTATTTATATACTTTTTAGAGTGTAAGGTCACATCACTATGTATATTATTTTCTCCAGTAGTTTATATGTGATTATAAATAGCCCAGCACATACTATTTCTTTTAGGAGCTAACATTTAGACAACATCTAAGCCAACTTCACATTCTCTTACAGCTGAGTATTTCTCTTTCTTCCAGTGTAATTAGGGGCAAAAAAAATGTTTTTAAGTCTAGTAGTTTACAAATGTTAAAGCAAAGACTAATGTCAGATACTGCAAGCTATACCCAAAAGCATTGTTGGGAAAAATTCCCTGGGAAGGGCCCCAGCCTCTCCTTGCCCCGTGGACCATCCCTGATCTCAGTGCTGCTTGGAGTGTGCATGAGTGTGTATCTCTCTCTCCGTGTGTCTGGAGAGGGGTTAGTGCAGGGTGTCATTCGGTGCCTGACAGTGGAACAGTGCAGTTGACTCTCAGCTCTACTATCCAATAACATGCAGTGGCTGAGAGTTTGAAGCTGATGGTTGGGTCTCCAGTGCTGCCTGCACACCTGACAGGCAGCTGTTAAACCGAGCGAAGGCAAGCTCAGGGAGTCACAATCTATGCATAAATGATAGGGGTGTCTGTGTAGAAGGTGCAAAAGAAGCTCTGACCCCCTCCCTCCCCCAAATCTCCCCCTTCCCAAATGAAATGCACAGTTCAGCCAGCTTCTTAACTACACTACACTCCTGCTACTGGCTGCCAAGAGGCTCAAAAATCCACCTTCACTTTTCAGTCAGAAGAGGCAGAAGTGGATGTGAGAGAAAGAGAGACACAGAGAGACAGAGAGCCAAAGAGGGCAAGAGACTTGACTTTAAGAGACTCCTGTACTGACAACTCCATGCAGTTCGGAACCAGAGCGACTCCAGCTGAACCAGGGTTCATGGGAACATGGCAAAACGCTGATACTAACCTCTTATTCAGAATGTCCCAACAGGTAAGTTACTTTTTCTGTTTTTAAAGGAAACCTTGAATTGTTATGTGTACTTTTGCTTCTGGTATTTTCCTTTCTAAACATTTTTGAAATCTTGATCACTTCGTAGTTTGGGTTCTGTTTTGTCATAATTGTTACTGGAACGAGCAAGGTTACTTCTCGGCTTCCCTAAGGGCTCCTTAAAAGAAAAGGGGGAAAGGATACTGAAGTAAAAGAAAGGAAAGGCATTTGTGGCAAAGTTTCACAGTCCAGCCAGGGTCAGGGGAAGACTTCATTTATTTCTTAGTTTTCTGTTAAATAATAATAATAATAAGCCCCCCCGCCCCCCGCCCCCCACCCAGGACATGTTATCTATCTGCGTTAATCACTTCATCCAAGTGGCTGCTATCTCAAGAGTAAGGTTTGCCAACCCCACGGCCATGAAATACAGGGGCCCCTCGGCCCTGCCCGACGGACTTCCCTGGGCTAGAAGCGGCTTGACTCCGACCCCGGCCGGGGAGAGGAGGCTGCGTGGGAGCCGCTGGCAGCGCCGCCGAGGGGCGCGGGTGGAACGGCGTGTGTGACGGGCTGAGCCGCTGGCCGGTCCCAGCTCCTCCGCCGCTGCTGCCGCCGCCGCCGCCTCTTGCGCGCTGGCCCTGCGCTCCCGCCGCTCCCGCTCGGCTCCCGCCCGCTCGCCCACCCGCCGGCCGGTGCACTCACACTTCGGCAGCCTTGGCGTCCTCCCCAGAGCCGTCCTCGGGCCGGCTGGCTGCACCGCCGCTGGCTCTGCGGGGAGGGTCGACGTGTCCGCCCAAGGCCGCCGGAGGCTGCTCGTTAATCAGCGGAGCCCGCGGCTCGTACCGTGTACCGTGCGCTTGGTGGTACCTACGCGCCCCGCGCGCCCGGCTCCTCTTGCACAATCGCTGGCTCTGCGGCTCCGAGGGGGAGCGAGGGGGAGAGGAAGCGAAGGGAAACAACCCAGAAACTTTCATCTTGGACTGTGCTCAAGCGAGGGAGGGAAGTTCCCTGGTGCCTCCCTCCCAGACACGTCTTTGCTTTTCAAAAGCCTCCATCAGACCCACACAAAGCAAGAGTTAGTATGATATTAGCCTCCGCACAGCACGAAAGTGTGACTGTACACTGGGATTTTAAGCAGATGGAGGTTGTTAGGAAATGGGTATTGCTTCTCTCTCTCTCTCTCTCTCTCTCAAAAAAAAAAAAAAAAAAAAATATATATATATATATATATATATATATATATATATATATACTGCAATTACTTTCTTTTATGGAAACCTACTTTGTTTGTAAGGAGTTCATGAGAACTAAATACTTTCATTGAGTTAATTTGATTTTTAAAGTGTTAGTGAAGAAGGAAAGAAACCAGTTTACCAGACTGGAGACCTACGACAAGTTTAGAAATACATCTGCGAAAGGTAGTACAGAGAGCCAGAGTTTTGTAGCCTTTAGCTAGTGAACAGTTGTATCACACAGTTCTAGATAGGATAAACGCATTTGAATAAGGTGTATTTTGACATATCCTGTAGAGGGACCCTGATTACTGCTGATACAGTAAGCTGGGATTTAAATGCAATCAACACAAGCCCAATAAGCAACTCTTTATGTGCAATTTCCCATTCTTGCAAGTTAAAAAGTTCATTTCCTCCCAGAGATATTCTTTGGCTTGCCACTGCCGGGTGCCTTGAGAGGTGTGTTTCTGAAGCACATCCCTGCCTGCCTGGGTGACTTTTCGTGGTTGGAATACAGAGTATGTTTTCACTGACCTTAGGACCAAATAACTTGTTCTCTACTTTAAAAATTAGATATCATCTTCAGGGTTTTCTTGTTACTGGAGGTCGTGGTCTCTGTGTGTGTGTGTTTTGAAAGGGGAGGTTGGTTTAGGTCTCCCTCTAGCTAGAAAAGAGTTAATAAAACCAGATAGAGATAATGATCAATTGATAAATGGCCATTGAACCACATAGATGGTGTTAGATTGCTTCTTTGGCACTAGCCCATTTCCAAGTAGATTTGAATCTAAGGAGACTTTAAGTTGTGCGAAGCATTTTAGCTAAAAAACAAAGAAAAGTAAATTATATAAATGGTGGATCAAAATTGGGAAGATAATTTGAAATTGCTCAGAGAGAGAAACTTGTGCAGCTAAACCATTATGATGTCTTTGATCCAGCTGTTTCACTCTCTGGATACATAAAAATCTCTTGTGTGTACCTGTGTTTATATACGTGTGAAAGTGAGCATCACTGACTATTGAAAGAGTAGAAATATAGGGAAATAATTTATGCTTTATGGCTGCTATATGAGGTAATGTTAATTATACTATTTACTAAATAGTAGTACAATGAAAGGAGAAAATCACAATTTTAAAAAGTGTAGTTATTTTATTTTGTATGTTTTCTTTATTTTTTGGTTTTGATGTAATTGGCAACTCCCTCGTTTTTCTTCCTGTCATGGTTATTAAATGCTTACCTCCTCTGCATTTTTGGAAAGCATCTAAAGAGGGTATAAGTTTACATGTTTTATTTTCCTCCTTCAGGATGATGTTTTAGTTTGTATAAATATTGTATAAACTTGAATTGAAACTATGTGTAAATCCTAAAATGTGTACTGTACATGTTTAATTTACATGTTTATTTTCCTGACCTATAGTTCATCAGCAATGCTGATTCAGTGTGTGTGTACATGTGTGTATATGCCAATGTAAGGAAGACACTTCTTGACATGATCTCTCGCGAAGCCAACAGTTTCAAGGAATACTAGTCTCAGTATATACATTAAGCCAGTATTTGTCTTAATACAGGTAAAAGTTTGTCCAGTTAAAACTGCAGAATTTTATATTTCTAAGGCCTAGAGATATTTTTCCTATATTAAGATTATTTTAATTTCTAAGGAAAAAAATGGACTTAGCTCATGAAGTGAATATTTTGGGCATTTTTTTGTTTCAGAGTTTTCTGTAATAAGATAAAAACTGCGAGATTTACCTGATCATTTCTTTAAATATTAGAAAACACTGACTAGCCAGTTTCAAAACTGAACTATAGAGAATTCACAATCCGTATTATTTAACTACAGCAAAACTTAAAGTGGGAGATAGCTCATAAATACTGAAATTTAATATTCTAGCGTTGTGTCTTCTATGGGTAATTTAGGAAGCAGAGATATAAAAATCTTTGTCTTTTGTTTTGTATGAGCAAAGTTAGATCTGCTTATATGTAAATGTTTCAGTCTGTCTAATTCTAACAAAAAGATACCACAATCTGAAGCCAATTTAGATTTGGTGGAACTAAGTCTATTCCCCTAAAGTTCAAGATATGACAATTTGACTGCATTTTCTTGCCTCTGTATTTTTCTTCCATATTTTAGTATGATTTTTTTTTCAAAAGGGATAGTATTTTCCCATACAGACAAACACTTGATAACCTTGAAGGGCATGACTCTTAACTTCTCTAAAGGGAGTTGTTCTTTGGGTTACTTTGATCAGTGACAGGTCGAGAATAACCAGAAACTCTTTGCTCATCTTTTCTGTTCATCTCCTAGAGTCTAGAATGTTGTTTTGCCCATTTTAACCTCACAAGGTATTGTTAAAAGCAGAAAATAAAGTCTGCTTTTGGAAATCGTTGTTGTTTTAAACCAAGCTTTAAATGATGATTTTTTCCCATTTTTGTAAATACTTTGTTCGTGTGAGAGAATAGCAATTAAAATTGTTTGTACTGCCTCAAGGGGTGCAGTAGTCTAATAATATATTTTGAAATCTTCTCAGAAATAAAACTGTAACAGGTAAAGGGCTAGAGCTTATGCTTTACACGTTACTAGAGGCATTTACCTTTTATTATTGGTGAGGTATATTTAACCTGTTTCAAATAAAACGTGAATCCCTTAATAAGGTCTCTTTTCAGACACGAGTGAAATACTAAGTTAGAATTATAAATGACTCTGTGCATCATTATGTAGTAATTTAGGATTCACCCAATGATGTAACAAAATTAACAACATAATTTCATTGTGAAACTGTATCTTGTTAAAGAACAACTGTCTGACATTCTCCTACAGTTGCTTTATTTAACTTCATGCAAATATTATTAGTAGTGACATTTTTCTATTGTGCATTAGATTCTCTCATTAGCATGATGTGTTAGTTATCACCAGAGAAATCGTTTCCTAGATAGGTGAGGGGCAAACCAAGAAAGCTAAAAATTAAATCAGTGATTTACATTAATACCAGAGCATCTGCTCACCAGAGATAGGACAGAATCAAGCAAACTTTCTCACTAATATAAAATCTAGCCCATTTCAGAGAAATGATAAATAAAATATATTGTCAGAAACATATAACATTGCTGGCATCCATTTAAAAGCAGGTTCGATATGCATTTTGCTCCCAGTAGTCTCTTAGTTCTTTCTATTCATATAGGCAACGACAGTTTCCGTTGGTTGAATCTATATATTCAAGTAGAAATGGTGATTTTGTCTGACTTCCTACCTGCCCCGCTCCCCCCCAAATAATTTGAATGTTTATTCACTAACAGTTTAAAAGGCACATACGCAGTGTTTCTTACAAGTCAGATGCCTAATTGTATATTGTGGTTTGATTCTTCCTTCTAGTTCATAGAATGCATTTTATTCTTAACTCTATCCCCCTCGTGCAGCTGTCCCTTTTAACAGAGGATGTATATTCTTATTTAACCAGAGCCCGAAGTAAAGCAGTTGACAGTTAATGGTCTTTGAAAATGACTTTCACTGCCAGGCATCAGCCATCTCTAGGTTTCTGTACTTTCCCTCCTCCCTTTTTACCCCCCTTCTTCCAGTTGGTGTGTTTCAGTAATCACATCTTACTAAAAAAGGATTAAATTGACCAAACTGACGGTCTTGATGCTAAAATAAATATTTATATTATATTAGGAGGCATGTAATTTCAGCCTGTTGAATTAGTAGGCTCCTACCTCCAATTTAGTTTGCCTCTCTAATTTGAGTGATAATGTTTTATATTGAAGACTTAACTGTAGACATCTATTCAAATATAATTCTTCTCATCCATTCTTATCATGTAACACTAACATTAGGAATTTGGGTAATTGTTAAAATACAGGTTGTAGCACAGGTGCTTGTGTGTTGGCCTGTACTTTGTAAGTCTGTGTATAACAGGCAGACTTCACTTAACAGGTACTGTCTAATTTGTAATGCAAGGGGAATGAACGTAGTAGGCCTTATATATGGTGTTTATATACATGTTAAAGCAAATAAAGCAGGCACAAACATATTCTCAGGTGGATATGTGGTATAGATTGGTATATATTAAAAAATCTGTGCTCACATTTCAAGATTATTTTCACCATGATACAGTAAGTGACTTTGAACATAGTAGGTGATCATTTTGAAATTATTTTTCTGATGTTTCTATCATCTGCAAACTGGGACTGTGTGTCTGTGTATAATCTGTAAGGCCTTAGCGAAAGCTAAGGTGAATCAAGTAACCACAGTCAAAAAATAAATCCCTATAGGTGTAGCTATCTTATCTATATAATTGTAGGTATTTTTTAATAATTATATTTATGAGTGTATCTTAACATTCACTGATAAATCCCGTTATTCATGCGTGGCTTTATGGAAATCTGATTAATGGAGTGACAGGACAGATTTGGGCTCCCACAGCAGCACATCCTCCCACTTCTGTGTCAGGGTTAAGAGCCGCGGCAAATCCTCCCTAACTAATTAGATGCTGAGTAAGGCATCTCGGAGAAGTTGGGGCGAAAGTGAATGGGTCACAGCCAAAGCAGGATTGCAAGGACTCCAGTGATAGAGAAAGCATCCAAGTTTGCCAGGTCGCTGTGACACGGGGAGCTGACTCCTAGGGAACTGGCCGTTACAGATAGTGAGCTGGCGTCATCCAGCTCCATGAAAAACACACGTGCGAGTGCACCTCTCTTCCCACCTTACATGTCTGACACACCCTGAAAGAAAGTTAGATTGGGCATCTGCCTGTATCAGTCTGCAAAGCTTTCGAGAGGACTTTTCCTGCAAACATGTATAGCTAATGGCTGTGAAAGGCCAAAGAAGTATTTTCTGAACTTGAGACTTTTGATTATAATGTGTATACGTATCAGAAGGCATGAGGCAAGACACTGGAATTTGCTTTTAGCTGGTGTCCACAGTTGGAATCGTGGTGTTGGACTTAAACTACGAGTTAACTCCTTTCTTTCCCGTGGGGTGTTGTCAGGGAACTTTTTGGTAACAGGGAGAAGAGAGTGAATTGTGGGGTGACTTTTTCAGTGAGAGAATTTTTTTTCCTGGGAGTCCCTGCTTGTTGCTGTCCAAGGACCATGGAACGTAGTGGTTCCAAGATTTCCTTTCACGTGAGGTTTGGAAACCCGGTTTATTCTGTGGATGGAATGAATCCTTCACCATGTGAAAATCCTGCTGTCCCTCTCGTGGTGTGTTTTTGCTGCTACATAACCACGCTTCTCTAGGCCTTGGTCAGAGAGAAGATTGTTTGCGGATCATAGGAAATGATTGATCTTACCCTTGTCTGCCAAAGCTGATGCCAGTTTTATTTCCCGAAAGCAGCTGGCTTCCACATTTTGCTTGGTGATCCTCCATCTACTTAAGAACCAGGGAGAGGAGGGGAAAGAGAGTCAAAAACCCTTTCAAGGAACTTTGACATCTATTTTTAAGCTTTAGAGAAATAAAGGAAAAGAGGCATAATTCAGGCACAGCAGCCTTTCTGTCTTGACATACAAGCAAGACATTGTATCGAAGAGGGAGTTTCTTTTCCTATAAGATACAATTGTAAACAGGCGCAAAAAATAAGATGAAAAAACTTTCTGAGCAACTAAAGCTCCAGGAAGTTTTAATATGTGCAGATGACACCCGGGAAATGATGCCTGGGCGGTGACATCTGAGGTACCTCGCCTCCTCACCGAGCATGATCTGTACTGCCTTTTCCCTCCCCAGCTTTAAAAGAAAGTTTTAGAGACTGGAAAAAAATAAAAGTATTGATTCTTTTTTAATTTGTACATTCCCTGTAGGAACCCTAGCAAATTTCATAGTGTACATTCAAACCCTAAGGTGAAAAATTTATGACTGGAGTTCATTTGGTTGAGGGTGGTGTGCGGTGTTCTATTCAAACGCTCTGGATAGCATTTCATGCCACAGAATCAGAGAGCAGAAGAGAAAAGGAGCTGTATCATTTCTTCATTCACTCAGCCTTTCTTAATGGAAATGCTTGTGGAAAAACAAAGCATTACTCAAACTGGCTAACGTAGAAATCAAATTCTCGGCGTATTAATCATCATTCCAATTAAAAAAAAAAGAATTGATCCTTTAACAACAAAATAATATCCTTTTGTTTTTCTTTAATTAAGCCCGCCAGTTTTTCATTTCTCTCTGTGAAGAAAATGAAAATAATCTTGAACAGTAGGAAGTTACTCATTGTAACAGGGATTCTCTTGAGCATATCTGACATCTTATTTACTCAGTATTTTTGGACTGCAGTCTTATTTTGCTACTGTCTTTAGGGTTTGTGTGTTGTTGCTGGGGGCGGGGAGGGGGGTCGCTTTAAGCCTCATTTCTGTTTGGTTGGCAGCCACTTACTTAATGACCTAAATACATGATTAGACTGTTTTTTCTTCCTATTCCTGTTCCCATAGACCTATTAATTTTCTTGGTTTATTCTCCTTTCCTTTCTTTTTTCTTTTTTTGGATTTCTCCTTACTTTCACTGGCTCTATTTGCCCTAATAAAAAGGAATTAAAAGGCACCTTCTTGCCAGTACATCACTCTGGCAGAGGGATGGAAAGAGGTGCCACCCTCAGATGTGGTCCTCAGCGTGGAGGTGCTGACAGGAGGACTGTCCTGAGTTCTGCTCTGTAAGGGTTCTTTAAGTCCGGGCGTGATAAAAACATGTAACCGGGGGCCCAGGCTTATCATTCAAAGGCGCTGAAAGGCAGTTCAATTGGATCCTTTGCTATGGAAGAAAGTACTTAGCTGAAAAGAGATTTTGCTTTTCTCTTTTTCTTTTTTAAAAGTAATTCTTGACTTTAGCATTCTGTGCAGTTAGACTTACATCTGCACAGGAGAGCATTTTGTTAGTTTTTCCATCAATAGATTGAAGGTATGACTCTCTGAGCCAAACTGCAGTTAATAAGAATTAACTGAAACATTGAAAAAAAAAAAGAAATCAAAGTCATGGCAGGGCTAATATTAATGGATGACAGTATAAATTGAAATGGAAAACATGCAGTATACAGAACACAGTGAGGAGGAGTCACTGCTATTTTGTATTTAATAAATTTTAACCCATTGTCCTACCCAGCTGAGAGACTGTTAAAATGGACAAGGTTCGAAAATATTCTTCTACATGGAAAGACACAGCTTCCGGTCCTTGGACCTGCTGTGCTTTTGTGTGACTGTCATGAATTTTTCAACTTTATTAAGGTATCTTTTAGTGGCTATTTGTTCTCTAGACAGATCTTCAGGACTCATAGTTGATGATCAGAGTACCTGAACTGGGAGTTTAAACAGAAAAAATCCAGGATAATGAATGTTTTACATGCTGAAAATAATTACGTTCAGCTGGCTTAACATAATAACAAAACTAATATTAAAATGAGAACCTCTATCTAGGCTTTTCAAAATGTTTTTTTTTTTTTCCTTCCATAAAAATTTAAGCAAGAAAAATTTCATTGGGTTAAATCATTAGGAGGACTCTTTGGGCACCTGTTCAGGCATAGGTAAAGAAAGCTGCCCACTCCTGGGCCCTCTGCCGGTGCCGGGACATGACTGGAAGGCCACGTGCAAGAAATGGGACAATAAGTAGACAATGACTGTATTCAGGAAGGCACCTCCTTGTTGACCTCACGTCAGAACCTAACTCAAGAGCCGGGTAGGATCTGTAGAGCCTAGCTAATATTGCTTTTCTTTTTTAGGTATTCATATTAGAATACCACAATGTACCAAAACCCAAGCCCTGCTCTAGACTTTGTGGGAAGACTTCCTGTAAGACCCCACATTGTCACATGGTGGTACGTCTGTGTGTGGTGTACAGACAGGCAGGAAGTGGATTCCTGTCCTTCGGTTGGCTGTGGGAATTAAGTGATTCATTTCTAGGTTTCTTGGGGATTTGTCAGTGGCTGCCTCAGATTCAGTGAGCATATGGATGGCTCCCCTTAAAAAGGAATTCCCCTTCTTAGGAATGTCATTTAAATGATCCCTTAGTTTGTACCCTTTTTGCTTCTTGAAGGTAGCTTTTTGGTGAAGCTCTTTGTCGTTCACTGGGAAAGAGCTAGATTGATTCTTACTTTGTGACTTGCCCATTTTTAACCAGTGGAAAACTGTAGTTACCCTCAAATGAGTTAGAACCAAGCTGAGATAGAGATACCAAGATGAGACTCTGACCCAAACTTCAAATGTCTCATCATTTTCCTTCCCAGTCATTTCTTTGTTTTCTTGGACAACTTTGGAAAATATTCATGGGATTGAATCAATCTTAAGATATCTTACCAATCCTCTTGTCTGTTAAATGGAGTTCATTGTGAAAAATAATTTTTCCATTTGACTTTTTTTTTTTTGACATTTATTATAAATGAAGTAAGAAGGGATCGAAAGAGAGGTCCAACATCTGGGAGAACTTGTTTCAGTAGCTAGCCTGGGAGCCTGAACCCTAGCTTCATACAGGTGAGATGTGTTATGGGAATAAAAGCCTTGTGCATTTAATGAACCCCGCCTGCCTGTCAGCTTGGTTTTTCATGCACCATTGTTGTTCAAATAAGAAAAAGAGAATGTTCACAGCCTGTGGTGAGATTAGAGTAATGAAAATGAAGTGTTAATCTGTCAATAGCGAGCATATCTCATATACTGCTTCCTGGGCCACATTTATGCGTGTATAATATATTCCAGGTTTTCTCATGACCAGGGAAGCTTGGATGCTCGTTATATTAAAAACACCCTTTTGGTTAAAAGTGAGAAGTTGGTCATTTTTCCTTGGACAAATAGTTATTTTTAATAATTTCTTCATAAACCAACTGCTGCCTGCCTTCTGAGTGCGCAGATGCTCCACTACGCTTTATGTGCTGCTGTGCTTGTCCTTTGGGTCTCTCTCTCCTTTCTTCCTTTTTTCTTTTTTCTTTTTTAACAAATGCAGAGTGTTGAAATAAGCCTCAGCATAAGCCTAGTTTGAGGTTTGATTTCCTAGAAATTGGTGATTCATAGAAAGAAGGAGGGAGTTAAGTGAATGTAAGGCTTCATCCCTATAAATACAGATTAAATATTATTAAACATTCATTATCTCATACTTTTTTTTGTCTTGATACAGTAAAATGCAAACAAAAATAACCAAATCAGGAATCTTCTAGAACTCTTTTATGTATTTGCAGTCAGCTGCCATGATGTGAGCCTAAGGAGAAAAGCTTAAAACTTTGGTCATCATGAATGGGAATTAACTATGTTTTTTTCCATAAAATTCCCCTTTCTAAAATATTATAGTAGGTAAATCAACATGAATGTAGTGAATTATACTTTTCCTAGAACGGTTTTAATTGTTGTTTTTTATCCGTTTACTCAGTTATTTGAGAAATTAAATTTTTTCCCAAAATGATACTCTTACAAAAGAGAGTAAATTTAATCTTAGATTATAACAAGATGTTTTAAAGAAAATAATCTGAATATTTACATGTATGCTACCCATGGGGTCATCTCTTTTAAGAAGCATCTTAAGAGATGGTTTCAGAAGAAGTTAAAAGGTGTGGGGAGAGGTAGGTTAATAACTGAGTTCCAGGTGTCTGCTGCTAATTGTTCAAAATTCAGGCATAATGGATATTAAGGAAAAATGCTTCCCAAAAGGAATATATAACATTGTTCTTCAGCTTTTGGGTATAAGACTTTATTTATGAAGCTCATACTTTGGGCATTTTCTCTTTTTCTATTCAAATAGGTGTTAAGGAATGCAGTATGATCGTTATGATTTTGTGAACTGTTTACTTAAAGTTGTTCAGGTTGTTAAGAATCAAGAGAATTTGGGGATTAATGTCTAATTGTGAAGTAAATTTGGCGTGTGTTCAAGGGTTACTTTCTTAAGGTGAGAATGGAAGAAAAACACCTCTTTAAGGAAGGAAACACCTAATTAAACAATAATCTTTCAAGAATGTGGTCCAGTGATGAGACATAACTTAGAAACACTCTATGAAAGTTGATTTACATTTTCTTCTTTTTAATAAGTTGGAATATGGCTAATCATAGCACATTTAATACATTCTGAACTGTATAGTACTTCAGAGGTAGTCTGTTGATATTCTTGGATGAAGCAAAAAGATACTTTCCTCTGCTAAATAGGGTATTTCTAATTTGTTTGTAAAAGCTACTAGTGGATAGAAGTACTATCTTCTTGTGGTTGATTGGAAATAGAGAAATAGAAAGATTTTCTTCTTGAAATTTTCTGCAGTTAAGGGAAAAAGCAAAATAGATGTGCATTGTAACTGTCATAGACATCTGCTTTTAGGTAATCATTTTTAAAGAAATATGCCATGACTTTTGGGGTCATTTGAACCTGCAATAATGTCTATTTAATATAAGTATAAATGTCAGGTTGTGGCATACATGTGGAGCCAGTAAAGACGAGTATTTCCTGTGATAATATTCATGCATCCTACATGTTGACTTTTGAAATTTACCTTGAAGATGTATTCTATTTTCACATTAGGGTCAGTTTTCACTTAAGTACAGGATCATTCTAGAAAGGAAGTACAGAAGTGTTAACATGTGAAGGAACAAAATGGATGTAGATCTGAGTAACACCATTGACTTGAGCATCTTTGCTGGGCTTCAGGGAAGAATGTGGTTGATTGAAAACCAGTGTAAATGTTTTGTTGAACCACTGTTTAAGAAGAGATGATCAGTTTGGGATTTGCTTTAATTTTTTTAAAAAAATCATGAAAAGCAGTTTGCTTGGCACTTAATGCTTGATTGAACAACTATATTTTGAAAAATTTTACCCCCCCATCTTACATTATGCAAACCCATGAAATAAGAAAGAGAAGATACCCTTCTCCTTTTCTTCCACAAACTCTGTTAACCCTCTTTGGAGTTTTATGTCTTTTTAAAGATCAAGAGTTGCCCAAAAGGGCCATGAGGAAGTAAGGTAGTAACAAGCAAGGGGAGTGAGTCTGATGGGGACTGCAGTGGATCAGAAGGACCTTGTGTCAACCACAGTGAGGTTTCAGTTACCCCGCTCCAGACAGTTGTTGTCAGGTGGGGATGCAGGCCCAGTGTTGTGAGATCCTTGTCTTCTCTCTCTCTTTTTAATGGGAAGTCAGAAATCCAGATTTTTATGTGGACTCTTCTGATTTTTAAATCTTGGCAACCTTTTCAAATATTTTTAAAAGTGTGTGGTCCAAACAAAACTCATCTGTAGGCTTTATTCAGCCTAGCGACTGCCAGATAGAAACCTCTGTTTTAGATAGTATTTTAATGGATGAAGATAATAGTTTCATTGCATGTGAACATTAATCTTGGGAATTCCCCACTGGGATGAACCAAATTCTTCATTTTTTTTAAACAATTAAAAAAAAAGTTTGGTAAATATATTTCTGGTGCTGATAGTTTTGATGTATAGCTTTTCTTCTTGTGACCCACATACAAAGAAAAATCAAATGTGAGCAAAACAAAAATAGTCAGAGGATTTTAATAAAAGTTGAAAAGTAAGAATTTTAGAATTCTAGGGAAGAAAGGGGAGATATCTAAATTTGGAAAAGAATTCCATGATTTGTGTCAGTAACTGATGTAGATGAAACGTTGAATTCAACTATAAAGAGGTTTTTATCTCACCTTTAAGCAGTGGATTGTTGGCCCTGAATCTTTGCGGGATTGCAGTAATTTACCAGGCAATTGACTATGATGTCACGGAGAGGAGATGAACCACAAGGGGAAAAATTCCCTATGCCAGTTCATACAAGGCCAATATTGTATACAAGCTTCTAGAAAACATCATTTATGTTGTATAAGATATGTTTTCAATGCCTGTGTAAATTTTTTGAAGGGGCTCTTGAAGATAATCTATTCATAGTTGAATTTCTCTAGGCAAATCAGATATCAGCATTTTATCAGCATTTTCAACAGAACCGGTAATTAATTGGTTTGAATTTCAAATTGAAGGTCATCCTGTTATTGATTTTCGTGGGAACAGGAAGCAGCATCTTGTTAAAATGATCTGCAAATGGTGCCTCCGTGTGCCTAGTTTCCGTCTAGGGTCTTGTTGAACAGCATCAACGTCAGTGTCGGGCACCAATCAGAAGGGAGTCACTGCTGATATAAACATAACAAGCTGTTGGTTTGCTTCCAAAACAGCAGAGAAGAGCTGAGCTGGAACAGAGACCAGAGAGTAACAGTTTGTTTTATATAGTAAGTCAGGTATTTTAACTCAAGTGACTTGTGCGACTTGTTACGAAGCATCTGTCAGTGTGTCAGAATGACGTTGGTATGCCATGTTCCAGAAGTTCAGTGTCAACACAGTTGTGACTTACCAGTTTTAGAAACCTTTCAACTAGGAATTAGAAAAAATAATCTTTAATACTGGGGTGGGAAGCATTGCCGTAAAGAGGGTGGTGAAGAATGGAGGATAAAAGAATATACTCCTTTAGATGCTCTTCCTTTTTATAAAATAACATTTGTGTCTTGTATTTTAGAAGCAGGTTTATTGTTGCATGTGCCAGGCTGTTTTAAAGCAGTCCTTTCTTTCTCCCTGTGTTTATACTTCTTGCAAATGGTGTAATGTGAGGGTAACATGAACTAGGTGGGTGGCAAACATGATGCCTTTCTAAATCGGAATAAGTATTTTAATTTGAGCTATGCGAAACAAGTTGGAAAGTGCAGCTTCTTCTTAGGGTTCAAAGTAAAATTCTTAATAAAAAAAAAAAAGGGGGAGGAGGGGGAGCCTTCCATTTTAAATACCCTGGAGCTGTGAATGCAGTTATTTTCAGGTTGACTTCATTTTGTGTAGGCATGATAGCGGCACCAACCATCTACGTTAAGCCTTAACATTCCACAAAGCCATTTCAAGTTTATTATGAACTTCAAAGTCTGCTCATCCCTAGGAGAATATCAAGTTTAAGCATGCCACTCTGCCACAGTCACAGTTAACTTTCTTCAATCGAGAAGTGACTTTCTTGAGTCAAAAAGGCTCACTTTCCTACAGGTGATCCAGTCTTTGAGACCAGTGCAGTCATCTCGCTGATTGTTGCCCTCCTGAGTTGTTAATCTATCTTGTTAGCAGTGCTTGGAAAGTACCCCCAAATAAGGCAGGACTCCTCACAATTTGTTTAAAGCTTTCCAATGAGATCAGCATTCTTTTTCAGCTTTACTTCTAGAGTTCAGGTCATTGATCCTATTTTACCAGTTCCCAGTTGGAGTTTCATTACAGGTGATAGAAACATAGGGGAGTGTGGGGGAAGATGCTGATGCTTCCCAATGCTGTCCCAATACTTGCTAGTGTCTACACCTCAGATGGCTACTAGTGCTTTGGGAAGGAATATGGGGCTGTTCAGCCTGATCTCTTGGTGTTTAGCGTCTCTTCTTAGGGAAAGAAATTCTTCATTTCCTCTATGTAAAATGCCTACCCTTTTGGAGGCTCCTGGTCTTTAGTTCCTACCTCACTTATTAAACCACCCCTGTCCGTAGTATCATGCATCTCAGAGATGGAACTTGACGGACTAGTCAGCATTGCAAAGGTCACCCTAAAGCTATTGGCAGAACACACTGCCCTTTGTTGCTCAGTGATTATAAAGCTACCTTAGCAGTTAACTGGATGTATTTGACTGAGCTGCTTTTCCCGAATACCAAATTAACCATTTCTTATAAACACCTGATAGAATGCCCAATCACAAGCTGTCTCAAGTATATTTTCAAAAGATATCTTTAACAATACTTGAAATATCAGCGCTTTGGCCACCAGAAGGGGTAGTGTCCATTGCAGTTTTGCTTCAGTGAAAATATTTCTAAATTATTTGAGAGTTTTTGCATTATCTGAAATGATAATGTTCCAACAAATTAGAAAATTAAAGATGTTGCCAAAAGTTTCTGTTACAGCTTGTCTTCTGTTAGTGTAGCAGTATTTAAACTCATGTTGTGAATTGACTTTTTTAAGAGAAATGCTATAAAACTTTATTTCCTTTCTTGTTATTTTCCATGAATATAAAATATGGAAAGACCTTTTTTGGTTTTAGGTAATAACTTTAAACAGTCTAAAACTGGGTTTCACCATATTTTGTGTATTCAAATGCACTTCAGAGTTTTCTTACTGAAATATTAGTTCAACTCTATTCAGAATTATAGAGGAATAACTAATAAATGATCAAGCTACTTATTTGAGGCAGGGGAACTGCACTTGAGACTTGAGTTTTGTATTTTACATGCTTGCATTGATTTTGTAATACCAGTACAATCTTGATATACTTTCTAGTACACAGGTAGCATCTTTGCCTTAGCTGTTATTTAAATAAAGATGAGTAAAGAGTAAATAATTATCTTTACATGATGCATGTACTTTGGACTAACTTTTCTCTCAAATGTGTGATTTGCCATATATTCTTACCTCCTCCAGTTCTGTTTGGTTCTTGTTGGATTGGGTAAGCAATTTAGGCATTTAAAATGACTTCTTCTTTGGTTTCAAAGCGAGTAAGTAAAGGTGCAGAGAAATCCCTTCAGTTTACCTTTCAATATCTTTGAACCAAGCAAATTCTGTCCTACCTTCCTGTCATGCATCCATCCAGTTTCTCTTTGAGCTAAATAAGCACATCTATAGCAGACTATATTTCCCCCTCTCTCCAACATAATAGGATGAAATCAGCATTCAAATAGCTTTTGTTGCAAAAGTTCAACAATCAAAGGAAGGGAACCAAACAAAAATGATTTAAAATAAGATGCCGAGTATGAAGTTCAGGTACTGAACAGTGTCTGAAAGCAAAGTATGGTGATAAGAGTTTTGTGTTGCACGTTCTTAAGACTTAAGTGTTTGTTGAAAAGACTCTTTTTCTTTAACCCAGAGGTATGTTTATCTTAGAATAATAATCATTTCATGCTGTTCATTTTTTTTCTAGTTGACCCATTCTCCAGACCTTTTAAAAAAAACTTTTTTAAGTGGATGTAAATTCCATTTTAATTAGACCAGTGCAATCTAATACTGCAGCTAGCCAGGAATGGAAGAAACATGCTGGAAGTTAATACAACCCAAATCAGCCATAGCCAGATAATTCCCCTGATCTTTGTAACAACCCCCTTCCCCACCTCCACCATGAAATGACCCTGTTGTTCTGGAGTTTCAACAAGACATTTAAGGTTCATTTAAAAAAATGATCATCCTTTACAGGATTCTTTGCTCTTGCATTTCTCTTTCTTTCCCTTGCCACACAGCTGTCATTGGTATAGGAGAAAGGTTGGGGGGAGGGGAAGAGGAGGAAGCCCTGTTCAAATCGTGTCACGTAGCACTAATTCATCTGCTCTCATTAGAGGGAGCGAGGGACAGCAGTGATGGCCAAGAGCTGCACTCCACACATGACACGCGAACAGTTTGGGGAATAGAAAATTGCTTTCTCAGGAAGCCCAGCCAATTAAGGACTTGACCATATTGAATGTCAAGTGTTAATTTAGGTTTTTCTTCATTTTCCCAGTAGTAATGCGGGTCCTGTGATGAGCAAATACATGTCAAGTAAAAGTTGATTGCATGAAGGACCCGGGTATTATATGTCACTGACAAGTCACAAATGTACTGAAGTCTTTTAACCCCTTAGGTGGGTGTGGTGGGGGAGGGGAAAGGGGAGAGGATTAATGTTACCATAATGATAAGGATAGATAGTTTATGTGGAGGTGGCATGGATGGGACAGACAATAATGGTAATTCATGCAAAAACCAGGGATAGGACAAATCCTACTCTGAGGGCACAGAAGCCCTTGTAAAGCATATAATACCATCCTCTGCTGTTGCAAACATGGTACTCAGAATATATATTGTCTGTTTTAAGATTATATGAAAAGGGAAAGTAATGTACTCTATGATCATGACCTAGGAAATTCCTTATTAATTATCTCCTTTGAAAGAAAGAAAACAGTCGTTAAGTAATCACACTCTTTTGGGCATTTTAATCCGTTGGCTCAGTGCAGCTGTCAAATTTCCAGTATTTATAATTTCAGTTTCTAATCAAACACTCATTTAAAGAAGTAGCTGTGTAAATCTGTGTAATAGCAGAGATGCAAAATATGAGACTGAAAGAACGTTTGTTTTCCATCTCGAGTATCTCTGGAGGGTGATGTTTAGCCAATAGAAACTGGTAGAAGGTCAGTCATTGTCCTTCATTTCTTTTGGTGCCCAAGTGTAGAAAGGAGGAGATTCAAGCTTCAGTGAGTGAGGTAACTTTGCCTTTTTTAAACTGAATGTTGCAGGTTGCCCATCATGTATAGCATCTCATTTCCATTCATCAGCATTCATTTACATGTGAATGTCCTGAAAATAAGAGAATATCTGTTTCTGTTGCAGTTGTACTTGTAGCAAATAAAAATATCTGCTCACTTTAAAAACAGTGCTGTGTGTCATTTAAAGAATCTTAAAGTGAAACTCAGAGCAGTTACAGTCTGGTCATTTTCTTCCCTTTTTATGTAATAATCACGTGCCCCCTTCATATCTTTAAGGCTGTCACCTTAATTCAATACTTTCTTGAAATTTACTCTCTTTTATTTATTCCACAGTGTTTTAACATACTTGCCTTTGTGTCTTGACAATGCCTGCACTCGGAAGACTTCAGTCTGATAGTGCTTTAAATTTGGCAGCAAAAAGTATTAAGCCTTTCTCTCAGGTTAGGAGCTGTGCTATCATTAAATTAAAAGTTGGTTAAATTTACATTAAAGAACAGTTAGGAAACAATTCCAAGAATCTGATGTCTACTAAAATAGATCTTTTTCTTAAGAAAGAAACATTAGGCTCTTAAATACTGGGGTGTAATGTCAGTTCTTTTACATCTCCCCTCCCTGTCTCAAAACTAACCAAATAAAATAAACTAGCCCTCCCTTCCCTTCCTATGTTGATAAGCTCTGTCTATGGGACTCTGGTGGCATTTCAAAAGTACTGTTTAATTACACTCTGATTGTCAGCAGCTTCTCTTCCGCTGGGTGTGCTGAGAGACTTAAGTAAGTTTCCGTAAAGTAAATTCTGATGATGGCAGCTCGGGGTTGCTGATTCAAGTTATTCCTTCTCTTCTGTGTCACTTTTGACGGATGGTACCTAATGCAATCAGCCACAGGCCCACAAAGCCTTTCCTTGGGTTGCGTTAGTAACTGGACCAGGGGTTCCCCTCCTCCCCAGATCTTGCCTTCAGATGTTCACTCCTTCCTGCACCCCCACCCCCGCCCCCAACATGTCAGCCCAAATAGGAAAGGGGAAAGAACTGCAGGACTACCCCGGACAGGCTCTTCCGAAACCTCCATCTCCCGGTGGTGCAGTCAGAGCTGCCTCCCTTTGCGTGCCTTTTTGATAAATTTAAGAAGTCAAATCGCTGACACAGATAGATAATCCAAGTGTATAGGGTGAAGAGTTATAAATTAACACATTATTCCCTCTTAATGTGAAATACTTGAGAATGCATTTTCTCAGTCCCCTGACATCTTACCCAGTGAGGGCTCGCATTGTACTTTTCAAGTGGCATTGATTTGTTAAAGCGCTGAATTAGCATCTCTGGCCAGCTGCTTGATCCACTGTTGTGTCGTGGGGCTCCTGTACCTCCTCTCCCCCCAGCCGTCTCTCTTTTCCCTTCAGTCCTGCCTTTGCTCTCCCTTTCCATTTTGCTTCTGCCCACCCCGTTCTCTGTCTGTCTGCTCCTTCTCTTTCCTATTGCTTGTGTTTCTTTCAGTCTGGTTTCATCCTTCTGCATCCCCCTTCTTTTCCTTCCTTCACTATTTCATCCACACGCTTCCTTTCTTGTCTCATCTTGTTGCTTCTGAGGGTTGCCCTCACTCAGGGTTAAAGTCTGACTGCCTGTGAGGGTTAAAGTGTGACTGCCTGTAGGGGGTGTGAGGTGGGACACTGGCAGGGACTACTAGGGGTGGATGACTTAGCAAATCCAATAGCTCCAAGTAGACTCTTGTGGAGAATAGATTAACATATGCCTGTTTGTGCTTATCTAAATAGGGGTTGGTGAGAAACATCTCACCTATTTTGCTTGCTAGAAATTAAAAGGTAACTCACAAAACTTTGAAATTTGTATTCCCAAATGCCATTTAACACAGTAAAATTTTCTTTTGGTTAAGTTAAAGAAAATTATTGATGGTTATCACAGACTTGATCATATGCTTACACCCACACCAAAATGTTTCTGCAAAACTTTTGCATTGGTGCAACTTTGCGCAATTCAATAAACTCACTGATAGAACTTTCTTTTCTTACAGGTTCAGTAGTGTTCTGATTCCATTAATTTGGTACCGTTTCATATAAAAACATGACTTCCTCATGGTGCCTCACTGTACCATATCAGTATTAAGGTTATAAAATTGGTTGACAGTTTTTTACTTAGAAATAAGGGATGGGTTATTGCTTCTTTTTAGCAGTGTGTCTCAAGGTTCCTGAGGTTTTCAGAGGAACTGCGTCACAATTGAGAGGTTTAACATGCTGTGTGTGCATGATCACAGATTTGACCCTTTTCTTTCTCTAGATAACTGGTCGAAGATGCTTTGAGATCATCGTGTTGATTGATTTGATATGAGCAAAAAAGTGTATCTGCCTGAATTTAAATAGAAATTATCCTCTGTAATTTTAGTTTCATTGCTTTAAGTAGTGCTGTCTGCAGTTTTACTAGGCTTCCCACTAGTAACATAAAAATTGGATTTGAATATACTTTGGTAATAAGTCAGATCATTTAAAAAATCAGATATCTTTATTGCTGGATTTTATATATGTTAAAATGACAATCTGATTTCAGCATTTATATTTTGAAATGGAAATATTTCACATAGGATTTGATAATCTTTGCTTCTCTGTTGGCTTGATTTCCCACCCCCTGTTCCTCAAGTCAATTCCTTTTTTTTTTTTTTTTTTTTTAAATTAATTGCTGTCCTGCTAGCTAGAATTAGCATGGTTTGGCTAAGGTGAAGGGATTAGAATGACTCTTCATGGCATGATAATGTCTGTTTAAAGAAAAGGAAGAAAAAAAAGTCTTTTAACTGGGGCTTAAGACTAATTCCATCTACTAAGGAGACAAAAATTACGCTAAAGGAGACAATTTGGCTTTATTTTCTGTGTGCATGTTAACCTGCGTAGTGATCATTATTTTGTATTTTAGGGTGTTCTCTGAAGGAAGATGTTCTTTACTTGCTGTAGGAAGGGGATGTGACCTCATTCTAGGAGATTAAGGCTGGAACACCTTTTGCAGGGATAACCACGGTTCACCTGGCTGTAGTTCAGGGTCAAGGTCAGGGTCAGGAGGGACTTGCTTCTTAGAATGGCCTCTGAATAGAGTAGAGAGGACAAATTAGAGAACAAAAAAGTAGGGCAAGGTTGAAAGTGAAAGTGCCCCATATGAAAATAGTTAAGGATCAGAAAAGGGGGAAAAAAAAAATAGAAAAGTAGAAAAATCTGGAAGGCATACTTGAGTAGTGAGAGAGAAGTTGAGGATAAAGGAAAGAAGACAGGTTGGAGGGGCAAACTTATACCTTGTAACTTTCAAAATTAATAAAAATCAGGCCATACAGTACCAAACTGGCATCACCGCAGAGTCCAAAATTACTTCAAACATTTAAAAACTTTTAGTGTAATTTTTGAGTATTCATTCCTTGTATATTTTCTCTTGTTCCTTAGTTTGTTGCTTCTGTTCCTTGGAACGCAGACAGCTCTGTACAAGTAATATACCAATACATCTAGAGTTTAAAAAACCAAATAATTAATTTGTTCCTTGTTCCTTGGGTGGTAGTACTTTAGCCACATGAAATGGTTAAGTGTGGATGTTTTATTTAGAGTTCAACACCTTTTGAGCTTTTTCTCTAAAATTCTCCGGAGAAATCAGAAAAATTTGTTTTTGTATTTTGTAAGTCTAAATGAAATGTCACTTAAATGCAGGAAGAACTGGCAGTTTTGATAAGTTGTCCCCAAAGCAAACCAGCTTGTCAGTAATCACAACCTAATTACAAAGGCAAATACAAAGTTTGTGTTTTAAAAAGTCGCAAGACAAAGGAAAAAAACAGAAACAGACCCTTCTCCAGCACCAGGCAATAGCCTTCACCCCCCACCCCCCTTCCACAGGAGCCCTTCCATAGTAGCAGTAATAATAAGAGAGAACCTTTTGGCTTCAGCCCAAGTCCTGTTGAGAGGGAGCCGCCAGCGGCCTGCACAGTGTGTGGCTCTGCAGAAGTGCCAGAGTGACACACGCATCACAAGCCGGTCACAATGCGAGGGGTCAGGGGTCACGTTCAAGAGCAGGGTGTTGCTGGACCCGGCCGAGGAAGCAGAGGTGGCCCCTCTGTGCTCAGTGTGTGGGTCTGTGTACTCCTTTCCCGTCAAAGCTGGCCCGGCAGGGCCAAAAAAGCGGTTCCTTGGCAGGGTTTAATGGCAGGATGATGTAGTCTGTTGTGACTAGTGCATTCCTTTCAGGTTAAACTAGGGAAATGGCATTGTGTTAAAATTCCAAGTCGCATGAATGTTTTATTGCCACAGTGCATTTAGCCCTCTAGGGGAGTGTGTGTGGCGGCGGGTGGGGGCGGGGGTGGCGGGGGGTGGGGGGGACTTAGAGACTCAGGAACTATCAGAAGAACACTTCCCTTGGAAAATTTTACCCACCAGCGTGAAGCTGATTTGCTGTGATGGTCACTTAGAAGGGTTTCGCTTTTTCCTAAACTGACTGTTTTAAAAGTCTTGCCATCCGGACAATTACCGGCTGAAGAAAACACGACAGGACACAGGCAAAGAGGTGGCGAGATAGAGAGGAGGAATGCGCCAGAAAGGAGCTGAGCTGCCTTCTTGTATAAACTGCCCGAGAGCGGCAAGGGCCCCCTCCCCGCCCAGCCCTTGTTCCCCCTCTTCCCTGGGCTGAGCTTCGCTGTGCGCGGAAGGCCAGGAGCGATCAGTCACCCTTGCACCGCTGACGGCGAGGCCACTGCAGCTCATGGTACCGTATGTTACCAGTCAGCCTCCCTCATTCCTTCCCCGGGCTGCTCTGGGGGCTGTGTGTGGGTGGTGGCTTTTTCTTTTTCTTTTTTTTTTTCCCTTCAAAAAACCTTTTCTCTCTAATAACGGTTTCTACTAGTCAGAGGGATACAGTTTGGGAATGCAGAAGGACTGAGAGTTTCAAACAAAACAAACTTAAGTATGGCACTATTTTTTTTTTCTTCTCTTTTTGGCATTCAGAAGGGATAAACCAAACCATTCTAGTTCAGTCGCAGCCAAAGGTTTCCAGTGTGATTTAAAACCAGGAATTCTGGAAAGAGGGCAGTTTAAGATGCAGATCATCTGGGCTGCGGATCTTGTAAACAGACTTTTGTACAACCATGTGAGCATCGTTAGGGTTAGAGGGCACGCTCAGGTTCTGCCATTGTCTGGGATGTATCCATTTTGCCAGTTGCCCCCACCAGTCCCTCTCTGGGGAAAACTCTAGCCTGGCCCTTCACCGCTCAATTGTTTAAGGCTTACCTTTACTCCGGGTGTGTATGATTGGACTTGGGTTGTAATTGTGCATGTTGAATGTAGCTGTCTGATGGCTTCGTGATTTGACCTGACTCAGGTTAATTTATAACAGATTAAAATATGGACGTATGGAATGGCCTCCTGATTTTGCATTGGGACTTTATAGAATATTAATGCATCTGATTTTTTTCCCAGTGAATAAGAGAAATACAAATTGTCTTGGGCTTACCTAAATAAACATATCATCTTAATTTGCATTTTAGGTTTGAGTTGGCTATCGCTCTTCACTTGCAAACCTTAATACTTGCTTTGATTCCATGTTCTTGTAATGGCTCATTTTTCTCTTCCTTAGTAGTAATTGATATATAAGACATACATAGAGTTGTGAATGTGTGTGTGCCTGTGTGTACATGCACACTTTGACAACTGCCACATGAATGCAAGGAAAAACTTTTTACAGTTGTTAAGCTTGGATAGATTTCCACTGATAAGTTATTTTTTAGAATCTTATGTAACAGAAATTTAAGTCGAGAATATACTGTAAAACAGTAAATTGTGAGTGTGTCTGTGTGCCTTATTTATAGAGTTTTGGGTACATGATTTATGTATTTCTATAAAATGATGGTTTTGTCCAGATAGACCTCCTGAGTTTAATCTGATTAGTGCTGTCCGTAGATGGTTTATTATTTATATACAGATACATTCATATTGTTTATGGGAGGTCTTAAACCAACATGTAGTCAACTCGATGGCAAAATCAAGATTGATGTGTGGACTTGGCACTTCAAATTTTAGATGAACTCATTAGATATTTTCACTTACATTCTAGAGAATACTCACTTTAAGAATTCTTTTCAGTGCTGAATGTAATCAAGTGGTAGTGATGGAAGTTGTCTTTTGATGATTTTTTTTTTCTAGTTTCCAATTTTAAAGTGCACTTTTCAGAGGAATATTAAACTTAACTTTGTGCTGGATTTCTTTTTCCCTTCTAGCCAGTTTCAAAATTAATTCTTTTTCCTAAAAAGTAGAAAAACTTGTCAACAGTGCCAAATTGAGGGTAAAAAAGTCTATTGTGTATGCTTAGATTCTCTAACAAAATTTGTTATCCTGATCAGGGAAGCAGTTTTTGATTATAAAAAGGATGTTGTGGTTGTATCCAAACCCTTTTCAATTCATTAAAACTGCCCCTTTATAATCCAAGAGGAAAAGAATGGAAATACCCCAGTATCACGTCTCCTTAACATGAAAATTAAAGTTGATTTAGAATTTTTTCCCTAAAAATCAAACTTTAAAAAAATATTAATACTTATTCTTTCAGCATTTTTCTCTCCCCATTGTACCAGCATTATTGTTTGACATTGCAGAACTCTCTGGTGGGGGTTGAGAGCTGTGGAGGAGTTAAAGATTGGTCCCAGGTTCAGATTCTCATGTTGCCACTTACTTGTGATCTTGTGACCTTGGGTGAATCACTTTATCCCTAACATTTGTTTTCTTCTGTTTTAAAATGGGGAAAAGAACACTTGAAAATTTGTCAGGAAGATGAAATGAGACAACACCCATGAAGTTCAGGCACATAGTAGGTGTTCAGTAAACTCTGTAGAGCTTGTTCTTTGAGCTTGTCTTGAGGCAAGTGTCCCTTGGAAAGCTTCTTCTTCCCTTTTTTTTTTTTTTTAAAGAGGGATAAATTTGAATGTCTTAATTTCACCAAATATCAATAGGAAAGGAGATCCTAAGTATAGGCAGACAGCTTTCTTTCTTTCTTTCTTTCTTTCTTTTTTGAGAATTGCTTTGTATCATCCATTAGTCCTGCGTTTTTGCCACTCTGCAAAATTCTCACTGGGATGACCTTCCTGGATGTCAGAATGATGCTGTTATTTCTGAGATATCAGTTATGGATAACCAAATACTAGAAGCTAAGCTAGCAAATTCTGTTACCTTCTATTTACTTTTGTATCATCAGTTCTAATCACTCCCTTGAATCAAAGCTTCTTGCTTTATCTTTGTTGTTGTTATTTAGTTCCTAAGGCGTGTATGACTCTTTTGTGACCCAGTGGACTATAGCCTGCCAGGCTTCTCTGTTGATGGAATTTCCCAGGCAAGAATATAGAGTAGGTTACCATTTCTTTCTCTAGGGGATCTTCCCAACCTAGGGATCGAACCTGTGTCTCGTGCATTGGCAGGCAGATTCTTGACTGCTGAGCCACCTTGGAAGCCCACTCATTTGGTTAGCACTTGGTAATAGAGCTAGAAGTTCCGTTATACAGGTACCCTGGTCTCTGTCCCTGGCTTTATGAATATGCACTTGTATTCATGGAGAGAGGGTCACACTAAAGCAAATAGCATTTACACCTTTTAGTAGAACTAAACAAGAGTATAGCAAGGCACCTATATGTATATTGGGGCAATATTTTATCTTCATTTACAGTATTGCACTTTGCCTTAAGTGTAGTTAAGGGCTTGGAAACTATTTGTTGAGCAGAATGTGCTGCTCTTACTGTCTTAATCCTGGATTACGTTTTTATCAAAAGTAATTGTGTTATGTGTAGTATATTAATATTGTCATAGATGGTCTTTGATTAGCATTGTTAGTTTGCCTGACATCTCATTTCTTTTAGCCAACACTTGTTTGAACATACTGCATCTTTAGATCTAAAATAAATATTTGGTTTAGTGTTCACTTTCACCTATTGCTAAGAGTAAAAGATGGGTTAAAAACTAATCATTTCATAACTACCTCCTAGCTCACACAGTGTGCTAGGGGTGGTACCCACTTTATCTTATTCAACTCTTAGAAAGCATTCAGGGCAGGTACAGTTATTTTCATTTTACAGATGAGGAAGTAAAGGTCTCAAATCTGTATCCAGCAAGTTTGACCCCCAGAATCTGCTTTTTCCTTACATTCTTCATCCATCTATAACTTAAGTCAGATATTACAAAAAATAGTAGTTGTTGAACCCACCAATTTTTGCTTTTCCCTTCAAATTAAATTTTGCAAGGAAGCCAACATTCAGAACTGATAAAAATTAGACCTATTCTAGAAGAAAAGGGTCCAGCCTCCGAGTTCTATCTTTGATCTGTGGAATACTCGCTTAGAAAAACTGAAGTTTAATGCCTGCTCACCCTATAAAAAGGAGGCATAGCAAACCCAAGTAGTCTTGGAGTTAAAGGGTTCGTTTACCATGGTGCAATTGTGGGGAATTCACAGGAAGGCTAATCTCTCCCAAATTTGAAAAGAGAACGTATCTAAGAGAAAAATAGTGTGTAAATACTAGCGTAAAAAAAAAAAAGTCTATATCATTGTACAGCTCTTCACATGTTAACTTTCAGGGCACAGATTTTGTTCAGTCCAAAGTGATGAAGTAATTTTATTGTGGGAAGAGTCACAAAAGAATAAGTCACCACTTTATGTTTAACAGGAGCCCATGCCTACAAATGTATACAGATTCCAGTTTGACAATATTAAAAAGTTGTGCTCTGTGTAATGTATAGCATATCTATAAAAGATATACATGTCACATGCATATACAAGTAAATGCAAGGATGGAGAATATGGGTAGATTTAACTCAAATGTTGAAAAACATACTATTTTAAACAAATTGCTTATAAAAATTAGTCAACATGGTAATTTTGTAATATCTTTATAAACCAGGAATTTAAAGTTTTTCATCTGCTAAATTTATATTGGGATTTTGTACAGTCCTTCATTAGAAAATTAAATTTCTATTTTATCAGCATGGGTGGCAGAGACTCGGTTTTCTAGCCAGATGTGTTTGCACTTGAATTTGTCTCTTCTTTATGTGACTTTGGAAGCTCAGTTACTTCATTTCTAAAAGGAGGGTTAGAATTGGTGGCTGTGAAGTGTCTGGCACAGAGAGGATGAGCCGCGCTGTTTGCTATTAGCAATTTCTTTCTGTAGTTCCTGTTGTTAATTTGCCAGCCTTATGCAGTGTTTAGTTAGCATCTCTGTATCAGTGGTGGTACTGAGTTCTTAATAATTGTGTCATGTATACACTTAGCCTTTTCAGTTAACCACTTAAAAAAAATACTTACGCCAATCTTGCTGAAGCTTAGTTTTGCTGAAGAAAATGAGAGTGGAGAAAAATCTCCCCTTTCTTACTCTTCACTGAGAATCAGTCATTGAGCAGCATAATTCTAAAATCTTGCGTGGCTTTTGGGTACTTTATGAACCTTTTTATAGTAACCCAGAAGCAAGACACTGATTGAATTAATACATTTCCATGGAGGGGCTGTTCTTTTAACTTCTCTTCTTCCTCCTCACCCATGTGTGCTTCGATAAGGGACTGTTCCAATTCACAGAGGAGGTTGTCACACTGGGGATGCGGCTTCATAGATAGGCAGGCTGTTGGTGAGCCAAAGAACCTTTCTGTCTTCAAAACTAAGAAAAAAGAAGATTAGAAACAGTAACAACCAAACCAGAAGCCCTACCCTAACCAAAAAGAAAGTACAAACTCCCCCCTCCCTTTATTTTCTGAAAAACCTTGTGCTTTTTATATAACACAGAATCTAAGCATAGCATGCTGACTTTGACTTTTCAGTTTTAAACTTTTTTTTTTTAACAGCTTTTATAAAGGGTACATCTTCATTGTGAAGATCTCATTAAGAAGACTACAAAGAGAGTAAACACTTCCTGAATGGCTGCCACCAAGGAACCATTTTATTAACATCTTTTTTAGTCATCCTTTCTCATTTACGTATACATACAGGTGTATGGATAGATGCTCATTACATACAAGGGTTATGGATACCTGACTCTTTTTAAACTCGGGCATGTCATAGATATCTTTCCATGTCTGTAAGTAAAGCTATCCATCATAATTTTTAATGGAGTCTTAGTGTATCATTGTACCATAATATACTTAATGAGTTCTTGGTTTGTGGACATTGAGGTTGCTGCCAGTTCATTTAATTTACAAAGAGTGGTGCCTCAGTATGGACACTCTTGTTTGTACTTGTATTTTTATTTATTAAAGGGGATTTCTTGAAAGTGATGTTCCTGGGAAAAGGGGTACAATTTTGTATATTTTAAAACAGTGGTTGGCAAACCTCTTCTATAAAGGCCCATATGGTAAATAGTTTAGAAGCCATGGGTTTCTGTGATAACTATTCAATTCTGTCTTTGTAGCCACAAACAGCAGTAGAATATATATGTATATAAAGGAATAGGTACAGCTGTGTTTCAATAAAACTTTATTTATTAATATAGAAGTGGGCGGCAGTCTAGAATTTGGCTCAGAGGCTGTAGTTACCTACTCCTGGCTTGAAACAAAGGAGAAACTGATGGGTGCTGGAAATCTACTCCCAGTTGTCTATAAGCTATTCGCATCGCATCTTAGAAATGTCTTCTTATGTGAGGGTAGTATAATGGGTTGATTACTTTCTTTCCAGATATATGGTAATCAATAGCTAAAAGCTTACTATAGGAGGTTTTCATACTTTCACTACTTGTAAAGCTTAGTAAATTTTAAAATAAGAAGATATATGTGCCAATATATATTTGTTAACAACTTGTTGGGCAGAGAAATAGTATCTCTAAAACTTACATTTTAGAGGAGATATTGTGTGTTTTCTCACCTGTAGAAGACTGTTTTGATAGAGTAAGGTTCTCGAGGTATCCTTAAGTAAGTCAGAAGGAAAGTTAGCAAGAGAAGTATCATTTCAGCAGAAATATACCACAGATCAACAGGGTGACATTGAATTAGTTACTGAACCTTTACAGGCTAAATTACACTCAGAAGACTGCTCTGTGCATAAATAGAAACCTCCTTGCATCTTGAATTTTTATAAAATAGGAATTACTGGCCCTTAAATGCCCTAAGGGTATTTGTTGAAGCTTGGGTGGAATAATGATATGGTTAAAAATCACTCTGTTTGTAACACTGGGTCACTGGTGCCACTGTGAATTTTAAGAGATTTATTTATTATTTATTTTGCATGCATTGGTTGAGTATCTGCTGTGTGAAAAGCTGATTGAGAGAAGACTAAGGAGAAGCCAGTAAGTTCTTGCCCTTCAGGAGGAAAAACATGTAGTGTTTTTATTTTTATTTATTTTTTATTTTTTTTTCATGTAGTGTTTTTAAAGTCTGCAGTTGTGTAGTGCTGACTGCCATGGGGGTGGTAGAATGCTGGCGGGGGAGAGGTCTTCTACCTGGGGATATCAGGAAACTTAGTGGAAGAAATGGCCTCCAGAAATACAGAGATGTTCAAAAGCTTAGTGCAAAGTTTCCCGGCGGTCCAGTGGCTAAGAGTCTGCCTTGCAGTGCAGGGGACATGGGTTTGATCCCTGGCCAGGGAGGATCCCAAATGCCTCAGGACAACTAAACCACGACTGTTGAGCCAGCGTGCTACAGAGTCTGCTTCACGAAAAAGACAAAACACACAACTTGAGATGCCCGCACACCATAGCTAGAGAGTATCCCCCTGCTGCACGGAGAAGGCCAGCTCACAGTGAGGAAGAACTAGTGCAGTCAAAAAAAACCCACAATAATTAAAAAAAAAAAAGTTTAGTGCAGGGGAGGCTATTCCAGAAAAAGAGTGGTCTGAGAGCTATGTCAAATTAGGAAAGCCTAGAGCATATGCACCCACTCCAGTGTTCTTGCCTGGAGAATCCCAGGGACGGGGGAGCCTGGTGGGCTACCGTCTATGGGGTCGCACAGAGTCGGACACGACTGAAGCGACTTAGCAGCAGCAGCAGCAGCAGAGCATCCACACCCCACTCCAGCACTCTTGCCTGGAAAATCCCATGGACGGAGGAGCCTGGTAGGCTGCAGTCCATGAGATCGCGAAGAGCTGGACACGACTGAGAGACTTCACTTTCACTTTTCTCTTTCATGCATTGGAGAAGGAAATGGCAACCCACTCCAGTGTTCTTGCCTGGAGAATCCCAGGGACTGGGGAGCCTGGTGGGCTGCCGTCTATGGGGTCGCACAGAGTCGGACACGACTGAAGCGACTTAGCAGTAGCAGAGCATACGCAGGAGACGTTAAGTCTAATTATGATTAGACTGTCTCTTAAGGATTTAAGGCTTCCCTGGTGGCTCAGATGGTAAAGTGTCTGCCTGCAATGTGGGAGGACCCGGGTTTGGGAAGATCCTCTGGAGAAGAAAACGGCAACCCACTCTAGTACCCTTGCCTGGAAAATTCCGTGGATGGAGGAGCCTGGTATGCTACAGTCCATGGGGTTGCAAAGAGTTGGACACGACTGAGCGATTTCACTTCACTGAAGTATTTGTCATGAACGAGGAGGAGAGATGGAGCTGGAAGGGCAGGGCAGAGGTAGGCTGTAGAGGGCCTGGAAGGAACTTTGTAGTTGGTAGTTTGTGGGGAACATCTAGGAGAATAGGTTTGACAGTTGGAGGGGTGGTACATGGCGCTGGTTGATGAGTGTGAAACGCATTATCAATCACTTAAGGGTTACGGCAAAGGTCTGAGCATGCTCTTGTTAGAAATGGTCTGGATGGAGAGAGATGATCTGGAAGGTGTGTGGGAGGACAGCTGAGGGGATCGAAATGGGGCAATAGGCCTTCAGAATTTACTGGGTTTTGGAAATAAGGAGAAGGCTTTTCATCATCATCTATAGTTCTGAGTCTTTGTTAATGGGATTCTGGTGATACTAATGCAAAAAAAAAAAAAAGCCAACAAAGTCAGGGTAGAGGTGTAGTAAAGAAGGGTAGGCAGTGAACCCATATCCTTGTTTATCTCAAGGTGTTAACTAAACACTTGGAAATTTCAAGTGGGAGCTTGAAAGTGCAGGACTAAAATTCATGTGAGTGTTAAGGAATAGGAATTGGGGAGCATTGTTCTCATAGAGGTGGCAGATGAAACCAGGGGAGAGCATGACATCTGAAAGGAAAGCATGTAGAGAGAAAATGGCATTGTAATAGCATTTATTATGGTAAGTTATTGACATAAATAAGTCTATCTTTATTTGAAGCTATGAACATCGAAAGCACACAAAATGGAAAACCAGGTGTTTTATCATTTATAAAGTGTTCTATTGTCTACTAAACCTCTTTTAGATTTCAGGAGTAAAGGATTTCAGTTTCAAAAAATACCTTATATGATCCTCAAGGATCCTTACTATATCTTCTCACCACTTCCTGAGACCCTCAATAACAGCGAGGTGCCATTGGTGGGGGAAGTTGAGGCTCACTTTTTACCTGTTTGGTCCAGAGTACTGTGTACAGCTTTTCACCTTCCCTTGACCTCACCCCAGTTGATCTAGGGTTGGGAAGCTGGTGGGGTAGATAGGAGGAGCGTGGGTCCTCCACAGAAATCAGCCTCGTATCCTTTTGTGCATTTTCTCTTTTTAGTTTGAGGTCCTCAGCAGGTTCCGAGGGGTGATTGCAGTGTGCAGTATGACTTACGCTTGAGTTGGGAAAGGTTTCCCTGTAGGGAGCAGCAGGGGTGAATCTGCCTTCCCGCTTCCTTTCTCTTATCATTACCTGTGTTCAAGCTTTGCGTGCAAGGAGAAGCATGTTCCTTCATTGATCTTGGGCGTGCTGAACTGTAGGCCTCCGCATCATGGTGAAGGCTCCCTGCTAGCTCTCCTGGTTTCTGCACCCCAGAATTCCACTGGCCGCTTGGTACTATTTGTGGTCTGCCTTCAGGCTCACTCTCCATAAGAAGTCTAATCCATGTCACATGGGGCAAGAGCCTAGTCCACAGCAATCTGCTTCTCTGGACAACCACTGTGCATTAAATCTAGTTTAAGTGCTCATTGTATGGCAACTTACACTTTTTTTTTTTTTTTTTTAAATCATAATAGGCTTCATGTAGGTGGTTCAAGAAGTAACATGGGATGTTGAATTTGGGGGAGGGGTAGGTGTAACATTTTCTCTTTCATTCTCTGGCGTGTGACACATTTTTCTATCACGTTTCATTCCTTAAACTCCCCTTTCCCTTTTCTCATGTATACCTTTTCCAGTCATCTGCTTCTCTTGACTGTTGTGAAATTTAGGGAGGGAAAAAAATCCATCGATTTGTCCCATTTTGTGCTGTCCCTAAATGAAGATCAAGTGAAATGCACTTATTTTCTTCCCAAGTGAACGCTTTCCTAAGAAATGCCACTCTGTCCAAAAAAAAAGAAATTCTTGGTGATCATGAGTTGAAAGTTGTCTCTGTGCCCTCACTAGAGAGTTCAGTGTTGTTCTTGATTGCTGTGAAAACCAGGGAGACGGGCTGAGTGCTGCAAACCCAGTGGTTGAGTTCAAGGTGACAAGGGTCCTTTTAATGTGATTTTTAGTTTAGATGCTAAAGCTAATGTCTGTCCCCAAGTTATTTCCTTCTCATGTCGGCAGCATCCATGGAGTTGCCCGTAACACTGCTGCTGAAGTGGCTTGCTCATTTGGGTTTTTTCTCTCGAGAGTCTCCTTTCCTGACACCGACTCTCCGAGATCTCGAACCTTGTGCCCTGATGTTTGCTTCTTTGTTCTTACTTCTTACTTTGTTTTTTTTTTTTTTTGTCTTTTTTTTTTTTTTAAGAAGACTTTTGCTTTACCAGTTCTTTTTTGATTTTCAAGTTCATTTAGGCCAGTGGTTCTCTAACTTTTGTGCTCATCAGCATCACCTGGAGGGCTCATAAAACGAACCGGCCCAACTCCACTTCGCATGGAGTCTGTCATAAAAGGTCTCAGTGAAAGTCACTCAGTCATGTCCAACTCTTTGCGACCCCATGGACTTGGATACAGTCCATAGAGTTCTTCAGGCCAGAACTCTGGAGAATTCTTTCCCTTCTCCAGGGGATCTTCCCAACCCAGGGATTGAACCCAGGTCTCTTGCATTGCAGGCGGATTCTTTACCAGCTGAACTATCAGGGAAGCCCCAGGTCTCAGATGAGACTTCAAATATATTTCAGATAAGTTACCTGGTGATACTAGTAACATTCCCAGGCTGAGAATACACCATGAACCACGACTTAGACTGTTGTCTGTCAGTTTGCTTTTTAGTTTTGGGTTTTTCCAAAACTGTAGGGCTTCTTCAGAATTCATTCACCTGAGTTTCCTGGAAAATCTACCTTTTATCTTTTATTGATGTATAGTTGATTTACAGTTTTTCCAGTATTTGATAAAGTGATCCAGCTACACACACATACATACATGCACACACACATATATATGTATATTCTTTTTCACCTTCTTTCCATTATAGATTATTACAAGATATTGAATATAGTTCCATCTGCTATACAGTAGGTCCTTGTTGTTTATTTTATATATAGCAGTGTATATCGGAAACTCATTTTTAATTCATAGGTCAAGCCACTAGCATGAAAGTGAACTCAGAAAATTGCCTCATCCTTTCATAGTAAAGGTCTTGGCTGAGGCAGGAGTGGCAGAGAGTAAAATATGTCTCTTTCTCCTTCCCCCAGTGGAGACTTGGACAGTCGGTCTCTCAGAGCCCAGACACATCTTCATAGTCTTTGTCAGCACAGCATTCTAGGAAGCTGTCTACAAGTTGATGGAGCCGGCCCCTAATTGAGACTAATTGAATAGGTATAATTTTCAGTTTCCCTAATTGCTTGTATTATTCCTTTGACACTTGAGGTTTGCTTACATGCCCTAAATTCCTTCTGTCCCTGTCTCAAACTTCTCAGCCCTGATGGGAATGGTGAGCTAGGGTGGGGAAGAACAGGGTATCCAGGGAAGTATCATTACCTATGCTGTGTACCTACTGTCTGCTTAGATGTTTCACCTGAAACATCTAAGAGATGTGTCCTTTTCTTCAGCCTTACCAACCCACCACAGTGAATAGAATTATTGCCATTTTACAGATGTAGCAAACTAAGCTCTATATTGGGAACTAACTGACCAACTTCAGAAGATACCACAGTTGGGATTAAAACAGAAGTTTTATTCCAAAGCTAGTGCTCTCTGCATATTACCTGGCTTTAGGATAGTTGGCATTGAGCCTTGAGGACAGACAGAGTTTACCTGGGCATATATATACATACATATATGTGAAATTTGACTTAACATCAGTCGTCACACATGGCAATGTATATGCCCATGAGCAACAACTTGGGGTGTTCCATTTCCAGTAAACTGGAATGACAAGAATGATTACAAACCAGCTGAATATAGTGGCATTAGGCACTTTTCTTTCTTGAATCTGAAGTCCATCCATGGCATACGTGGAAATAACTTCCTTTTCATTTTCTTTAGTGCTAAAACCCATGTAAAACAAGGATGAATTCTATTAAATGATAGAAGGCTTTTCCAGTGAAACACTAGCGTGGTAGTATAGATAACTTTGTCTTGGTTTCAACTCTATTCAACTTATCAAATGAGGGGAGAGCACAGTGACCGGCCTCAGTTTTCTTGTTTAAAAATACAGTAAAAAGAGTGTGGTGGAAATTTCCTTCCCACCCCTTACTTGTCTGATGGGGGAATTAATATTTTGTGTAAAGCCCTCTGAGGCTCTGTTAGAAAGATCCTGGGTAATTTTAGCATTATTCATGGTCCACCAGGCTCCTCAGGGTGTCACCAGGGAAGAGAGATTTTTATCTCTTATCCCACATTTCACAGTAGAAAAAACAGGGTATTTTTGTTGTTTGTGGCTGTGAAAATCCCCTGTAATCATACCTGCAGCGGTTGCTTCCATCACAGAGCCCAGGGCCCTAGCTTACCCCAGAGGACCAGCTCCCAAGGCAGAGAGAGACTGAATCTCACTTAAGCAGGTCCTGGCTCCTGGGAGGATGCAGTCTCCTCCCGTCCTCCACCCCCCATCCCCAGTCATCTTCTGTGTCTGTCAACCTGGTTAGTAGCAGAACCTTGACCCTCTTCTGCTTTCTCTCCTCTCATCCTGATCCTGCAGCTCACTGTCCTGGATGACTCGGAGAGGACTGTCCTCCCCACTGCTCAATTCTTTCCCTGCAACACCTTGCTCGTCCTTCTCACCTTCCTACGGATAACGTTCTGCATCATCTAAGGTCTCTGTAAGCACCAGCATATTTCTAGCCATTCTTTATTGGCAGCTGGATAAATGCTGTTTTGACTCAGCAGTTCCTTTCTCATCACAAAGTGACGTTTTCCATTCTTAAGCTTTAGATGCTGTATACTTGGCCCTTCTGAGTCTTAGGCTTGGGTGCCATGGTTGGGAAGGCTTAGTGCTGGAATGTTTTCCTTCATTAAATCGTCGCCTGAGAGATGAAGATAGACATTATCTGCACATCCAGCAATTTAGCTCTCCTTATTTTTCATTCATTTCTCTCTCTTATTTGCAGCACTGTGTTTAACATGCATCCCTGTCTTTACAGTGTGGGGTAATTAATTTATTTCTTTATCTGCTCTTTCTCACAAGCAACTCCTGGCTAGCTTACTGTCAAATCCAGTTCACAGAATGGTCTGCCTGAATTCTTTGTGTTATCTGGGTAATTTTTCTTCTTGTTGCTTAGCGTCATCTAACCACTGACATGAGGCTGTTACTGCTTTTCTCTGACTTGGAATGTAACGGAGCTTGTACCCGCCCATATTCCTGAGTCCTCTTATGGGACTCTTCTCTGTCCCTCTGTTTTTTAAAACCAATTCTGTCTTTCCATTCTTTTCCAAGTTCTCCTTGGGTTCATCTCCTTTGCCTCATTCCTTCATTGCTAGACTGAAGCCACCAAAACACATACAGTTCAGCACTGCTCTGGGCTTACAGCCAGCTTCACCAGCGAGACTTGAGCTGGCATGGAAGTTAGTTAGTTTATTTAGGCTCTGACTTTTTATAGTGCCTATCAGGCAAATGCCTACCTGAATGTTCAATGTTTAAAAACAAAATTAAAGTTCAAATGGGCCCTGGCTTTGCAAGAAGCACCCCAGACTCTATAAGCCCTTTTCTTGGTAACATGTTTCTTTTCTCAAGTTATCAATTCTGTGCCTTGTTCTTTCTTCCTTTCCACCTTCTGCATCCACCTGCTACACCCATTCAGCTTCAAGTATTTTTTTAAAATTGTTTTATTGGAATATAGTTGCTTAACAAGCTTTAAGTATTTTGAACGGTAGTTCCAGTTTGCAATGTGGAGCCTTTTTCTGTCTTCTTTTCAGAAGTCTGGTCTCTAACAGTCTTTATGTGTGATCTCAGTAAACATAAGATCGTGTGTGTGTGTGTGTGTGTGTGTGTGTGTGTGTAGGTGTAGGAAGCCTGCCATATTTCCTCCCTACCCCACAGAAAATGTGTTTTCTGGAAGCCCTTTTGACACTGAAGTGAATGCCCACTGGCCCTCCCTTGTTGAATTCTGAGAGGAGAAAGAGAGAGGCCTTTATGCTTGTTGTCATATCTTTTGTTTCTGCTGATTATACACAAAGTAAGTTGTAAATAGCTCTCTTGCACACCGTGATTCCTTTGAGGTATGTACAGGAGAGAAGATATGCACTCAGCCCCAGCTTCCCAGGGGATGCTAGAGGGTCCCTTTCAGGGCCTCTTACTTCCTGTTAGGGCACCGGCCGAATGAAATTTAGATGAGTGCTAGACAATTACCATCCGTAATGAAACCCTCAGCCTGCTGTTTAGAAATGTCAGCTGATCAGGTTAGTTTTTTCTTTGTATTTAACTTAAGTGTTTTTATTTAAGATCAAAATATACAAAGACCCAAAAAAGAATTTTAAAAAGTAGTCTTTGTCCTACTACTTTCCAGAGATAAAAAATCACTGTGAAAATTTTGTGAAAATTATGGTAAATTTTGTTTTAAAGTATGATGTTTAAATGCACAGTATTATTAGCATAAAGACAAGAGGATAAAACTGGAATTCTTCAAATCAATTTGAATTTTTAATTGCATTGAAAGCAGAGGTACACGTACTATTTTAATATCTTAAAGTGGAGTAAAAAGTAGTTAAGGGGAACTCCCTGGCTGTTTAGTTGCTAGGTCTCTGTGCTTCCACTGCAGGGGGCGGGGAACTATTCCTGGTCAGGGAACTAAGATCCTGCAATGCTGTGTAGCGTGGCCATTTTTTTTTTTTTTAATGTCTGCTATTTCTTACAGGAATTTTTTGATTGCTTATAACTAGCTGGCCAACTACTAAGACTTCTGAATCAAAAGGCCTAATTGTCTAGGTGTGCAAAATTATTACTAATTAAGTTACCAAGCTTTTATATCCTTTATATTTTCCTTGGGACATTGTGAGGAGCTGGAAACAGATATAGCTTGCCTTCTCCCTTACACTTTTTCCCTCTCTGATAATTAATGACTCTAATTGTGATGGGCCCGGTGGGGGAGTATTGTTAGATGGTGAACTCATGAGTGAAACTTTGTGGTTTTAGTTCAGATCTCAAATTTTTTCATCTTTAAGGAAGCCCATTTTCACGGATCATAAGGATTTTCTTTTCTGCTGAGAAATTCTAGGATTCCGAGATGGGGAGCATGCCTCACTTTCCTCTTAGTTCCTCTTTGTGATTTGGAGAGTTGAAACATTCCAGTAGCCTGGCACTGTTTCCTCCCAACTTGCTCACAGACCTTTTTGTTTTCTCTTAGAAACTGTGTATTTCTAAGTGTTTGAGGTTGTAATTGAGTGTAATTGTAGTTGTTTAACTTTCTCCGTGCCTCTTGAGGGTGTTTATAAATGCCGTCTGTGAGGGGAGAAAGGAACTAGAAACTTGGTGATAGGGTCAGCTAATATTAAAGTAAGTGGGAATTCTTCTGTGTATATGAAATGAAGTATTGTTTACACTTCATTTGTAGCATATACCTTCTGGCCTATGGAATCTGCTGTAATCAGTTAAGTAATCACCTTCATTAAGGTTTCATAGGAAGCTTTTGAGGGGTTGTTTTGATAGGAAATATTCTAAGAGTAGTTTTCCCCCAGTTCTTCTTTTGTACCCTAGGGAGCGTTACTGTAGCCCAGCTCACTGGCCCCCGCCCCGCAATGTGTCATCGTGGGGTGGGATCAGCATTGTTCTCTGTGTGACACAACACAGATGCGGTGTCTCTGCGTTTCTCCAGGCCCCATTTCCTGCTCATTCCTCAAGTCAGAGGAGAAGTCCCCTTTAACCTTGCCTATGTTGTCCTGGACCAAAGGGCGGGGAGTAGTAAGTCTTTATTTCTGGTGCTACTTCTTCATTTCCTTTCATTGTCTTCTGTGCTGTTTCTAACATATGAAACATCCACACATGCCTCTAGAATGGACGCCACTAAATGCAACGATTATGTGTTTTTCATTAATTTCTTTGACATATGTTCTTGCTCGTTCTCATTTTAAGTTTGGGCCTTGTAACTTTCCAGCATGTGCCTCTGAGTTATTTACCTACTCTAAAGCTTCCCTTTTTTTTCTTTTGTTTTTGCAAAATGTAGATCCTCATACCCCACGAAAAATGAAAGTGAAGTCGCTCAGTTGTGTCCAACTCTTTGTAACCCCATGGACTATACCGGACAGCCTCCTCCATCCATGGGATTTTCCAGGCAAGATTACTAGAGTGGATTGCCATTTCCTTCTCCAGTGGATCTTCCCAACCCAGGGATCAAACCCCAGTCTCCTGCATTGCAGACAGATTCTTTACCATCATAAGATTGCTTAAAGGAAAAAACAGTTTCTCTTGATGTAACGTACCCACCTTACATCAAGAGACACTGTTTTTCCCTTGGAAGAAAAGTTATGATCAACCTAGATAGCATATTCAAAAGCAGAAACATTACTTTGCCGACTAAGGTCCGTCTAGTCAAGGTGATGGTTTTTCCAGTGGTCATGTATGGATGTGAGAGTTGGACTGGGAAGAAGGCTGAGCGCCGAAGAATTGATGCTTTTGAACTGTGGTGTTGGAGAAGACTTGAGAGTCCCTTGGACTGCAAGGAGATCCAACCAGTCCATTCTGAAGGAGATCAGCCCTGGGATTTCTTTGGAAGGAATGATGCTAAAGCTGAAACTCCAGTACTTTGGCCACCTCATGTGAAGAGTTGACTCATTGGAAAAGACTCTGATGCTGGGAGGGATTGGGGGCAGGAGAAGAAGGGGACGACCGAGGATGAGATGGCTGGATGGCATCACTGACTCTATGGACGTGAGCCTGAGTGAACTCCGGGAGTTGGTGATGGACAGGGAGGCCTGGCGTGCTGCGATTCATGGGGTCGCAAAGAGTCGGACACGACTGAGCGACTGAACTGAACTGAAGGTACCCACACAGCGACTCACACATTACAAGTGCTCAGTAAATGTGAGCTCCTTTCCCTTCTCAGGCTCTAAGTGAGGAAATTCATGGATGAAGAGTGATTAATTTCAAAGACAGCCTATATTCATTCTATTGACATCACCTTATGGAAATAGGCAGGAAGAAAGAATAAGAGAGTTGAAAGGAACAGACAGTTTGGACCTAAAAATGCTTGAAAGGTTGACTGTTCTTTAAAAAATATGTTAGTGATATTCACTAGTGAACTTGCAAAGTGGAGTTTATTGAAAATTGTTTAAATTTAGAAAAGTGAACAGATTTGTTGGTCAAAAGAAAGAAGGAAATACTTTCTAAGGCAGCACGCTTGGCTAAAAAATGATCTCTGAAGAAGGAGAATTGATGGGCATAGGTGATCCCAGTTGGAGTTAAAAAAACACCGACGGGGCCCTTTGAGAGGGAAAGAAGACACAGGTGAGATGGAGCTGATTGATGAATTGAGATCTGAATACACATAGATAGTTAAGAGCTGACTCTTTGGAAAAGACCCTGATGCTGGGAAAGATTGAGGTCAGGAAGAGAAGGGGGCAACAGAGAATGAGATGGTTGACTGGCATCACTGACTCAGTGGACATGACTTTGAACAAACTCGGGGAGATAGTGAAGGACAGGAATCCTGGTGTGCTGCAGTCCATGGGGTCACAGAGAGTCAGACACGACTTAGTGGCTGAACAACAAGATAGTTGTATGATTAATGGAGGTAGTATATATTTGGAAATATTGAGTAGTGATATAGAGAAAATTATAAAACGCAGAAAATAGGTTTCAATGGAATCTAAGTCCCTCTCTATCTTAAACATTTAAAAATGAAGTAAGCCAAGTGACTACTGCTACTGCTAAGTCGCCTCAGTCGTGTCCAACTCTGTGCGACCCCATAGACGGCAGCCCACCAGGCTCCCCCGTCCCTGGGCTTCTCCAGGCAAGAACACGGGAGTGGGTTGCCATTTCCCTCTCCAATGCATGAAAGTGAAAAGTGAAAGTGAAGTCATTCAGTCGCGCCCGACTCCCAGCGACCCCATGGACTGCAGCCCACCAGGCTCCTCCATCCATGGGATTCTCCAGGCAAGAGCACTGCAGTGGGGTGCCATTGTAGGTAATATTTCATGATGAGATTGGCTAATTATAATAGGCAACAGTTTTGAAAGGGAATCTTAGTGGCTTTCACTGTAAGATTCTAGATACAGAGAAACATTCACTGAATCATACCTTTTTTGTCATTTGTACTGTTACAGCAGACATAAGGCTCTTAAATATAATTTAAATACAGTAAGTAAATAGTACATGTTGGTAATTATTGGCCTATATCAGGAAGAGAAAAAATAAACTTGAACAGGTATTTTAAGAGTGGAAAGGAACTTTAACATTATAGAATGCAGTTTTCTGAATTCCCATTTAAGAAAGGTAAGAGAAAAAAAGCCAACAATTTCAAGCAGAAATTGTTTTTATTTTTTTCTTCCCTTTCCCTCATTTCCTCCCTTCTTTCCCCCGACTTCCCTTCCTCTCTCCTCCTTCCTACAGTCCACGGATATGAAATGCCTGCTTTTGTGCTATATGCCGTGGATACAAGGGACAACAATATTTATGTGTATTTTTTCTTCTTAGAATTTACCTTTTGGTAGTCAGTAAACTTGGGTGTATGATGTTTACAATATATTTGACCTACCGAGTGTTCAAACCCTGTGAGGCCATGACGGCCTGTTGCAGAGCTGCAGCTGGGATGTCCTTGTGTTCGGGTTGTGTGTGTGTGTGTGTGTGCAGTTCTCAACAGCCTCCACACCCAGCATCTAACTCGGCCATATTCCCCCAGGTCCCAGTGGCATGTGCTGGCAGAGTGCTGGGTGCAGACTTCTGCCCAAACCTGGAGGAGCCAGACCAGAGGCTGGAAGTCCAGGTCGGAGTCTTACTGTTTTATCAGTCGGGGGTGTTGTGACAGTACCAGGGGTCTCTGAACGCTGAACAGATATATCAGATGCCATCCGGCAGCTGCTGGGACTGAAAGGGGTTGGTGGAGCATCTGTGCAGCAAAAAGTTCTTTTCAGGATAAATTGTCTGTAATTAGAGATCATTCGTTTACTCATTCAAGAAGTTAAGACATGGTGTATATACAGCAGTGAATAAGAACATGGTTTCTGAATGCTGCCTGCCTAGGTTGACACAAGTTGCCATGAGTCCTTTGGCAAGTCACCCAGCCTAACTGGGCTTTAGCTTTCTCATCTGTGAAATGGAGATATCCCTTAATAGCTGACTAATGAGGATTAAATGTTCTACCACATACCTAGCATTTAGCACAGGGCCAGGATGTAAGAGGCACTCTGGAAATCTTTGCACTCCTCTTTTCAAATAATCGTTATTGCGTGCTGAGAGGATGTTAGGCTCTGAGGACACATGGGCAAGCCAGCCATGCTTCCTGCTCTGGAGTCTCCCAGCTCAGGAGAATGGAAGCTGTTCAGCTGGGCACTGTATGAGAAAAATAGGAGTTAATAATATTATCTTTCTTCTTCATGGTTTGGGAGATAGGTCCTCTGGTGTAATATTAAGTTTATTAGCAAAGAACATTTTTCATCCAAGTATTGACTTGGAATTCATTGCATGGTCTTGGGAAATTACAAGCGGAGTGGTATGTTGCAGATTAAAAATATAAATATGACATCTTGGCCCAAGGCCCACCTCCACTGCTGGGTACCTGTTAATAGTTAAGGAATGTATGTATCAATGATGCAAAAATGCAGGCTCAAGATTCCATGTGGATGGCACCTCCCTAGTGTGAGCACACCCATACTATTTTTTAGGGCCTCTGTTTGGCATCATTTTCTAAGTTTTAAGACTTAGGGGATAAGCATAGTGAGCTCAGTGTTAAAACTTTTTTTTTTTTTTAACTGATTTAGACACCCTGCATGAGAAAAGAGAATAGTTCTAAAAATTGGCTTCTTCACAGTGGGTGTGATGGTGGAAGTGGTGGTCGTAGGAAGTTTCATTTTTTATGATGTTCTGAAGGGGACGCCATCTTCTGCACATCTGCTCCTGGCCTCGGAACGACCATCTGAGCTCTGCAGTGCCCTATGCTGGTGCTGTCTGGGTGGTGTATGGCTGTGATCCAACAGAAAATCAGGTGTGGCAAGTATGAGACGTGATCATATGTTTCCCAGTTTTAGAAAACTTACAACTTGGTTGTGACACATATGTGCCGAGTGATGGAAGACTTTTCGTGAAGAGTAGTCTGATCTTTGACCCCTTCGGGGTTGGGGGGACGAGTGATGTTCTTCAGACTCATCACCTGGAATGGTCTGTCATGGGTGGTTGTTGGATAATCTGTTTTTGAACGTTGAGTTATGGTGCGAAGAGCAATGGGTTTTGCAGATGTGGGTGTGTGAAATAAACCTGAAAGAGACCAGTGGAACCTATTGCTTTGACATCCCTAGGGAGAAAATGTATATTTACACGTTGAAGTGAAACCGTGGTAGTAGGGGGCTAAACATATTGTGGAGTTGACATTGCTGTGTGATCTTTGCAAGGAAGACCAAGTTACTGGGTAAAGAAAAGAAAGTGCTCATTTTGTTAGATGTCTCCTCTTGCAACAGCATTTTGGCGGACAGTATGGAAAAGTTGAATCTGTAAAAAGATAAGTCAACTATGATGCACTGGTGAATTAACTGGGACCCATTTGAATCATTTATTTTTCTCTTTTCCTGTTCCTTTCTAAATACAGCTTCTATGCATTCTGATGATATCTGGTACATATTCATGTTATGTTTGTCATAATAAACTTGAGACTCAATATATTCCTCACCAGCTAACAATTCCAGGACTAGCTTTTAGCTTAGAGTCCTTTTCATTCGTGCCATGGTATGTGTATTCTGTTTTTTTTTTTTTTTCCTATCGAATGAGCCATTTCTTATTTTTTAGTCCAACTCTGCACTCCAGGGAACTCACCGTAGAACTGGCCAGGGTCGTTTACTTTTCCTGCTTGGATCTCAGACTTTCCCGCGGGGCCAGGCATTATAACCACGAGAGGATTTGCTGTTTGGCCTCTTGATTCTGAGAATAACCTCTTGTATACCTCGATTTAGGAGCTCTGGCTTGTTTATATCCTTTTCTGTGAAGGATTTTCCTTTAGACATAACGGCACCCATAACTGGTTTGCTTTTGTGTTTTTGCTGACATGAGATCTCAGGACTCAGGGAGCCCCTTTCTCCTCTTACCTGTTTTCTTTTAACCCTTTCCTTTGGTCCCAAAATTTCAGATGTCTTAGCAGCTTTATTATTTAATAATCCCAGGATCCCTGACACTCTTTCATGAATATGCTGTTGGTTTTGAATGACTGTCATCATTGAAGTCTGTGCCTGACTTGTTATCTGCTTTTTTGTGTGTGTTAATATACTTGATTTAGAGAAGTAGCTAGACAGTTCAGACTTTAGGTTCACTGTCTAACTTTCTGGATTTTCTTCAGTGGCTTTTGAAGTGGGTATGAAACTGTGTACTTTCTTTAGCTCTGGAGGTAACTGATGTACAGACCCCCAAATTGTCCTTTTATATAATTATTTTATGGGAAATGGACATTGTAGTTTAGACCTCCCTTAGTGTTAGTTGCTCAGTCATGTCCAGCTCTTTGTGACCCCATGGACTGTAGCCCGCCAGGCTCCTCTGTCCATGGGATTCTCTAGGCAAGAATACTGGAGTGGGTTGCCATTCCCTTCCCCAGAGGATCTTCCGGACTCAGGAATCGAACCCTAGTCTCTTGCATTACAGGCATGTTCTTTACTGTCTGAGTCACTGGGGAAGCCCTTAGACCTCCCTTGGTTGCTGTTAAATATTTGATTGTTAGTCAGAAAAAAGGTGACTATTTTAGTCTGACTGTACCTCATCGTGTGTTATTACATTTAGCCTAGCACAGTTCCTTTCTTGGTTGGAAATGTAAGGTGTGGGGTTTGACTTGGTATTTTTCACCACTGAAGTGCTTAGAAAATTAGAGTAAATAATAATCCAGTATTTCAGTACCTGATTAGACACAATTTACTGTGATGTTTCATAAATCACAGACTTCTTTCCTCTATGAATGCGTGAAGGATCACTTTTTTTCCAGACATACCGGGGTGCAAGTGTAAATTTCCATAAAATTTAAATGAGGTGCTTCCTGTAATTAATGAACAATTGTGGCTGCTCTCTAGTCTGCATTGTAATTAACCGTGATCAGGCTTGTTTAGTGATGACACTGTTCCTGTAATAATTTGACAAGCTACTGTGAATTTGCCAGGTTATTAAACAACCTGCAGCATTCACTTACAGCATCACAGGATGCGCTCGGCTGGTTAAATGCAGCATAAGGGCAAAGCTGAGCTGCCCATTGAAGCCTATCGATCACTAGAAACAGGTTTACATTCCTAGGATTTGGGAAAAGTTAATTAATTTTGTGCGAGTTGTCTTGAAAACTTTTTATTATGTGGGAAACCTAATGGGGCGAAGCTGGTCATTTTTGTGAACTCATAATGAAGCTAGCAAATTTTATATATTGTTATCATCCATATGAACACCCGGAAACTGAGATTTTCCCTTTCTTACCCTATTGAATAGATTTAAAGCCACCACCACCAAGTTGTTTCCTCCCCAAATTCACTCCCAGCATCTCTCAAATATAAGTTCACCTTTTCTTGTTGAGTGTGTGTGTTAGGAACAGCAGATGACCTTGTGCTGAGCAGTCCTGTCACAGGGTGAGGGAGCCATCTGGGGGGATGGGCAGCCATGTCCATGGTCCCTAAGCACAGCCACATGCCCCAGCCCCCGTTCAGGTTAAGAACTGTTCAAAACGTTACTGTCTAGTGACTGTGGTGTCTTTCATTCAGATTCTGTTTATTGACTAAACCACAAGGATTCCTGCCCAAAGTACCAGGCGGTCTATGCTTGACTGATTTTGATTTTCTAACATCAGCCCTGGGGTTTATTTGAAAAATGTACATACACTGCAGCTTTAACAAGTCAAGTGACTGCATGTTTTTGACCATGGAGTCGAGTATATCTGAAGATCATTAAATTTAGAGGGAAAGGGAGGGGTGGAGAATAAGTGTAGTAGTCATTGTACCATTGCAGAGAGAGGAGAGAGGGAGTGTGTGTGTGTGTGTGTGTGTGTGTGTGTGAGACACATGGTTTTTGTCTTTTCATCTTCTCCAAGAGCCAGAAAGTTTCCTGCCGCTCTCTTTCCAGCTATTGACAAATGATTGCCAGATGTGAGATCTTTGCAGTGTTCTTTCCCTTAGCAAACCTGCAGCGATGGGATATTTGATTCTCCCCTGCCCATTTCATCTCCTTTCCACATCTGCCAGGGACACACAAGCAATACATCCCTACATGAGAGTTTAAAGTTGATTCAGCTCCTTTTTTCCCCTCCGATAAAATGTGTTTGGAGACAACAGAATGAGGTCCATATGACTTTCTCTCAACTTCGCTGTATGAAATTAGTTGTTTATTTTACTTATCTACCTCTCAGTAATTGAACGATTTCATTTTAGTTTTGGTCCATGGAAAATTTGATGCAACTCTGGGAGTGCTTAGAGTTTCCTATTGTTGTCTGCTTGCTGCAAGTATACCATCATCGCGACTTCTCTCTGATGGTCTCAATTCTGATAAAAGCTAGACTGGTGGTTTCCGTGGACTTCCTCGGAAAGTAGTTTTAATAAACAACTGTCAAAACACTAAGTGTAGCATGTCTGGTAAAATTCAGTAGTCATTTAAGACCTAAAAAGCCATCCATGAGGGGGAAAATTCAACTTGTTTGGCTTGATTAGCCTACCCTATATTTGTGTCCATTGTCAAAGTTGATATGGATAAGGTCCTAGTTTTAATCCCAAATAGTTTATAAAAGAGAATGTACAGTGAGTTTTGGAGGCATTTGAAATTAGCCTGTGTAGGCCACACACATAATCACTAACATGCACAGAAGCCTCTTGCATCTGCTCGGAATCTGTATTGATATTGATTTTTTTCTCATCTCAGTTTAAAAATATTTTCCAAAATGCTCTTATAGCTTATGTTCATACTATAGGGTGGGCTGACCCAGGTGGCCTTTCAGTTTTCCTAGTACACTTTTTGGCAAAGGAAAAGGCCCCTTATTCCCTGAATAAGATCAGCGTTTTTATTTTTTTTTTAAACATTTAAAAAATAATCCATAAAATGTCTGCCACATGTTCCCTAGTTGATGGAAAGCGTTTTCCAAATTAGAGCCACAGTATTGGATTCTTATTGTAACAATGCTCGTGTTTACGATTTCTGCTGCCCTCTTAGCTACCTGTCATTATGCGAATTTATTTTTTCTAGGAAACAAATGATGAATATAAGAAAATTACTGTTTATGAATTTCAGAAGAAAAAAATTGTTTTTACTCTTAAGTAAATGGCTTTGCCCATGTGAGACTCAAAGTAGGAAAAATGTGAAGTCTCTTTTTCATTTTGTTCTTTTTAAAAAGTAACAAAGCAAGGACAAACAAAACCTAATGAAAACAAAACCAAAAAGCCAACAGCTCCTGAAAAGAAGAAATCCTACTTAAGCCTGAGAAAAAGAGGTAAAGGAAACCCATCAAGGTGTATACCTGAAATGTTTGTAACTTTTGGCCTCTCAATTATATTGCACTTCAGTAAAGCTTTACAGAGAAAAAAGGGCACAGCTGTTCACCCCAAGTTGCCAAAATGTTGCGTGTTTCTATGGGAAGTGCCTATTGAACAGGGTAAGAAGATAATGGTACTTGAAGATACTGTTCTAAGTTTAAACAACACCCCGCAAAACAAAATTACCACAGCCGAAAAGGATCCCTGTGGAAAAGCTTGTATGTTTCATGTCCTTCAGTGTTCCCCGAGGACTGACGCCAGGCCAGGCACTCAGTGGATGCCAGTGGCTGAGAAGGTGGAGGCGAAGAGTGCTTTCATAAAACAACAAGGTTAGGAACTCCTGTGGCAGGAGCCAAGTTCCTTCGAGTTTAGATCACTTCACATAATTTGCTCTCGCTAATGCATTTGCTGGTTGCTCATGCCTTCCTGCTTTTTCCTCTACATGGTTACTCTGGGAGGCAGAGAGGTGCAAAGCAATGGAGGTGTCATCCAGTCCGTGTGCCTAGGGAATGTCCTTCAGAGGACGACTTGTCACCAGCCGTCAAAGAAGAGAGTGGCTTTGTGGTCTCTGAACATCTGGCAGCGCTGCACAGGAAGCTGAGGGGGTGTCATTAATTGTGATGAAATAATTTAAACCATCAGGAATAAATGAGGCTGTTAAGCTAAGTTCAGATTCCATTTGCCATGCACATGTGTCTAGCAGCCTGTGTGCAGTTAAAAAAAATTGAATTATATTAGCTCATGAGTAGAAGTGAAACAGATACTGTAAATGAAACAAGTTGCTCTGTGGTGATGACATCGTGTTGAACCACTTCATGGACTTACAGTTTGTGGGATCAATATATTGAGAGTGGTACAGTATTTAATGAATTTTTACATGAAAGGATGCTTTATGGTATTGAGGCCTATAGTCAGAACCAGTGGGTTTATTAAGAGCACAAAGAAGGATAGGTGGGTGGGTAGAAAGAAAGAAGCCTTCAGGTCACAGGGAGTGGGTCGATGGAGTTCTTCATCGGCTGAGTCAGGCTGAATTGATTCACAGCTGACCCTTTCATGGATTCTGGCTTTGACTACAGTATTGGGTACCTTTGCTCTGCATACCTATTCCAGGCTGGAGGACGATTTCTGATGACCAACTTTGGATGTCCTTTCAAGAGCTTCCTTCACTTTGGGCACATCTACATTGTTTTCTTGAGAACACAATCAGCTCCCTTTGGTGATAGATGACTCCTCAAGAAGATGCACGTATTTATTTTTAAGACTTTGCACAATCAGTGAAGACTGATTTCAAATATAATTTTCAGGCACAGTGGAAAGAGGCAGTTTTCACTTCTTTACAAAGGCAAGACTGTCAGGTTGGAATGTTGGGACATCTCTGAGGTTTTGAGCTCTAAGCTGAGCAATGATGTGTAGGTTCCAAGTACATTTCTAAAATAAAAGTCATTCCTTTTACACATGAGCAGAGTCTTCAAATTTGAACTTTTATTTAAAAATGCAGGAATCTGAAAAAATAAAATGAGGCTGTTTAGATACAGGAAGCATTTTTAACAAACCATCAAAGAAGTCATCCCTCTTGCAGGCAGAGGCAATGGTCCAGAGCCCTGGCAAGGTTTCGACAAGAGCCATTTTGCTAGGAATGACTTATCTCACTTTGCCCTGTCCGTCCCCTAGCTATGTCACTGCCTTTCTCTCTCCCTCATTGTGTGTCTCCTTTATCTTTTCATTTTCCATTTCCTCACTTTTTTTATCCTTTGATATTCAATATCTCCTCAGAACCTGTTCTCATTCTCCATCCTCCAAAGAAACAAACTGCAGTTCTATTTTCATTTATAGTGTTACAAATGTTGCTGCAACTAGTTAAAAGATTAATATCTGTAATTACTTCAGTTGTAAACTTAGACAATTTAGGTTGCATTTTAATATAAACTTGTATATGACCATTGGTGGATTTTTTTCCCAAGGAACATGAGTGAAACTGGATTAGTTAGTTTTTTTTTTTTTTTTTTTTTAAGGAATGCAGACTACTCACTAAATTATCCCTTTACCTGGACGCTTGAATGGAATTGTTTCGATGAAAGCCAGAAATTTGTGGTTTTGAGTCACCATCTTCCTTCTTACTTGAGATAGAAAGAAGATGTTCAGATCAAAACACTCAAGTTTCCTGATGTCTTATGGAGTAACCAGTAGTTAGGATAATGCTTCTTGTGTGTATTGATCTTTGAATTTAATTTTAATTGGTGGAACAGAATAGGAAGACTTGTGTTCTTCTATCTTCTTGGCATTGTTAGAAGGATTGAAGGAGTTGATATATGTGTGTTGGGGCACTGGGAAATAGTGATGTGAACGGGTTATTGCTGTTATATAAATGGATCTACTAACATCTATTGGCTAAGCAGATAAAAACTAAGAAATTTTTTCCTGAAAATTTCACATATCTATCATTTAAAGATTATTTGCCTTTAGATGCTTTAACAATTATTCCTCCAAGAATAGGGATCCAAGAGAACCTAGGAAATTTTGAATAAAACACCTGTTTTTCTTTCTTTACTTGCAATAAATCACTGCGTTCATAGGGCATTTTTTGGTTTCTCTAATAAGAAAATGATAGTATAGTGAACAAATCTAATGGTTATCAGAGAGGAAATGTGGGGGCGGGGTGGATAAGTCAAGAGTTTGGGATTAACATATACACACTACTATATATAAAATAGATAACTACCAAGGACCTACTATTATAGCACAGGGAACTTTTTCCAATATTCTTTAATGAACTATACGGGGAAGGAATCTGAAGAAGAAGAAATACATGTATAAGTATAATTGAATCACTTTGCTGTACACCTGAAAGTATATAGAAATCAATTACAGCTCCATTATAAAATAAAAATTAAATTAAAAAGAAAGTGATAATATACTCAGTAGTTGCTCAAAGTTTTCTTCTGGAAGTGTTTTAGTAAATTAAAGATAAAAATAAGTAGTTTCATGAACTTAAGTCACCTACCACATTTTATTTTGAGTAAGGCCGGACCCGGGGGCCATGATGGGCCGCCTCTCTCCCGCAGGCAGGAAAGTCCCTAACGGAAGGCCCCTCCCAGATCCCGAGGACCAATGACAGCACACTTCGCCAGCTAAAACAAGCCCCACCCCTGCCGTGTAAAGGACCTATCAGCCCGCAACACCTCGACCTAACAACCTATCGGAACCCCCATCTACTAACCGTACCGTTTTTGGCGGTCTTGCCAGATCATCCCTCATAAGGAGCGTATATAAACCACCCCCCAACACGTCCGGGCTTGACCTGCCTCATTCGGGTCTGGGAACCCCGCCGGGTAGCGCTTGGCCATTAAAGCCTGTTAGACACTTTTTTTGGTGTCCCGGTCGTCTTTTACCTAACACCTACATCTATACGACCTTCTTTATTATTTTTCTGCTGTTGTTACTATCACTGTCTGCTTAAGTAATATTTAATTTGTAAATTTTAAGTCTTGAATTGCATGTTTCAGTTACATTATAGATGAAGTGGATGTTGGTTGAATGGCCTGAGGACTGCATTCTGCATCCTTTCTCAGTACTGCTGTTCCTATGAGAGGATGCTGTTGAGGTTGCAGAGGACCAGGTTAACTTCAGCTGAATGTGTTAGGAACTGTCAGTTATTAATATACGAAATGTTGAATAAGACGCTTATATTTTTACTTTATGTGAGTTCCCATGTTATAGTAGCTTCATAGATGCTTCATGCAGGGAGAAAGAAAAAATGAGAAAACTGGGAAGTATTTTAATTCTTGGCTTCAAGAGAGAGGGAGAGAGAAAAAATGAGAAAACTGGAAAGTATTTTAATTCTTGGCTACAATAGAGAGAATTGTGTGTTTCGGAGTGTGTGCATGTATATGCATTTGGTACATACATACAATGTGTATATCATTACATATCCACCTATTTTGTTTACAAAAATAGCTCATGATGTTCTGTTTGGATATTTTGTTGGAGCTAGGCATAGTAAATAATTTACATTGAGAACATACAGTCTCCCTTCACTCACAAAAGAAAGAAGAAAAGCCTTTTGTTTGTCTGGATAATGGAACCTCACTTTGTGTGAGATTCTTTGAGACTCATGTGATTTCAAAATTTAAACCTGGAAACAATCTGAAGTTATATAATGTAAGGTCTCCATTTTACAGATTTGAAAACCAAGGCCCAGAAATGTTAAAAGCCTTGCTCCAGATTACCTAGTTAGTGAAAATTCTCCATTTCTGATGTGTGAGAACCTTTAAAATACTGTCTACTGGCTTTTTATTCCGTTAGCATTTATAAGCATTATATGACTGTGTTAAGTTTTTATCGTAGAAAATTATTTAACGCAGTGTGTCTCTTGTTCAGTATGCTTTGAATGGACAGAAAGAATGCAAAGAGGCCCCAGTTTTAGGTACCACAGTAGTGGTCTTAGCATGTTACCCCAAGAAAAGAGCAGCATGCACCTTCTGCATGCTGCAGGTGCAAACTTGATGCTAAGAAGTGGAATGTTTGGGTCTGGCTTTTTTTTTTTTTTTTAAGGGTGGATTGTCAGTTAGTATAGAATTTAGATATTGGACAAAAGCTAACCCTTGAACATTAAGAAGTGGAAATTGTCCCATCTAAGTAATCCCTGTTTCAAAAGAAACGTGCCATTGTCGACATCTGAAGAATGGAATTGCTCAAGAATGTAAAGCTGTCACTCTTAAGTGTTCAGTATGTGCCAGTGGAGTTTCATGGAGTGCAGAAGAAGACCAAGTCCCCTTGAAATCACTGTTATAAAAACCATCTTTAAGTGCCTTTTTGGGTATGGTACTTGTGTTTGCGTCCTATAAAAAGTGAGCTGAATAGACAGGGTCTCTGCCCTCTAGGAGTTTATAATCAAGAACAGATAGAATGTAGCTGACATCTGTTATTGTATTAAGGTCCTACAAATAAACATTGATTAAATACATAAATAAAAGTTTTATATCAGAGACAAGTAAAAATCTTTCTGCTTGCCTGATTCATCCCTACACTGAAACCATCCGTGGAAGTTGTACAGTGACTGAACTGTACTAATAATCCTGACACCAGGATATTCCTTTAGGTTGTTATTTCTTAATGGTTTTCATGGAGTGCTGGCATTACCATCATGTCACTGATAGCTTATTGTAAACGGGTCTAGATTCAGAAATGTCATTTTTTTACCTTCCTGTTTAAACAATTGGAATGAGTTGAATTTTCTTCCCTCTATGGATTGTTTTATTTCTGTGATACTCGCAGTGGTAATACGGCATTCTAGAGAGTACATTATTTATCCAAGGCCCTAATATTAGTAGAAATGATATGTTTTTTAAAAATCAGCAGCCTTTTCCCCCCACTCTCAGTCACTAGAAAGTGTGTTACACCAAAGATAGGAGTTTAGGATTGATGCTGTAGTGAGGTGAACTTATATATCCAAAAAAGGCTTTGAAGGGGATATTTTAAGAAGAGGTAAGTTCGCAACTTAGGGGTGAGTGGATCTGATTATAAGATTGAATGAAACTATACCCACTAAAATTCAGCATCTACAAGTTGGCAGGGGAGATAGGTATTGAGTCTGATCAAATATTTTCTTTCTGCATACTTCAACTTTAATGCAAGGTATTTTAACAGTCACTTCAGTTTTGAAGTGTAGGGGAACTAAAACAGCACCGCTGGGAAGTCTAAACATGAACCTATATCAAAGTTCAAGGCGTTGAAAAAGTGGCTATCCCTACCCCAGTGTAGGTGTCTGTCTGTGTAAATTAAAGCATGTGGGTGCATAAATTAATTAGAACAGTCAGAGATATTAATCAAACTTATTTGGTACACTGATGAAATGAGCATTGTTTATAAGATTATCTTGTTATTTAATCTCTTCTGTGTAAACCTGGCTGGTTAGCATTATGAGGTAATAATACAATTAATATGATGATGATATACTTTTTCTTAGTACAGGCCTGATCCTGCAGGCTTTGCTTGACTGGGGTTTGTGTATGTAGAGGGACCATAAGAACTGGAAATTTTAATTAGTGAGAATGTTCCTCCTTTTCCCCTCCAGTTGTGTAGGTTTTTTTTTTTTTTTTTAAATCTCAGGATGTTCCCTGGATAGTTTATTCTTTTTGAACCACTAATCTACTGACCTCAGAAGAAGGAACTGCCTTCAGATATTATTTTCTCAAAACTGTGCAAAGTTCATTATGAGAGCTACCTGCTGTCTTCCAGCTATACTCTGCTGTGCCACTGGATCTCAAATAAAGAGAAAGTTTTACTTATAAATGAAACCATTAGGAATTTCTTGAATAAACAAAGTTTTTTTTTCCTTTGATGTGCAAAGGAATTTTGTTTATAACCATCAGTCATATAAGTCCATGTCTAACACGTGCAAGGAACATTCGTTATCTTTTGTATGAAATGGAAAGTGTTCTTGTCAGCCAGAGAGTAGAAAACAGAAACATTTCAAAAAAAAAAAAAAGCTAAACAGAATCCTAGTGCAGAAGAAAATTGCTAGTGTCATTAGTTAGTATTTGATTCAGAACTTTTGCTAGATTTTCTTTGCCTTTATTTACTCTGTCTGCTTTCTTAGTGCTCACTCCTGCCGCAACCCGGACTCCATGAAGTTGTTTTTTCTATGTCCCCAAATGAAAACTTTGCCTATGGGAAATTAAATCAAAGCTGTCCATTTGATTGATCTTGCTGTCAGAGTGCTTACCTATTCCATGACGTTCTTTTGTTCTTTAACAGAATTTGATAGTAGTATCCTATAATTTATCTAAGGAACTATTGAAAAGAAAAATCATAGGTTATTCCTTCTTGATTGACTTTTATGAATAGAGGCTGATGACTTGTTCCTACTTCATCTTACTGAGAGAATGGGTTTAGAGCATAGTCCTTTTAGGACCATTCACAAGGCAATTAGGAATGTGTATCATAAAAATCTTAACATTGTGATTTCATTTTGCCCTAAACAGTTAGGCCTTTTTTCCTTCTCTGTTGGTCTTTGCCAACGTTAGACATTTCCACATTGACAAAAAGGATATTTGGATATATTGTTTTCAAGAGTTTTGTGTCATCGTCATAGGAATGCCACACATCTCCCAATTTCAACAGTGGTTATAGTGCCATGACAGCATCCTCTGACTGTTAGCAGAATATGTATTATTTCTGTGGTTTTGTGAATCAGTAACCACTAAAAGATTTCAGACCAATCACCTATGAATGCTTTGTTCAGAGTTTGCTTAATGAGAGAAACTATGGCGTAAGACAACCTCACACTACGTGAAAGGATGCATTTTCTCTGTTACACTTGGCTCTTTTCTGGGTTATGCAACTTGGATTTTCAGTTACTGTTGAACTATGCAGATATGTCTGATGGAGTTTGAGTCTGTTTCCTGGAAGCCTTTCAAGACAGTGCTTGTGAAACCAGTATTGAAATCAGGGGATATGCTGATCGGAGTCAGGCACATGGTGGGACATGATGCCCTCTGGGTTAAAGAAGTGACTAATAACAGTGGGCTGACTTGGTTACTCGAGCTTGCTTCTGAGATCTGATGGGAAGCAGGTTTCAGAGAGCTGAGAAGGCAATGTGGGAAGCTACATGTCCTTTTTCTAGCTAAGAATGATGCATATGACCAGAGTGTATGAAAAGCTGTGGGGTATAGTCTGGCCTTTTGAGTAGAAGCCCTGGTGGAAAAAGTAAAGGGCTGCAAGTTATACCCCTCAGATTTTTTCTGAGTGTAGCTTCTCCCTGGGTTGTCCATTCTACTGAGTGGAAAGATCTAGCCTTCCTGTGCTTTTCCATTTTCTCTCCCTTTATCATTTATTTTTTCCCTTTTACCGTGAATTATATCTCATTTCATCTCTTCCCTCATTTTGATACAGTCAGATTCTATGTTAGCATAGGATCTTTCGGAAGCTGACTTAACCTAGTGGTGGTTTAGTAGCTAAGTCCCGTCTAACTCTTGCAACCCCCAGGCTCTTCTGTCCATAGGGTTTCCCAGGCAAGAATACTGGAGTGGATTGCCGTATCCTTCTCCAGGGGATCCTCCCCACTTAATCTAGGTCCTCTTGCAAACGGATGCTGCGACAGTGCCTTGTATGTCGATACTCACTTTGGGTACATCCCAGAGTAGAAGTGAAGGGCCAGGGAAAACCACTACGGAGATGAGTTGCTGTGGTCCTGCTGTTAATGGTGCTCACTCTCGCTGGGGCTATCAGAGACACCTCATGAATATGTCTTCCCCCTAATAAAAGCGGGAAACCTTTACCCGTTGGTGCTCATCCTCACTTGAGCAGTGTGCCCATGGGGGGATTAATCCTGCACACTCTGACTTGTGCCTGGGCATCCTTTTCCAGGTTGTCTGGGAATGTGAGGCTGTGGGTGGTGGGGCGCACACTCAGGGAGAGATGCTGATTAGCTCTGAATGGGGGAGGTTGGTGTGGCAGGAACCGGAGGGGATGAGGGAAGGATTTTGACTAGCCAGAGGAGGAGCCTGCTCTAGGGAGTGAGATACACTGTTTCCAGGATAGCTCTAAGAACCTAGAGCCTCTGGAGTACTGTCTGTGCTGAATCCATCATTTGTTATAATGTGCTTCTCAGGTGAGTTCAGGTGCTCTTATCCTCACTTTTTTGTTGGATAGAACCATTGACATGTTCCTCAATAATTTCTGCATACCACTTGAAACATCCCCTGTTAGAACCAGAGTGATAGGGAGTAGGTAATGCATTTCCCTCAGATGGTGAAGAGTCTGCCTGCAAGACAGGAGACCCAGGTTTGATCCCTGGGTTGGAAAGATCCCCTGGAGAAGGAAATGGCTACCCATTCCAGTATCCTTGCCTGAAAAAATCCCATGGACAGAGGAGCCTGGTGAGCTACAGTCCGTGGGGTCACAAAGAGTCAGACATGACTGAATTGACTAACACTTTTCCTTTCAAGGGCACATGGGCACTTTATCCACATGGAAGCACAAACATTTATAGGCCTTATTTCAATTATATGCCATCTCCTGGATTTGCGAATGAGGGAAAGTTGTTAACTGTTTAGCTATTCTTCTTAGTCTTCTGAAAAACAGTTATTGCACAGAGTTCAGCCTCAGGGTGATTTGGCTCTTTCAGGTCTTCAAACGTAGACTCAAATCCTCACCATATTTTTCCAGATGGACCCAGTAACCTCACTAGGTGTAGTTAATACTTCTATTAAACCGTGACATCTGATAGATTAGTGAAGATTTAGAGAAGAGTGTAAGGTAAAACAAAAAGGTAGGTCCCAGTGAAATCTAAACCTTTTGCATGTCTTCAGTACTTAGAAGAATCTGTTTCCAAAACCAGCTAAGATGAGTCGCTGAGTTACACAATTATTATATATGTTCTTTTTATTGTAATTATGGGTTTTCTATTGGAGTCATGGTCCAAAAATGATAAGGCTAACCTATTGTCAGGGATCATGCAAAGGAGATGGAAAAAAAAAAAAAGTTTCCTACCATCCACTCTAAGCTGCAGTTCAAATCTTTAACACACTTCTCATCTCATAAGTGGGTGGACTGATTTGGATCCTTTGTCTGTAATATCCAATTTCATTCCTTCCTGGATGTTCCTGTTTTATTTTTACTGCCTCTAAGAATGATACTTTAAGGATGATAGAGAAGAACATGCTTTCCGTGTGGACAAGTAGATGGAAGAGCACCTTGCAAATGAAATGCATGGAACAGGACCTGACATATAGTCATTCCCTCAGTAAATTATTCCATATTTTTAAAGGTAATGGGCAGGGACGGGAAAACCAGAGAGGCAGATTCTAATGTGAACGTAATACAGAGCTGTTAGAATGTTGTCCATCAGTTGGGAGTTTTGTTATCCAGTGAGATATTATTCTGATAAGTCTTTTGTGGCATTTCACAGTAGACAGGACTGTTTCAATCAAGAAAGAGTTCACTGTACTGTTCTAGGACTTTGTCTTTTGAAGCGAGTTAGCAGCAGCAGCAGCAGCAGCAGAGGAAGTTGAAGAGTTGGGTGATTTGAGGTTAAGTTACCTTAGCACCTTGAGGGCACAATACAGCCTGAAGCGTGTGATAGAATATACCATCCAGAGGATAAGGAGTTTTAGATTCTAAGGAAAATGACTTCCCTTTGTGGGCTCTTCAGGGACGTTTTTCTATCTTGTGGTTGGTCGCTTTCAATGTATGGCAATTGCTTTCCATTATGATCCCAAGCTCCAATCAATAGGTACAATATTATGCAACTTATAGTTACATTATAACCAAAATATGTCAAATGTGGTTTCTGAGTGGCTGATTTACAGTAAGTCTTCCTCAGTCCCTAAAGTGGATGTTATGACTAATTTGAACTCCCAGGCACAGAGGCATTTTTGCTCATATGAAAAGTGTGTGTGTCAGGGGGCAGGGGGTGGGCTGTAGAGACAGAGGGAGCCGTAAACCAGTGTGTCAGCTTATTCACATCCAGATTGATCTCTCGTCATCTCCTTTGCATCTACACGGATTGTTGTGAATTATCTGCTCACCCTGGGAGAGATGTGCTCTGAATTCTAATAATTTGAAATCTGCGAATCTATTAAAACCATATTTGTAGCACTAAAAAAAAAAATTGATATTCACTGGGCAGTTTGCCCAACAAGAGAAAGTCAAAGAGATTATACACTTATCCTAAGTAACAGCAACCACCTTGCCAATTCTTCCTTTGAAAGAATACAGCAGACCCAAATTATACCTTTATGGGTAAGGAGAGACAAGAAAAGAACTCAATATATCAAAATCAGAAAGTAAATTCCACAATAATGGTTACAATAATGTTTCAAGATGTGATTTCAGCATAGGCCTAGTCATTGAACTAATCATAGCTTAGATGGGCTTAAAATTGTTTAAAGCACATCCTGAGGTTGTTAAGTATGTTTATTCCTCTCCCTTGAAATCAGAATATTCACTCATATAACAGTAGACTCCTGAAGTCACATGGGGCAAGGATAGCCACCTCTTTGTTTGATGAAGAAAGTGAGGGCCTGGAGTGTCTTTGTGACGAATTGTGGTCAAAACGCGGTCTTCTGATTATCCATCTAAAAGACCTTTTCATCAGGGACTGAATTAACATATTTAGCTCCTACAGTATGCGAGGGGCTGGTAATGCAAAGCATAAGTTGGTATTTGCAGGGGAGCTCTGATGCATACAGTGGGTGGTGAGCTAATCTGTTAAGAGCTGAACTGTGATCTTCCCAGGACAGTTTTGTCCTCTTCATTTTTAGGGTCTTTGCACTGAGCATCATGCCTGGCCTTTAGTGGGCAGGTACAGAATCACTGGGCTTCCCTGGTAGCTCAGCTGGTAAAGAATCTGCCTGTAGTGCAGGAGACTCAGGTTCAATTCCTTGGTTGGAAGATCCCCTAGAGAAGCTTTAAGCTATCCCTTCCAGTATTCTTGGGCTTCCCTGGTGGCTCAGATGGTAAAGAATCCGCCTATAGTTTGGGAGACCTGGGTTCTATCCCTGGGTTGGTAAGATCCTCTAGAGGAGGGCATGGCAGCCCACTCCAGTACTCTTGCCTGGAGAATTCCCAGGGACAGAGGAGCCTGGTGGGCTCCAGCCCATGGGGTCACAAAGAGTCAGATACGACTGAGTAAATAAGTACAGCACAGCACGGCACCTAATCACTGCTTGATGAATAAATGAATGAAGGTGATAAATACTGATTTTTGTGCCATGGAGTCACTGAGGCAGGCAAACCCAGGAAGAATTCACAAGGGGAGATGTTTTAGTCAAGTTTTTGAATAGTGCGTTTCTGTGGCAAACAGTGGAGAATCAGGAAGCTCCGCTGAAAGACACTCTCCTTGAGAGCAAGAACTGAGCTGTGTTTATCTTTCTTTGCACTGGTGTCCAGCAGACTGGCTGGCACTTGGTGGGTTTCCAAAAAGTACCCTGCGTGGCTTTCTCTATGTAAACTTGAAGTGTACCTTTCTTTACTTTCTGTATTAAGAATCTAGTTTTGGTTTTAAAATATTTCTTGTTTGATTGTATCTAAATAATATATATGCTAGAGAAAACAAAATGTTACCAAAAGAATAAATCTCTCCTTCGACTTAATTATGCCAATAAAAGTTGAAAGTACTATTTGCTCAGATAATCCTTACTTTACGATACTTGGGAATCTCTGTTCTTTCTTGGGTTTTTGAAAGTGACTACTTGAAATGCCTACACTTGGCATGGTGTAGAGCCCCACTGTTCATTTTCAGTTAACTGTATTGTTGATCGTCTTGTCCAGTAACAATACTTCAGTTGTTTGCACTGCCTATCTGTGTTGAGTAGAGCATGGAGTCAACAAGAGCCTGATTATGGATTTTGTTCTTGTATGGGCCGGTTAGATTTGCAAAGGGAAAAACCTCTTGAATAAACATAGACAGCACTCCAAATGTTGGTTAGCTGTTAAATAAATAGGTGCCGTTCTTACAAAGGAGGACTTGACTAAAGAAGGTAGATCATCACAACTCATTACCATTCTTGGATGAACAACCAGAACATGTATTCTAATGACAGTGTTTTCCTAACATTAGAGTGTGTGTGTGTGTGTGTGTGTGTGTGTGTGTGTTTGTTTCTGAGAGAGAGAGGTGTGTTTCTCTGAAATTAGTATTTGCCTCTTTAATGGAAGTGGGAAACCCACAGTTTTCATTGTTGGCTTATTTTTTTTTTCAGGTTAAAATACCACCCTATTACTAGTTTATAAATATTAGTGTGTGAATTTAAAAACACTGTGTAATTGAGCAAGAAAAAAAGGAAAAATAAAGTCAAGCAAGTATAGTGTCCAGGTTGAGTAATACTGATTACCTTAAAGTGAAATAGCTACTGCTTCCTCAAAACGTCTTTTTTTTTTGGTTGCATCAGGTCTTAGTTGCAGCATGAGGGGTCTTGAGTTGTGGATTTTGTCTCTTAGTTATGGCATCTGGGACCTAGTTCCCTGACCAGGTATTGAGCCCAGAGCCCCTAGAGTTGGGAGATTACAGTCTTAGCCACTAGACCGCCAGGGATGTCCCAACACATCAGACTTTTTTTTAAAGGATAGATCACCTCAAACATGTGTGTGAGTCTTGCTTTGAGTAGATTAGTGTTAATTATATCCTATGCTGCTGCTGCTGCTGCTGCTGCTAAGTCGCTTCAGTTGTGTCCAACCCTGTGCAACCCCATAGACATTAGCCCACTAGGCTCCCCTGTCCCTGGGATTCTCCAGGCAAGAACACTGGAGTGGGTTGCCATTTAGCTAAACAGATAAATGGCATACCTGTTTAGGTATGTCATTTGAACTGAGAAAACCTATCAGATCAGTTGGATGTGTGTTGAAGTATTCAGCTACAGAATCACTTCGCAAGCCTGAGTAATGAAAACTGACCTATGGTTCTTGGAAGATGTTTTTCCTTAATTGCCAAGATGCCTTAGATGTTGCTTACTGTGTGGTCAGCTGCATTATAGTGTTCAGATAATTGAAAGTATTGGTTAGTAACTTCCTTGTGCATGTTTTTAAGCTGCTGTTTCTTTTTCTTAATGAAGCATATTAAATATCTTTAATATCACCTGCCTGTTTTATTGGACTTCATGCTTTCGAGAAAAACAAAGCAGCTACATAGAGTTACAGGAGAGAGCTTTTGCAGTGGGGATGACAGAGATCAAGGGAATGCCAAAATTATCGGGGTGAAGAAAACAGAGAATTGAAGATGAGACCAAAAACAGAGAGAGAGAAAAGCCCTCTGGCAAAATATAGCTCTTGAGGAAAATATGTTAGAAGGTAGAACTTCATAGGAAAAAATAATGTATTTTATGGGAAAAATACACTAAAAACCATGTGATCTCCTAATTACTGAAATAGAAATTGATTTTTACACAAAATAGCCTACTGAAAAGAATTGTCAAATAAGTCATTATTAAAATTAGTTTTTTTTTAACAGATGCAGATATTCATTGGAATGTCCTAAAGGAACAGACTAACAGATTAAAACATTTCAAATAAAATGTTAATTAAATATAGTTCCTTTATTGTTTTTAACCCTGGTGATGATGGTGTTTAGTCTCGAAGTCATGTCTGACTCTTTGTCACCCCATGGACTGTAGCCTGCCAGGCTTTTTGTCTGTGGGATTTTCCAGGCAAGTGTACTGGTGACGGTTGCCATTTCCTTCTCCGGGGGATCTTTCCAACGCAGGGGTCAAACCTGTGTCTTCTGCATTGGCAGGCGGTTCTTTACTGCTGAGTCACTAAGGAAGGCCCATTTTTAACTCTAGAAATCATTATTATAAATATTACTAGAACACTAATCACGGTAGTATGTGTCTTTTAATTAGTTAGTGATGATTCCTAGGAAAAGTTAAACAGGTGGGGAGTATATGTTAACAGGTTTTGGGGGGGGTGTTATTATTCTTTTAATCAAATGTTTATAGAGGAAAGAAAGTTTGAAAACATTCCCCTTAAATTTTTAAAAAGAAATGAGAGAACACAATAGCAGAGTAGAAATAAAGGGCTTTGGTCACCATGCTTTGGACTGCAAATAAGATGACATTTGCAAATGATCATACTCTGAGTAGGTTCAGATTTATGGCGTTTGATGGCTTGTTTTAAGAAGTAGTAAATTTTGTTCCAATTAGAAAATTAACTGGCAATATAGTTTTCGTATCTCCAAATTAGTCTTAGATATAAATTCATGATGCTAGTCAAATATTAAATACCCTTTTGTGCTTTGTGCTGGGTAGCATAAGATAGTTTTGAGCAGTACCAAAAGAAGCTAAGGATTCCTCTCTGTAAAAGAAGGCACAGATATGGTGTGGGATGGTTTCAATGCTTTCTACTGGTTTCTTTGATCAACAGAGGATCCCTTAGAATAGCCTGGGTATCTGCAGCATGAGACATAACACTTCACTGGTATAAAGCTTTCTAATGCACATGTTTCATGTTGACATGCTTACGGAATAGTCCCTGAATTATCATCATTAAGTCAAATACAACATTGACACAGGTGTGTATCAGCCATTTGCAGGCCAGGGTGACGATGTATCTCTTGGTGGTGACTCAGTTCAAGTGTTCCTTCTTTTTAAAGAGTTCTCTAAGCACCTGTCTGCCTGGTCTAGGTTTTGTGCCCTCTTGATCAGGATACACCTGGAATCCCTCTCTCTGTGTTCCTGCCACACTATCTGACAACTCTGTAATTGCTTTCGTAGTTGTTCTCACCTGCACTTAGGCTGCTTTGGTTTGTGGCCATGTCTCATTTGTGTTTGAGCTTTCCTGATAGCTCAGTTGGTAAAGAATCTGCTTGCAAGGCAGGAGACCCCAGTTCAATCCCTGGGTTGGAAAGATCCACTGGAGAGGAGATAGGCTAACCACTCCAGTATTCTAGCCTGGAGAATTCCATGGACTGTATAGTTCATGGGGTCGCAAAGAGTTGAACACAACTGAGTGACTTTCACTTTCACTCATTTCTGTTGGTGCCTCCAGCACCCAGTGCAGTGATTGGTACACGTGGGTGAGGTGCTGAGTAGGAGTGTGAGTGCATGCATTGTTGAATGGATAAGTGGAAGGAAGAACTAAGCAAAATACATTGTGTGATGGCAATATCACCTTAGATTTATAGAGTGTTTTTCACTTATCTCCCCCGACATTTAGAGAAGTAGGCATGGAGCTATGATGCTGTGTAATTTACAGATGTAAAAGTGTTAGTTGCTCAGCTGTGTCCCACTCTTTGTGACACCCATGGATTGTAGCCACCCCCTGCCCCCAGGCTCCTCTGTCCATGGAATTCTCCAGGCAAGAATACTGGAGTGGGTAGCCATTGCCTTCTCCAGGGTATCTTCTTGAACTAGGGGTCAAGCCTGCGTCTCCCACATTGCAGGCAGACTCTTTACTGTCTGAGGCACCAGGGAAGCCCCAGTTTACAGATGAAGAATGAAGAAAAGGCAGATGGTTTGTTCACAGACCCTGTCTGCCTACTTTGGGTTGCATTTGTTCATTCTGTATTGCTGAGTCTTTTTTTTTTTTTTTAAATCTTCTTGGCCATGCCACATGGCATGATAGTTCCCTGATCTGGGATCAAACCCACAGTGGAAGTGCAGAGTCTTAACCACTAGACTGCCAGGGAGGTCCCTGCTGATTCATTAGCATAGTAAGGAAGTCAGTGTTAGTCGGGCTGCCTGAAGTCAGTTGAAGGTGGGGAGAACTTACCCCCACAGCAATACAGCATGTTCAGCCAAAGATACCAACTACCTCCCCTTACTTGACCCCTTTTTAAAAATGTTGTTACTGTCCCTGCTATGATTTTTCTATCAGTTTCATGAGTCTGTGATGACCACGTAGAAACCACACTGAACACCACACCAGACTAGGACATGGGCAGTTTGCCGAAATTTTACCAAATAGAATTTCTGAAGGTGCAGTTCAGTTCAGTTGCTCAGTCGTGTCTGACTCTTTGCGACCCCATGAATCGCAGCACGCCAGGCCTCCCTGTCCATCACCAACTCCCAGAGTTCACTCAGACTCGTGTCCATCAAGTCAGTGATGCCATCCAGCCATCTCATCCTCTGTCATCCCCTTCTCCTCCTGCCCCCAATCCCTCCCAGCATCAGAGTCTTTTCCAATGAGTCAACTCTTCCCATTAGGTGGCCAAAGTACTGGAGTTTCAGCTTCAGCATCATTCCTTCCAAAGAAATCCCAGGGCTGATCTCCTTCAGAATGGACTGATTGGATCTCCTTGCAGTCCAAGGGACTCTCAAGAGTCTTCTCCAACACCACAGTTCAAAAGTATCAATTCTTTGGCACTCAGCCTTCTTCCCAGTCCAACTCTCACATCCATACATGACCACTGGAAAAACCATAGCCTTAACCAGACGGACCTTAGTCGGCAAAGTAATGTCTCTGCTTTTCAATATGCTATCTAGGTTGGTCATAACTTTTCTTCCAAGGAGTAAGCGTCTTTTAATTTCATGGCTGCAGTCACCATCTGCAATGAAGGTGCAGTTGTTCACTATAAAACCAGATTCCCTTTGGGTGCCCCAAATCAGACCAGCCTCAAGGACAGAGATCCTCACCAAAATCCTGGTCCGACTTTCTGAGTCATGGCTACATTTGGAGCAGTTTTTGGGGAAATTACTGGACGTAGAAGTTTTGACCCCGTGAAGTCGTGGTTGAGCGAGGTCGTGAGAATTGTGGATATTCTGGGCAAAGGGCAGCCATTAGGGAAGAATTAGCACTCAATAGGCCAGCAAATTTGGAAAACTCAGCAGTGGCCATAGGACTGGAAAAGGTCAGTCTTCATTCCAATCCCAAAGAAAGAGAAGGCCAAAGAATGCTCAAACTACTGCACAGTTGCACTCATCTCACACGCTAGTAAAGTAATGCTCAAAATTCTCCAAGCCAGGCTTCAGCAGTACATGAACCATAAACTTCCGCATGTTCAAACTGGATTTAGAAAAAGCAGAGGAACCAGAGATCAAATTGCCAACATCTGTTTGATCATTGAAAAAGCAAGAGAGTTCCAGAAAAAACATCTATTTCTGCTCTATTGACTATGCCAAAACCTTTCACTGTGTGGACCAAAACCTTTCACTGTGTGGACCAAAACCAGCTCTGGAAAATTCTGAGAGAGATGGGAATACCAGACCACCTAACCTGCCTCTTGAGAAATCTGTATGCAGGTCAGGAAGCAACAGTTAGAACTGGACATAGAACAACAGACTGGTTCCAAATAGGGAAAGGAGTGCATCAAGGCTGTATACTGTCACCCTGCTTATTTAACTTCTATGCAGAGTACATCATGAGAAACACTGGGCTGGATGCAGCACAAGCTGGAATCAAGATTCCCAGGGAAAAATATCAATAACCTTGGATATGAATATGACACCACCCTTACGACAGAAAGTAAAGAAGAACTGAAGATCCTCTTGATGAAAGTGAAAGAGGAGAGTAAAAAAGTTGGCTTAAAACTCAACATTCAGAAAACAGAGATCATGGCCTCTGGTCCCATCACTTCATGGCAAATAGATGGGCAAACAGTGGGAACAGTAAGAGACTTCATTTTCTTGGGCTCCAAAATCACTGCAGATGGTGACTGTAGCCCTGAAATTAAAAGATGTTTGCTCCTGGGTAGAAAAGTTATGACCAACCTAGACAGCATATTAAAAAGCAGAGACATTACTTTGCCAAGAAAGGTCCGTCTAGTCAAAGCTATGGTTTTTCCTGTGGTCATGTATGGATGTGAGAGTTGGACTGTAAAGAAAGCTGAGTGCCAAAGAACTGATGTTTTTGAAGTGTGGTGTTGGAGAAGACTCTTGAGAGTCCCTTGGACTGCAAGGAAGTCCAACCAGTGCATCCTAAAGGAAATCAGCCTTGAATATTCATTGGAAGGACTGATGCTGAAGCTGAAACTCCAGTACTTTGGCCACTTGATGCGAAGAGCTGACTCATTTGAAAGACCCTGATGCTGGGAAAGATTGAAGGTGGGAGGAGAAGGGGACAACAGAGGGTGAGATGGTTGGATGGCATCACCACCTCAGTGGATATGAGTTTAAACTCTGGGATTTGATGATGGACAGGGAGGCCTGGCCTGCTGCAGTCCATGGGGTCGTAAAGAGTCGGACTCGACTGAGCTGAACTGAATTGAGCATGTTAATGTGTGGTAGCATTGGCAGTAGCAGCCAAGGAAGGGCACGGGACACTGGGGTGTGGGAGGTCAGTGATATGAAGCACTCCCATTGAGTCCAGTGATAGAATGAGTGCTGCCTTACCATGTCCAGAGTTGGTCCTTGTCTTGGTATTTCTCTTTTCATTGAGAAATAGAAGGAAGGAAGTCTTCCCAATGATATTTGCAAGATAGAGAGAGTTGAGAATCAGTGGAAGGTTAGTTTGCTTAGCAGAAGGGCTGGTTAGTTGAGTTAGATCTTTTCCTTGAGTGGGGATTACCTCAGTCATGTCCGACTCTGTGCAACCCCATAGACATTAGCCCAATCCCTGGTCCCTGGGATTCTCCAGGCAAGAACACTGGAGTGGGTTGCCATTTCCTTCTCCAAGGCATGAAAGTGAAAAGTGAAAGTGAAGTCCCTCAGTCATGTCCGACTCTTAACTACCCCATGGACTGCAGCCTACCAGGCTCCTCCTTCCATGGAATTTTCCAGGCAAGAGTACTGGAGTGGGGTGCCATTGCCTTCTCCAGTGAGACTTTGTTGCAAATTTCTAGACTGTATGTTAAACACTACATTTTACTCAAACTGGAAATTGCTTATTAAGACAAAGAGTTTGGGAAAATCTGTTTTATTTAGTGTTGTCTTTCATATGTTTTTCTTAACTAAGGAAATAATATTCACATCTCACACTTAGTTTGTTCTGTGTCTTAGATATTCCAGCAGGCATATTTGAATCGAGGGTCTAGGAGTATGATCTTTCTTTTTGAGGTATTGACATGCTTTTGTTTTGTATATTTTTTTGGTATGATGTCAGAGGACAGAGCCAGAACCTTGAGTGTGGTTTATAGAAAGATATAATTTTAGTACAAATGTTCTAAGAACTGGAATAATGACACCAAGATTATCACATAGAAGAGGTCATCTAGTTTAGGCTGCCCATGTCATGATGTGACCCAGAGTTACACAACTGGAATAAATAACCACAGTTGGTAAGTGAGACTGAACTTATGCTGATGTCAGTAAAAATAAAGTGGGCAACCTGTTGATCACGGGGATCATTCCAGGCAGGGGGAGCTGAGAAGGGATGTTATTCATGGGATCAGCACAGTTTCTAGTGAAATGTGTTGGGTGATCAGATAGAGTGTAACCAGAGTAGAGGGTGACCGCGTTGAAGACAGACTGAGTTTTCCCCTAATGTCCTTACTATTGAGGGAGCTGATTTGGATTTACAGGGCCTCCAGCTGTTTGTTTAATGTTTGACTAAGTAGCCTGATTTAAGAACTCTGTTTCTAGGGCAGAAACTAATGGAAAGTTCTCCCCAATGTTATACATCAATGTTTATTCCTTTTTCTGTTTTAAGTTGGGTATTTTATTTCTTGTGATGGGTTAAAATCTGGCCAGTTGTCTGGCTCTGTCCCTTGGGGATCGATGTTTCTTCTGAAGTGGACTAGAATTTAATTAAAATACTGGAATTGGGGTCTGATTAGTGTCGAATAGAATGGGATCTTGCCCTGTTCTATGCTTTGTAGGTTTGTTGTGTTTACTTTTTTGAGCCATATGTTCTAAAATGTTAAAAAAAAAAAACCACACAAAACCACATAGCATCCCAGTATGTACCACTTAGAGGTCTAGAGTATCTATTTCAAGTACACAAAACAAGCTCATGAAGTAACATGTCAATGTTTTCCCCCCTGAAGGAGAAATATTAGGAGTTTAATGGGTTGAATAGAAATTTCCTTTTGACTGGTTAACTAAATTGCTATCACCTTGTAAGCCCCTAAATCCCAATCTGTTTTTCTAAGGAAACATGTTTGCAGCTGTTTCAAATAACTGGTGGTTTGAAGACGATTGTTAGTGTGGTTTTCTGCACACTCAAAATTTGGGCCTTGCTCTGTTATTTGTCTTTGAAGCTAATGGGTTGGCTAAAGGGTTGAGTTAAATAATTTTGGATTAGTTTTTATTCGTTAAATAGTTTGGTTAAAAAAAAAATCTCTGCTAATGTTTAATTCTGCATCAGGCATTCATACAATAATTTTATTCTTACATGCATGTCTAGATATTTGAAACACTTTGAGAAATCTTTCTCTTATTGTTTTTTTTTCAAGTCAGGGAATTCTGTCACAGCAAATCACTTATATATATCTAGTCTTTAAAGACAGAGTGGGTGGTGGAGCGGTGTGAATTGGGAGTTTGAGATTGACACACACACATGCACACCCCCGAATTGGGAGTTTGAGATTCACACACACACACACACACACACACACACACACACTCCCTAATTGGGAGTTTGAGATTGACACACACACCCCCCCCCCGAATTGGGAGTTTGAGATTGACGCACACACACATACACATACACACACCCAAATTGGGAGTTTGAGATTCACACACACATACACACCCCAAATTGGGAGTTTGAGATTGACACACACACACACACACATGCACCCCCAAATTGGGAGTTTGAGATTTATACACATACACACACACACACACGCACCCCAAATTGGGAGTTTGAGATTCACACACACACACACACACACACCCCAAATTGGGAGTTTCAGATTCACACACACACACACACACACACACCCCAAATTGGGAGTTTGAGATTCATACACACACACACACACACACACACACAAATTGGGAGTTTGAGATTCACACACACACCACACACACACACCTCCCCCCAAATTGCGAGTTTGAGATTGATACACACAGACACACACACACACACACAGACACACACACACAGACACACCCCTATGTATAAAATGGGCTTCCGAGGTGGCTCTAGTGGTAAAGAACCTGCCTGCCAGTGCAGGAGATGTAAGACGTGGGTTCGATCCCTGGGTTGGGAAGATCTCCTGGAGAAGGGAATGACTACCCACTCCAGTATTTTTGCCTGGAGAGTCCCATGTGTAGAGGAGCCTGCCGGGCTACAGTCCGTGGGGTAGAAAAGAGTTGGACATGACATGACTGAAGTAACTGTAGCACTCATGCGTATGTATAAAATACATAGCTAAAGAGAACCCACTGTATGGCACAGGGAGCTCTGCTCAGTGCCCTGTAGTAACCTAGATGGGAAGGAAGTCTAAAAAAGATACATAACTAATTCACTTTGCTGTACAGCAGAAACGAATACAACACTGTAAAGCAATGTCTGACTCTTAGCAATCCCATGAACTGTAGCCCACCAGGATCCTCTATCCATGGAATTCTCCAGGCAGGAATACTGGAGTGAGTTGCCATTTCCTTCTCCAGGGGATCTTCCCGACCCAGAGATCAAACCCGCGACTCCTGTGTCTCCTGCATTGGTGGGCAGATTCTTTACAACTTATCCACCAAAGCAACTATACTCCAATAACAATTAATTTTAAAAAGATTAAATAAATGAGATAAGTAGAAAGAAGTTCATGGCTGTTTTGGTAGGAATCCTCAAAGCAATAGAAATATATAGTGATTGTAAGGAACAGACAGCCTGTGGGAAAGACACTGACAGCATTCAGCCTTCTTAAGAGGCTCTGAGGCAAAGGGCACTGGAGTCTTCTGTGACATGGGCCCATACTTGGGTCACCTCTGGGGGCTAACATGGAGCTCTGGAGCTTACTAATCCCTTTCCCATGTACTACTGAAGGTGGCCTCCAAATAAACTTGTGATTTAGGCAGAACAGGTAGTTAGTACCTGCTGTTTTATAAATGAGGCAACTAGAGATGCTATGTAGTTTACCCAAGTGAATTCGCATAGCCAGCAAGGTGTCACTTTGTTAGGCCTAAAACCCAGAATTTCTCATTAAAAGCTGAGCCTATTGTCCATTGCACTACACAGGAAGAAAGTGCAAACTCACCACCCTTTTCCTTCTCTCTGGAAATGGAGAAAAGAAGTCTGTTGTCATCTCAGTTCCACCATGTGACCCTGGGCAGTTTTCTTACTTCACTGTCAGTTTCTTTACCTTTAAAATGGGAACAATGGCCTTTGCATTTTACAGTAGTTAGGATTAAATGAGATCAGGAATCACTTTGGCTGGCATTTTCTATGGGCACTCAATCCCCCCCCCCCATTTTTTTTACTTTCTCTTTTTTCTTATTCAAAGAATATTGGCTTTATTTGCGCAGGCAGATAACAGCTCCTACTAATGCATACTGTAAGGAGCCCTTGTCCTGCTGAGTGAGGCGTAACTAATACAAAGTGCTGGGTAGTATATTGTGCAGTGTTTTAAGAACGAGGAGGAGTGCAGATAAGAAAGCAATGCTGCTTTCCTACAGGGTAAGGTTAGAAAAGGATGTGAATTAAGCTGGTCCTTGATGATTAAATGATGTGGAGTTATCAGAAGGTGCAAGGCATCGAAGGCAAGGAAAGCATCATGTGCTAAGTGCTAAGTGCATAGTACATTTGAGGAACAGCTAATCAAGGGGTCCTTGCTGTGGATGAAACTTCTTGGGAGAGGAGACAAGAGGTTTATAAAATGATCTGCAGGGAATAATTTGCCTGTTATTCATGTAACATATTAATTGAGCATATAATTTGTTTCAGGAACCATTTAGATGCTGAGGGAACAGTGGTGAATGGACAAAGTCCTTTTCTCTTGGAGATTATACTTTCATGGAGAAGGTGAATAATAAACAATAAACAGAATAGATATGGAGCATGAAAAGAACTTCGAAGAGAGACAGGGCAGGGCATGATCAGGAGAGGCAGCTGTGAGGAGATGACATTTGAGTAGAGACCTGAGTAAAATTAGAAAGTGAGCCCTCCTACAACTAGGGGAAGAACATTCCAGCAGAGGGAACAATGACAAAGACCCTGGTATTGGAACAAATTGGGTGATCTTGAGAAACAGCATGGTTGTCAGTGAAACTCACTTTAAAGCATCCTGACATTTCCGAAGGGCCTGCAGAAAATGATAGCCTTTTTGTATGGGACTACAGTGGTGTCCCACTGTTGTTAGGGCCCTCTGTATTGTGTGTGTGTGTGTGTGTGTGTGTGTGTGTGTGTGTGTGTGTGTATGTGTTTATGTATGTGTATGTTCCCACTCCCAACAGTCTACCATTCACCCATCCATGTATTCATCCAACCAACCATTTAGCCTATATTTGTTGAGTACTTCTGTCACCTGAGTTCCCCTCTAGACCCTAGCTCTCCGTTGAACCCGTGCTTAAGTCTACTCATGTTCTACAAAACACACTGTTGTAGTAATCAGTGGCTTATGGAGTGGCCTTGTCTATTTTTCTGAATCTAGTTGATAATTTTAGAACAGTGTAAACCTTATCCTCTGCCCAACAGTTCAAGAGCCAATGTCTCAGTTCAAGTACTTGAGGTGTTGCCAATGTCTTTTGGGGAAAAGAATTGACAAAAGGGGTAAAAAAGAGTGCCCACCATGTCTGGGTAAAGAAAGCGCTGACACTAGACATTTGAGAGTTCGATTGTCTGTTCTGGGCTACTTAGTGAATCATCTGGGTGGCAAACAGCAGTCTTTCCCTAAAAGACAGACCAAGTTGTTTATTGATGCTGGAGAGGAAAAGGGTTGGGCACATACTTGCAAGACCTATGATCTTTCCCAGAATTTGGAAGGATAAGGGAACTGCTAAGAATTTGACATTGGAACCGTTCCCTCTAATTGTGGCTTTGGCCATTTGAAAGTAAAAAAAAAAAAGAGGAATCCAGAAGGTGATGTGCTGAACAATATGGGAGCTATTCATGGTAAAAACAAGCATTTAGCCAAATGTTCGCCTAAGTTGTGTGTGTTTTAGTTTCAGGCAGTATAAACTAAGGTGGCCTTGTTTCACAGTGGCATTTAGGAAAATTAACTAAAGTATACCAGCTGCTCAAGGTTTTGTTTTCTTTCCTCTTCCTCATTCTCCCCACTGCCCTTGTGTTTATACCTGTTTTTCCTTCTTTGTATATTTTGAAATTATTGCTGAAACAGTAGCACTCATACTGGAAATTCTGTTTAATTCTAGATAGGGTATTTAGCAATGAAAAGTTCTACTCATTCTATACATATAGCTGGTTTGGAGAATTTCACTCATTCCTCTTGTGTTAAATTCCTGCTGATTTGCTTACAATTGCTCAATTATTTCTTCATCCAGACTCCTCCATAAACCTCCATGTTTGGAAGTTCAGCTCTCCTGGACCCTCCACTTCAAAATTCAGCCAGTCAGAACCTAAATTTTTCAGGGTCTACACTTGCCCTCTTCCAGCCGGCCTCTGCAGGACATTGAATGGTGTCACCTCTGTTTAATACCACATCCTGGCCAGTAACAGGGAATTCACCCTGGAGCCTTCCCTTTCCCAGTGCCTGTCACCAAATCCAACAGCAATTAACACTGCTGTTTCCCTCTTCATTTCTCTCCAGTCCCAGCACCTCTGATCTTGTAAAGGCTCTGGTTATTTTTTGCTTTCAAACCCTACTTTCAGCTTTTCCTTGGCTGTTCTCCTGTCAGAACCAGAGCAATCTAACATGCATATCTTAACCATGTCACTTCTTCACTCCCAAGTCTTGCAGTCAGCTCCCCTGGTGTCTTAGTTGAGTTATAAATGCTTAAAAAAATTTTTTTTAATGTAAAATTTAATAAGCTTTGGATAAAGTTATCACCATGATCTAGATGATCATAACCATCATAGAAGGACTCCCTCTCTCTGCGCCCCACCCCCACCTCCCTTCCCCAGGCAAACGCTGATTGCCTTTCTCTCATTGTACATTAATTCAGTTTCTTAAAACTATACATTAATTCATACAGCATGTACTGTTTTTGTCTTTTTTAATTCAGCATGATTTTCGAGATTAATTTTATTGTAGGGCATATCAATCACCTATTACTTTTTAATTACTGATTATTATTTTGTTATAAGGATATATTCCAGTTTATCCATTCACACTTTTTAAAAAGCTGTCGGTGTGATCTGAGCCTCTTTCATCTCTTGTCCTGTCCTCCAACCGCTTTTCTTATCTGCTGCTCTTAGGGGTGAGCTGGGGTCTCCCAGTCCTCCACTATGTTCTTTCCTCCTGCTGTTCTTTAGTTAGGCATTCTTTTCCTCTGTACTTCCTGAACACCCTGTCCTGGGATTTCTCCACCCTGGAATGATGCACATTTTTGTTGACTAATTCCTGGTTGTGGGGTTTCATATCGTACATTGTATGATATTTAACAGCATCTTTGGCATCTACCCATTAGATAACAGTGACAAGCTCCATTCTGTCCTTTTCCCCCAGTCTGACAATCAGAAACGCTCTTCAGACATTGCCAAGTATTTCCTGAGTGGCAAAACCCCCACTGGCCCAAAACATGGTCTTCTTTGTACCTTTTTGAAGCACTTAAAATTAATGTCTTGTGGTTAGATCTTTACTTGTTTATCTTCTTTGATGTCAAAGGTCAAAGCCAGTGAACCTCCAGTTTCAGTGTTGAGGCCAGGGGAGCCCCTAGTTAGCATTTATTTATTAGCTGAGTATATGCCAGAATGGACTTTTCATTACTATTCCCAGAAAAATAAGAAAGGACACTGCAGAGAATTTTGTTATTCTGTAAGAGATATATTTTGATGGTTTAATTTGATAATTTATGGTGCTTTGAATTACACTATGTGAATTCAAGGTAATATTCTTATATATATGTATTTATTTTTATTGGCTATGCCAAGTCTTTGCGACAGCATGTGGGATCTTTTATTGTGGCATGAGAGATCCAGTTCCCTGAGCAGGGACCTTCTCTGCATTGGGAACATTGAGTTTTAGCCACTGAATTACCGGGGAAATCCCCAGAGTAATACTCTGTAGGTACAAGAGAGAAGTTGTGCAGTATCTTTTGCTTGAGATTCTTTAAAAAGAGATGATATGTTTTTTTAAGCTGATTGATTTTATTAATTTGTCTATCATGGTTGAGCACCTACTTCATGTCAGGGATGTTGTTTATTCCTGGATGAAATAGTCCTAGCCTTTTAGGCTTTTCAGATAAATATGTTCAAGGAATAATTTTAATATAGATAAAAATAAGTCAGGCAGCAAGGGTTTCCAAGATAGTGAGCCAGGACTGACTCTCCAGGCAGATGGTTCTTGTGTATGCGTGGAGGGTAAAAAGGGGTGTCTATGGGACATCCCATGTAATCTGAATAAGTTGATATTTTGTAGGATTGAACAATAAGCAATACCCTTGTTCCCTTTTAAAAATCTTATTCGACTCCATCATGGTAAATTTGAAGAACTAGTGTCTAAAATGACAGTGGGTGAAAGTTGACACAGGCTTAAGCATTTCGTATTTCCTTTATGCTGTCTTAATGATTTCCTGCCTATTTTTTTCCTTCTGTACCTGAATTTCGGTAGTGTGAAGTGTAATGTGGCAGGTATTCTGAGCTCATGGCCTACTCTGTCTGCAGAGGTGTATGTGAGTGAGACCCCTTTTAATCACTCGTATAATGATTGGTGGCTCCCTGTTGTTAAACCACAGTTATTGATCCATCATCACTGAAGTACATGGCTGAAGGAACTGGTGCTGTCAGGCATTGATTGACTAGGAAGAAAGTGTAGAGCTATTCTAACTCACTTTTATTTTCATCAGCAACAGTTACAGTAGCGACTGGTGCAAGACCTCCATGATGGAACATCACTTTTCCTGCATTAAGAGGTGTCTGATGTGACTGAAATTGCCGAGATAACTCAAAATGCTGCATTTAAAATATTTAGAACAGAAGAAACTGTCCAAAACCCTCTTATCTGACTTGGTTAATGGTTCACACTCTGGAAAATAAATTTTAGGGGGGATGGGGGATGGGTGAGATAGAACAAATCTAATATGAAATAGTTCTGAAGCCATTTGAAGAGCCCATAATAATTATATTAACATTTTATTGACTTATTTCTACACAAATGGTGTAGTCAGACAAAAACAAGCATGTTTTTGTGTGAGTAAGTAAAATAATTTTCATGGCTGTTCAAATAATTAACTTCAAGCCATAAGTTGGTACAGTTGTTACATTGTGGACAGTTTCAAAAGGATTTGGGGCTTCTCTGTGCAAATATTGTAGATAAGGATAAAAACTAGATAATGTGGTGGATATAAATGTAGATAATGAAGATATTAAAGGTACTGACCTGACTGAGAGTGCCTCTCTTTGATTTAATATAACTTACGTATATTTTAACGAGGTGAGCATTATTTGCTTTAGTGAATGCTTTAATAAAGCTCCTGTTATGCCTTGAATTCTACTTAGAACAAAGAAGAACCAGAGCAACCAAAATAAATGGTGGGGGGTGGGGAGTGGGCCGCAGAGAGAGGGGTGCAGGAAAACACTGAAACCCAAAGAGAGAGGACAGAGCTGCGGTTTCCAGTGACATTTTATCCCTGCCCCGGAGCCCTTGTGTTGTCCCTCTCTCTGAATATTTTAGTTTTCTTGTAATTACAGTCTCTTGCCTGCACTTTGTCCCTGCGATCCTTTGTTAAAGCCTGGATCACTCCTTGCAGACGGCGCTCTAGGTGTGATTTATTGAGTGACAAGTAGCTGTAGGGTAGAACACCCGCCTCTGTACCTGAGTAAAGTATTAGACATCACAGAGCCGGGCCGGGCAGGAGGGGGCCTCGGGAGGGGGTGGGGGAGGCGAAAAGCAAAGAGCAGTAACACAGCAGCTCCTGGATACAGATCAGACAAGAGGCTCTGCCACAAATCACCTAGAAGCATGTCAGACACTGCATGTTTGTTGTTTTACACCGAGGGCACAGCCGTAGTCCAAAAGTATTGATTCTTTCCTTTGTACGGAGACAGACACTGTCAGCCCAAGCAGGCTGACCTTGGTAGGGCGCCGGCAACTATTCCCCACCCTACCAACCAGATGAACCCCACAGGAAAAGCCGGCGCGAGAAATGCCAATGTCCACTTCACAGGCTGCCCCGGCGCCTTCTGCTTCCCAAACACTTCACCCCCCTCCCCAGGCCCCCAGAGTGCTCCTTGTGACAGAACAGTGGAGGCAGGCTTCCTAGAGTATGCGACTGTGTGTGTGTGCCTGTGTGCATGCATCTGTGTGTGTGTGTGTGTCCAAACGCACACACACACACACACACAAAAGCCCTTTTTATTTTATTTAACTGGGAGATAACCTGAAGGGTGTCTGGCGGCCGAGGGTGTGGATACCTGTGCATTTTGTGTTTGAGGAGGCAAGAGGGGGTTGTTTTATTTTCTGTTCCTGCATATCAAAGACAGAATCTCTGTGTGTGGGCACTTAAATACATTTTGAATTTTTTTTCTGGAATGGGACAGGTGAGTTTTCTCCTCTTTCTGTATCCCAAACACCCTGGTGACAGGTGAGATGTGGGGAAAGGCATCAACAACGCTCCCCCTTCATTCACATGTGATTATCTGAAAAGTTGTTTCATGGTAAAACTACGTAGATCAATTGACTCCGTGAACCCGAACTGTTCCCTTTCGAGTCTTAAACTCTGCTGTAAGTCTTCTGTCATTTTGCAGCATTTAATAAATTCCGTTTGTTTGGAAAACCAAGGGAGTTTTAGCTGCAAAAACTGGTCTGAAATGTAGGATTCGTGTTTGTTTGGACTGAATGTAAATGCAAACATACAGCTTTCTGCATTTGAAACGGAGAGTTCAAGGCGGGAACCTACCTATTAGCCATTAGCAAAGGGACCGCAGAGGGCTTTTCAGCAAGCACAGCTGACCCTCTGATCCTCCCTGGGCCAGGCTAGCTTGCTTCCAGTGAGAGAGAAGGTGTCTGGAGTCGCTCCTTGCCGAAGCTGAGTGTTTTATTTGCAACTAACAATAACAGGGAGGATGCTTTTCTCCCTTTCACTTTTAGGAATGCTGTCTCATGCACGATCCCTGTCCAGAAGATTGAGCAGTCCAAGGGGAAAAGTCAAGTAGCTTTCCAGTTTTGCCCAAAGGAGAGTCTGAGACACACCGATGGGGAAGAAAAGTGGTGATGTCACGTGCACTTAGGGATGGGGGGCAGGCGGGGAAGAAAACTCTTTTTAAAAATAAGTTTTCCTTTTCTAAATAAAATGATGCAAACAGGTTCAGTATGTATGATAGGAGCTTGAATTTACAGAACTCACACTCTTTTATGAAAATAAGTTTTTTTTTTTCCTTTAAAGTGGACCATTGCAGATAAAATAGTGAGTACATGTAAGGTATCTTAAACTCGCTATTCACTTGTAGGAGAAAGAGTTTTATTTTCTACATCTGTGCTTTTGCATTCGTGCTGTTAGTTTTAAGTGACTGTTTGGCAGCCTGCAAGAAAACTCAGTGGTTAAAAAAGCATCATTTGTTTCAGAGTCAGTTTTTTACTTGATCTTAAGATGAGAGATCTCTTTGAAATATTGGGATTTCCAGACACCTAACAGGGAAAATATTTCTAATAAATGAGCTGTTCTCTGAAAACAGTGTAAAGAGCTAACTAATTATTTTGGTTTCTCATGCTGATTGTAAATATCTCTTGTTCTTTTCATTGGATCTTTCTCATTTGAAACAGCTTTATGTTTTAAGGGTAAGCACTGCTAAGCAACTTTGCCTTTAGACATTAAAAAAAGGCAAAATATTTAGGCTATATCTGTGTCTTTACAGAAGACTATTCTAGGTATAAAGTGGGAAGTGAGAGGTGACTGGGCTATGTAGGAAATACCGTGTAAGAAAAATAATGCAGAGAATGGATTAGGAATGGTTTAAGATCTGAACACTCAGGATTGTTATTTTTTCCAACATGCTACTTTTCTTTTAATATGTTCATGCTAATCATGTGTCTTTCTCTCTTTCCTGTGTATATTATACCCACTTGATTTACTACCAAAATTATATTGCTTTTGAAAGTGTCAGTTGAGTTATCCCCTGCCTTGTTAGTATCACGTTTGATTCCTTGGACAGGGACATAAATCACAATCTAATATGCAGGTCTTTTGAAGACGCACCCAAGGTTTATTGCCAGTAACAGACTAGTGGCCTTATGTGGACTTTCCATGAATAAAACAGATTGATGAGCCATTTTATAGCATCGCAAGCTGTATTATAAATACATCACCTTTTCAGTAATTTAACGTGAGGAACAGTGTAATGAGCTCCCAGCCACGATCAGCCAGAGAGCTGGGAGTTCTGTTTAGCTTCTGGGACAAGTGACCGGTGGAGGGTAAGAAACCCGAACCCGGTAATGTTTTCCTCAGTTCAGTGACAAAAGCTTTGTAATATGAATCATTTCAAACAACAGTAAAGTCAAGCTGCATTTAGAATTAGTCAGAGTAATAAAGTGAAATATACATGGGTCTGATTTTGCTTATAACTGGGAGTGTAAGGAGATGGACTTTTTATGTTTCTCTTTTTACTGATTGAAGTCATCAGCAAAATTGGATCAGCAAGTTACCACTTTGAAATACGCGTAATCAAACATCTACCTAATAGCTTGGAAGAGAAACAGGTAGACATGTTTGTAACATCATGAGGGTCTCTATTTAAAGTATATCTTAATTTGATCATTGTTTCTGTATTTAAGCCTTCTCTTTTGCATAGCTGACTATACTTCAACTTTAATATCTAGTTAATCCTTTTAATATACCCGGGGATCAGGAGGAGTGGGTAGCATCTGAGGGTAAACAGTTATTATCTCCCACTTTCGGGTGAGGAAACTGAGAAAGTGAAGATGACTCTTTAAAGAGCTGTCTGAATAGAAAGGAAGACAAGATAAAAGAAGTGAAGTAGGAAAACTGAAAAAATATTGGTTATTTAGAGAACTTACACAAGCGTACGTTTGTAGACCTGTATTTAACAGTTTGAAAGGTAGACTGTACTCCGTATAGCTATAGCATAGTTTTGTGAATGAATTTGGCTACTTAGAGGCTCCAGTGTATTTTGAACAGGAAGGTTTTAGAGGATATGCAGAGTTGATTACATCATGCTGCCATATGCCCATTTGAAACGGTGTTTTACATTTTTGGAAGTCAGACTTTGGTCTGAGGTGGCACTGTAAATAAATGAGTAATTAGTCTAGAATAAAAATTTTTTTTAATTGTTTTCAAATATAATTTCTGCTATGAGAGCAGCTAGGCAGTTTGGCAGATTTTGTTATTTACGCTGCAGATGTGAAGTACCTCGAATGTACAAGGGAAGAGGGAAGAACTGGAAATGGTTTAATTAGTCTGTATAGAATAGGTAAAGACAGAGTATTTTTCCACTGAGATAGAAACACATCAGTGATGGCCCAACTATTTGGGCCTAGTCCTGCCTGCATTCAGACATAGTGCATCTTCTTCTCTTTTTTTTTTCCCCAATAATTTAAATGGAATAACTCTGTTCATACCCTCTATTCCTTGGCTGTATTTATACCCTCTGTTCCTTATTAAAAACGGTTGACAAGTAAAATTCCATCTTAGCTATCTGTGGAGAGTCAATATTGTTTTGAATTTTAAAGAGTTCTTGTGTCTTGTGAATGGCAATATTCATTTAATATTCTGTATTCAGGGCAGAGTACTTTTGAAACCAACTGTGCATTCGTCTGCATTTCTGGTTTCTCTTCTGCGCCTTACCTGTACATCTGGGGTTGAGTGTGGACTGCAGGTCTAAACCAACCAGATTGGATGAACTACTTTGGTCCTCAGTTTCTCCATTTCTAAAACTGTGGGCTAGGGTTTAGCTTTCCTCAAGGGAATATTTGTAAGACTTATGGAATGGACTTATAAGATCTCTGTAAGTTGATATTGACATTTAGTTGTATTCTTTGGAGGTATACCAGAAGTTTACAGCTGGGTGAATAATGTTGCATTTTAGAGTGGGCTGAACAAGGCTTACGGCCATATCATTTATGATTCTGTGGCAGTGGCCTCTGCAGTAAATGAAATTTTTGACAGCACACTGTCTGCAAAGAAAATTTTGGCTAATTCATCATTCAAACATCAGAAATAAACCAAATGCCTTTCTTTTGTAGCTTTTGCAACCTGAACATAAAATCATAAAGATTTTAAGTTTAAAATTTAGAAACAGAGGCCTGTAGAAGTGGCTTTTCAAACATGCGGTCATTTATTTCTTACTGAAAAATATCTCTAAAAAAGAAAAGTCAGGGGCAGGCAATGTGTTCCTTCCTCCCGTCTCCTTTCCTCTGTCTCGGTCTTCCTCTAATTTGTGCCAGTGCTGCTGATTTTCCTCCTGAGTTCAGTGCTGCTTTTCATAAGAAAAGCATCAGGCTCTTGGAAAGAAAGCTGTGTTGTCAATGGACTCAGACTCAGTTCTCGCTTTTAATTTCTGAGGGTTTGAGAAAATACTCTTGCACATCTTCTCTATGTCCCAGGGGCTCTGGGAAAGTCTGTTCAAAACTAAGAGTTCCTAGTTTGGGTTCTTAAGAATTGATCATCTGTGGACCACTACCCTCTTACAACTTCAAGTGGTTCATGGGTCAAGGACATGCTGCTTTTCAGCTTGGTGCCCTATGCTGAGGGCTGTGAGCAACTCTGATGCTATCAATCCTGAAACACCTTTGGAAATTCTGTCAATCAGGCTCATTCTCTCTTTACCTGGAAGTGAAAACAGGTTATTTGCTCATCATTTAACATGCCAGTGGTATGCAAAGCATGGGGATGAACTTATCCATATATTTTGGTGTTTAGTCGCTCAGTCATGTCCGAGTCTTTGCAACCTCATGGATTGCAGCACGGCAGGCTTGCTTGTCCTTCACCATCTTCCAGAGCTTGCTCAAACTCACGTCCATTGAATCAGTGATCCCATCCAACCATCTCGTCCTCTGTCTTTCCCTTTTCCTCCTGCCTTCAATCTTTCCCAGAATCAGGGTCTTTTCTAGTGAGTCAGCTCTTTGCATCAGGTGGCCAAAGTTTTGGAGTTTCAGCTTCAGCATCAGTCCTTTCAATATTTAGGACTGATTTCCTTTAAGATTGACTGGTTTGATCTTCTTGAAGTCCAAGGGACTCTTTAAGAGTCTTCTCTAACACCACAGTTCAAAAGCATCAGTTCTTAGGTGCTCAGCCTTCTTTATGGTCCATCACTGACATCCATATGTAACTACTGGAAAAACCGTAGCTTTGACTAGACGGACCTTTGTTGGCAGAGTAATGTCTCTGCTTTTTAATACGCTGTCTAGGGTTGTCATAGCTTTTCTTCCAAGGAGCAAGTGTCTTTTAATTTCATGGCTGCAATCACCATCTGCAGTGATCTTGGAGCCCAAGAAAATAAAGTCTCTCTGTTTCCATTGTTTTCCCATCTATTTGCCGTGAAGTGATGGGACCAGATGCCATGATCTTTGTTTTTTGAATGTTGAGTTTTAAGCCAACTTTTTTACTCCACTTTTATTCATATATACGTGGACTTATATGGAAGGTATGTTTCTGTATTTTCGTCTTTCGTTACAGAGTCCAAGGGGACCAAATAGCTCTATCTTTTTGGCATAAAAGTATCATTGGTTTTTAATACAAAGTGATTGACTCACACTAAAATTTAACATAGGTTGAGTCCCTCGTTATGTTAACAGCCCTCCTGTGCCTGGTCACCTTTAGATGGCATGATTCTGCTGGAAGACTCTTCCTAATGAATTGCAGATGGAGATCAGCTAAGTAAGTTGTGTTAATTATGTCATTTGCAAGATTGCCTAATGTGGAATTGGTCATGAGACTAGAAACTGCTTGTCAAATGTTTCCCTTAACTAACGTGATATTTTGTGGTTTGCAAATGACACAATTCACATAACTTATTTGATGGAACCTCATTAACCACCCCTTAGTTTGCCTTAGCAAAATTATGTTATTAAACATGCCATGATAGGTTCTGCCCTCATTACTTTGCATTCAGCCCAGTGAGTAGTGTTTGTTTTGTGACGCTTATCCCCCAGCCCTTCGTCTTTGAGGAAGCCAAGGGAATTCCATGTTCAGAATCGCATTTCTGGTCGGCTTTCCTGCGCCACACACATCTTATCTGAGCTCAGCTGATGGAACCTGTTTGTCGTCTTGGGGCTACCGTGGTGAACACTTTGCACTGTGTAGCCCTTACGTAGCCCTCTTTCGGCCAACTCTGTCACCTCCTCCCTCAGAGTTTGATATCCTGATGTCTTAAATAGAAAAGCGCCAGAAATCTCTGGATTAGATAGTTTCAGTTAAAAAGGGTAAGTGTATGGCAGTAGAAATTATGACAGTAATGGGGTAATTTCACACTGCTGTCATATCTGCTTATCTAGAAAGTCTGTGCATTAAAGATGTTCATCTCTTCAGTAAATAACTTCATTTTTGTCCCATATTACCTTTTTTTTTCTTTTGGTCTGTTGAAGACTGCATGTCTCTTTTGAAATCATTTTTTGAATATATTGATGACACCCTACAGTCCTGTTTATAAAGAAACCAATCCCAGGGACCCCTTTAGTGTTTTATTTTCTATCACTTTAATTTGTTGGATAAATTCTTATTCAGTTCAGTCACTCAGTTGTGTCCCACTCTTTGTGACCCCATGAATCGCAGCACGCCAGGCCTCCCTGTCCATCACCAACTCCTGGAGTTCACCCAAACTCATGTCCATCGAGTCAGTGATGCCATCCAGCCATCTCATCCTGTCATCCCCTTCTCCTCCTGCCCCAATCCCTCCCAGCATCAGAGTCTTTTCCAATCAGTCAACTCTTCTCATGAGGTGGCCAAAGTACTGGAGTTTCAGCTTCAGCATCAGTCCTTCCAATGAACACCCAGGACTGGTCTCCTTTTTTATGGACTGGTTGGATCTCCTTGCAGTCCAAGGGACTCTCAAGAGTCTTCTCCAACACCACAGTTCAAAAGCACCAATTCTTCCACACGCAGCTTTCTTCACAGTCCAACTCTCACATCCATACATGACCACTGGAAAAGCCATAGCCTTGACTAGATGGACCTTTGTTGGCAAAGTAATATCTCTGCTTTTTAATATATTATCTAGGTTGGTCATAACTTTCCTTCCAAGGAGTAAGCATCTTTTAATTTCATGGCTGCAGTCACCATCTGCAGTAAGTTTGGAGTCCCCAGAATAAAGTGTGACGATGTTTCCATCCACTGTTTCCCCATCTATTTCCCATGAAGTGATAGCACCAGATGCCATGATCTTCGTTTTCTGAATATTGAGCTTTAAGCCAACATTTTCACTCTCCTCTTTCACTTTGATCAAGAGGCTTTTTAGTTCCTCTTCACTTTCTGCCATAAGGGTGGTGTCATCTGCATATCTGAGGTTATTGATATTTCTCCTGGCAATCTTGATTCCAGCTTGTGTTTCTTCCAGTCCAGCGTTTCTCATGATGTACTCGGCATAGAAGTTAAATAAGCAGGGTGACAATATACAGCCTTGACTTACTCCTTTTCCTATTTGGAACCAGTCTGTTTTTCCATGTCCAGTTCTGACTTTTGCTTCCTGACCTGCATATAGGTTTCTCAAGAGGCAGGTCTTGTTAGTAGTACATAAACTCTTTCAAAGGTTGGAGGATGGTTGAATAGGGTGAGGAAAACAGTTTATGGCTGTGGAATAGAACCTGACCCACAAGTTAGTTTGGATAGCATATGGGTCTAAATGCCCAGAAAAAGACCTTTAAGCCTGTCTGAGAAGATCAGACTTAACGTGTGATTTCTAGTGAGTAGTACTGGGTGCAGAAGTTCATTTGGGTTTTTCTGGTTATCGAAAAAATGAACACACTTTTTGGCCAACCCAGTACTTCATTCACCAAAATGAATGCACATATTGTTGGATCACTTAACATTTTACTTGGAAAAACTGGTGGAGGCCCCTTTATCCTTTCACCTTATGACCTCCCTTTCTCTCTTTCATTATTAAAAATCCCATCATGGTTGCAGTTGGGTCAAGCCTTTTCCTAAAGTTCTTATCACATTAGACTGTTCCTGGTAGCATCACCCTAGGGGAAAATTTCACATGAGAATTTCACATCAGAATCAACATTCTGTACACTGACATCTCATGACCTCCAGTCTGGCTACTCTTTGACCTTCTTTTCCCCAGCAGCCTAGCCCATGAGGCCTGCCTCTGTCAGAGTCTGCCTCAAAGGTTATTATTCTTCCTGTGGCTTCCTCTCTTCTTCCCACCTTCTCCCAACCCCCATCCATACCACACACATTTCGCCAATTCTGTGTAGACTTGGCAGCCTATTCCACCCAGGTCCTTGTTATGTAACCAACCACCTACCCCTTTTTGGCAAGAGACACCCGACTCAGCAAGTTGCAACAAAGAGTGGAGTTAATTGGAACATGTGCTGTGCTCAAGTCTGCAACAAAAAAGGGCTGATAGACATCAGGAAAATACAACCATATGTAGATGTTTGCTTGCAAATCTTTGTATACATGGGAAGTGTTGTCTGCAACCCGGCTGCATTTGAATAAAATCCACTACCATTCTTCTCTCTCTTCCTCTCTACACCGCTCCACGTGTAATCTGCATGACTTGCTCTCTCATGCCTGCATGGCCCACTGATACAGACGGATACAAAGACCTGCGTGTGATGCTCCACGAGAGGAACTTTGCGTGACTTAGGCCTGGAACTCAGCCATGGCTAACACCTCCAGTGGACTTCCTTTCCATTTCTGGTTTTTGCAATACAGCCCATACCTTTTCTTGCTCTCTACCCCTATTTTTGTAGCCACTCTTATTAAACTTTAAGATATCTTCTGCTTACCCCTTAATTTTAAAATTTAAGTACAATTTATATAAAATGAAATGCATAGATGTTAAGGGTAGTTTCATGAGTTGTGACACATGTATGTACACCCATGTTAAATTATGCCCAGAGTCAAATCCATATCATTTTATTCACCCTATCCTGTTCCCTCTGTTCCTTTCCCCTCAATCCCTTTGCCTTGGAGACATGCATGATTTTGATTTCTGTCATAATAGAATAATGTTGCCTATTTTAGAACATTATATGCATTGGGTCTCACAGTCTGAACTATGTGGTACCTGACTTCTGTTGTTGTCCAACATAATGTTTTCAGAGCATATCCATATTATTCTTATGACAGAAGGAATATTTTATTGTAAACAGCATCCTATAAAAAGTTTGTTAAATATTGTAAAATATTTTGTAATTTTATTTTTAATTTTAAAATTGTTTAAAAAATTATAACAAATTTGTAAAATATTATAAAAAGAATCCTGTAAAAAAAAATTTGGACATGTTTTATGAGTTGTTTCTGTATAGATTATGGAAATAGCCTAACATCACAGCTGCCCTTGAGTATGACAAATGGTTGACCATCACTGTATGTCTGATGTAATCAGAAGGACTGTTTTCTGCTACACTGTTCTTCTGCTACCTCCCCACCCCAGGCTACTGGAATTCTCCAACCGTGGGCTGCCTGCCCATCCCAGAGTCTCAGGCTTCTGGATGTTCTTGGTCTACATCCCTGAACTTCAGAGCGGGGAGTGACCTCTATGTGCACTGAGATGGTTCACAGGCAGTGAGGCTAGGCTTGGATGCTTCAGTTGTTTTCCAGAGTCTAAAAGCTCTAGATATTCTCACTTGTAAAACAGTTACGCTACTAGAAGGCAGAATTTTTTAAGTACACATCGGGGTTCTGAAATAATCTGAGGGTTTTTTTTTTTTTTTTTTCCTAGAGTGGTTGGGAATGGCTTGGAAATGAACTTCATCTCTGAGTCTCTGAAAGTGTTGTTGTTTTTAATTAATTAATTTTTGGCCATGCCACAGGACATGTGAGATCTTAGTTGCCCAGCCAGGAAGCTGTGCCCGCTGCATTAGAAGTGCAGAGGCTTAACCACTGGACCACCAGGGAAGTCCCTGGAAGTGTATTTCAGATTGGATGTATTAGTATTTTCTTCTTTAGGTTGTGAGAAGCCCCAGGGTAGTTCTTTGCTTGAGTTGCTCCCTGAGAGATTCCTACAGCCCCACTGGCCTAGATGTTTTCATGATAAAAGCACGAGATCGTTATGTTAATACTAGTTAGTCTTCATTATGCTGCTTATCCCTTACAGATAATGGGCTGAGACTTTGTGTATATTACCTCATGTATAATCTTTCTAACACTCGAGTTATGTACTTTGAGTCCTGTTATCTTTCCCACTTGATAGCTGAGGAAACTAAGCGTTGAATAACTTGCCTACAGTTTCACAGCTAACAAGTGTGAGTCCGGATTGGATGTCCTGCCTCTCAAACACTCTACCCTGACATTCTACACCTGCTCTTCAAAGTATTGAACAGGTAATGCAGTGATATAGGGAGCTTCCCAGGTGGTTCAGTGGTACAGAGTCTGCCTACCAGACGTACAGGTTTGATCTCTGGGTCAGGAAGATCCCCTGGAGGAGGATATGGCAACCCACTCCAGTTTCCTTGCCTGGGAAACCCCATGGAGAGTCCCGTGGACTGTGGCAGACCATAGTCCATAGGGTCGCCAAGATTTGGACACGACTGAGCATGCACACACGGTGATACAGATGTATTTAGTATTGTATATTTTAATATGGAGCTTTCCCAGTTGCTCAGTGGTAAAGAATCTGTTTGAAATGCAGGAGACACAGGCGATGCAGGTTTGATCCCTGGGTCAGGAAGATCCCCTAGAGGAGAGCATGGCAACCCACTCCAGTATTCATGTCTGGAAAATTCCATGGACAGAGGAACCTGGTGGGCTACAGTCCAAGGGGCCTCAAAGAGTCGGATGTGGCTGAGCACAATACAGCATTTTAATATAATTCTGTAACTATTCAATATTAGGGGAAAGAATGGAAATGTGCCTCAAACTGGAGCCTCTAACCACGTCGGATTTGCTTCAATTAAGGGTCTCAGAATTTGTGAAAATTAACAAAATAATGTTTTGAAGATGGAGAGTTTGAGATAGGATTCCCTGACTTCGCTAGAGCAGTAGGCAGTGAAAAGAAAAAAACCCAGTCTGTCTCCTCATGCCTCTTACTCTCCTCTTTCAAATATTATTCTCTTGTCTAAGTCCAGGTTTAAAGAACATCGTTAATTGTTATCTTTTTTGTTTCTTTTTGTTTTTTAAACTTTTATTTTATATTGGAGTATAATTGATTAACAATGTTGTTAGTTTCAGGTAGACAACAGTGATTCGTACATATACATGTATCTATTCTTTTTCTCAAGTGGGCCTTAGGAAGCATCACTATGAACAGAGCTAGTGGAGGTGATGGAATTCAGCTGAGCTATTTCAAATCCTAAAAGATGATGCTGTGAAAGTGCTGCACTCAATATGCCAGCAACCTTGAAAAACACAGTGGCCACAGGACTCAAAAAGGTTGGTTTTCATTCCAGTCCTAAAGAAAGGCGATGCCAAAGAATGCTCAAACTGCCACACAATTTTGCACTCATCTCACACACTAGCAAAGTAATGCTGAAAATTCTCCAAGCAAGGCTTCAGCAATATATGAACTGAGGACTTCCAGATGTTCAAGCTGGATTTAGAAAGAGCAGAGGAACCAGAGATCAAATTGCCAACATCTGTTGGATTATAGAAAAAGCAAGAGAATTCCAGAAAAACATCTGTTTTGTTGACTGCGTCAAAGCCTTTGACTGTGTAGATCACAGCAAACTGGAAGATTCTTAGAGAGATGGAAATACCAGGTCACCTTACTCGCCTCCTAAGAAATCTGTATGTAGGTCAAGAAGCAGCAGTTAGAACTGGACATGGAACAATGGACTGGTTCCAAATTGGGAAAGGAGTAGGTCAAGGCTGTAAATTGTCACCCTGCTTATTTAACTTATGTGCAGAGTACATTATGTGAAATGCCAGACTGGATGAATCACAAGCTGGAATCAAGATTGCAGGGAGAAATATCAATAACCTCAGATATGAATATGACACCACCCTTATGGCAGAAAGCAAAGAGGAACTAAAGAGCCTCTTGATGAAGGTGAAAGAGGAGAGTGAAAAAGCTGGCTTAAAACTCAGCATTCCAAAAACAAGATCATGGCATCTGTTCCCATTACTTCATGGCAAAGAGATGGGGAAACAATGGAAACAGTGAGAGACTTTATTTTCTTGGGCTCTAAAATCACTGCAGATGGTGACTGCAGCCATGAAATTAAAAGATGCTTGCTTCTTGGAAGAAAAGCTATGACCAACCTAGATAGCATATTAAAAACTAGAGACATCACTTTGCCAACAAAGGTCCATATACTCAAAGCCATGGTTTTTCCAGTAGTCATGTATGGATGTGGTAGTTTCACCATAAAGAAAGCTGAGTGCTAAAGAATTGATGCTTTTGAACTGTGGTGTTGGAGAAGACTCTTAATAGTTTCCTGGACAGCAAGGAGATCCAGCTAGTCCTTCCTAAAGGAAATCAGTCCTGAACATTCATTCAAGGAATGATGCTGAAACTGAAGCTCCAATATTTGGCCACCTGATGTGAAGAACTGACTCATTAAAAAAGGCCCTGATGCTTTGAAAAATTGAAGGCAGAGGGAGAAGGGGACGTCAGAGGATGAGATGGTTGGATGGCATTACCGACTTGATGGACATCTGAGTTTGAGCAGACTCTGGGAGTTGGTAATTGACAGACAAGCCTGGTGTGCTGCAGTTCATGGGGTCTCGAAGAGTCGGACATGACCGAAGGACTGAACTGAGCTGAACTGATTCTTCTTCTCAGTTAGTTTGTTAATGAGTTTTGAGCAGAGTTCCCTTTGCTATACAGTAGGTCCTTATTGGTTATCCATTTTCAATATAGCACACTGCTCTAATTACTATCTGTTTAGTTTTGACTGTGATGCACAGACAAGGACTTTTGACATTCTTATACCTGTTGAAGAGTTTACCGAAGAGACTGCCATGACAGTTAGTAAGATTCCTTTTGAATGAATGAATTCAGCATCCTTGTGAAGGCTGAGATTAACGATGTTAAAGACTTGCTCTAAAGCACGGAAGGTGGAGAAGTTAGGTGCTCATTTTTTAAGTCTGCTTCTCAAATGGGTCTTAGTTTCCTTCAAACTGACGAGAATGAGACAACGCAAAATAAAATGCTTAAATCAGTACTAGCCAAAAGAAAAGAAAGAGGAAAGAGCAAAGAAAAGAAACCTGCTCAAAGCAGCAGTGACCATTTGCTCAGTCTGGGAAAGGTCACTCTGGGAAAGAGGATGACCTCTAGAAAGTGGCTTCCCTCTTTTCTTGAGGGTCACTGGTTTTGATACATGGTAGTTGATGTGTGTTATTTATTTACTCTCGCTTCTGTATCTCGCTTGATACTCTTAGGCTGAGATTTTATGTTAACTGTTTTATGCCACTAATTACACATTGCCTTTCATGTTTGTTTTTATTAGTTTAAAGGATACATTGTGATTTTCTGTAAACATAGGGCACAGGCTTAAAGGAAAGAGGAATGTTTTTAGAGACTTTGGGATTATTTAGAATCCCAGTGACTATCACTGACTTAATGTATCTAGACTGAATTTGGTGTCTGTTCCTTTTTTTTTTTTTTTTCCCCTGTGAATAACCATAATGATTAAGATAGTGAAAAGAATTTGCAGCTTTAATTTGAAGCTTTGGTGCCTGGGAAAGTTTATATTCAACTCTTGGTACTGTCAAAAAAAGAGAATCTTTCTCAATAGTAATCTTATAATCAAAATACATTTAAGGTACATGGAACTTTAACATTGAATGATTTAACCCTTTTATTTCTTGGTTCATGGTGCGATGACTTGAGGGGCCACGTGAGGTTATTCCAGACACTGGGATTCTCTTCCCAGTTCTGCTCCTGACTCTAGGGAGAGTGACAGTCACTCAGTCTAGGGAAGTTGGCAGTGAAAACCTGGGATATCTTTTGATTCTGATGCAGGTAGGAGAGTTTGATGTCATTGTGGAAAAGCAGAATAGAAATAAAAGGTGTATCAAGGAGTGTTGCTGCAAACCTGTGAATCTCTGCTTTGACTAAGCTCATCAGAAAGTTCTCATAAGCTTTTTTCTGGATGTTTTCCCGGTGTTACGTGTAAGTATCCATATTCATGGTTATCTCTGGAAGTTCAGAGTGTAAGGAGAACTCCAGGTTTTAAAAATTGGCTCCTTACTGATACTGTTCTTGAGGAAAATGAGCTAAATAAAGCTATTTCTTTTCCTAAACATAAGATACAGAATCTTAAACCATGCTGAGGGAGATCAATTTTGGTGCAGCTCTAGAGGCATGTGCTTGTCCCATTGACCCCAGAAGAAGCTAAAACTGATGATTTAATATCTACTACCCATATTCATAAATATAAAGAAATGTAAGTAATGATTGCTGCTCTTAACATGCTTAGCGTATTAGATCTCCATGATGTTTGTGCATGAAAAGATAGGTAAAGCTAAGAATTCCAGAATTAAAAAATGGGGGGACCTCAGATAATGCTACTGAACATATTAATATAACAAGCGCAGTTAGAGTTGAATCTTTGGAAATGTGTATGTACTCATCTTTCTCTCAGTTTCCCCCAGATAATTAAAATATACAGCCAGCCTGAATTCTAGAATTAAAAAATGGAGGGACCTCAGATAATGCTACCAAACATATTAATATAACAAGTACAGTTAGAGTTGAATCTTTGGAGATGGGTATGTACTATCTTTCTTTCAGTTTCCCCCAGATGATTAAAATATACAGCTAGCCTGAGACCACTAATGCAGATTCTCAACCCATCTGTCTCATTTACATATGAGGTCAACGAGATTCATAGAAGGTAAAATTATTCTATGAGATTAAATAACAATTAAATTATTTGTGACCAGGTATGGGAATTCAGGTCTTCCAGGTTTGGATCTGAGTTTTTCTCAGCACTCTATATCTGGTATGTGTGTGTTAGTCACTCACTTGTGTCCAACTCCTTGGGACCCCACGGACTGTAGCCTCCCAGGCTCTTCTGTCCAGGCAAAAATACTGGAGTGCGTTGCCATTTCCTTCTCCATATATCTTCCCAACCCAGGGATCGAACCTGTGTCTCCTGCATCGGCTAGCTGGTTCTTTACCCGTGAGTCACCTGGGAAGCCCCAGGCCTCTTTCTAAAATGGTAATAATGGTTCAATTTAGTGAGTACTTATTATGATGGAGACTTTGTCTCAAGAGCTTTACATAGGTTGTTTCCCTAAGATATTCCTGTTTCATAAACGAGGAAGCAGGCCCAAAGAGGTTAAGGAACTTGCCTGTTCCTACAGAGCAAGAGCAAGTGGAGGATTAGAATTGGAGCCCTGCAGTTTGATTCCTGCATAGTGGCTCTTGAGCGACTTAGGTGTACCTTCCCCAAAAGACTTCGCTGATTACTTCTCATTCCAAAAGAGAAGTTTTGTGTAGACAGTTGAAGCCATGGGAACTCTCAACCACATTTTGAAAGCCAAAATTAAAACAAAAAATGTGGCCCCCAAGGCACTCACTGTTTCCCTTCCCTGTTTCTCGAATCCTAAGAAAGCGTGGGATATTAGTGATGACAGTCTTTCTACTGCCAAATGGACCGTTGGCAGCTGGCTGTAGATTTGCCTCAAAGATTTTGTGATGAGAGAAGTAAAAGAAAAAGTTTAGTGAGGTAGAGGCTGTGAGTGGGGTGGTCATTGGTTTTGTAGTGTGGTTCCGGTTGTTTTATCAGTGATGAAAAAAATCAGGAAAGCTATATGGTGAATCGAATATGTTAAAATATGCACTCTACCTTTTGAGGAAAAGTTCAGCTGTGGGTGGCACTAAGTACTATCATGGAGAAAAAGCCTCAGATTTTCTTAGGTTAGAATCGGAAGCCATTGTGGTGTTGCCTAAAAGCAACAGTTAACAAAGCGGGATGCTCTGCAGACTTGTCGAATATTTAGAGGTGGTGTTTTCTTTCTCCTGTTTATTGAAAACCAAACAAAACACCTTTGTGCACTCGTTTTCAGGTATCAAAGTAAAAATCTTCGAAACTTGTATCAGATATCATTTCAAGCTCAGAATAGGGAAGTGGAAACAGTGTGTCGGCAAGGTAATATTTTTGTTAACATGTCAGATGAGTGTTTTAGAAGTAGGGTCACTGTTTAGTTTGGCTTATGAACATGATGGTAAGCTCACGATGAGTAGGTGGAAATCAGATGATAAATGTTGCTTAGTAACTTGCTGCAGTGTGTGTTTACTTGTTATGGAGAACAATCTTTAACCAGTAAGTTGGTTGATGTTAGTTGGTGACTTTTAAATTTTAACAGCAAACCAAAAATGATCATTCCATTAGATAACACCACTTTACAGACTATTACTATTATTTTTTTGTCTTGCTCCAAAACACAACTTAAGGTAGTTATGTTTTTATAGGCAGTACTTAATTTAATCCTTATATCTCCATTGAAATGTTGTGGTTATTTGGGCTGAATTGCTGTATGACAGAATTTTTAGAAATCTTGGCTAGGGACCCACTGATTTCAAGCACTTTTGTGATAATGGGCATCTTTAGCCTGACAAATTACTTAACTTGCATCTTAGTTCCTTTTTTAATTCAGAAATTTTTAGTGATAAGATTAGGTTATTACAATTTGAAACTGTTTAAACTAAAAAACCAAAGTTAAATGGAGGCAACAGATTGGTATAGTAAGCAGTTTCATGATGGTAACAAGGGTTCATTGTAAGATATCTGGGACAGTAGCTTAGGAAATTCATGTGATGTGGATTTTTAAATTTCCCAGGCACTAGAGAGGAAAGTTTCTTTAAAGGGAGAAGAGACTTCTCATCCACTTGAGCACTTGCTGTCTTTCACAGTTTAATATCTTGAAGATTCTTTAATCTTCCCACTGATTTGGGGGGAATGATTTGCAACCTGAAGTATTTTGAAAAATACTCAAATAATGTCAAGAGTATGACTGTGTGTATCTTTGTATTATAATAGGAAAGTTTAAAAAGCAATCAATGGGCTTTAAATATTTCTGGTAATTGACTTCTACAACATAGACCAGACCCTTTATTCTCTGTAGCTTTCCAGTAGTTATTGTATCCATTGATCCTCATGTGTTTCTCCATGAACATAACTTATTCTGAGGGCCAGGTTTCCTTTTTTCTATTCTGACATGCCTGTGAATGTTCCGATGATAATATTTCAACTTTTTCTAAGGCAGTGTACTTACTGCTTGTTGAATGCTTACAGTATTTCTCTGAAGTAACAGGATTATAATATTAGTTTTCTCCTGAGATCTCAACCCCCTGAAAGGTATGATGTCATAAAACTAAAAGGGATATAGCTAGGTCCTCGTTGCAGGTATTGTGATGCCTACTTTGGACTCTTCACCAGCTATATTATTAAGCTTGACCTGAAGTTCACATATTTGATGCCTCTTGTCGGGATTTTCTTGAAGGACTACAGGGTTGTTAAAAAAAAAAAAACAACCTCTTTCAAAGCTCATGCCTCAAATTCGTGCTTGATTCACAGCATGCCAGGCTTCACAGTTTCTTGCATAAATTTGGGAAAATTTTCTACGAGTTTGCTTAGCCTAACAGAGTGACCTCTTGATGAAATTTTATAATTTGAAATGTTAAACACAGAATAAAAATAGGGAGACTCTGCTTTCTGAAGAAGCTATTAACCTGTTAATGAAAAATTAGTTGAAAACTAGTAGTTAATAATTTCCATTTTGTAACATGAAATGGTTGTTTTGAACGCATATTCCCTCATGTGTTTTGTTAAACATTGTAAATGTATCTAAATTTGATAAGCTTTAATGCATTTGTATTGAATACAATGTGTTTAAATGTCTGGATAAGGAATGTGTTTGGAATGATGGTTGGAGTTTAGAAAGGGAGAGAATATGAGAATATTCAATCTGTTTTTGAATATTTGGTCTCCTGATTTCATGTAGCATAACCAATGCACTTATTTTACTTGCAACTGTTAAACACTTGGTTTCTGTAGTCTGTTGACATAGTGTTCTTTTTTTTTTCCTTGACTTTCTTAACCAGAAATGTGGTTTGGCAAAGTTAAGGGCATAAGTGTATCACATAATTCCGTGGCCTCTGTTTTTTATGGAAAGCATGCCTATATTGTTGCTTTAATTAATAATTATTAGAAGCAGTATATTGGAAATGGATTCATTTATCTGCACAAACTAGTCTTTCTTTAAAGAAAAAAAAATGCCTTTAGACTGTTACTAGCAGGGGCAAAATATAATTCACCTTTTACATTTTTACCCCTGCCTTTTAACATGCGATGCCCTGGGCCTCAGTTTTGTTATTGCTGTTACAGGGAAATAAATAATTTTGATGCATAGTTAAATAAGAAACTCTTAACAGATAAAGGTAATAGAGAAGTGAATACAGTAATAACATTCAACAGTGATGCACTGAGATTGTAATGACTTCTTACAACTTGAAATCAATCTTGAAATATATGTTAGACCTATGACTAAAAAATAAATAGGACGCAGGGTGAACTTTTGTTGTTTTTTAGATGTTTATATTATAGTTCAAGCTAATTACTAAAATTAGTGTTAGAATAAAATGGTCATGATTTGCTCCAATATTAACAGAGGCCAATAACAGCATTTCCGTGAACATGAATTTTCATTATTTCTGTTACTTGAAGTAAAATGTGTTTTTGATGAAGTGTCTTCTGAAGTGTCATCTCAGAGTATTTTCCTAACTTTTGTTTTTGTAAAAATATGTACAGTATTTTTTTCCATAACTTCAAAACTTTTCAAGTTAGCTTTGAGGAAAGTTTTTCAAGGGAAAATTGCCTGTTACATACAACATGCTTTTCACTCCTTTTTTTTGTGAGAGCTTATTAAACCTCATACTTTGTAAATATCTTATACTTTCATGTCAATAATAACTGGATCATTATCCTTAGGTTACATTGCCATTCTAGACATCATTAATGTCTGGTTATTTTTAACTTTTGAAATTAATTGTTATCATTGTGTTTAGATATTAAATTCCCTACTGAGAATCATAAATCATATCCAGTGGTCTTAGATGGGGCAATTTATGGGAATTTAAAATAGAATCAATTTTATTTATCTAAAATAAATAGAGAAAGAAAAATATTTTAAAATTGGATTTTCTCATTCTTTTCAGAGTTTACTTACCATTGTTCGGCATATTTCAATAAATAAAATAGTTCATTCTTCTTTTTCTTTTAAAGTGTATCTTTTTCTGGGAGTATAGTTTATGAGTATGGTATGGTGCCACGTGTAACAATGCACCCTGCATATAAGGGTTTCTAATGTAATTAGAGACATACTTCAGAAGTGCAGGTGAGAACCTAAGTGTGGAGAATTCATGCATTGGAAAGATCCTTGTTACATTAAGATTTTTAGCTTCTTAGTCTATTAACATTTCTTAAGTCTTAACATTCTTAAGGTTGGCATGGTCATGAGAATAACCTACTTTTAAAAAATACAAAATTAATTGGTTCTCTTCTTACTTCCAAGTTTTTTATTTTATACGATAGTCAGTAGAACTAGAGTTGCCTTCAGTTTTTAAAAGTACTGTTGATGGGTTTCATTTGAGTCAATTTAGAAACAACTTTGATGACAAAGAGTTTGCATGTGGGTTTTTTTTTAATATTTTCATCCACATGCACTTGGTTTCATTTGCGATAGGAAATGGAAATAACAAGACGCTCTTAGAAAATCTTGTTTCTGTAGACGACTCAACTTGGCGAGAAACCACGAGGCAGTGGAACTATCACGAGAAAGCTTGTTCCTACAAGACTCTCAGACTGATTACCAGACCAACGAAGTTCCCAGAAATTTAGCTTCAAGCAATCTCTTAAAACTTAGGAAGCAAATCCAGTCTTGCTCATAGTCACCCATTGCTAATTATAGTAACTTTTAATGTCCCAGTCTAGTGTGAAAGTCAATGTAAATAAGTCAGTATACGATTTTTACGTGTTCCCTCTAAAATATATTCTTGGTAGACACTTAAGATCTGTGTATTTCACTATATGTAAATTATACCACAACATCCCTAACACTTTGAACCTATGTATTTTTTTTTCCCCTTACCTGATATATGTTGTTCACCTTTGATGTAACCAATAACTATGTTCTTTTTTTCTTTTAATCTTGTACCATTTGTTTCTTAAAATTTCTAGTAGCTAGGAAACTCTCCTGCCTGTTCGACTCTGCATGTGTGTTAGATGCTTAATTGCTTGTAGATGTCTTCAAAATGCATGAGGCAACTTCCTTTTTAAAAAGCTTCTATGTGTTTTATATGTGTGTGTGTGTAAATGTACATTGTGTTTTGGGTAATAGTGTATGTTTTATGAATGTATATAAGCATGTGTGTATGTATTTGGGGTAACCTAGAAATCTAGTTATGACTTTGAGCACTTGAAATGAGTGTGACAAAGCCCAAGGTTATTGTGTAAGTTGTGATTTAAATCACACCCTGGGTTATTTTGGGGGGTTAGAGCCATTCATTTAACGCAGGCAGGCCTTCTCTGGTAGAGGCTTGCCCCAGCACGTCCTGAGCGGATGGCTGTAGTATCAGGTGAACATCACAACTTTAACTGCTGTGTTTACACTGGATGAGGGCTTGCTGAGGCTCTCCCTGCATCTCTCCCATAATTGCAGCTTCATTTTAGGTCTGAATACATGGACACTAAGGAGCACTTTCCTTTTAAAGATTGCTTGTCCGTTAGGCTCCTTAAGAAGCTTATTCTTTTGCGTCATTTTCTGTAAGGGTTCATACAAAGGCTTGGTGCTGAGTAATTTTGAACATGAAATTAACTCTGTGGCCTTTCATGTGCCTAATGAAAGCCATAAGGGTATGATAAGAAAAAAAAATGGAGAAAAAAATTTGCTCCTTTCTAGACAGCCAGAAGAAAAAAAGTCAGAGCAGTTGTCTTTGAACCAGGGAAGGATTTATTCTTAAGGTCCTCCAACCTGTTTTTCCCATTAGCTAGGAAAGCACTGCTGGGGCTTTTAAATTAAAAAAAAAAAAATTATCATGAAATAATTATAGAACAAATGATTTAAGATTGTATCCAGGTTTTGCATCAACACCCTTTAGTTGACTAATTAAATAAAGGCTGTAGCTTCAAATAACATCCCACCTGTTTGGCTTGTGTGAGGCTCTGGCATGACAGAATTGCAGTAGCTTGGCTAAAAAAAAGAAAGAAAAAGCAAAGTAACCCAGAAACCCTTCATTTCCCTTTAGCTATTTTTTGGGTATTCTTTGGAATTGGAATCTATTACTGCATTCTTCTTTCAGCCATGCTTCTTAGAAGCGTATAGACATGTATTTTAGACATTAGACTTAAGAAAACTTCATTTAAAACATGCACTTTCCTGAACAGTAAACCGCAACTGGTCAGACATTCTTATTTTTTGTTTTAGTAGCTTTTTTTCCCTGTAGATACTTCTGCTGTGTTTCGATTTTTATGACCAACTTGCCAATATAATTTCAAGTTTTAATTTTGTCTTTGGGTGTGCTGGTTCACGTATCCTAACAGACTCCATACTCTGAAATTCTGGAGTGGTCCAAGGAACATTCTTAAGATTATTTTGCTATTTCCTTTGTGTAAATTTTGAGTATCCTTTCATCTTAAGTTTAAATTGCTCCCAGTCTCTCAATATTAAAAAAAAAAAACCTAACCGCCACCGTACAATGTATCTCTTTTTTGCTCTTCTCCTCACTAGATGGGAGTCCTTTTGTTTCTTTTACTCTCTTTCACCCCCAATCCCTTACCCCTTGTCACCTAGAGTATATGAAGTTTCATTAATGATCTTTTAAATGAGCACTTTTGCTTTCTCCCCTGTACTGAAGAAACCTATCCTTGAAACAAGGTTATGGCACTTAGGCAGCCCTTTCTAAAAAAGTCCTATGACTTATCTGTTCAGTTTCTTTATTATATGATTTTGTCCAAAAATATATTTAGCTTGTTGGAGTCTCTAATGAGAGTTGGCTAAGAACTTATGTAGTAGAATTGTTCTTCCCATTTTGAAATATATAACTGCAAATTGTATCCTGTGCATAAACACAAAAACCTGCAGTATTTATTCAGACTCTGACCTAGTCACTAATTTTTTTAACTGTTCTCAGTTAAACTGTATAGTCTCACAATATTTTAACATAGAGACTGTGCTTATTAAAATAAAATGCGTGCTTTATCTAAGTATACAAAAGTATTATAGAATATTAAACTAGTTAGAGCTTGTGGCACATTGGCTAATCAGTTTTACATGATAGAGACCAAGGGAAAAAAAGGCATGAAATTGTAAAGCAAATAAAATTAATTAGTAACTTCCACAAACAAGTATGTTTATGCAAGAGCATTGTTACCTACCAATGTTTAGGATAATTTCTGGATCAAGATAATTTATGGTGGTGCCTTTCAAGGAGCCCAATTATCTTGTAACTAATATAACATGGGATAAAATTAGTCCCTTTTTAACTACAATGAGAAAATTCAAGAGCCTTGGCTTCATAGACTAAATATATGAGTAGACAAATCGCTGAAAGGGTGCAGCAGAATAAGAGAAATTGCTACAGATACTCCAGGTTACAGTGTTTGTTATTAAACATTGGTCACTGTGAAAATACGGTTTCCATATGGGATATGCTATATGTAATTTATGCAGACCACGCTAGTAACAGAGACTCTACCAAGTTGGCACTGAACCCAAACTATTGATATAATGGACTGTGTAAGGAAATTGCTGGTATATTTTGGGGTTGGGTTGAAAAGAAAAGACATTTATTAGTGTGATATTCTCCCCACACTCCCCCGCCACCCTGTGTAGTTCATGCTACTGCTGGAGGCAGATTCTTAGACTCAACCTTGGCGTTTAAGAATGAAATAGTTGAAAGTTTACGTATAGGATAATGTTGGTAACTAAGTGGCAATAATCCTCAAGTTAGATTTTTTTTGAGTGCACTACTTTTAATACTATAATCATATTTAGTTTACCTGTTTATCACTAGGTAGATACTCATATTTCATGAGACTACTTATAACAACTGTCTTTGGAGAAAATTGGGAAAATAATAAGAGCTGAGGAAACCCTTAAATAAAAATGTTTTAAGTAGGGAAGACTAGTGGAGTACTAGACACACATCGACATTTCTGGAAAAGAAAGGTGCTGTTTTTGTCATGTCTGTTCCGTGTGCGTGGTGGGTAAATTGGAAGTGGAGAGTATAGTTTATATAAATAGTTGTAGGTAGTTCAAAAGCCAAGATGAGCAGAGGAGTCCTGTTGTGGAACAACCTCTGTTTAGGGGAGAAATCTAATTAGAAATCACCTATGTTTATGTAAGCATGATGAGAAAAAAATTGGGCAGCATAGTTTGGTAAATAGCACTAGTACATTTACGTGGGTTGTGACACTTTATTCTCTACCTAATCGCTTACAAGCAGGCCTAAGTTTTGCATGTGATTAAAAAAAAAAGCAAACAGTTTTATTATATTTGCCACCCACTGACATTCTGACTTTGGAATGTATTTTCGGTAATTCGGGACAGATTAAATGAAGACTTCTCTTTTAAATCTTGATATTAGGTGTTTTCCTTGTTTTATGGTTCTTGTTCCAGGCATCACACAAACAGCCTTTAGTTTGCAAACTGCTATGGACTTGGATTTGTGTAGATATATTATTGTGATGGTGTTGTGATATACCATATTTCAAAATACTTCAGTAATTGTTAGGCAGTTCAGAACAATGAAGATGGAAAATATCCCAGAAAATAGTGATATCATATAAAACTACTGAATACTTTTAGTTGGTAACAAACAATGAATATATTGGAGTGGAAATAATTGTGAAGTAGAGCACTACAAAAAATATTGTTTGACGTAGTTGGAGATAGAACTTTTATGGTTAGAAATTATTTTTTAAGAGGTTCTTCTTGAGTAGAAAAGAAACTGAGATTTTAGTGAGGCTTCAGAATAGGCAGAATGAAACAGTATAATAGAGTTTGATCTGTTGTCTTCCTCGTTAAGGCTCACTAATACTTTCATATATGCCCTTGTTCATCCCTGCACTGGGACAGAACCTAGTTTTCTACTTTTGTTCTTTGATATAGGGCCCTAGTACTTCAGTAAATAGAGAGCTGTACCTTCTCAGACATCTAAACAATGGCAGTAATCTATAACTGCTATTCGTTATGTTGCAGAGGCAAATTGCGCAGAAAATTAGGGATAATTTTAAAAAGATGAAATACAGGTGGCTCATCTAAAACAGACTCCAATTAAAACCACATTGTATTGAATAGAGCCTGCTTTAGATAGACTCCTCTTCATGCTAAATACGAATGAAGCAACCATTTTAGATATAATAGCTGGTATCTGGATTTTAATATGATCAGTTCTCATGCTTCAGGGCCCAGATAGTACCAGCTGGGATTAAGAAACCTGCCCTGCTATAAAACTCGATTATATTGTTTTCCCCAAGGATATTGTGTAAGAAATTATTGAGAAAGTGGCTTTTATGGGGTATAGACTTTTGCATAAAAGTTGGTGCTGAAATTTGACTGGTATCAGAATTTGCATCACAATATTTTATCTGATACTTTATGAATTAAATGCATGAAATTAGGCCCTGGGATTGTGTCCAGCCAAAGACAGGGCAGCTGGTCCCCAACATAATGGGTGAACAAAGGTGTGCTGCTGCTGCTGCTGCTGCTAGGTCACTTCAGTCGTGTCCGACTCTGTGCGACCCCATAGACAGCAGCCCACCCGGCTCTGCTGTCCCTGGGATTCTCCAGGCAAGAACACTGGAGTGGGTTGCCATTTCCTTCTCCAGTGCATGAAAGTGAAAAGTGAAAGTGAAGTCACTCAGTCGTGTCTGACTCTTCACAACCCCATGGACTGCCGCCCACCAGACTCCTCTGTCCATGGGATTTTCCAGGCTAGAGTACTGGAGTGGGTTGCCAGAAGGTTAAGTAAATAAGTAAGTGAAGTTGCTCAGTCGTGTCCAACTCTGAGCGACCCCATGGACTGCAGCCCACCAGGCTCCTCCGTCCTTGGGATTTTCCAGGCAAGAGTACTGGAGTGGGGTGCCATTGCCTCCTCTGAACAAAGGTGTGGTTTAGACCTAAGTGTACACTCTCTGTGTTGTGTACGCTGTGTTGTGGCTTATGCCAAGTGTTATACCTGTTAACCTTACCAAGAGAGTAAATTTTCCAAGGTTTGGTTGGTCCGATATGCTAACACCTGCCATTAGTAGCGACTTGACAAATTGTTCTCTTTAATTATGATTTTATCAGTTTGAATGAGATCAGCAAAATGATTTGGGAATATTGTGCTTTCACATATGCAGATTATTTATTTATTTTTGTTACATTAGTCTTGTCTTTCAGCCTCTGAAAGACATAGAGGGCCATGACAGTTTTATTTATTTTTCTTTTCAAGAAATTATTAGTGAATGAGGTATCTAGGGAAATAAATTGCTTGAGAGATAAGAAGCAGGGCTGTTTATTCCAGAGTTTCCGGTGCCTGAAACAGTGCCTGGCACATGGGAAGTGTTGCTTTATTGAAGTCTCCCTTCTGCAAGATGACAGTTAGTTCTGACTCATGGGGATTGGCGCTAAGAGCTGCAGCAGTTCTCGCTGTTTGTTTAGAAGATGGGAACTCAGAACCCCTTCAGAGGGACAGGCAAGATCTGCTGTGGTTGGACCCTGCCTCCTTGTTCCGCCGCCACTCTTGTCTGTTCATGCCTCAGTCTTCCTGCCCCAGCAGCACAGATCAGCTTGGACTTTTCTGATCCTGTGCTATTTCTCATTGCCTAGCTTTCTCCTACATTGACCCTCTTTCTTCCCTTTTCTCATCCTGCATGGTTGGCTGCTAAACTTGTTTATAATTATGTTTTCATCTTGTATTGGCACATAGTTGATTTACAGTGCTGTGTGAGCTTCAGGTGTACATACAGTGATTCAGTTATACATATATATATATATATTCACTCTTTCTCAGACTCTTTTCCCATGTAGGTTAATACAGAATATTGAATACTGTTTCCTGTGCTATACAGAAGGTCCTTGTTGATTATCTGTTTTATGTATAATAGTGTGTATAGGTAAATCCCAGAATCCTAATTTATCCCACCTTTCCCCCTTGGTAACCAGAACTTTGTTTCTGAAGCCTGTGACTCTATTTCTGTTTTGTAAATAAGTTCAGTTGCATCATTTTTTTTTTTTGATTCCGCATAAAAGTGATGTCATGTGATATTCATCTTTCTCTGCCTGACTTCACTTAATGTGATCATCTCTAGGTCTGTCCATGTTGCTGCAAATGACATGGTTTCATTCTTTTTTATGGCTAATACTCCACATCATTATTCATTCCTCTGTTGATGGACATTTAGTTTGCTTCCACAGCTCACTTATTGTAAACAGTGCTTCAGTGAACCCTGGGGTGCATGTATCTTTTCAAGTTATGGTTTTCTGCTTTTCTCCTGAAGTCTTCTCAGAACCCCAGTGAGTAAGGGCCACTGTTCTGTTTCCTAAAGTGCTCACTGGATTTCTGCTGCTCATCTCTACAGTATGTTAACATTTTGTATATTTTCTCCTGAAGTAGGCCTTTTCTGACATCAAGAAATTTTTAGCAGCCTTTTGTTCAAACCTGAACATGGGCACAATGCTCAGCCATGATCGTTGGTCAATACTTGCCCAGTGAGTGTCCATGCCAGCCCTCTCAGAATTCATAGAATGAATGAAAAACTTGGAATGTGTCTTTAACAATAAATCCAGTTACTGGGTTTGGTTCTAAGTCCTTTATTACAAGAGTACTGTTGTTAATTAGTTATTTCTGCCATGTTTCAACTTGGATAAGCATATCTTACAGATTTGCTCTGTTGAGTGCATGCTGGTATAGTATCATACATGAGCAAGGACCCTGGATTTTGTTCTAAGAGAGCTGTTCTATGTATGGAAAGAATGGCACTTCAGGAGTGGGCGGGCATGGACTTCCATTCTATGGGAGTGCTTTGGCAATTACAAGTGCCATTGAAAATTATTTTTATTAGAAAGGTGAAGATTTAGATCTAGGTTTATTAATTTTATAAGTTTGAATAAACAAAGGGTAGTTTGTAGCTTATATTATGAGAGTTTACTTTTTGAAAATTGGGGAAAGGCATAAGTAAATTCTGGAGAATGAAATGGCAACCCACTCTAATGTTCTTACCTGGGAAATCCCAAGGACAGAGGAGCCTGGCGGTCCACAGTCCATGGGGTTGAAGAAGATTTGGACATGGCTTAGCAACTAAACAAACAATAAATAAATTCAATACTAGTCTTCCTATTTTACCAAAAAAAAAAAAAGAGAGAGAGAAACAAATTTTAAATGTAGTTTTTAAAAGAATTAATTCAATTTTTGATTTTGAGAAAAGCTTGACATTTTTCAAAGTACTTAAGCTTTGTAGTATAATTACTAGTCAAGACTAGAAATCTAGTTACTAGAGTTCTTAAAAATCAAATTTATCACACAGAGGGAACCCCTGTAAACTTATTTTTTTTCACGTGTAATTTATATACGTTAAATAAAATTTAGGAAATGGAACTTTATTAATAAAACCATTTGCTTTACCAATGGTACTGTCCACAGAGGAGTTAATAATTTTAGAATATTTTCTTACCTCTTCTTTCTCTTGTATTCATTTCAAAAATAAAAGTAGGGTTATCCTGTGTGTACTGCTTCATAAACTGCATTTTTGATTATTTGTCTGTTGTAATTTTCCAGCTGTGAAATTAATCACTGTGGTTTTTAATGATTTTTTAGTAGTTTTACCGTAATTTGGGTTTACCTGTGTCTGTTCTTTCTTCACTCTGAAATTTCATAATCCAGTTTTGGTTGGGAATGTTCTTTTTTTGATATGGACTAAGTGCTGCAGACTTGTCATTATTTTTTATTTGAATACTCTCTCATTTATCAGTATCTTATTTTTCAAATCCATGCTTTCATGAGCACGTGAAGTCTTACTCTTTGTGCCTGACTCCAAGTCCGTTGTTCGCTCTTTCCTCCTGGTGTCAGTGCTCTCAACACCGTCCCGTCTGCCTGACTTGATCCAACCACAGGGATGGATGTGACTTCTGGACTGACCCCAAGCACTTGCCTTTGTCCGGCCCAACCCTGAACGCACCCAAACGCTCACAGCAAAACTCACTTAGGAAGCATTTAAACCACGAGGGTCAAGGTTTCCTCTGTTCATGGAGTGAATCTTCTGACCCTTCTCTAAGTGTCATATTGATATCTTAGAACTGTGGTAGAAACAGAAAAGGCATGTGAATATGACTTTGGGATGAGGTTTTTGCTGAATGAAGCATCTTGACAACATAAGCTTAGAGCAATGTGTTTGGCTAAATTAAGCAATAAAGGACAATATCAAAGGCAGACCTTCCCTGTTAGTCCTTACATGTGACTTCCTTATATTTAAAATGCTTGTCCAAACAAAAAGTCATTTCACTATTTTTTTCCCCTTGATTGAAACTTTGGCAAAGCCAAGAATGACAACTCTTAAGTCTTTTTCTCAGAGAAAACCTGATGAGATGGTTCTTAGACACTGCGTAAGAGCTACTGTTCACTTAATAATGTTCGTAAAATTTTATTAGCTATTGCCTTCACATGCTCTAAAGGTTAAAAAAAAAAACGTACCATTTCCACTTACATTTTAGACTAATGCTGCTGGACTTTCTTTCCCTTTAACAGTCATGTTTATCCATTTGAATGTTGTTTCACAGAAAGGAAAAGTGCGTTTGTATAAAAATATCTAGGGCTTGCCAGGGAATTTTTTTTCAGAATGCTCTGTGGTTATAAATGAAGCTTATTGTTGTGTAAACGGCAGGTTTGAATTTTTGTAGTAGCTCGTGGCCTGAGTTGATTATCTGTGAATTGTCTGATATGTGTGTTTTGTGTGGTTCATTCCTGAGCCCGTCTGGAAGTAGCTGGATCTGGTGCAGTGCTTGTCTCTATGTCTCACGCCCCGTACTTAGATCCCCGGATAGACACAATCATTAGTCTAAGACAGGGCCCCAAAGAGGCACATGGGTGGGTGGATGTGGGAAAGAGACGTACTCCTTTTATCATCCTCTGGAGGCATTCCACTTGACACAGTGACAACACTTTTGAAAAAGCTGAAGTTCTTTGAATTTGTGGGTCTTCTCTTTCCCTCTGAATTTCCCAAAACTTTCTCCAGACAAGATGGCTGGCACATCCTGAGGACAGAGCAGAGACACAGAACAGAGAGACAAAGCCGCCCTGAGAAGGCAGACACACTTCTATTGCTTGTGGTTTTTCAGCGCAGCTGCTTTCAGATGGGCCGGCTTGTTCTATGCTGGTTCCGCTGCCAGAGCAAGACTGTCACACAGCTGGTAGTACTTACTGTACTTGCGGGAAAGTATGTGATTCATTAGTTGGAACCGTATGTTTTTCACCAGTTCTGGTCATGTTTTTGTTAGGATGTGGTAAAAACATAAGCAGGGGGTGAAGGGACAATGGAAGCATGTGACTTGTTAAGCATTGGCCCCAACCCATTATTAGCTAAATTGTACACCATAAAATGTCCTCTGTACCTCATAAGACAAATGACTTAATTTTTTCTTCCTCAGTTGAGGTCATTTAGTCATAAGTAGTAAAAATTATCAACACGGAGCTCTTTTGCTCTTTTTCTTTTCTGTAAAGTATGATGATCCGTTTAAACCCCAAATTACAATACGAAGAGAAGTCATGCAAGTAAAAGACATTAATTTGCAGAAAAATGCCCATGACGGGTGAAGAGCTTTAACTGGAGTGAACTCCTGCTACCGATAAAATATGAGTCTGGTATTCCAGCTAAGAGGAACCACTCCAAGTATGGCAGGGTGTGAGGAGAACAGTTAATGGGAGCTCCTTTGTCTGCTCCTGACCAGGCAGGCTGCAGCTGACTGGCTGGCTGGACATGGGACTCTTGGTGTCATTAATGGGTGCACATCACAATATCTGAAATGATCCGTGTTGTATCTTGCAGAACCATCAGTGTGAGCTGCATTGAACAGCAGCCTATAATCAGGTAGTTTGTGAGCTTGTGAATATTGGTGCAACTGGCCCTATTCTTTGGAAAATGAATGCCATCTCTGCTTGGCCTGTGTTCCCTTTCTGTAGGTATTTCTTTTCTTTTCTTTTCTTTTTTAATTTTATTTATTTATTTGGCTGCTCTGGGTCTTAGTTGTAGCATGTGGGATCTAGCGCCCTGACCAGGGATCGAACCTGGGCCCCCTGCACTGGGAGCTCAGAGTCTTAGCCACTGGACCACCAGGGAAGTCCCTAGGTACTTCTTTTAATATTTGCTTTCCTCTCTTTTCTTTGAACACTAGGGATGCTTTTCCTGCGTTCCCACCCCCATCACCTCCTGTGGAGATAGGTGACATTATTGCAGTCTCTCTAGGTAAAAAAATTTTGGCAGATTACTCCTCTACTCTTGGACCGTTTCAGCTGTTCCCATTTCCGAGAGTTTTGCACCGTTCATGCCTCAGCACCCACACTCCTGTAGTTGCTGGACTCTGCAGAAGTAGAACCAGGGCTGTCTCTGACAATTAGCTCAGCTGGCTGCAGCGTAAATCAAGGAATGCGCTCAGGGGCTGTAGTCTGTGACACAGTTTAGCAGAGCGTAAAAAGGTGCATCTGCTCCATGCCTGGATCCAGTCGCCTCACTGTCACCGGGAACTTACCGACACGGACACATGCCCGCGCTGTTTGGTAAACAAGCGGCAGGTATTAAATTAACCAGGCTGGGAGTGTGCAAAAGTGCTGCTTTATTAAAAGCTCTGCTCTCTCAGCTCGCCGCCGGGTCACAAGCCAGAGCATCTCTTTTTAAGATGACTCATGGCACCGCATACTTCAATACTCTGTCCTCACTTCCAGAGAGGACCGTTGACCTTTGGTCACCTGATGGCACCTTGGGCATGCAGAGGAGAGAAGAAGCGGAAGGAGGGCTGTATATGTGCAGTCAGCAGGCTAAGTCAGGAGGCAGTGAACATCGAGCAACCGGGATCCAGGTTTTATTTTCAATCGCGCTGTGGAATCCAGGACCAAACTACAGCTAGGGTTTTGTTTTGGTTTGTTTTTCCTGCCTTTCTGCCTCACCCTACTCCTGGCTCCTCCACTTGAGTTGAGATCTGAAATAACGAGGGGATCACTGTATAATCAGGGCTGTTCTCTGTCCACCTGTGTTGGGTAGACAACAAACTTCTTGTAATAAACTTGTACCTAATACAGTTGTACTTTTCTTCTTTGGCGTTTATTTGCCTTTGCATTCAAGTTTTCTAATGGAAAAAAGAACCATGTTTAAAAAATTTTTTGCTTGGCATTTAGCAACATCGTGATTTTTAAAGTTTGGGTTTTTTCCAGCTTCAGGAATGCTGTGCAGAGAGTTCTCTATGTTGACATGTTGATATGTTCTTCATGTTCATGGTCTTCTCATCTTTTTCCAGCAATCTGCTTAGGTCTGTAGGCAGCCCGGGTAATTTTCAGTCTACACATCTGTGCAGTAGAGACCCTTGTTTCGGAGATTTTCCCATTCCCCTCCTGGTCGTGTTTCTTTTTAGGGCCCCATCTAGCTCCTCATCCATTAGAAGATGATGTAATGCCAATGGGATCTAGCCCTACACAGCTTGAATTAAAATGATTCCAGTTGGTGATACTTGAATGTGAATGACCAGGAGGAGTGATGCATTCAACACTGTATTTGAAGTGCTCACCTTGGAAATCCCTCTCCTGGTTGTACAGGCCCTTTGGTCCTCATTCTGGCGATCTCCAAGCCACACCTGCATTCCTGCTGTCCAGACCCATCTTTTATTGCTCTCTGTCTTTACAGAGTGAGGTCTGGGCGGAGGAGTGAGGTGCAGGCAGGGTGAGAGGGTGGGGAGGAAGCATCCTTTCTTATTTGTTGCTCAGAGGGGAGAGGTCTGGACAGGAAAGTGTCCCACTACCCAGAGAGTGGTGATGCCTCACAATCTCTTTATCTTTGTAACATCTTTGCTGTATGAAGTTTAATAAGCCAGCTGTGCAGTTCTTTAAAAGCCAGTGGATTCCATTTTTCATTTGTTTCCACCCCCTTTGCTCTGAGCTTTCACTCCCTGTTTCCTTATCCCTCCCCACCCCCTTCTTTATCTCAGGGGAGTTCCCTGAGTAGCAAGACTGAAAAAGAGCCGAGGTTTATGTTAGAAGAAATTAAGGTTAATGATCATTGGCTCATTTTCATATTCTGTGGGTGTGGATGGAGGAGTAATCAGTGCAGGTGGCCCTGCCAGTTGGGAGTTTTTCTTTGTCATCAAGAAAATAAGGAGAGCGCCGGGATTGAATTACCACAACTATTTCAGGACTAAACATATTTCATTTCCCGATCGGGTCTGGCTTAAGGACACAAAGCTGACATTAATTTTATCCAAAGAAAAGCACAGCAATTTTTTTTCCTTGTTTTATAATTTGACTGAATGCATAGGGTGGATGCATGTTCAAATTTAATTCTAGTATAATCTTACAAATAATACTCTGAAAAGCAGAGGGGTTTTGATTCAGTTTGACAGTTTATGTTTCTGTGCCCAATTACCACTTAGTTATTGAATGTTAAAGAGCTGCTTTCTAAACTGTGCGCTCGGACCGCACCAATTGGCTTCCCAGCTGCCTGCTATTACATGTGAGGTGCTCCCTGCTCACTTTTTAAAGGATGTACACATTGAAAGGAGTTATGTTTAGCTAGCAAAGGAAGTGGGGGATTTGGTTAGGAAGTGCTTGCTGGCCTTGAAAAACTATCTTGTGTGCAGTCTAATTTCAGCCACATAAAGACCTTTCTTTAGAGAAATATTTGTTGGATTTAAAGAAAAAACTTAAATGCCCAGATAAACTGGGGAAATAACCATGACTTTAAGAAAACAAAGTGTAGCTTCTATTTGGAATACTTGGAACCATCCCCTAAAGTTTTTGTTTTTAATGCCACTAATGTAGCTTTGTACACGTGAGGGATTCAGGGCATGGAAAATGGAAAAGTTGACCAGGGACAATAGAAGCCATTGAGGAAGAGGTTCCACATGAGCCATGCATGGTAGGTTTTGGCATTCTTAGCAAATGCAGCTTGAGTGACCTGATTTGTTTTTACAGCACAAGGGTTATTTGGCTGTGACAGTGTGAGTGTAATATTAATGACACTAATGTAAAATTAACTTTTATGTTGCGTGAGCACTTTTCCTTGCCTCTCTTTTTAAAATGGCAAGTAGTTTTTTTTGTGCCTGTGTTGCCACAGTGAGCATTTATATAACCCCATAAGCCACAAAAAGTTTGGGACAGTCAGGTAGCTCTGCTAGCATATGTCAGGCAAGTACAACTAAAGGTGAGTTTTGGTTTTGATATCCCTGTGGTATGAGGCTCCATGCAGCTGAATATTCATTGTGTGCCCATTAATGTGAATACTTCGTCTGGATTATTAATAACACATGAAGAGACCATTCCCAGACATTCAGAGGGCAAGAATGTTTGAGTGGTTTCTGAAAGTTCTTTGCTATGGAAGAATAAGATTATTTCTTTCTAACATGGCAGTTAAGAGTTATAACTCGGGGCATTGTAAACTGTTTTAAAAAAAATTTGGTGTATCTTATGAAATTGCTAGGTAAGACTCATCCAACTTAATATTGAATGAAATGATCATTTGAAATCCATATGATTTCCAAATTGAATGTTTAAGCAAGTTATGCTATATATTTGTTTTAAGAAGCATTGAACAAAAATACATACAGAAACACTCAGTAATCCATTTTTATAAGGTAACATCCCATCCTGTTTCTTGCTTTGCTTTTCACTGAATCCTTTTCACCTTGCCTGTTACTGACAGAGCTCAAAACTGGACTTACTTTGAATTTCTCAAAGCTTCTGGTAAGAACCATTCACATTTTGACCCATGTACATCTGGTTTTAGCCAAGCAAAGGGAACCTGTAAATTGATTCCACCCCAATTTAATGTTTATCTGTTATACATTAAGAACAATGCTAAAACCAAATAATTTAATGTTTTGCTTGCATATAAGTTAGATTCTTAGTATCAGCTATAGTTCCGACTATAACACTGGCTATGTGCCCTCTGAAATGCTGTGCAGAGCATGATGGCTTAAACCATTTGGATGGCTTTCTCTCCAGGCTCCTCAGCTTTTACTTACCTGCCAGTGCTTTTTACTTTGATCTTGGATGTCTTTTAGAAGGTCCCACAGTCCATGCTTTCCTCCCATTGGATGCATAGAGTATGGCAGAATTCATTTGTAACTCTTTTCTCAGTTATATTTGAATTTTAAACTCATCATGCCAAGAAGTAACTCAATCTGGTACAGTCTGCTGACTCTCCTAGTTCCTGACTCCTGAATCCTGTATGCTACACTTTCAATTTCTTGTGGATGACCTGACTTTTCTTTCTATCTCATCCACTGGAATATATCCATAAATGAGGGCTGTGTGCATGTAGGTGTGTTTTACACACACAGTCACATACTCTAGCATGGTGTTTAGTGTGCCAGGATGTAGAGTTTAGTTTCACCGCCATTTAGGTTAAAAATACATGTATTAAACAGATACTGGATTTCTGTCCTGCATTTAATCTCTTCCTGCTTTCCATTTCCTTTCTCCACTTTAGGCAGCACACTGATCAAATTCTCAATGTAATCTGTAAAATAAAATGTTCCTATCAAGGAACTTAGCGAATAAAGTCCTCCATCATTCCTTAATAGGAAGTAAATAATAGTGAGTAATTAAGTGTTTAAAGTGTTACCTGAATTGTTGTTCTGTAGATACTTCATCCTTAGCCCTGTTACGGTCACTTAGCACAAACAGTACAACTTGTGGGAACAGCAGGCTTCTAAAAATATCCTCTTTGGGCCTGGCCACCCAAGAGCTGTATGAGGAGGTGTTTCAGGAATTATCACAAAGTTAGGCCTAACTGATGGGACCTGTGCAACTCTTGTGCCAAAAATTGTTTCTCCATGAGGGATCAACTGCACATTATAATGGAAGATACAGTTCCTCTGATTAAGTGAAGAAATCACTAAAGCTTTTCTGAGGTTTCTGTAAAGGATGTCTGCCATAGTTGCCTACTTAGCAAATGAATTGCAGTCAGATGTACCCATGACATTGAGCTTGAAATCATAAAACAAGCCACTCAGTTCACTGCTTTATAAACCCATATCCATCCAGGGCCTACACATTCTTTATTTTATATATCATGGTGGGTTGTTAGTCACTGATGGAATTCATATGATGAATAAATTTTACATTAATATGTTAATACATTAAAACAGTCTACCCACCATTCTGAAAAGCTTTAGTTAAAACCATCAGTCAGCTGTCATTTCTTAACTTAATTGAATAATGAACAAAACCTGTTTCCCTGTTGTTTGTCACTGCTGCTTTACAGCAGGCCCGAATGAAAATGAACCGTGGGTTTTAGGGATGATAATCTGAAAAATTTATAATTTTGGAGGTGTAAAACTTTGGCAGTATTGATACATTCTTGATTTTTATTCCTCTTATTTGAAAATGATGCAGCTCAGAAAGTTAACCAAGCTGACCATCGTCAAGTAACCAACAACTGACTGAAAAGGACCAGAGTCCTCTTGTCTAGATCAGTATTGCAATATTGTCCAGTAAGTAGCAAGATAGGCAATTTTATGATTTAAGATTTTCTAGTAGCCACATTGCAAGTATAAAGAAACAGGTGAAGTCAATTTGAATAATATGTTATTTAACCCAATGTATCACAATTATAATTTCCATGTATAAATAGGTATAAAAATATGTAATCATTGTGAATATTTATCAGTAATTTACAGTCTTTTTTTCACATGCAGTCTTCAGAATCCAGCATCTCTTTTGCACGCACAGCACATCTCAACCTGGGCTAACCATGGTTCAAGTGCTCAGTATCCACGTGTAGCTAGTGGCTACCATGTAGCATAGGTTTCAACACCAATCCAGTTTTCTTTCCAGCTGAGACAGCAGTGTGCATGCATGCTCAGTTGTGTCAAACTCTTTGCAACCCATGGACTCCTCTGTCCATGGATTTCCCAGGCAAAAGTACTGGAGTGGGTTGCCATTTCCTACCCCAGGGGCTTTGCTCAATCCAGGAATCGAACCCAAGTCTCCTGCATTTGCAGGTGGACTCTTTACCACTGAACCATCTGGGAAGCCCCCTGACAGCAATATAATAGCTTCTAAAGGCTTGACTGGGATTTTTCCAGGCCCTATTTTGGTTAGTTTAGAAGAGCTGATGGCTCTAGATGTGCACATGAAAAAGTAACTGAAACTTGGGGTACAGAGTCTCTGATAGAAGCACATTTGTTCAGGTCTCACCCCTCTGGTCAGCATTTTTAACTGGGTGGTCAGTGCTTAGCAGAACCTCAAGCAAGTAAATGTTTGCAAGATTACTTGTTGACTTTCTTTCTTCTTTACTGTTCCCCATGTGAAGCCACAGTGTCTCAGTTTCCTAACCACACACACATAGGCAGTGCTGGAATGGGGGCACAGTTGTGTCTCCCTCTATTTCCCCTCTTGGAGGTTGAAGGCAGTGCAGGCTGGTGCTGCCCTGAGCTGAGGCTGTCCACCATCTGTGTGAGGAATTCACAATCTCAGACAAAAGAAATTGGCAGCGTCTTCCCTCTGTCTGTTCTCCAGATTCTCACGATAGCCATAAAACACCTGGACAAAATCAGCAGGTGATGGCAAGGGAGAGAGCATGATCAGTCACAGGCATTGTTGAATCCTTTGAACATTACTTATGGCCTGGACATTGCTGTCACCAGGCGCAGTTTGATCTTGGGTAAGTTTTCTGGAAAAGCTTCATTCCCTGGCTCTGTGACAACAACAGAACCAGATAACACTGCCGCTAGGGGAGAGAAGAGGCTAGCAAGGCTTCCCTGCCTGAAGGTATAGCCGCTCTAGGTGGTGTTACCTCCACGTGTGGGAGAGCATCCTACAGAAATAAGTCATATCACCAGCTACAGGAAGCCTGCTATGGAGATCAGTGTTCTTGCTGTAAACTCACTCGAGGAATGAACATTTTCTCTCATCTACTTACAACAATTCATCAATTGTTTTCAGAACCTTGGGTGCTTGATCGGCATGGTTCATATGCTGTGTTCTTTTAATATACCTTAAAATCTATCTTCTGCACTTGCCTTGAAAGAGGAGAGTCAGCATTACGTGAGTCATAGGCTTTTAAAAATCTTTTGTTGTGACGGTTATACCTATCCACACCCACACTTCTACACAATTTGTGTCCCTGGGACTCCTCTGTACATCTTTGTTAGAGAAGGGTAAATGTAACGTTAAAACCTTCTGCAGAGCCACCTAAGTTTATCATTCCAACATCCTCATTTTGTGTCACATGCTTCCTTTCTCAATTTTTGTTTTGGTGATGACCCCATAGGATGCAGCAGATGGTAAAACATCATTGGGATTGTCTGAATTTTCTGTGCCTCTGTTTAGTGCCACTGATTTGCATATCATGGAGTCTGGTAAAGAAAGAAAGTGTTTTAATGGACCAGAGATTTGGCTATGAAGAAATGGCACTTTGGGCAGCAGAAGCTCTGAACAAAGTCCTTTAGCTGTTGCCTCTTCGTCTGTGAGGGTTAGAGTTTAATATGGTGGTAGTTAGCTCTGTTTGCTGCAGCCAGTTTTCAGGGTCACATCTTAGCCGTGATTTTTATTTCCACTGAGAGGCCTGAACCAAAGCAGAAGCTGCACTGTTTAATTCAGAATTATTCCCCTCTTCTGTTGGCTCTGTCTACAGATGTAACCCTTTTTCATATAAATGGCGTCAAGCTTCATTGAATTTAGCTCTGTCTTGTTAAGTACATTAACAGTGTGTTCTGTCATTCATTACATGAGAATTAGTTGTCTATTACAAAGTGGGGGGTTTTGTTTGGAGCCTGATCTTCATGGGAAAAAAGCCACACGTGGCTTAATGTCCTGAGTGCGTTGAATCCCGGACTTATTTGTGACTTGCATGCCATTGAAAATGCCATGCAAAATGCCAATGCTACCATTGGGAGACCCACCCTATATTAAGCAAGAGAGCTCTATAAGAGAAGAACACTTATCACCTTCCATTAAAAAAAAAAAATCCCCTCTCCCCCATGTATTTTGTCACGTTTTTTTAGCCATCTATACAGCGTCCTTAGAGTGTGTTACAGAAAGTGTTAATATCTTAGAGCAGCAGTAATAATAATCCTTTTACTCAGGGTAATCATGTGCTAATCCGCTGGTAAGTCAAAAGTATTAGATCATTTGAAATTCATTGTGTCAGCTCAGTTGAAATAACTGGTATGGTGCTATAAACATTTAGAGAAAGAGAGTCTTTGAACCCAAATAATAATGTCAAATAGTTTGTTAGTGTTACATGCTCATGTTTAAGGGTTTCATAAGCTCAACCCATGGACAAGAGCATTTCAGTTTACATCAGTGTGTAATATATTATTTTAACTGAAGGTTTATTTTTATTTTGTTATTTGGGGAAAGTTTCTTTTCCTCTGGCACTTATGGACTAGGTTTTTATGTTACAGTTTTCACCCTGCAGTCACAGGGAGCTTGGTGTGCCAAAAGGGTTTTGTTTTAAGAAAACTTTTCTTGTTTTTCTAAGGCATCATGTTAGGGTTGAATTTTCTCCTTGCTCCCTTCTCTCCTCTCATGTACTTGGAAGGAGGACGGATAGTGTACATATTTATTTTTCTGTGAATATTTTAAGTAGGAAGTTTCATTTCATCATTCCCCTCAACCAGAGCCTCTCTCCCTTTGAATTTTTGTCATTCCCTCACATTATTCTGCTCCCCTCTCTCCTTCTGAGCCCACAGTTGATTGACCTTTGAAGATAAGATTTCTTGTTTGAGCCATCTTCGCGCCTGACACTTAGTAGATCTTCAATAACACGTTTTTAAAAATTGCTTCACTTATAAAAAGTTGGGAAATTTGGTGACTCAGCTAAACTTGTGACAGCATCAGTAGATGAACATTTTTGGTGATAGATCATTCTCTGTTTTTTCTTTTTGGAAAGTCGGTTGAGTTTTGAAAGAACACCTCTTTCTTCAGAGCTTCCAGGACCATGGGTACCTGCAACTCCTAATGCTCTCCACCCTCATGACTGGTCAGCTGTTGAACGAAAGCATTTTACTGGGGCCCCACAGAGGACCAGCCAGATTTCACTGGCTTTCTGAGAACACCTAGCTTAAGAATTGAATAGTCAAGGTTCTTGTGGAAGGTCATATCTATCCTTTCTCCACCCCATGTTCTCACTTCTCTCTTCAACCTGATTTTGATTTGCTGTTGTTAAGAATCTGTAGACCCTCTAATCCTGGGGTTTCTTACCATTGTAATGTGAAATACTTCTCCTCCTCCTCCTTTTTGAAACTGAAATCTACAGACCTTTCCTTCTGTCTGTGTTCTGTAAAACAGTACGCCAGATGTAGAGTCTCAAGTACACCGCTGTGTCCCTCGTAGCTTTCCTCCACCTGAGTCATCGCAGGAACAAGCTTTGATCATGAAAAAGTTCATCTCAAAGAAAACCTTCTCTGTACTCTTAAGAGGATGAACTAAATCCACATAGAGTAACTCTAGAGCTTGGATCTGGCCAAAGAGCAGAGAAGTTGCTTGATGCAGTCTGAGCGTTTTTAGACCTGCCCCAGCTCAGAGAGCAAGGCAGTCAGATGGTCTGGTTTAAATCACAGAGACAGTGCAGCCAGGCCAGCAGCCCCTCGGTCATCTCAGAAGTCATGTGGCAGGGAGGGGTTGGTCACAGCAGTCCCCAAGGCACTGGCCTTCCTAAAGTGCAGCATTGCACTGAAGTATGGGGTTGGGGGTGATCGATTGGATTCCTAATAAGCCTGCCAGGCTGAAAGGGTGCATATCTTAGCTCTGGAATTGCCCTTGGTCACTGTAGAATGACACATAACTAATCTTAGAGATTAGTTGAGGCATGGTTTTACTAGCATTCCTGGGAAAGGGCAGCATGGCACAGTAACAAGGAGCGTGGGCTCCAGAGCCAACCTGCTTAGGCTTGAAACAGGATTCTCCCATTTGTACTAGCTGTGTGGCCTTGGATAGTGTGGTCTTCTTCCTGAGCATAAGATGTCTCTGTGTCCCGTGTACCTCACTTGAGAAATGGAGATAATAATACCTGTATCCTGTGTAGCTTAAACAAACTGTGAAGACTGAGTGGATATGTAATTCCTGAAACAGTGCCTGAAATATAACAAGTATGAGGACCTGTTTGAGTAATAAAATAAAATTGGATGTAGTGAAATGCTGATGCTTCAGAGAATTATTAGTGAAACCTACCCCAGGAAGCTCACCCTTTATTAACACGGACGGGTTTTATAATAGTAATGTTTATGCCTGCCACAAATGCCATAGCTATGTGCCTGTACTCAGAGGTTCCTATAGATAACCTCACATTTTTTCCCCTTCATCCATAGGTAAAATTTTAAGGATCTGGCTATAAGGAGCTGTTGTGGGGGTTCTCTCAGGTGAGAACGTGGGCCGAGTGGAGTCCACTTGGATCTAGACGTAGGGCTGTTTTTGTAATCCTTTTTCATATTGTTCTGCTTTGCTTTCCTTGAGTGATGCTTTCTTTTTGAAGCATCATATAGTTTGTCACAGAATGATGTTTTTAGTTGCATCTTTGAAAACCAAAATGGTTAACTCTCAACTTACATCTTGCTAAGAAGCTATACCTGACTATCAGTTGTAGTCAAAAAGCAGACTCTTTTTTAAAATTCTTAATTTTTTTAGCAAGTTTTACTTATTAGTCCTCAGAACATCCAGATGTCTTACACCTTCTTTCTTTTTTGGTTATGGAGTAAGTATCTCATTTTGATTGTAGTGTCACAATTAAAAGAGACTTGAAGGTAGACCCTGAAATTTATATTTATCAGTGATCATCATGACCCTGTATTAATTTTCACATTCTGAAATGCACTGGGTGGTTGTCTGAATAAGTCCTACACATTTGCCAACACTGTGATTTAAGCCTTTCACAACTACCTTTTGGAATTCACATAACTGGGTTTCATACTATCTGTGGCAACTCTTTATTGTCTGATTCCACAGAAATGTGATCGTATTTGCTCAAGTGTCAATGAGGATAGAATGGTTCAGATCAAGGGGAAAGAGTATACTGTGCAATGCTAGGGACAGCCACTTAAGAAAACTACCTCTTGTTCCCAGGGTTTCAGTATGGTGATGGAGACATTATTAACTAGTCGTAGTCACCATATTTGCCACCCTTACTGAGGTTATCGGGATGTATTGCTGTTGGACAGATGTGACTGTTGAGTTACTCAGACTTGGTTTTAATTTCCACTTTTACCTGCTATAAGGTGTTGGTCAAGTCATTTAATCTCTTGGACTTCTAATTTCCTTATCTGTGAAATAGAGTTGATAATAGTACTGATCTTGCTCATTTGTCAAAAAGACTAATTTCATGTATGTAAAGCATGTTGACTGTTGAACAACACAGAACTGAACTGCACATGTCTACTTATACATGGATTTTTTTTAATGGTAAATACTACAGTACTGCATAGTCTGGTTGCTTGACACCATGGATGCAGATCCATGGATATGAAGGAACCACAGATACAGAAGAACCAGGGAGACGGGGGGCTGGCTAGACATGCAGATTTTCCACTGAGCTGAGGGCAGGTGCCCCCATCCCCAAGTTGTTCAAGGGTCAACTATATTTCCAAAAATATGCTTAGTGCATGGCAGTAGCTTGAGAAATGATATGAGACTGTGAGCTTTAGGAATATGTGAGACAGAATGGTTAACTTACTTGCTACATTACATATGCACTATTCCACCGTAATGATGGGTTCATCATGTTGCAACCTCACTCTTGAAAGCATCTTCCTTTTGCTCAGCAGCAAAAGTTGCCTGGCACCATGGTGTGTCTGCAGAGGTGTTTTTCTCGCCAGTTGGAAAAAAATGCATTCTTAGTTCCATAAATTATGATAGTAAAGTCTTAGTATTGATTTGGTTGAGTTCTAAGCTTTCCAAGTGGTTTTGTTAGCTTTTTAAAATGAAAGCCATCATATTGAACTGAATTTGGTCCCCAAACATGCATATATTGATGGCCTACTAGACACCTTGCTAGCATTGGGATGCTGAGATGAGTAAGACACTGTCATTGCTACTAAAAAATTTACACATTAGTATTCTGGAATGGTTACCAAGGTTTGGCCAATGATCAACCAGTTTTGTTGGCATTCATGCTTTGAAATCCCATGGTACACCACCTCCTCTCCCATTACCTATGTATTTCTCCTTGAAGTTCGTGGCAGTCAAATACATTTGAGCTTCAATGCCAAGCTTTTTTTTTCCTGCTACTATTTTATAGGACATGTTGTTATTTGGTTTTGAGCCTTATTCCATTAGGATTGCCTTTGAGGGCACGTGCTCTAGAAATTTGGGCTGACTTTCACTCTCCTCTCTTTCTTTAGGGACAGTTTCTCATAAGGTCCTGTCTTCTCCCCTTTGTGACTGTTACTTTTTTTGTTCAGCCAAATGTCACATGATGTCATCTAGACTATTTAAAATAACAGTCTGTCCGGAATCTGCGACAACTCAGAAAATTTTGCAATTCTGTATGACACGTCCAGATGACATGCTTGCTTGTCACCACTCCTTCTGGGAAATCCCAGGGAATTATCACAGTCTGCTGTCCTGGTTACCAGGAATTACTCACTTAAAGTTGAATTGGTGTTTGGGTATTCAAAGGTGTAGGGGCCCCTAAATCCTAGTGAGAGGTCTCAGAGCACCCCCCCCTTTATGTTTGCACATGGTCACTTAGTGGAAGGTTATGGAAGGCAGCAAGGCGAACTGCTGGGACAGTATCCAAGAAGTTGAGAAACAAAAGATAACCGCTCATCTCCTTTTCCAGGAGAGCCATGGGTATTATTCTTGCTATAAAACCGTGTTCTGGGGAGCCTGTAGTGATGGCAGCTACACCCTACTGCTACTATCAATTTTGAGTAACATACAGCGTTTGGGGCTACCTTACTCTTGGATTTTTTTTTTCCTTTTCAAGTTAAAAATTCTTTAGAGGAGCATTTTTTCCTGGGTTGCACACCCATACAACCTGTTCTTGGCCTTCAAAGCACAGTGTCAACAGAGTTTATAGGTTTCTAATTATTTAATGTACATTTTTTCTTCCCTTGTGTGCTCTAAGTTTTAAGAATTGGAAAAGTCCACAAGATTTAAGTAAGGATAGCCTTACTTAAATTGGCATAATAGACATAAGACCCAACTAATTGTATTATTCATATGCTTGGAAATTCTCCGTGTTCCCCACGGTTCACAAATTTAAAATGAAATGTGGTAGCTCTGTTTCATTCTGAAATACATTTTTCAGCCCACCTGTCTAACCTTATGTCTCTAGGGATTCTCTTTCCAAAAATGTCCATGTTCTTTGAATAAGTCCGTGCCGTGGTCAGTGCCCATCCATTTTGGGTGATCTTCTTTTTCCACTGTTTGCTTTTGAATTCAGCTAAATAGCTAGCTTTTTCATAGTGTTGATGGCCCAGCACTGTGCAACAGGTGTGTGTTTTGAGGGGGTGGGGAACGCCAAGTAAAATAAGACATGGTCTCTGACCGTGAAGACCTTCCAGTCCCGAGCCTCTTGAAAGCCTATCCATCTTGCAAACCACTTCCTTCGCTAAGCCTTCTCTCATTACCTCAGAAGGAGTAAGCCTCTCTCCCTTGAACCCTAAAGCATTCTGTTTATGCCTCTGTTGTCACATTGATCACATTCTCCTTTATAGTATAGTTATTTGTGGTCAGGTTTATCTCCCTACTCAGTTGTAAATTTCTCGAGGACGTATTTACTTTCACAAGTCAAGGTTTGGAATTCTGCTTTTCATATAGTAGATGTTTGATAAATATTAGTGAATCAACGGATCATGAGAATAGAAATTCTTGCTAGGATTTGGTGAGGGGATCTCATCATATTTTTAATATTTTGTCTTTCTAACTCAGCACAATTAAGGGAATTTGATATTCAGATGCTAGTGTATTGTAAGGAAGGAGACTAGAAATACAAACGGCCCATTCTGTAAGTCTGCTACGAGAAAGAAGGCCAAGGAAGTGGGGGGCTATGGGAGAGACTGTTTAATGTGTACAGTATTGTATCATGAGGCTGATACTTAATTTCAGGAAACAGCCTAATGAATATGAACACTTGGAAAATTAGTTGCCCATTCCATTAATTGTTTATTTGTGAATGAAAGGGGCTAGTCAGGCTGGGCGGTTGCTTGGTTTCTGGAAATCGGTATACTAAACTATCTCCAGATGTGAGGAGAAAGAACAGCATCCGCATTTTATTGCGTGTAACACTTTGCACAATTCACAATTTGAGCTCAATTTTTTTTTTTTTTTTTTGCTTCTGTTTTCTAGCACTTCATTTTATTTTAGTGTTTGATCCCTGCTCTCTTTTTCACCTCCTGGAAATTAACTATTAAAATAATTCAAAGAAATGAAAGGAAACTCAGTAGTATGCTTTTATTGGAGTTTTGTGCTCGAGTTAGAAGAAAGAGGCTAGGTTGTTTCAGTGTGGGAAAGTCATTGTTTTTTTCCTTGAGCCATTATTTCACTGGGAGATATTTATATGATAAATTTACATGTATAGAATTTGTGGAAACTAAATATTTGTTTAGTTAAATCAATAATTGTTCCTTTGCTCTGCAGGTAGAACTTTTGAGAATTGAACTTAACAGTCATTATTCCAGAGATTTGATAACCATGGTTAGGGAAACTTAGATAATACAATGCTGTTCCACAACTTAATCTTTATTGACTAAATGCTAATCAGCTGTAGAATTCTGGCGTTCATAGAGTAGAAATGACTTTTTTTTAACCTTAAAGACACTCTTTGGTTTTTATGCAGTTTTATTGAAGCAGTAACCTTCATGTCGCTTGATTGCTCTGTTTGTTCCCCCAGCTTTCCAGCGACCCGTGTCCCAAATCCTCTTCTTAGAGTCTGTCTTGGATACTTGCGTTTTGATGGATAGCCAGTCAAAAATAACATCAGATTGGTGTCCAGGGTTGGATTTTTAAATGTCACTTAAAAATGGCATTTGTGCCATAGTTCACTTTACACTTATTTTCCAGATAATTCCAAATACTAGAAAAGTCCTTCTGGTTCCATTGGGAAAACATCAAGTAAGCCTTTCTCTTCATCTGCAGGTTGTCGAGGAAACTCTGGCTGGGCCATTTGGTGACTAATTTAAAATATCTGGCAGGACGATTGATAGCGCCTTTCCTTTGTGTTGTGACAAATATATTTCGGCTGCAGTTTATTAACATAATTCAGCACAACCACAGACATATTGTACATATTAGAGCATAGAATTAGAAACATTTTTTGCACATCACAGTCTTTTCTCACTTGTACTTTTTTTTTTTTTTGACAAGGATCTGGATAATTGCTTCAACAAATGAACTGCTGTGTTCAGTCTGTTTCTATAATTTCATAAATTGTTTTCATACTAAAACCAAGCAAGCTTTCCCTGAGTTCATATAAAGAACCACAGTGTAATTACAGGACCTGCATCATGAACAAGTCTGACAGAAGTGGCAGCCTCACTGACAGCTACTTTCTCCTTGCTTCATTGCAAAAACTCGGTCTCAAGTGCCAGCAAGCAACAGACTCTGCCTCACATATGTCATCTTGAAAATGGGCATATGCTCAGGACTAATTATTTTAAGGACATGCACAGTGATATGCCCTGGGGAAGACATCAGACACTGTGGTCTTCTGGGTGATGGTGTTCTCAAACTCTGAGGCAAGGAAAGGTGAAATGCTTTGGACTAGAATGAGTGTGAAGTCTACCACAGAGTAGATGGCTGTTGAAAAGCAGATAGAGTTGGGAAATTGGGATTGACAAGTACACACTATTGATACTGTGTATAAAATAGCTGATACAAGAAAAAGTTTACAGGCTCCTCCTCAAAGTACCATTTACTTAAAAATTAAGCATAGGTAAGTCATTAAAAAAAAATAAAAGCAGGTAGAAACTTTTTTCAGGTGTATATTGTATCATCTTCATTAATTCCATTTAAACTCTGTTGGGTCATCTATTCACAAATACCTATCTCTGTTTCAGGTTGCAGACCCATACAACCCTGATGATTATCATCCTCTAAGTGTTGTGTTATGAGCTTCCCTGGTGGCTCAGATGATAAAGAATCTGCCTGCGATGTGGTAGACCTGGGTTCAGCCCCTGGAGGAGGGCATGGCAGTCCACTCCCGTATTCCTGCCTGGAGAATCGCCATGGACAGAGGTGCCTGGCGGGCTGCAGTCCTTGGGGTCGCAAAGAGTTGGACACGACTGAGTGACTAAACACCGGTGTTCTGTCAGTTTCTCACATGACTCTTCCTCCTTCAGTCCCATACGTGCAGCCTACTTTTTCTCCTCGTATAGAAGTTGCTGGGAACCTCAGTTTCCCCCTGGGGATATTAAAGAAAGATGTTGCTCACTGGTCTTTCTTAGCAGCTCTCAGCGAGTCTAGTCATAGCCATGCGTCTAGCAGGCACAGCAACCATTTGCCAAGCAGAGAGGGCTCCCAAATGCCGCTCCATGCATGTGACTGACAGAGAGGGCTCCCAAATGCCACTCCATGCATGTGACTGACAGAGAGGGCTCCCAAATGCCACTCCATGCATGTGACTGACAGAGAGGGATCCCAAATGCCGCTCCATGCATGTGACTGACAGAGAGGGCTCCCAAATGCCGCTCCATGCATGTGACTGACAGAGAGGGCTCCCAAATGCCACTCCATGCATGTGACTGACAGAGAGGGCTCCCAAATGCCGCTCCATGCATTGACTGACAGAGAGGGCTCCCAAATGCCGCTCCATGCATGTGACTGACAGAGAGGGCTCCCAAATGCCGCTCCATGCATGTGACTGACAGAGAGGGCTCCCAAATGCCACTCCATGCATGTGACTGACAGAGAGGGCTCCCAAATGCCGCTCCATGCATGTGACTGACAGAGAGGGCTCCCAAATGCCGCTCCATGCATGTGACTGACAGAGAGGGCTCCCAAATGCCGCTCCATGCATGTGACTGACAGAGAGGGCTCCCAAATGCCACTCCATGCATGTGACTGACAGAGAGGGATCCCAAATGCCGCTCCATGCATGTGACTGACAGAGAGGGCTCCCAAATGCCACTCCACGCATGTGACTGACAGAGAGGGCTCCCAAATGCCGCTCCATGCATGTGACTGAAACTGTTTCTGGTTTAGTATATACTTCTTCGATTGTATTATTAGGTGCTTTCCCTGGACATGTCCTTCTGGTGTGGTTAATGGTGTGTGAAATTCTTCTCCACTTCACCCTCCCTCACCACCACACCATATGATATCTATATTGTGGTGCTAAGCCTTGATGGGGGTGTATATTACATTGACCCCCTAACATGTATGAAATAGAAATGATTAGGTCAGTCAGTTCAGTCACTCAGTCATGTCTAACTCTTTGGGACTCCATAGACTGCAGCACGCCAGGCTTCCCTGTCCATCACCAATTCCCAGAGCTTGCTCCAACTCATGTCCATAGAGTCAGTGATGCCATCCAACCATCTCATCCTCTGTCATCCCCTTCTCCTCCTGCCTTCAATCTTTCCCAGCATCAGGGCCTTTTCCAGTGAGTCAGTTCTTCACATCAGATGGCCAAAGTATTGGAGTTTCAGCTTCAGCATCAGTCCTTCCAATGAATAATCAGGACTGATTTCCTTGAGAATTGACTGGTTTGATCTTCCAGTCAAAGGGACTCATGTGTCTTCTCCAACAATTCTTTTGTACTCAGCTTTCTCTATGGTCCACTTCTCACATCCATACATGACTACAGGAAAAACCATAGCTTTGACTAGACGGACCTTTCTTGGCAAACTCAAGTGTACTGGGTCTCTTCCTTCAGTGTCTCCACAATGAGACTGTCCCCTTTCTCTGTAAGACTGGGTTGGGGATCCCTTCGCTGTGCATCATCGCCCTGTGTGTTTACCCCACTCCATTCTAAGTTGCCTGTTTACTTAGGTAGTGTGTAGGTTACACACTACAGGTTGTGTCTTCATATGTTTTTACAATATCTTTATCTACAGTTCTTGGCACACAGTTGGTACTCAGAAAAAGTCATTCTTAAACTAAGGACTTCATGTCTGAAACTCTTAACATAAAAGCTCTCTGGCTCTGAAAGGCCCCATAGGATAGCATTTTCTCCGGCCAGTCTGTGATCAGATGCAGCTAAGCCTTGTACATTGAATACCTTGCCTTCAAACAGCCTGTTAGGCACCTTCCTTTCATAGGGCTGTATTTTAGGCACCAGAGAAATGCACAATAATCCCAAGGTCCTTTCCTGTTAAGGAGACTGAACTTAGGGTGGAGGGGTATGATATTTAGGAAGTTTAAGTACATGATGAAAGCAAGTTCCTTATAATATATGTAAACCTAGAGCTTAGAGGACGTCTGGGGCGTATTCTAACGCATGCATCTCATGGCAGAGGCAGTGAAAGCCAAGTTTGATCTTCAGGTTCACTGCTAGGGAGGGACAGGTCTGCAAGCTGTACCACAGTGTTTTAGGCCTCCCAGCTCCTTCCCCGTCAGGTACTCTTTTCCTTCCCCTAGCTAATTTCTGTGAATATTGGCAAGGGCATTTATAAATGTATGAACTATATATCTGGAAGCCATATATTATATATATCAGAAACATATTTTCTTTCCATGATTATTTTGTGAAGATAGGATTAATACTCATAATAGTTGCTTTCATTCATTCCTTGGCTACGTGTCTTCCATTGTATGAGACTCTTCAAACAGATAATCTCTCAGTTCAGCTCAGTTTCTCAGTTGTGTCCGACTCTTTGCGACCCCATGAACCACAGCACGCCAGGCCTCCCTGTCCATCACCAACTCCCAGAGTCTACCCAAACCTGTGTCCATTGAGTCCGTGATGCCATCCAACCATCTCATCCTCTGTCATCCCCTTCTCCTGCCCTCAATCTTTCCCAGCATCAGGGTCTTTTCAAATGAGTCAGCTCTTCGCATCAGGTGGCCAAAGGATTGGAGTTTCAGCTTCAACATCAGTCCTTCCAATGAATACCCAGGACTGATCTCCTTTAGGATTGACTGATTGTATCTCCTTGTAGTCCACAGGACTCTCTAGAGTCTTCTCCAACACCACAGTTCAAAAGTATCAATTCTTCGGCACTCAGCTTTCTTTATAGTCCAACTCTCACATCCATACATGACCACTGGAAAATCCATAGCCTTGACTAGACAGACCTTTGTTGACAAAGTAGTGTCTTTGCTTTTTAATATGCTGTCTAGGTTGGTCATAACTTTCCTTCCAAGGAGCAAGCGTCTTTTAATTTCATGTCTGCAATCACCATCTGCAGTGATTTTGGAGCCCAGAAAAATAAAGTCTGACACTGTTTCCACTGTTTCCCCATCTATTTCCCATGAAGTGATGGGACCAGATGCCATGATCTTCGTTTTCTGAATGTTGAACATTAAGCCAACTTCTTCACTCTCCTCTTTCACTTTCATCAAGAGGCTTTTTAGTTCCTCTTCATCTTCTGCCAAAAGGGTGGTGTCAACTTCATATCTGAGGTTATTGATATTTCTCCTAGAAATCTTGATTCCAGCTTCCTCCAGCCCAGCGTTTCTCATGATGTACTCTGCATATAAGTTAAATAAGCAGGGTGACAATATACAGCCTTGACGTTCTCCTTTTCCTATTTGGAACCAGTCTGTTGTTCCATGTCCAGTTCTAACTGTTGCTTCCTGACCTTCATACAGGTTTCTCAGGAGGCAGGTCAGGTGGTCTGGTATTCCCATCACCTTCAAAATTTTCCACAGTTGATTGTGATCCACACAGTCAAAGGCTTTGGCATAGTCAATCAAGCAGAAATAGATGTTTTTCTGGAACTCTCTTACTTTTTCCATGATCCAGCGGATGTTGGCAATTTGATCTCTGGTTCCTCTGCCTTTTCTAAAACCAGCTTGAACATCTGGAAGTTCCTGGTTCACGTATTGCTGAAGCCTGGCTTGGAGAATTTTGAGCATTACTTTACTAGCATGTGAGATGAGTGCAATTGTGTGGTAGTTTGAGCATTCTTTGGCATTGTCTAAGATTCCCTGTTGGCTCAGAGGGTAAAGCATCTGCCTGTAATGTGGAAGACCCAGGTTCAATTCCTGGGTTGGGAAGATCCCCTGGGGAAGGAAATGGCAACCCACTCCCGTACCCTTGTTTGGAGAATCCCATGGACAGAGGAGCCTGATGGGCTACAGTCCATGGGGTCGCCGAGTCGGACACGACTGAGCAACTTCACTTTCACTTAAGATGATCTCTAATGAATGTGAAAACCCTTTGTAAATAATAGTATTGTTCTGTTGTTACAAATGAAGAACTGGGGGCCTCAGAGAGGATCAGTAACTTCTAGAAGCCCACTCAGTAAGTGGGGAGTACCTTTAAGGAACCTTTTTCTGTCCTTGGAAAATTGTGGATAAGGGTAAATTTAGTCATAGCCTTCCCACTCTAGCACCTGCCCTCTCATTGTGTGAACTAGTTGCCCCAAGATTCTTAAGGTTTTGCTCACTATAAACAGTGCTTTGTGGTCACTTCTGGCAGTGTGGCCGCTGACCCCACCATGGGGCTTTTGGAAACCTGGGAGTAGACAGTAGTCCTAAGAATAAGCTTGGAGGGGGGAGTGTCCCAGGAACCCTGTCTAACTGATTAAAACTGTGCTTACACCCTCAGCACACTCTTACTTACTTCCTGGGAGCCACATTTCCTTGCCTCCTTTTGTGTTTTCTAAAAAAGTGTCAATTTTTGTTAACTTATAAATGAGATCAGTAGAACTTGTGATTCAAATATTAAGGGACTTCCCGTCTGAAAGTCTGAACTGCCTCGGAAGGGGAGAAAACATTGTCTCTGATGTCGAGGAGTCTTGCAGAGAGCCTCATCTGATGATGGAAGCGCGCGTGTAGCGCAGGGAGAATGTGAACACACTGTGGCATGCTCAGGTAGAGATTTCAGTTTCTCCGGGCGTAGTGTTTCTCTTTTTTTAAAACAATATTGGAAGGGTAGGATAACCAGAAGCACTTTTTTTTTTTGCTCAGAAAATGTATTGAATAAGAATATAATAAGGTTGTGTTTTCATTCTCAGAGGGACCTCTGTCACTGCTTCCTGTGTTTTGACCTACACCACCTACCAAAGTTGAAATGGTTATGACCAAGTTTTGAGTGTGGACTGGGCTTGTGTTCTTCTGATGGAACCTCATGGGATCACTACCACCTTTCTTCTACATTCATTCATTTATCTATTTTAATACGCTTTAATGTTTTTTAAAGATTTCTTTTTTTTTTAATTTTAGTTTTTTATTTTTTAAATTTTAAAATCTTTAATTCTTACATGCATTCCCAAATGACAGTATTGCTTCTGTCCTTTATGATCTGGTCTTTGGGCGCCAAGGCTTGTGCGATCTTAGTTCTACAACCAGGAATTGAACCTGCCGCCGCTGCTTTGGAAGGTGAAATCCTGACCCCTGGAGCTCCGGAGATGTCCCTCTACATTCCGTTAGCCTTGTCTCCATCTCTGTTTTCTCCATTTTCTCTTTCTCTGAGGTTTCACATTGCTTTCATCAAAGTGAATCTTCTTTCAATAATTGAATACCTATTTTATTCTCCCCTCTAATTTACCTCTAATTCACCTATAGTCCCTGCCATGGTCATTTTTCCCCCCTTTATTTAAAGCTAATCCCTGTAAGAAATGTTTTTTTTTTTTCCTAATTTCTCTCAAACTTTTGTCCTCTGTACATTTCTTTATTCACTGTTCTAAATGCATATGTAAACTAGTTTATAAATAATTCTCATAATTTATAAATAATTCTTTTACTTAGAACTAAAAGCCTGCTCATCATTGAAGTTGGAAGCCTTTTTTCCATGTTGTAAGTTAGTCTTCTAAATGGCTGGTTTTCAAAAAGATCATTCTTGAAAGATTGGAATAACTCCTTATTAAATATCACTTAGGTATATCAATAAGTACTCTGAATTCTAAAAGAACTAGTTTCCACGACTACAGTCTACACTGGTACTGTCATATTCTCTTGTTTGATATTTTCTGAAATTCCCACTGTGAACTCTTTCTCTGGCAATAAGAAAAAGTCCAATTCAGTCCATTTTAAATTTTAAATAAGGGGGAAAATGATGTAGTCCTTGTTACTCCACAGCAGTCCTGGGACATAAAGGTCTCACAGCTTTGAAGCAGTAGAGCCTAGTGGCTTGGAGCCTAGTAGTGGACTAGCCTGTTGGGAGAAAGACCTGCATTTGTGTGGGGAAGTTAATTTATGTCTCTGTGCTTTGCTTTTTTTTTTTTTTTCTTTTCACCTGTAATTTAGAGATAATAATAGTATAATACCCTCCTAATAGGGTATCTGTCAGGGTTAAATGTATTTTTCTGCACAGAGTGTTTAGAACAGTGTGTGGTATACATGAAGTGCATAAGAAATGTTGGTCAGTATTACTGTCTAACTCTCCAGACAGAATTTGGAATATGCGAGGAAACTAAGGGTATATTCTTAAAAAGACTGTGTCTTAAAGTGGGATTTTTCACTGTTCTCCTTACTCATTTATTCCTAGGGAATTAGATGTTCCTTCATGGCAACCCACCCCCAGTATTCTTGCCTGCAGAATTCCATGGTCAGAGGGACCTGATGGGCTACAGTGCATGGGGCTGCGAGGAATGGGACACTGCTGAGAGGCTAACACTGTATTGACACAGCCTACTCAGTGTGTTTTAAAGAAGGCAGTAGCAGTGTTAAACGTGTGTTGTTTGTTTTTTTTAATAATGATTTGCTCTTTGACATCTGTTAGAGGACCTAAGTGTCTGTGCTCAGTTGCATCCGACTCTTTTTACCCCGTGGACTGTATCCTGCCATGCTCCTCTGTCCATGGAATTTTCCAGGCAAGAATACTAGAGTGGGTTGCCATTTCCTTCTCCTGGGGATCTTCTCCACCTGAGGATCAAACTAGTATCTTCTGTGGCTCCTGCATTGGCAGGTGGACTCTTTACTATTAAGCCCCCTGGGTAGCCCTGCCCAAGGACATTATATGAAGTCCATTGGAAGGAGAAGGGTCCATTAAGAAAACTCATACACTGTTTTTTAACAGTTCCCAAGAACAGAGGATTTATTCGATTCAGTAACCTTATTAGTTTAACTGAAACAAACACTTAAAAAACAGATTGACACCCAGAAATACTTTTCTTTTGTTTTACAAGATTTATTTTTTAAATTAAGTTAAAGCCCACATAACATAAAATTCCCCGCTTACAGTGTGTACTTCAGTGGCTTTTAGTAGTCTTGATGCTCTGCTACCATCACCACTGTCTCACAAGATCTTTTTAATTGAAAAGGATTCATATTTAAGGAAGTTATATGGATTTTGCTTTGAATTCAAATCACGTCACCAAGCTTTTTAAAAACATAGTAGTTCAGTGTTTCTTTCATAAAATTAGAAGGTGTTGAAATGGAATGAATATTAACATTGAGTATTGATTCTCTTTTATAAAATATTTTTTAAAAATCTCCACGTACTATCAATGTACAGAGAGAGAACGAGAGGGAGCCTGAGTGAGAGACAGAGAAATGTTCTAATTAAGATACTGTCTGAATAGTGCTTTGTAATAGGTTATATTTATCTGTCAGATAAGCAGGCGAATTGTTAGTTTTTAAAGTCATGAACTAATTTGAACAACATGAAAAGAATCGACTGTTTTGCCAACATCCAAATGAAGGAAAACTCAAACTTTTAATACTATTTATATAGAACTTTATTTATTATATACATGCATAGAAACATTTATTTACTAGAGTTTTGATACCTTTGTGTCTGTTTATATTTGATTCGAGCAAGGAAAAAAGTTGACAATTGATATGAAATTTCTATTCGTATTATTGTCAGGACGGTGACAGTAGTCCATATTAGATGTTTAAAGCATCTCACTTCTTGAGAGAAAGGTCCTTAAGAAAACCTAAATAGAAAAATTTTAAAGAAAGACTTACATCTCTCAATGCATTAATAAAGTCAACAGAGATTATAAGCAGGATTCACTAACAGGAGCTGTGGAATGTTGGCAGTGAAGCCCCCCTAAAATTACAGTGTGACTATAAAACCTCGTATTATTGTCAGATTTCATGGTATTTCCCGCCTCCGATACCCTTTAAATTCTGTCTAAACTGAAACATCTTGAACCAAAATGGAAGTTTTGATTGTTGGATATCTGTGTTATAAAAGCATTTGATATCTGCTTATTGCTGATAATGTTTATGTACCTGAATGTCTGAGAATGTCTAATGTTTCAAAATGATGCTCTGCAACCAAACAATTTTTGCACATCAACAAAAAAATGACTTTTTAAAAAAGTGGATTAGGACAGACCTGGTTGTTAAACGTTTAACAAGTCTTTACGTGGGCAGGATCTAATCAACCTACGTTTGTTTTTTAATTCACATCTTAAAGAATATGAAAATTTAAATTGTACTAATTGTACATTTTCTTGTGTAACATCAGTACTCTACATGGCATTCTGAGTGGGAGTAAATTTTGTTTTTAGCTCTACAACAGTGTGGGCACATGGATGTAACGCTGGATTGCAGCCCAGTGTTTACAGCGCAACAGACACATGAGCATTCCTGTTGGTAGAGCTGACTCCATCCTCTCCTGGACTCAGGAATAGGGATTGCTTTTGCTTCCTGATATATTTCACCAAGTCTGGTACCGCTTTAACAATGTGAGGCATAAACGTTAACTATCAACATCTTTTCAAAACGCAAAATGCTACTCCAGAAACAGGATTCCAGTAACAAAATTATTTTGTTTTCAGCAATGCCCAAAAGTTTCAGTGGCTGGCCCATAGCATACTCTGAATGCACTGCCTCTATTCCTAGGGAATTTTAGCCCATCATTTTATTAGCTAATGGTATATATCATTCTACGATAGGGAGTAAAGGAGCACAGAGAGGAGATTGGATGAAATGAGGACTGGGCAGCATTACATGGTAAAAATCCACCTTCCTGGATGCAGTTAATACAGAAATGTAAAAATGTTCCCATCTGTCTAAGCCATCCATTTCTGATGTAGTCCCTGGAGGAAGTGGCTGAAAAGTCATTTCCACCTAATGGGTTGTTAGGTTGCCTCTGTACAGTAAGTTGGTGGTTGCAGCCCACTTCCTCTAAGACAAAGGGCCCTGTCTCTAAAACCCCATCACAGCTGACACTAATTGGCATTGCTGTCGGCCCCGAGCTGTGAAGCAGATCTGTGTGGGCATACAGTGGGGTGCATTGGTGGGGCGTGTGGCAACGAGGGGGAGGACTTTTTCTTAGATTTTGCCAGTGGGTACACATTTTGATTATCTTTTTTTTGACCCCTGTTCATGCAGTTTATATCATTTTCAGTCTTGTTAATTGGGAAAAAATTTGTTGAAATCTCCTTGGCTGAGTAGCATATTACTGGACAGTATCTTCACCCTTCATGTTATTGGGACCACTAGATATTCTCACTTGCCTGAGAAGACCTCTATTAAGTCATTAGAATTATTAGTAAACAAATAGAGCAAGTAAACAGACCACTCTACCACTCTCTTATGCTTTTAATCAGCTAACATTTTTGTTTCCTTCTTTTTTTTTTTTTTTTTAAAGAAGCCAGAAGAGGGCATATCGGTCTTTGAAAAATCAGTTTGGGAGCGATTTGGCCTAATTCACTTACAATTACCATAAATTAGGAGGAGAACCTGCTTTGTGTTCATAAGGGTCTGGAGTGAAGAATTGAGTTTCTGCAAGGGGTTTGGAAAGACAGAAGGAAAAAAAAGGAAGAAGAAGAAAGCAGACGAGCACCCTGTCATTAGAAATTTTTATGTTAAAACTCTACTGCTGCATGTAGCTTTCATACTTTGATGGTTATGTACAAGAGCAGGAACTATGAAGGGAAGAGAAAGCTCACCCAGCGGCTATGTTGGAGGGACCGTGCCAGGTATTTTCCTATGTGTCACCTTTTAAAAGGTGCAGGTATTACCAGACTTCCTTGGATAGGAAAGTGGGACAGCAGTCATTGCCAGGTGTAGGCAAACTCTCTGCTGTCTCAAATGCATATTGAAAAACTGGTGTGTGTGTATTAGTCACTCAGTCGTGTCTGACTCTGCAACCACACGGACTGAAGCTCTTCTGTCCTTGCAATTCTCCAGGCAAGAGTACTGGAGTAGATTGCCATTCCCCTCTCCAGGGGGTCTTCCCAAACCAGGGATCAAACCCGGGTCTCCCACATTGCAGGCAGATTCTTTACCATGTGAGCCAGCAGGGAGGCCCGAAAAATTGTGAGTGGTGGCAACAAGGAGAGAAGGGAATTCCTAAGGGAACTGATGAGTCAGATTAATCATTTATGTCTCTTCTTTGCATCCATTTAAAATAAAAACAGATAGCCATGAAGGTACCAACACCCCGGCCCTCCCGGCCTCCTTTTCCCTTCTCCGTCAGCTTCAGGCTTAGGAATCTGTTCCAGAACCTTGCTTCGACAGTTGGCATGGCTCACAGCTCCCTGCGAGAGGCTCTGCTTTCTAAGGTCGGAAAGCTCCAGAGGCCTTCCTCAGGAAGCAGCTTGCTTCCCTTCTGGTATCCAAGGGGATATGAAACAAGTTTGGGATTTCCCTCTGTCCCTGAAGTTCTTCAAACAGGGCATCTTCTGGCATGTATGCCCATTGGTTTCGTTCCATGCCTCTTACGGGCATCACCATAAAATTAACAATTCTAGGCCGAGGCCCTGGTGAGGACCCTGGGAACACAATGTGAGAAGCCACCCGCCCCTGCGGGTACACTTGAGATCCTAAGGCTTTCATGCTGGAGTGTGGTCCGGGCAGTGGTGCTTCTGTACAGTGCCACAGAAGATTGTGACATACCCCCATTCTCTTTTGTATTTAATAGGTGAAGGCTTTGCTTTGCTTTCTTTTTGTTGTTGTTCAGTCGCTCAGTCTTACCCGACTCTTTGCGACCAGTGGACTGCAACATGCCAGGCTTCCCTGTCCTTCACCATCTCCTGGTGTTTGCTCAAACTCATGTCCATTGAGTCAGTAATGTCATCCAAGCATCTCATCCTCTGTCGTCCCCTTCTCCTCCTGCTCTCAGTCTTTCCCAGCATCAGGGTCTTTTCCAGTGAGTTGGCTCTTCACATCAATCAGGTGGCCAAAGTTTTGGAGCTTCAGCTTCAGCATCAGTCCTTTCAATGAATATTCAGGATTGATTTGTTTTTTTAATGAAGTGTAAACATTGGGCCTGTAGCAAAAGAACATGAGATTGTGCCAAGAAACTTTCTCAGCACATTGATAAATCTCACTTTCAGTGTACAGACTCCCCTTGCTCCAACTAAGATGTCTAAATCCTAAAAGAAAAAAAGGCACCAGCGCTGCTTTTCCTGATTCTGAATTCAAACAAGAAGCAGTTTCATATTGGAGGTCTCAGCACAGGTTTTTTATTTCTCACCCTTGTTCTTTATATGCTTTACTTTCTCAGACAAGGAACTAAGTACCATACTGGACACCTGTGTGCAGAGAGCCTCAATTTATTAATACACACAAACTGGCTTTAGTAGCTGATGTAATACTTCTACATCATACTAATTTAGGCACCTGAGGATTCCCTCCTCCTCACCCTTATCATTGATTTTATAAAAATAATTATTAATTTTGGGGGAAAATCTCCATTTCAGTAAATTGACACACAGAATCTAAACTATTTTTCATGGAGATAAATATTAAAAATGCTTTGAGGACTTCCCTGGTGGTCCAGTGGTTAAGAGTTCACCTTCCAGTGCAGGGGGTGCAGGTTTGATCCCTGGTTGGGGAGTTAACCCTGGAGAAGGAAATGGCAACCCACTCCAGTATTCTTGCCTGGAGAATCCCATGAATGGAGGAGCTTGGTGGGCTACAGTCCATGGGTCACAAAGAGTCGGACACAACTGAGTGACTTCACTTGGGGAGTTAAGATCCCACATTCCTTGCAGCCAAAAAACATTTAAAACAGAAACACTATTGTGACAAATTCAATAAAGACTTAAAAAGTTAAGAAATACAGTTGCTTTTAAAAGTGATACTTTGGCCACTAGAATATAGCTAGATAAGCATTATGTAGGTTGACTCTGGAATTTGTTAATTTCTGATTGAGAGGCAAAAACTGAGTCTGTCTGTAGACCGGTTCAGTTCAGTCACTCAGTCGTGTCCGACTCTTTGTGACCCATGAATCACAGCATACCAGGCTTCCCTGTCCATCACCAACTCCCGGAGTTCACTCAAACTCGTGTCCATCAAGTCAGTGATCCCATCCAGCCATCTCATCCTCTGTCATCCCCTTCCACTCCTGCCCCCAATCCCTCCCAGCATCAGGGTCTTTTCCAATGAGTTAATTTCTTCGCATGAGGTGGCCAAAGCATTGGAGTTTCAGCTTTAGCATCAGTCCTTCCAATGAACAACCAGGACTGATCTCCTTTAGGATGGACTGGTTGGACCTCCTTGCAGTCCAGAGGACTCTCAAGAGTCTTCTCCAGCACCACAGTTCAAAGGCATCAATTCTTCAGCTCTCAGCCTTCTTCACAGTCCAACTCTCACATCCATACATGACCACTGGAAAAACCGTTGCCTTGACTAGACGGACCTTTGTTGGCAAAGTAATGTCTCTGCTTTTGAATATGCTATCTAGGTTGGTCATAACTTTTCTTCCAAGGAGTAAGCATCTTTTAATTTCATGGCTGCAGTCTGCAGTGATTTTGGAGCCCCCCAAAAATAAAGTCTGACACTATTTCCACTGTAGTCTAAAAGAAAATAATACTATACAAATACACAGCCACTTAAAATTCTGTCCCTCTTACTTATATCTGAGGCATACCATCTGGCATCTATACCTCGGTGTTAATTTGAACACAGGTAATATATTTTGTAATTAAAATAATAGTCTTACATTTACTGGATATGAAAAAAAAATAAAATGTTAAAAAATATGTTCACTGCCAGCTCTTTGTATATTCAAATCAAGTTTCAATGAAATCATAATGAATTGTGCCTTCCTCATCTACTTATGGTCCACCCAAATGCGACATGCTAATTGTCTAAACTGCGGGAAGCAGTCATCTTAACAAAACTATGAGGTACTTTGCATAAATCTAACTTGTACTCTTTTTTGTTTTGTTTTTGCCACTGATGGCTAGATTCATGAATAATATTATCTGCAGTCTGTGACCATCTCTGTAGGGTCTATCTTAGATAATATATAATATAGGCTAGGAATAGATTTCTTTTATATCAGGGTTGTGAAGGTAGAAGATTGATAAATACAGTGAAATTTTGGCTACTGCTATCTTCCTTTATCATCTTCGTAGACTGCCAAAGCTAATTTGTGTGTATATAATCATCCAGGCATCCAATAATGCATTGACTTGTGTGATAGTACTTGTACTGAAGAGGTGGAAGCACCACAAAATGAAAAAATGACCCTCTAAATCACTGAAGAAAAACTCAAATGTATGAATGTGTTAAGCTTATTGTAGCATGCTGCCCATTTTTCATGTAATACTTCCATGTTAATCAGAAGTCTATAATAGTCCAGTGATTTCATTGCTTTCCAGAGTAGGAAAGCAGATTGGGAAGACTTCATCAGCCTGTGTGGGGTATTCAGACTCACCCCCTCAACTTTTTTCCATTGTGTGCTCAGCCGCGTCTGACTCTGTGATCCCATGGACTATAGCCCACCTGGCTCCCATGTTCACAGGATTTCCCAGGGAGGAATACTGAAGCGGGTGGTATTTCCTCCCCCCAGGGCATCTTGCCTGAATCAAACCCCTGTCTCTTCATCTCCTGCATTGGCAGGTGGATTCTTTACCAGTAGTGCCACCTGGGAAGCCTTTACTGAAAGACAAATTGAGAGACTTACTCGTTTGGAGAAGGTGTTGGAGGAGTGTGTATATTTTGTCTGCATCTGTAGGCTTTCATTCAGAGCCGTCCTTGTGTCTTACAGCCAGGGAATCAGAAGACTGACTTTCTGCTTCTTTCTGTTTGACCATCAGAGACTTATAAATAACTATAGCACATGAGTTATGATTTAACCCTTCAAATTACTTTAACATGGTTGATGTTAAATTCATGTTCCTGATCACCTGGCCTTCAAAATTATGTGAGGAGGGAGCAGATGGCAAGTTTGTTTAGTAGTTCACAACTTCGGAGAAGGCAATGGCAACCCATTCCAGTACTCTTGCCTGGAAAATCCCATGGACGGAGGAGCCTGGTAGGCTGTAGTCCATGGGGTCACTAAGAGTCGGACACGACTGAGCGACTTCACTTTCCCTTTTCACTTTCATGCATTGGGGAAGGAAATGGCAGCACGCTCCAGTGTTCTTGCCTGGAGAATCCCAGGGACGGGGGAGCCTGGTGGGCGGCCGTCTCTGGGGTTGCACAGAGTCGGACACACCTGAAGCAACTTAGCAGCAGCAGCAGGGTCTTCTGAGTAACAGACTTAGCAAATGAAAGCATGAACGCTTTGTGTGTGATGGACCACATACATTTTAAAGTTGTTACCCTTTCATGTTCAGTTCCGTTTATATAGTGTGAATGGATTTTGCAGAGGCTCAAAATTTTACATGTAGCTATCCTTGAAGTATGCTTCTGTTAATTTGTTCATGTTAAAGCCACTATCATCACTATGTATTTGATATTTTTAGTAACAGTTGGATCAAGGAACAAAAGGGGCAGCTGCAAAAACTGACTTCAAGAAAAGAATATATCTTATCTGTATTTATGTTTATATCTATATATATATATATATTTTTAATGGGAAATATGTCATTTCATTGCCTGTGGAAGCAGTAGGGGTTGCCCAAGAACATATACATTGCCTGTGACAGAGCCAGTCCCTGGATTCTTGAGCTATGATGAGTCTGGTTTTCTTGTTTTGGTTTCAGGCACACTCTCATGCAAGTGGCCTTTGTGGGGAGAGAAATGGCGATGGCATAGAAGAAAGCATCCTTTCTTATACTGACAGACATAAGGTTAGAATGCTACTAATTTTGCATAGAAGAAGAGCTAGACATGTGTGTCCTTGATATAAGGTGTGTGCGTGTCTTAGTTGCTTAGTCGTGTCTGACTCTTTGTGATCCCATGAACTGTAGCCCACCAGACACCAGGCTCCTCTGTCCATGGAATTCTCGAGGCAAGCAGATGGAGTGTGTTGCCATTCCCTTCTCCAGGGGATCTTCCCAACTCAGGGATTGAACCCCGGTCTCCCGCATTGCAGGTAGATTCTTTTCCTCCTGAGCCACCAGGGAAGCCCTTAATTTGTTGTCGTTCAGCTGTGTCCCACTCTTTGCGACCCCATGCACTGCAGCATGCCAGGCTTCCTGTCCTCCACCATCTCCTGGAGATTGCTCAAACTCGCCTCCGTTGAGTCAGCCGTGCCATCCAACCATCCCGTCCTCTGTTGCCCCCTTCTCCTCCCGCCCTCAATCTTTCCCAGCATCAGGCCTTTTCCAGTGAGTCGGCTCTTTGCATCAGGTGGACTAAGTATTGGAACTTCAGTTTCAGCATCAATCTTTCCAATGAATTGATTTCCTTTTTCTGGTATGTATATCTAAAATGTATCTTCCCTGAACATGAGTGGATTCTGCTTTAGCCAAGCCTATTGGGAATGTTTACTTGTTTTACTTCTTGTCACTGTCTTTTCTGAAGCTGGGTGACCAGGAAATGATTTGGGTACAGCAGCTGGCCTGTTTTGGTAGCCTGTGCTGTATGTTTTATGTTACATGTGAATTTTATAATGTCAATTTCCAGATAGATAACTGCTGAAATTTGTAGTTGCTCCTTAGTCACAGATAAACATTTTTAGCAACGTCATTTATTTGTGTATTTATTTTGAAATTCACAAAACATTTCAAAACTTATGTCCACTTGAAAGCTTTTCTGCTTTCATTTCCACCCTTGCGCCCTGTATGCCAATACTTAGAAATATGTGTTTAATGTAAATTATATATTGATCGCCTGTTAACATTCTGTCAGATTTCAATTTCTTATAAAGTTATGGAGCTGAAAATTGGACAGAAAAATGTGTTTAGCAAGTGATGTGAATAGTAACAAATTTTATCTCATTTCTATCAACTGTATTTGCTACTATTAATATTACAGTGCATGGTTCTTGTTCTCCGCAGGTATGTACATAGAGTGTTTGGTCAAAGAGCACATTTGCTTATACTAAGAGATAAATGATTGATTTGGAATCCCTAATAATTTAATGAAGAGATACTTTGAGATCTCAAAATACAGACTTAAATACCCAAAACTAGAGGACAAAATAGGAAAACCAGACATGGAATGAAAGAATATCATCTTTATGTAAGAGAGAAATTATTTTATTCGAAGTCACATCCAGCTTTGTACAACAAGGAGTGGATTTATTCTGTACAAGATTACGGGGGAAAATGACATAAAAGTACATACTGATAAAGATTGTGCCTTCTGGTGTGTAAAGCCAGTATCTAAATATGTGTCTATTTGTGTCTATATACAGAGTTAAAGGACAGTTTTCCATGAAATAATGTATTCCTTTAGAATTGCTATAGATTTTCATAATTTTTAAAACATTCCTATTGTAACCTACATCAAAAGGGCAGCCAGGGTTTTTTGTGTCTGACTATACATATGCATTATAAAAAAGTGAGTCTACTGTAATTACCAGTTTGCAGAGCGAATTCCTGCAGGGTTTGTACTCTCCCCATTAGTAAAAGAGATAAGTTGAAATGTATTAAAATTTCACTGTACAACTGGGAGTTTTTGTTCACAGTAAATGTGTTAATGTTTCTTCATTGCTTGACTGTTTGTGTTTAAATTTAGGCAGCATGCCCAACAGGGACAAAATTATAGGATAAAGCTATGTATAAAAGAAAATCCTTCAGAGAGCACCAATAAGGCTTTTTTTAAAAATAAGCAGTTATGTATAATAGTACATGGCCGTAGCCACAGAAGAAAAGTTTTATCAGTCTATTTCAGAATTATTGGAATTTTTCTTTCCCTTGTGTGGAAGTTAAGAGGACCGAGCTTATGTCAATAGCTAAGATACTTTGACGTAAAAACATTTATTATTTTATTCAGTGTTACTTCTGTAAAAACCAAAAGAAAAGAATCCTTCTTGTTGTCCTTATGACGAAGAGAGGCTAATAGCATTTTGAGAGACCGGTGATAGATCACATTTTCTTCCCTAGTAAAGGAATTCTTTCTTGTTAGGAATTCTAATTTCAGTCTTTTATACTTTTGGAGCATTTTCCTTTGCTTTTCTTCATTGCTATGAACTTAGTAAATACAATTATTCATATACATGAGCTTACATTTAAAAAAATTAATCTGCAGCCACAATCACCGAATATGTAATGAAAGCACAAACACAGGATAAAGGCTGGTATTTCTCTGCAGCCTCGAGTGAGCAGAAGTTGCAGTTATCTCTAAGTACTGGCTGTATAAGCTTTAGTCAGCCTGTGCACTGACCCTCTCTTCTCTCTCTCTCTCTCAAATGCTGGAAATACATTGGCGTTCTTACTGTTTACCTTCTATAGTTTCTTTGGCCTGCTTCTCCATACGTGAAGATGGAAGAGTTTACCAGTGTCCGTGTGCTGACCCATGTGTCTCTGTAGGCTTCTTGCAGCAGACCCACAAATATAAACCATGTAAAGAAACAAAATATAAATCTTTATTTTTAAATGTTGCTGTCCTAGAAATGGTGTTTACAGCGTACAGAGGTATTGTCTGTAGGTATGTGGAGGCGTAGAGAGAGGAAATGAACGTGTGTGTGCATGCATGTCATTTCTGTGGATCCATTTATTCAGGTACCCTGAGGAAAACGTGAAAAGCCCCCTTGAACATTTCCTATTGTATATTAGCTTTCCATCACGAAGTGTATTTTTTCCCCTTTAAAAGAGGTTGATTCACCAAAAAGGAAGAGAGGCACTTAATTCTTCCTCCTCTCTACTGTTCTTTAAAAAGTAAATTTTTAACTGATAGACCTTAAAGTCCTTTAGAGCTATTACTTTCTTTTGGCTAATTCGTAGAAAGGCACCATATGAAAATTGGATTTTTGATCTGATGGAGTGATTCTTGAGTTCTTATGAACCATTTATAGTCTACCAAGTAAATCCTTCTTAGTTCACGGATTATTGACCCAATGGACCATATTAGCTGCTTCGAAGCTGTTATAGCCCATTATGTTGATTCAGCTGACACAGGTGTGAACCCAATCCACATGCCCAAGATGACATTAACATTGTTCTGGAAGACTCCTTTTTTTCCCACAAGCTTTCTGTTTATTTCTGAATTTACAAGAGTTAGCTCAGAGTTCCTGACAGCCATTGCATCAGTCTCCCCATTTGCTTAGTGATGTCAAAGCATTTGATAGCAGCTGGATGGTCTGTTTTTTGCTGTCTTTCTCTATGTGTCTCTCTCTGTCCTTTAAGCTAATCCTTAAAAGTAAAATGAGAATCATGTTTTTTGCAACACTCTAGGGCACCTTTTACCCTCAGATGCTTATAGAGTCCTTAGAAATTTGTGGGATTTCTGTGAGCATCTGAATGCAATGCATACCATTTGAGAAACCCACCTTTTAGAAGAAATGATAATGCTGTGTTTTTTAAAAATGTTTTTATCTGAGTGGTTCCACTTAAAAAATTCCAGCGACTCTAGCCAGTAGTGAAATCAAGATGTGCCTTTAGTGATTTATATGATGCTCTAATGAAGCCCGTCCAGGTCTCAGCACAGACCCCTGGAGAGTCTATGACCTCACATAAATAACGTATAAGAGGGCACTGTAGACTGTTCATCATATCATTATTATTATTAGTAATAGGTATGACTCCTGAGGTGATATCTGCTCATGGGCAAAGAAACATTCTTTCATAATCAGACATAGTTATGATGCATAGACACATGCACAATGGAAGGTATTAAAATGTTTGCTGAGATATTCTATGAATGGACAATCCCAAGACAAGTTGAAGCAAGATGGTGTAAAATTAGTGTTCTTGGCAAATCCTTGTCTCACTCCCCACCCCCTCCAGATTTTTGCCTTTTTTTAAGGTAACCATTGACAGATTCCATAGAAAGCGGTTGAGAGTCACTTTCTGTGTCTAAAAATGTGCCACTTGGTTTGTAGAAAATCCTAGTGTGAATGGTTAACAGCTTACTTAGCAGTTCCCCTCATCTTTTCAAGTGGCTTAAAATCTTCCCCCACCCCTCTCCCTCTGTGGGTAGTTTCACGCGTATCTCCTATTCAGTCTCAGACTCCTCTTGGAACTGGAAGAATGTCTGAGAAAATCTCACTGTGGAGGAGGGTGGCAAGGGGATTATTCAGGGCCTCTCCTCTCCTGCATCGGCCGGGTGGAAAGAGCCCCGGATTACTAGCTGTGGCCATTTAAGGGCATCTCACAGCCTCGTTTTTCTGCTGTTTGAAAAATCTCTAATTTGGGGGATTTTGATGATTAAATACAGGAATGTATTTGAAGTATTAGGCAAGCTTCGTGGCACTGTCTGATGCGAGATGTTAAGTCTCACACAGGCTGCCTCAACTGGCCTGGGTAATCAGAGCTGTCATTTGAAATGATACATTCGAAAATGCAGCGACCTGTCTCCCTTGTTGCTTCACTGGGATAAATTCTTCACACAAACCTAGAGGAGTAAATTTAGTTAAAAGGTCACCCACCTTATGCTCTTGCTTGGTAAGTGGATTGATTACTGTGCTCTGGCATTTGAAATAATGGGGCTGGCTCCTTTTAAAGAGGAGCAAGGTTGAGAGGGATTCCTTCCCTTCAAGAAGTCCTCCCCATGCTGTCTGGGAAGGGGAGGTGCCCTGAGTTTAGGATGTTGTCCTCTGTGCAGAATGTCATACATGTGGCACAATGGGGGACAATCTGGGATTCCTCCTGCACCTCTCTGCTTGGCCACCAAAGTAGGGCATCGTCATGCGATCAGTCTTCCCAGAATGGAAGCTGCTTCTGAAATACCAGAACTTAGGCTTCATCTTGTCTTACTTCTTGCCTAATGAGAAGTATTTCTTTGTAAAGCTTTTGAAGGTTGATAAATCTCCTCGCATCTCATTATAAATCCCTTCCTTATTAATGGCTTCCCTATCATATTATATTAGTAATTGTTTTCATGAATGCCACAGAGAAATGTAATCACATTACCACCTTTCAAATTGCATTAGCGAAAATGAATAAAATGTATATATATCAATGGAATACAAAATTGCTGATTCAACGTTAAGGTGAAATGAGATGAGTATTACTTATCATTCACATGATATCAGAGGTGCTTTGGCTCCTTATATAAAGTTAAGTAATTCTGGTAAATGTAGAATGAACTTAGTTAAAATGTGGTTATTCTTTTACAGTGAGCTAACTCCTTATTTTCATTTAGATGCTAGGTGTACGTTCACGGGAAGAGTATGTCTTTTCCCATTATGTTATCACAGCTGCCTAAGTAGTCTATAAAATTTCATAAGCAAACAGGCAATAAATGAGATATCTTAATTGTTAACTGTTAGGTAAGAAAATAAAATGTTTCTGCCCAAATTGAAATGCCTTTTCATTTCCTGTTTCTCTAATATTACTAATTGCCTAACAAAATAGCTTGTATTACCATAGACTTAATTTAATTGGGGGGAAAAAAAGCATAACAGAAGCACTATGCAGGCTTTGATGCCATGGAAGCAGGGATATTTTCCTTATATAATTGGCTATATCCCGCTGTTGATTTTTACTCTGAACTCCTACATTATTTAAATGGGGTCTTCCTCATGTCGATTGATAGTAGGTTGTAGTTGTAAGGTAATGACTGCAGATGCTCATTGGATCCATGTCTGTGAAAATTTATATGCCTCTGTGTATGTCCCTTTCTCCCAGTTTGTATTTATATATTCACACATAGTCATAGAAACATTCACACTCATACACAAGCATCTACTCAGAAGTATATGCTTTCTGTCTTTGCCCCCTCCTCCTAAACCATGTTCACCTCTTAACTTTTGCAGAGATAATTTTTTCATCCCAGTAAGTTGAGCAATGGGGCTTCCCTGGTAGCTCACTAGTAAAGAATCCACCTGTCAGTGCAGGAGATGCGGGTTTGATCCCTGCGTTGGGAAAATCCCCTGGAGAAGGAAGGGGCAACTCACTCCAGTATTCTTCCTGGGAAATGCCATGGTCAGAGGAGTCTGGTGGGCTACAGTGCATGGGGTCGCAACGAGTTGGACATGACTTAGCAACTAAACAACAACAAAATAGAGGAATGCTTTTACTCATACACATGACAGGATTCTTCATTGTCCATTTAAAACAATTCCTTTTAAGTTTTTCTAATATCTTACTGTTAATGTGCTGAACATTATGACTGAGAGGCCTCCTGACCCCCAATTTGTTGGAGGATATAAGGATGTCCTGGATTTTCCTGGTAGGAAAAATGGCATTGGATTTAAAAGTAATTGTGATTTTAACATGGACCTACTAGTTTTTACTGTTTTCAAAGTAGAGGAATTTCAGGTTTAAGCAGCGGAAATTCTTTAGTTGGGCTGCCTTCTGTTCCGTCATTTTGTTGCTGTTCAGTCGCTCAGTCATGTCTGACTCTTTGCGACCCCATGGACTGCAGCACGCCAGGCTTGCCTGTCCTTTACCATCTCCCAGAGCCTGCTCAACTCATATCCATTGAGTAGGTGATGCCAGCCAACCATCTCATCCTCTTTTGCCCCCTTCTCCCGCCTTTAGTCTTTCCCAGCGTCAGGGTCTTCTATAATGAGTCAGCTTTTCGCATCAGGTGGCCAAGTATTGGAGTTTCAGCTTCAGCATCAGTCCTCCCAATGAATATTCAGGATTGATCTCCTTTAGGATTGACTGGTTTGATCTTGCAGTCCAGGGGACTCTCAAGAGTCTTCTCCAACACCACAGTTCAATCATTTAGTATTTGTATATCGACCTTCTAGGTTAAAGAAGGATATTATGCTACATTATGTCCCCTGAGGAATAATATCTCATGAATTAAATGATTTAAAACCATTAAAAGAAATTAGGTGGTTTAGTGAGCTTGCTCTCCTCACTTTTAAACAGTTTTATTGAGATAGAGTTCACAGATCATACATTCTACTCATTTAAAGTGTACAATTTAATGAATTTTAGTATGTTCACAGTTATACACAACCATCATCACAGTGCTTTCTGAACTTCTTCGTCACTTTAAAAAGAAACCACTGACTACTCTCTATCTGTACAGATCTCTGTGTTCTGCATATTTCATATGAATGGACTTATGTAATATGAGATCTCTTGTGTCTGGTTTCTCTTACTCAGCATGATAAAGTTCATCCATATTGCGGTATTATCAAGTGTTCTTCTGTTTGTATGAGCCAGATGAATATTCCATTGTGTAAATACACATAGTTTGTTTATCCATTTGCCAGTTGTTTGGGCAGAAGGGAGCACACCTTTTAAGAGAAAATTAAAGTGAGGTTTTCAGTCTTCTGCTTTTTAGCAGTAACTGGTGTTCAATGGCTGCCTTTTCACAGTGAATCTCTTTCAGGTATTTTGGATGTGTTTATTGGGAAGATAATATTTCCTTGGTCAGTAATGTTGTTCTTATGATGTGTTGTTGAAGTCTGCCATTTTCAGTCGCCCAGCATTCTTTTTTTTTTTTAAGTTTTTTTTGGGGTGCCCTTGGTCTGCATTGTACACGTAGACTTCTCTAGTTGCAGAGAGGACTATTCTCTAGCTTCAGAGGATGGACTTCTCATTGCAATGGCTTCTCTTGTGGAGCACAGACTCCAGGGTGTGCGGGCTTAGTAGTTGCTCACAGGTGCTGGAATGAAGGCTCCGCAATTGTGGAGGACAGCCTTAGTTTCCATGCAGTGTGTGGGATCTTCCAGGACCAGGGATCGGACTGGTGTCCCCTGCATTACAAGGCCGATTCCCCACCACTGGACTACCAGGGAAGCCCCCAGCTTTCTGTCTTGACCTTGTTGTCCACTGTTTACATCAGTAGCATCTACACCTTGTAGTGGCTCTGGGCTGACCATGTCTTTGTAAGTCTCTTGACTCAGCTACAAGATTAATAAGGAATCTTTTATTGAAAGCTCAATAAACTTTTTTATTTCTAATTTATCTTACCACCAGCTAAGATATATACTGTTGCAGTCCTACTGTGTGAATTTGTTGATGGGTTTGGTTAAGCAGACAGGATAACTTCATTGCTTCTTATTTGCTGTTGTTACTATTGTATTATGAACAGCGGCATTTACATTGTAGTGTAACGCTCTGTGCACCCATACACCCTATAATCACTGATAATCACTTGTGAAGTCTGGGAGCATAACTCATTCAAACTCAGATCTGTACATTTCCTTGCATAAATGCAAAAACGTACCCACCTTACTATAAGTATTTATTTATATTAATAGTCTCATAGAGTTAGATAAGACTTTTCAGGTTGTTATAATACCTCTTTATAGGATATTTAAATTCAGGGGTCTCTTGCTCAGTGTTCTCTGTCTATCCAGTTCCCATCTTCTTGCCTTGTTTTGATACCTGATTATAAAACCCTGAAGCACAGCAGGTGTAAATACCTTGCCTTTCGTCCTATGTTTTGTAATCAAGTAAAAGTAAGTTTCTCATGTAATTGTCTAGTTCGTGTTAGTCATAAGTAAGCTCAGAAGTCTTCTTTCATGCAAAAAAAAAAAGGTCATTGTTCGAGGTGCAATGACTTATACAAATTTCAGACACTGTGTTCTTCTACAAAGATGTTGACATAGAGACTTTCCATGTCTTCGCCAAAACTCAGCGTACTTCTCTTGGAAGCTGTTTCTTTTCAATTAGATCATGAATCAGCCATGTGAAAATGGAGGAGAAAAAACTGTCCTGAAAAGTATACAAGGGGCTATTTTCTGACTTAATTACCATTACTATCATGTGAGTTCTTTAGAATCTTTATGGCAGTGCCTGAAGTACTACACTGTATTGGGTTCTCATATATAAGATGTATTCATAGGTGTGGAAGTCCATCTTTTTTTGGTCATATATATATGATTACTCTTTTCCTCCATAGTGTTGGTAGCTGTTACTTTGTAGTTACTGCAGTGTATTCTGAGGCAATCATAGAATAACTAGTTTCCAGATTCGCTGCAGGTACTTTTTTATTCCAGATTTTGTATTTTTAAGATAAATGTCTTTGAAGGACATTTTTATGCCAAGTAAAAGGTTTACTTGATCTTTGGCACCATACATACCTTTTCTTCTGGAACTTGTGTGTATGTTCAGAGATGGATGATATATGCAGTGATGATTTAATGAGTTAATTATAACATAGACTATATTATATGTATCCTCATAGAAGGTTGGCTGATCTTACCTATTTATCGTACCTCCGTGTGATTTCCAAAGTAGAAAATTAATTTGATTAAGAAATTTGTTCTTGTTAAAAATAAGAGGCAAACCATGTCACTGATCAGCATTATAGCCAATTAATTTGTGTGCCTAGATTGTACCACCCAAGTTTATGGGAGAAACTGCTGGGACAGATGAATGCTGAATTAATGACTGAGTTTTTCAGTAATTCAGTTTTAGTGCGGGTTATGTACTTAACTCTTTAACATTTAAAAATCATTCTAGTAAAACTTCATAATCCAAGTTGTAAATCTTGGTATTCTCTTCAGAAATGAATAAGGAGAAAGTGGATTTTAAAAGGATTTTTAGTTATACATGGACTATTTGGCCAAGTTAATGAACACTTGAGGAGATCTCATGGCAAATGGTTTTTTAGTGTGAAAAGACAAAGCCCAGAACGGAAGTTAGTCTTACTTTTAGTGGGGCTTTTTTGAAGGGGAGGTTCTCTGTGATGGCTCCTTCGGAGTGTGTCTTACGTTTCTACATGCCCCGTGGCCTTATTTTACCTTTTGTTATTCTGTACTAATAGGTAACTTCCGTAAGTGTTCCCAAACAAGGAACAGCTAATAGGAGATGTATTAATTAGCCTCGTGTATAGTTCTTTTGTGGAATACACTAAATATTAATAGCTGAAGCCTCATTCTCTGCTTTCCTGAGGAATGTCATTTGGTGAGGAGACTGAAGTTCAGTTCACATAAATTTGCAGAGTTCAAGCCAGCTACAAGTATAATAAAGCTAAAGATACTTTAGTTTTAGTGATTACAGAATCTCTTATTTGAATAGGTCTTTGGAACTCATCCAGAATACTTGCAAATGCACTCTTACTTAATATTCAGATATGAGAGTGTTACTGACTGAAAGTTGATTAAATATTTTTATACTAAATTGGTCCACTTTATAATTTTAGATATACTTTTGAACTTGAATATTTATAATTTACTGGTTTCAACTGTGTATCTTCTTTTTTTTAACAACTTAAAAAGGTATTGGAGTATAGTTGATTACAATGTTGTGTTAATTTCAGGTGTACAGCAAAGTGAATCAGCTGTAAGCATACATATATCCCCTTGTATATCTTCTCTTTCTATAGTTAATGGAAGTAAACTGATTAATAATTGGGAAATCCACCCTATCATTTAAGAGATGTGTAACACCTATATAAACATTTTTTAACTCCAGTATTAAAACAAATAATGATCCCTGTCATGCCCAATTTAGAGGATTATAGTATGAAGAAAGTGGCATCATATATGTCAAAGTGTTCATTTACTCATTAAGACTAAATATGTAATAAGCATTTACAAGGTGTGGAAGAAATACATTGGGAAGAATCATAAGGGAAAAGTAATTCAGAGGTAAAATGTGGAAAGTTTGTTGAGGTCATAAATGGTTTCCATCTTTTGAGCTTTTGTTATCACTAGACAAAGAGCCACATGCTTTATATTATTTCATTTGAATCTATTGACAAAGTTGTGGTGTTACTGTTATCATTTTATAGATGGGAAAGAGGCTAAGAGATTGATGAAATTCTTTAAATGCCTTTTGAGCACCTTTATTTGCCAGTATACATTGTAAGCCCAACATATGTCACCCTGCCATTCAGTCACTCAGTTGCGTCCAACTCTCTGCAACCCCATGGACTGTAGCCCACCAGGCTCCTCTGTCCATGGGATTTCCCAGGCAAGAATACTGGATCGGGTTACCATTTCCTTCTCCAGGGGAATTTCCTGACCCTGGGATCGAACCTTGGTCTCCTGCATTGGCAGGCGTTTTCTTTACCACTGGTATGCGTAAACTAGGTTATGAATAAGTAGTATAGATAAATTACAAATGAATATAATCTTCACAGCTGTGCTAAGTGCTGTGGCACTTGTGGAACAGGAGCTGCTCTGGAGGATGGAAGTAATATTTGTGTTGAAAGCTTGGAAGCGAAACATGAGTTAACAGTATAGAGTGGAGGTGGATGGTGGGCAGGTGGAGGGGCTCTGCCCATGGCTGCCTGACCGAGTGGGAGGGAGAGCTCCCACACACCTGGATCTGATTGGTGTGACTTCAGGTAAGATCCTGAGTTAGCTGCACCGCAGTTTCCTCCTCTGTGAAAGAAAGGGAATACTAGTACGGACCTCATGGTATTTTCATGGAGAGCTAATATTTGTAAGTATCTGGGAATGACAACTATCCAGCAAACCTTTGCTGTTAATAATCAAATATTATTATTGAATATTATATTCATTATAATACTACATTAATAGTATAAACATTATTATTATTAATCATTAATGGTTTGCTGTTGTAGATAAATGTTTATGTCCTGTCTTTGGTGGAAGAAAAGACAAAGTTGTAAAGAGTGAGAAACGATCCTTCTCAAACCTCTCCAGGGGCTTCCTTCTGTTCTCAGGGTGTCTCCTCGGAACCCACTGCCCAAGAGCTCTGACTGTCAAATCCTTGAGCATAGAGATTCACTGTGCATTTCCTTCCACTTAATACAGTACTTGGCTCTGCAGTGATCGGTTTTGCTTAGTGATGATACTTGAAGCTGTAGGAGGGGATGAAATTGCCAAGTTAAAGAAGGAGAAGCCTGCCTGTGAGAAACACCTGTATTTATTTACAGTGGAGAGAGAGTGAGAAGCGGCTGCCAAAACACTAAGATAGTTTGTGTCTACAGTCCAGGAATGAAGGAGAGTTATGCCTTAAGCTGCCTTGAGGTCTCGGAGAACAAGGAGACTAGAAAAAGGGACCAGATGTGATGAGACTATCCCTCTTGGAGAAAGCAGTTTCAGGACCGTGTGTGACAGAATCCAAATTATAAAATTAAAATGTAGGTGGAAGCACTGGGTGGTGGGTGCATGGATTTTTCTTTCAAGATATCCATGGTAAAGGTAAGCAGAAAATTATTCCTTTTATTTAAGATGTAGGCTTAAGAACTTTTGTTCTTGTTCTTGGGCTGTTGGAAAAGCTGATTATATTGAAATGGAGGAAAGAGTTTCACGGCATTGGATGAGGTGGGATCCTGGAGGTGTGGAGGGGTTGCTGGCTTGAGTTGGCCAGATCTGCATAAGGTCCTGAATCTATAAGGAAGAACAACCTGATCAGATCGTCTCTCTTCTCCTGCTGTTCGCTTTCGGTCACTTTGCTATCATCCCTGATTTTTCTGTAGTTGTGGGTGCCCAGCAGTGAGTGGGAGACCTAGTGTATTATTAGCTCCATAACGAAATGAGTGTGATCACCAAAATGAAGGCTTCTCCATCTCTGCTCTTCCCAGCTCTCTCCTCATAAAGTGTATACGTTTTGAGGCTTAACTGGCTTGGATAGCTTTATGATAATTTATGTTTTTGAAGTGTGGGTGAGTTGGCAAGTGATCACATTGGTTCTGTTTTGTTCTGAATAAATAGTATGTCAAACTTTTATGCTGTTTCAAAAATGTTATTTAGAGTAAAACTTCCTTTGAAGCCACAATAGTCTCGTATTCAAAATATTTATTTAGACCATATTGTTTAAGTATATATAATTCCCTTAAGGCACAATTGTAGTCTATATAAACCTGGATTTAAAACAAATAAACCTTCTGGAATTCATAGAAATACAAAATGGATATTCCAGTGCTTAAGTGTTTATATACAAAAGGAGTTGAGGTGTTCCAATGTTTGTATGTTTAGGTATAAAAGGAGTAGAATTCACGAAAAAGGATGATGGTACAAAAAGTTTTAATTCCCAAGTGTGGCAGACGTATAAAGTTATTTAGGAAGAGAAAAATATTTGAATCATAAACCAGTTCTGAGTAAATGAATGAATAGTTGAACCAGTAAATAAACAAATATACCTAAAATAAAGCAAATCTACAAGTCTCTTAATTTGTTTTGTCCTGAATATAACTATAATTAAAATTGAGGAAAGTGTATTTTAAAACACAATGTAAAATGAGGCTATTTTTGTGAAATAATAAAATGTTATCAAATTAACACTTTAAAAGATGTATGTATTTGGTGCCAGAATTAACATATAGTTCTTGAGAAATGGTCATTCTTAGTTTTGGTCATTCTTTATTTTGGTAAGCAGAGTTATTTATTTATTTATTTATTTTTAGTGTTTATGAAAGATTCTGTTATCTTATCTCAGATTATATAAATATTTTAATGTCAGTCTGGTTGCTGTATCTGAATTTATAACTGAATAGTGTACAGAGTGCCCTGTTCTTCGTAGAAACACTGCCCTCTAAAAAACTGTTTGGGGTTTGTTTTACTGTAGTACAATCAAACTGAGTTTCCTAATGAACATGCCGTTTTAAGAAGCTCTTTCTAACCTGGAAGATTCTGATGTATTGCTCGGTCAGTTAAACTACTGAATTTGTTAAAAGAAATTTGGGGAGAAATAGTTTCCCTTCTAACCTCCAGATATATTATTCTTGCTATGTCAGCATTTCCTTTGCTCTCTGTGTCTTACTACTGTTTCCTTTATTCACTCATACATATAGCAAAGTTGTACAACCTCCTAATATGTAATTGGACTGTTGACACTGGAAGAAAGACCCTGAAACATCAGACAGATGGTACCCTTGCCTATTTTTCTTGCAGTAATAGAGGAGCAAACTAGGGTTAGAGGTGAAGCAAGAAAGGAGGCTACGGCCGCGACTCTTAACACTGAAAACTGAATAAGGACCTATAGATTTAATGTTCATTAGCAAAAGAGAAATACTTTAAATTTGCTTGATCTAAAGCATGGGAAACGGTAAAAGCCCATTCAGTCTTATTCTCTGTAAATGGAATTTGGCTCAACCATGTTAACAATATCTAAAATACTGTCTGTTACAAATGAGACAGTTTATATAAAAACCCAACTGGTTCCAGGAGTATGAGCGTCTGAAGCTGTGTAAGTGGGCAGAGCTTTCAGGCCCAGCACTGCAGTTTCACGTAGCCTCATGCCTCTCCCCCCACCCCCGCCCCACCCCCAAATCAGTAATTATTGATTGCATCTAAAGCTGTAGAGAGATCTTTTCCTGGCAGTTCAGATAGTTACAGTAGATTGTTAATCTGTGAATGGTTGGACAAAATCCCTTCTGTCTTCAGAATTTCCATGCAAATTAGGACTAAATGTATGAGATAAATTTATTAACTGTAGTTCTGGAGCATAGGTCAGCTTTAGCACAATTCTTCAGCCTAGGTTTTTAATCTATAAAAAGTTACACTTCATTAATGTTAATTTCCTAGGGATTCACTTTAAAATGTAAACTGATGAGATGATTTTTAAAGGTACTTGTAAAGAAATAAAACGTTTTTGAGTGTGTCTTCCAGCGTTGTATAATATAGGTGAATTGTTCCAAATATCGAATATTCACGTAAATGCCTTTTCCTAGTCTACATCTGATCTAAAAGCAAATTTAAACTTGCTTTCTTACATCATTAAAATAAAGAGAGGGTTGTTTTGCATTTTTCAAAACAGGAATGCAAATGGAATTAATATTTCAAGGATGGGAGAAATCGAGGAGTTAGGAAGTGATAAATGATGCCGGAAATATGATGGATGTTATTGGACCAAAAGGAGTATCTTTCAGAAGGTGTCTGAGAGATTGATAGAGCATTTCAATCAAACACTGCAGAAGAAAAGTCATATTCTGTTACTATTATTTGTATATCATGTTTTATTTTCAGCATTTCACTTGTTGTTGTATAAGAGCCTATATCTTTTGCACTCTTGTCAGTGAATATTTGGTAGTAGCAATCTGTTTTTCTCTTTCAGATCTCTGGTATTACAGAGCCAGCATCTCATAGAATAAGAGTAAGGCTCACTCTTACACTATTTAGTCTGTGCTTCCAATTTAAAGCTTATCTATGAATGGCAAGAAACATTCTACTAATGAATCAGCTTTGTTTTCTAATATGTTTTGGTAAGAGATTTTTGATGGTTTCAAAATTTTTCTCTAAATCTCTCCAGGCCCCTAAAGCTGTTAAAAATGGGAAGAATGTGTTATTTCTTAAAATGCTGAAGAAGTAGGGTCCCTTTTGAACAGAGGCTGATCTTTTTTCCCTCCTCTCACTCTCAGGCCATCCGCTGCACACTGGTGAACTGCACATGTGAGTGTTTCCAGCCGGGGAAGATTAACCTGAGGACTTGCGATCAGTGTAAACATGGCTGGGTGGCACACGGTGAGGAAAATCTGGACTTTTCTCCTTGCTCTTGTTATGTTCGTGTAAGCCTGTGTTTTTGCTTTTTTTTTTTTTTTTTCCTTTTAGAGCCATCACTGGCCTGGAGAAGAGAAGGGTCAGCTGTGCCCCAAGTGTTAGCTCCCATGTAGCCTGCAGCTCCCAAATAGCATATTCTTGGCTCCCAGAAGCAAGGCCAGGCGGGCAGCTCTCAGCAGAAGGGCTAGATGTTTATAGCACAGTTGGGTTCTGAGTGAACGCAGCAGCAGCCAGCAAGCACCAGGCCCCATGGAAACTCAAACATACCACAGTTGGCCTTTCAGGGCCGGGACCTCAGAGGCGAGCTGGCAAATCCTCTTTGCTTGAGGAGAACTCCTCCATGACTGCTCACCCTTGTCATCTGCTTTCGGGGCAGAGTTGATCCTCCCAGATGTTAAATTTTGTATGGTCTTAAGGTGAGTGAGTGAGTGAACGGGAACATTATTTGACTGGTATCTGAAAAAAGAATCCGTAAATACCCCCTTTCAGCATGCCCAGGGATTGGAGGAGGCTGGCTGCCGCTGGAGGGTGAGCTTTGCATAGGTGTGTATTCCGGGCGAGGGTGACCCAGGGCCACGGCTGGAAGTGCAGAGGCTCCTTGCCAGATGCACAGAGCTGTCTCATCCCTGGGCCTTGACCAAGCATTTAACTGTCCTCTGTCTGGTTTATGTTATTTATGTTGAGGCCAGAGGAGACTTGGGAATAAGCAGAGACATTTTCTTTACTTCCTGGACAGTAGAATCTTAAAAGATAGGTAATGTTTATAGAAGAATCCTGGCTTCAGATTTTTTTGACAGCCTTGGGGGATTGGCTCTTAAGTGGACATATTCTTCATTCCCAAGCAGTGCCAAATATCCAGTGGGTTGTATTTTTATAAATGTCGTGTTATTCTAGCAAGATCTGAAGAAAGGACACCGGGCCATGCCTTGAAATGCTTTCAATTTATCATGTATCTTGCTTGCTGGGGATGTGTGGGTTGGCATTGTGGAGACATTTCAGCCCTGTGTCTGTGAGGAAGAGAAGAGATAGAAAGAGTAGTTAGTATGGGGGAACATACTAGAAGGCGTGTGCCTGGCAGACAAAGCCACAGTCCTCCAGCACCTCCAGGGAGGGAACTGGTTCCTGCTTCATTAACAAGGCCAATGTCTGTAACAACTCTCAGTCCCATTCTGGCCAATGTCTGTAACAGCTCTCAGTCCAGTTCCGAACAACGTTTAAGCTGCTGTCAGTTTTGTTTGGAAGTGACTGTTCGATGATTTCTTCTCCTTTCCTACAGTAGTCTGCTTGCTAGGACTGCTGTAACAAAATGCCACAAAGTGGGTGGCTTAGACATCAGAAATTTATTTCTGCACAGTTCCGAAGGCCAGAAGTCCAAAATCAGGATGGTTTTGTTCTGAGGAGTCTCTTCCCGGCTTGCACACGGCTGCCCTCTGGTTGTGTGCTCTGTGCTCTGTGGGGGACACACCCGTGTTGCCTCTGTGCATCCAACTTCCTCTTCTCATAAGGACACCAGTAGTGTTGGGGGAGGGCCCAGCCTGATGGCTTCACTTGTCTCCAAATACAGTCACATTCTGAAGCACTAGGGATGAAGGCTTCAACATATGAATTTGGCGAGAAAACAGTTCAGTTCATATCACTAGGTATCCTTTCCCACAATATGTTTTGGCCCTGCCAGGTAATAATAGCTTATATCCCGAGCCCGTTAAGAGTCTTGGAGACTAAAAAGAAAAGCGAAAACGAAAGAATCCGCCAGGCAGTGTGGGGTCAAATCTTGGCTCTACAACTTTGATGGCACATAGGTCAAAATCTCTGCATCTGAGTTTTCTTGTCTGTAACAGAAGGCTAATAATACCTGCCTTGTAAGATTATCGTGAGTATTGAAGATAAAATGTATGAAGTCTTTAAAATAAATAATACATGTTAAAAGTAACAAACTGGACAAACATGAGCAATAAGGTGGGGTGGGGGGCAGTCATTAAACAAAGGACTTTTCATTCATTCCCTCTCATATTTTCCAAAGCCATCTTGCGTTACCATCATCTATCTACTGTGGTAGCCTTGTGAGTATAAAAGTTTACTGTGTCACCAGTTTATTTTATCTGTCTAACTTCCACATGCATATTACATTAGTAGTGTAATGGGGAGGGAAAAGCAATATTTCTTCCTTCTTGAACAACATAAATTATCCCCAGCCACTGGTTGTTTCTAAGATTTTCTGAGGGATGTGGTTTTTTCCCCAAACTTGAATAAGGTTATTTCTGTTACATCAGACTGGGCTTTTCCTAGTGTGCCGTTAGTAATCTTGTGTTTCTGGTATATTAATTTCGAAGTTTCTCAGTTCTAACTTTTCCTCACCCCTGTTATCGCCTTGACCTCTCCCCCTGCCAATAGCAACATGTCTGTATACAGCTCACAATATGTACACACAGATACATATCCCATTCTTCCCCCATATAGTAGGACATATGTGACAGCGAGGGTTTTTCTCTTAGTTTTTGAGTTGGCAAAGAAATGAGAGCATCCACTCTTTTTGCCCTTAGCGTTTCAACTAACTGCTTCACTCGCTTCCCCTACACAGAAAACTCTGAAATCAAGGCTTCAGTTGTTTCTGTTCAGAGGTGAGGCACAGCAGTCTCTCTGGCTGCCTTACTCAGGACATTATTCTTTACGTGGGACAAGGGGAAAGTGACTTATTTTTACTGTGGTGTGATTTTTCTGTGAAAGTGGGTAGAACAGGAAGCAGTAAGACTACCAAAATACATCTCATATAATCATTTCACCATAGCACTGAACACACTCCACCAGTAATTGTACCATAAAAAGTTAACATTTGCCATTAAAAATAGCTAAATGCCAAAATCAGGGGTTCTTTACAAAAAGATGAATTTTTAGAAATTTGTTGCCTCTTTTGAATTAATGTCTTGCTAATCTTCTTTGTTATCAGCATCTTCAGTTTCTTCACAAGATTGTGGATTTCATAGGTTATTATTCACACACACACACACATACACTCTCACTTTATAGCCTTATAGATTGCATCTTAAATCTACTTGAATTAGTGACTTTAGTTGCTTTATAAAAATTTTAAGATGTTTTTAAAAATTAAAAGGCATAATGAATTCATCATATTGTAACACCTGAACTTTGAAATTACTCACTGGGCATGGTGCTATTCACAGGTTACTTCCTTGGAATCTTAGCACCATTGAGTTGAGAAGGGGGAACCCAAAAATGATTCCTTGACTACCAGGAGGCATTTCCCACTGAATTAATGAAGGATTCCCTGCTCTTTTTCCCCATTAAGGAATTTCAGCTCGTGCAGTTTGATAATAAAAGCAGGGCTTTATTGATTTTTAACATTATTTAAAACAAGTTCTTCTGGGGTATAGGTTGTCCATACAGACAGTGTATAATAATCTAGCATTTTCTAATTCTGCCATATTTCATAGTCTTTGGTTAAAGGACTCCAGCATACTGCTACTTAATTCACTTAACAACTGTATTTTTTTTTCCTTTCTCTCTTTGCATTATCTTTTCTGTGTTTTTCCTTCATTTGTTTTAAATTACCAGAATGAGTCTTGCAGAAAATTTTAAATACGTATTTTCTGCAAGTTTAATTTTTCTTGGTTTAACATTATCAGAATAATGTTTCGGCGTCAGAGCAGTAATGGACTTCTTTACTAATGACGCAAATGTTTGGGTTGGTCAAAATTTAGGACATGACGTTTTGACCCTTTCCCACCATTCTAAGAGAGTAATTTTGCTATTCACAGCATTGAAGCTTCAGGCAAAGAATTTTTAAAAACACTCATTTATCTATTTGGTTGTGCTGGGTGTTAGTTGTGGTACTTGGAATCTCTAGTTTTGGCATGCTGGATGTAGTTCCCTGACCAGGGATCAAACCTGGGTCCCCAGCATTGCAAATGCAGAGTCTTAGCCACTGGAACCCCAGAGAAGTTGCTCGGCCAAAGATTTTATGTTGTTGTTGCTGTTGTTCAGTTGCTAAGTCATGCCCAGCTCTTTGTGATCCCATGGACTGCAAGCTTCTCTGTCCTTCACTGTCTCCTGCAGTTTGCTCAAACTCATGTCCGTTGAGTTGGGGATGCCATGCAACCATTTCATCCTCTGCTGCCCCCTTCTCTTCCGTTTTATAGTCTTACAAATTAGCAAGTATTACTAGTATATACCAAGTAGTGGGCAAGTGGGAGTGGAAAGAAGAGTGCTTTATTTCATCAGTCTCCTCTGAGGAACCTGCTCCCAGCAAGAAGTGTAACTAATCAAATAAACCCTGTTGCCTTTGTGATAAACTGGAGGTGGGACATAAAGGTTGAGGGCTACTGTACTAAATGAGTTTTAATATTTATTGTTTGCAGGTTAGTTCTAATGTATATAGTCTAGACAATGATTTTATTTCTGAATGATTAAGATAAGGTATTCTAAATGATTTTCAGACATTTAATGATAATCTAAGACAACTGGAAAATTATTGTTTAAAATAAAAACTTGATGGGGTATATTTGATTTGATGAAAGAGGTGGGCAGATTTTAGAAAGGTTATTTAGAAATTTTTTCCTTGGTGATATCAGTAATTTTTACTTCTGACAAAACTCACTTGTTAAAACTACCTTTAAAAAAAAATCCACTGTTTCTTGGGATGTTCAGTAAAAATTTTCAAGGGTAAGAGGCTTGATGAAAAAAATAAAAAAGGTACAACGTAGCTTAATGAACCCCATAGTAGCTTGCTTGGTGCAGATTATTTTCTTTATAGAATACTTGGGCTTTAAATACTTTAATTATTAGCTCAACAAGCCAGCTGTTTTCCTGCCAATATTGAAACTATTCAGAGTTTTTAATGTAAAATGAACAGGCTTGGCCTGTGTCATCTGGACATCAGTGAAGAGATATTTATTGAATATATATCATTTCTAAAGTATTGGGCCAGGGATGCTTTGATTCTTTAGTTCTGTGCCACAGGAAATGATAAGCAGTATAAAGTTAATTTAGTGTCATCTACCAACCATCTTTATGGTTTAATGTACTGTAAGACTTAATATTCATATAATCCATTAATTTCAAGTATTTCTTTTTTTGTAATTCACTGGAAGTAATTTCTCTCTCTCTTTTTTTTTTTCTCAGCATCATTGAATTTGAATTCCCAGCTCTTTACTAGATATGTCTTATCAGAACAGGGGTATTTATAGAGACACTCACCCAAATAGAAAATATAGGACATCCCATTAAATTTGAATTTCAGGTAAACAATGAATAATTTTCTAGTATAAACATATACCTTGCAAATTTAGCTGAGTGGTCCTGTGTTTTTGCTAAATCTGGCAAGCATACACCTAAAAGAAAACCCTAGTTAGGCTTAATTTGCATAATTAAGTCCCAAATCAAGGCCATTGGTTCTGAGCTTTCTGTAATCAAGAAACCTTTTGATTATGTCCGTCCTACATTTAGAATCACGAGATCACAGTATTCTGTTTACGGACGCCTCAGATTTGTTGGCTGCACGGTACTTTATAAGGATTTAAGCAGGGTGGATCAAAACCAGTAATTTTTCACTTTATTCCATGAAAGGTCACATGTCTTTATTATTTGTCCCAGTCTGTGCTCTTCTTATGAATTGTCTAAACATCTGTGAAAGTAGTTTATCCCCAACTGGTAGCTCTGTAATATTCTCCCTGACTCGAGTCCAGGAGCCAGTGTAACTAAGTATAAGCTTTCCTTTTCTACCCTCTGTTCTTCGCTAGCCTTCTAGAAGTCTTCTATCAAAAGCAATAACGCATGACACTTCTGTGACCTCATGCTCACTCTGAGTAACGCAGCAGCAGTTCCTGTAGGATCATTTGTAAATTTCAAGAGTAAGAGAGGAGAGTGAGTAAAACAGTGTCCTCTGACAAAGGAAAATAATGCTTGCAGATACTAACCAGCAAAGTGCTGGCCTCCTCCTTGTAAACCTGAAGACCTTCCCAGCAAGACTGAATTTTGCTTTGGGAGAGAATTGTCAAAGAGGAATATTCAGGATTAGATGAAAAGAGTAAGAAAGGTTCTAGCTTGATACCTCAGCACAGGGGCTTCAGCATGGCAGTGACAACTGGTCCTTTGGGAGGAAGTAGCTTGCCGTGCCTCTAGGACTTTCCTTAGAAACACAAGGATGGAAACCCCACCGTTCTCTTCCCTTGGTGCACTGGTTTGGAAAAGGTGGGAATTAGTGGAATATCTGCTAAAAACAATTTGTCTTTGTAGAAGACTTGGTTCTTCCCGATGGTGACCCTGAAATTTGGCATGCCTAGCTGAAGGATTCTCTTTCAGTCAGGGAAACTAGCTCTTAGGTGCCTCCTAGCTCTGCCTGCATGCTCTCTCTATGGACAAAGTCCTTGAACATCTCTCCACTTATTTTCATTTTAGAGAGCAAACACAAGGCCACTTTCCTGCCTGGCACATGAGCCATCTTTGCATGACCTGAGGGCACCGTGCCCTCTTGTGCTTCTCCCCTTCACTCCCTGATCACAGTTGATAAGCTTGGAAAGGAGGACACCCTCACAAATGTGACGGTTCGCTCCTTGATTCATGGCATTAACGATATTCTTACTGCATCCCTGAACTGCTTGTTTTGATTTGTTTCTCAGCCTGCCCACCTTTGGAACAGTGCTTTGAACTCTGATTTTTTTTTTTTTTTTCAAATCACAGCACAAACAGTGCCTCCCCTTCAAAGTCCTGGGCTCTCTGCCTGTTAGCTCCCCAGATGTTTTTTTCTAGCTCCATTTTATTCAGACAGAAACATAAGGTGGATCTGATAAATCCTGACCTCTAAAGTGTACAGTTCAGGTCCCCTGCTAAGGACTTTCCAGGAAGGAAATGGAGATTGAAGCTACAGAGCTGGAGCCCCAGGGTCTGAAGAAGCTTCGGGTACACAAATGAGGGGAGTGGGCCTGAAGACAAAAGGAGGTAAAGCTGCAGCTCTGTATACGTTCTCCTCCTGGCTCCACCACCCGCTGTCAGTGGGACCCAGGCCAGGTTACATAACCTCTGTTTTCTCATCTATGAAATGTGGATAATGATAGTGCCTAGTTTGCAGGGTTCTTTCTGATATTAAATGAGATAATCTACTTACTGTTAGTTGTTTCTAAATTCTTACAGTAGAAAAATTTCAACCTTGACGACACAACAGGTGTTTTATCGTGGTTGATGGGGTTAAAAGTTGAGTGTATTCAGGCCAGTTTTCAAATCCCATCTCTGTCTCTATTTAGTAAGCCCCAGTTCTTTTCATCTGTAAACTCAGATAATAATAGGAAGCTACCTGAATAGCACAGTGACGTTTTGAGGAGGATTAAATGAAAAAGTGGACTGAACAGTAATGATACTCTCTAGGGCCCCATGCAGATTTTCTCTGGTGCCCAGTGCTAGAGTAAGGTCATCAGTTTCTTTGGTTGTAGGGCCCAGTTTTCCCAGGGTGATCGTGTATTCCTCAGCAAATCCAATTTAGCTTCATACTGTCCATTTCTCCTAAAATGGCGTGTGAGCCCTTACTTGAATAGAAGTCTGAAACACTTCTTTTTCATATTTTAAGAACTGCGCATCAGTTAAACTGAACTATAGGATTGCTTATTTGTTGAAAATCCAAAAACCAGGAGGAAATGAATTTTAGGCAGGATGAAAGGCTACTCTTGCCTATTTTCATACCTGTATTCTTGCATGTGAAGTGCTTTGATGGGCTAACCACTTTATCATTTTATTGCGCTTTATTACATCATAAATTTTTATATCTTGCTAACGATCCTACAGGAAGCTTAATTGTTTATAGGAACATCTTAATTAACTGGAGTTCAGCAGGTTAAGCAGAACACAAATTGAAGAGGTTATAAATGAAACATACTCAGCTCCTCTCATTTTACTCAGGATGCTCTGTTCAGATAATGAGGAGATGCTTCTGGGTCATAAGAATCCGGGATGCCTCAGCAAAACTCTCCACTGTTCTTCCTCCTCCTATTGTGTCATAGTGAGGACTTCTTCTAAGTGTGGGTCCTCCCCCATACCCATCCTCCACCCCTCAGCCCTGCACTTGAATAGTAAAAGCGCTGGATGAGATACTTGCGGTGTTTAGAGAAATTCTGACTTGTGTTCTGGGAGGCATAAAATGTTGTCTGTGCGACTCATTCCTCACCAGGTTTGCCTTTCAGGAGGGTACAAATCTGTAACTCTTCAGAAGCTTGAGTTAATCTGTCATTAGTGAGCATATACCCAGAGTGCTGTATTTGTTGTTTAGTTGCTAAGTCACGGAGAAGGCAATGGCACCCCACTCCAGTACTCTTGCCTGGAAAATCCCATGGACGGAGGAGCCTAGAAGGCTGCAGTCCATGGGGTCGCTGAGGGTCGGACACGACTGAGCGACTTCACTTTCACGCATTGGAGAAGGAAATGGCAACCCACTCCAGTGTTCTTGCCTGGAGAATCCCAGGGATGGCGGAGCCTGGTGGGCTGCCATCTATGGCGTCGCACAGAGTCAGACACGACTGAAGCGACTTAGTAGCAGCAGAAGCAGCAGTTGCTAAGTCATGCCTGACTCTTTGTGATTCCTTGGACTTACAGCCCACTGAGCTCTTCTGTCCATGGGATTTCCTGGACAAAAGGATACTAGAGTGGATTGCCATTTCCTTCTCCAGGGGATCTTCCCTAACCCGGGATTGATCCTACCTTCCTGCACTGGCAGGCAGATTCTTTACCACCGAGCCACCAGGGAAGCCCAAGGTATTGTATCAGTTCAGTTCAGTCACTCAGTTGTGTCCAACTCTTTGCGACCTCATGGACTGCAGCACACCAGTCCTCCCTGTCAATCACCAAATGCCGAAGTTTACCCAAACTCACGTCCATTGAGTCGGTGATGCCATCCAACCATCTCATCCTCTGTCATCCCCTTCTCCTCCTGCCCTCAATCTTTCCCAGCATCAGGGTCTTTTCCAAATGAGTCAGCTCTTCACATCAGGTGGCCAAAGTATTAGAGTTTCAGCTTCAACATCAGTCCTTCCAATGAACACCCAGGACTGATCTCCTTTAAGAGAGAGGAAACTTACTACTGGGCTTCTCAACAGATTGCCTACAAATCTATCCAGTTATGGCTGTAATTCTTTTAAATATTTTCTATACAATACAGGTCAGGAAGCAACAGTTAGAACTAGACATGGAACAACAGACTGGTTCCAAATCCAGACTGTGTTCCTTGATACACAATAAAATCCCTCCTTTGGCCTCAAGATCTCCCAGCCTGCTTGTATGGTCAGATGATCCTACAAAATCAAGTGCAAACACATTTAATTGAAAGAAGAGCTTTTTGGGGCCTTCAGTTCAATTGGCCAGGGAACACAAGGCAACACTAGACCTGGATGTCCAAAAGGGAAGCCACTGTTTTCAAACTGAGCACTTGAGATGTGGTTAGTCCCAACTGAGGTATGCTGTAAGTATGAAGTTACACTGAAATTTAGAGATTTAATCTTAGAAAAAGAAGGTGTAAAATAGCTCAATGAAAATGATTTTTATGTGGTCTACTTGTTCAGTTGCTCAGTTGTGTCTGACTCTTTGCAACCGCATGGACTGCAGCACACCAGGCTTCCTTGTCCTTCACCATCTCCCAGAGCTTGCTCAAACTCATGTCCAGTTGAGTCCATGATGACATCTAACCATTTCATCCTCTGTCGTCTCCTTCTCCTCCTGCCTTCAATCTCTCCCAGCATCAGGGTGAGCCATCTCTTCGCATCAGGTGGCCAAAGGATTGGAGCTTCAGTCATTCCAATGATTATTCAGGATTGATTTCCTTTAGAACTGACTGGTTGGATCTCCTTGCTGTCCAAGGGACTCCCAAGAGTCTTCTCCAACACCACAGTTCAAAAGCATCAACTCTTTGGCCCTCAGCCTTCTTTATGGTCCAACTCTGACATCTGTGCGTGACTACTGGAAAAATCACAGCTTTGATTATATGGACTTTTGTTGGCAAAGTAATGTCTCTGCTTTTTAATATGCTGTCCAGGTTTGTCGTAGCTTTTCTTCCAAGGAGCAAGCATCTTTTAATTTCATGGCTGCAGTCACCATCTGCAATGATTTGGAAGCCCTAAAATATAAAGTCTGCCACTGTTTCCACTGTTTCTCCATCTATTTGCCATGAAGTGATGAGACTGGATGCTATGATCTTTGTTTTTCTGAATGTTGAGTTTTAAGCCAGCTTTTTCACTCTCATCTTTCACCTTCATCAAGAGGCTCTTTAGTTCCTCTTCAATTTCTGCCATAAGGGTGGTGTCATCTGCATATCTGATATATCTCTTGGCAGTCTTGATTCCAGCTTGTGCTTCATCCAGCCTGGCATTTTGCATGATACGCTCTGCATATAAGTTAAGTAAGTGGTCTACATATTGGTGAAATGTTTTATGTATTGGGCTGAATAGAAAATATTTTTGAAAAATTAGTTTCATTGTTGGTTTTTTGCTTTTTAAATGAGACTGGCTTCCCGGGTGGCACTAGTAGTAAAGAACCCACCTGCCAGTGTAGGAGACGTACGAGACATGGGTTTCGATCCCTGGTTCAGAAAGATCCTTTGGAGAAGGAAGTGGCAACCCATTCCAATATTCTTGCTTGGGGAATCCCATGGACAGAGGAGCCTGGTGGGCCACAGTCGTAAGGTTGCGAAGAGTCAGACACGACTGAAGCAACTGAGCACTGAGAGGGATTTAAAATTACATATGTGATTATGTTAGGCATGGCTGTTGTGGAGCTCAGTGTGAGATCATGTGTTTGATTAACCTGGTTTGCTGGTAGAGTAGTTAAAATTGGTGTGAGAATCCTAACATCCCCTGTCCCGGCTCCTGTTCTTCCTTCACTCGGTCCTCTGTGCTTTCACATGTGCTGGGCTGCAGATGGTTGCTATTTCCTCTGCCCTGGTCATCAGGGAAGCTGGACCTCCTTGCCCCCAGACGCAGTTAAGTCTTTCCTTCTGTATTGTTGTTGTTGTTCAGTTGCCCAGTCACGTGCGACTCTTTGTGACCCCATGGACTGCAGTATGCCAGGCCTCCACGTCTCTCATCATCTCCCGAAGTCTGCCTAAGTTCATGCCCATTGCATCGGAGATGCCATCCAGCCATCTCATCCTCTTACACACTCTCCTTCTGCCCTCAATCTTTCTCCTCATCAGGGACTTTTCCGATGAGCTGGCTGTTCCCATCAGGTGACCAAAATGCTGGAGCTTCAGCTTTAGCATCAGTCCTTCCAATGAGTATTCAGGGTTGATTTCCCTTCATATTGACTGGATTGATCTCCTTGCTGTCCAGGAGACTCTCAGGAGTCTTCTCTAGCACCACAGTTTGAAGGCATCAGTTCTAAATAGTATATTTCACTGAGACCAGAAGGGTAGCTTCTATAATACCGACCCCTCCACTAGCTTGGGGCCTCAGGAAGAACACTTCTTCATCTCTGGGTGCTGATACCCACTGCAGCAGCCCGCACATGAGGGAGTGGAGTAGCACTTGGCACGGAGGGTTACGGGAATCTCCTGCATGGACCTAGCAGTCTCTGATTTCTGATTGCCAGCTTCTTTCCCAGCAGCCTCAAGCACAGCCTGCAAACCACCCCACCCTGCCTTTAGTTCTGCTTTTGTGTTTCTTTATCAGTCCTTACTCTTGTTTTCATCTTTGTTCCTCTGTACGTCTTCAAGCAACAAAACAAGTGAAATGTAGGTGGAAGGTTTCAGTAGCCTACCCAACCAAGAAGTAAATTTTAGAGAAGTTAAATTTGTTTGATCATTAACAGATATTGGCATTTTTGTTTTATTCAGAAGATCTGTCTTGAGCTAAATATTTTTCAGTTTTTATTTAGTAGCTCTTCAATACTCCTTTGCCTGCAAAAATCTGAGGGTAAGAAATTCTCCCCTCCCCCGCTTTTGGCTGTTCATGTTTTCCACTATCAGTAAAAATTAAAAAACAAATCAACCTCTCACATAAAAGAAAACACCTGTTTGGCTTGGAGAATCTGGCCAGGGCGGTCTTTTTCCTGACGGGCCAAAAGCGACCATCACAGGGCCGCTTGTGAAAAAAAAAAAAAGTCATTTTTTCCCTTTATTTCATATGAGCATTGGCAGAAACTCTGACAAGCAGTTCTTCATATTTTATTATGTTCTTGTCTGCAGAATCTCTGTCAGGCAAAAACCTTGTCAGCGGAAAACCTGTCGTGGGATCAGAGGAGACAAAAACAGGTGTCACATAGGCAGTCAAAACTGAAGGAAAAAAAGATTAGGCTAAAGAGAGAGAGGCAGACAATTACATTAATGCCACTGCTTTTATCTTATAGATGTGTGTTATTATCTCGGGGTGCTGAGTGCGCAATTGCCTCAAAGAAAAGTAGACAGGAGACAAGGGGAAACTTGATAGTTATTAACTGAAGAGGCAGTGTGTCAAAGCTGGATGGGGTTCAAAGTTTTGCAAGGGGAAAAAAACTGCAGGCAGCCAGCAACGGCTGTGTGGTTCTGCTTTCGGCTACATAAACCTAGTAGCAATCTAACATTTTCTACTTGGAAACAGATCATAGAGAAAAAAATTAATGAAAGATTTCATTTGGAGGTTTGAGGTGGGGGGTTAACATTTATCCTATAGACATGTGACTGAATCCTAGTCGTTTCTCTCATAAAATCTTTCCTCGATGTGAGACATGAAGACAGGCATTTGTCAGTTCAGCTTTGTTGTTTGGATATGTTTAAAACACCTATTATCAACACACTTTTAATTAAAAAAAGCTATTAAGAAGCCCTTTTACTATGTGTGAACATCTGTATGTGCAAGCTGTAAATTAGGAGATCACATATGTGTGCCTCAGTCAGAGACTAAATGAACTTGGCAAGTGTTTTCTATTACTGGTTTTTAAATACAGTAAAATATCTACAGAAACAATGGTTACACTTGAGATTTTGAATCTTCAAAAGAAAGGTGCCCGGTTGATCCTGATGAGTAGACCTTGTCTTCTAATTAGACATTAGAGCTATTATTATGAAATTGGTAACCAGGATTCACCGGGCTAACCAGTATCTCCCCCGGTTCTTTGTTCATGTCATTTCAGGAGACTTCTTTTTCTCAAAAGTTGGTCTCCATGAAATATTTGTGATGGTAGAAAATAGTTTCACTTTGCAAGTGGCTTAAACTCTGAATGCTCTTTTGCCTTGTTGATAACTCAGGTGTCAAAGAGCCAACTGATAGCAAATGGGATGGGAACTTTTAAGGCCTTCCTCTCTGCTCAGCCGTACATCGATGATATTAGTGAAAAAATCAGCAAGCATTGCTTTAGTCCTTAACATTTTCTGCTCATGAATTTAAAAATTGGTTAGTTTAGCCTTTTCCTAAGACAGCCTTCTTAGCCCTTTTTTATGAGCAAATCTGTATAGAGAGGTCTTTTATCCCGCCAGTCACTGATGCAAAGCAGTTTGATACTTGATATATGCATTAAGCAAATCCAGCAATCCAGAAGAAAACACACGTCAGTGTCAAAAGTGTGTGTGATAGCCCAGAGTTTCAAGGGATTACAGTGGGGGAAAGAGAGATTGATTATAGATTTAGAGTGAGATTTCAGACTGACTTACTGGGGGAGGGAAGGAAAAATACTTGTGACACAAAGGTGACGTTCAAAAAAAAAAAGACTGAATATAATCATTTCTTTCTTTTAGGTGTTTTCAAACCAAGTGCTGGCTTTTGTATCACTGTTCTCTCTAGGTTTTGAAATACTTCTTCACTGCTGTGGTAGAGTTTAAAGCCCATATTCTATCAAAAATAAATAGACTTGCATTTGCAGTATTTCCATAGTGAAGTTTCTGATACAGATCTATGCTACTTCAGGAAAATTAAGTCTTTAAAGTTAATAAATTGGGAGTAGGGTGATTATTCTCTTACAGGATTCATTTTTTTGTTTGTTGAATAGAAGGGTATTCAGCAAACAAAATATGCTTATTTCAGTAGTTACTTTTAAAGGGATATGTTTTGTAGTCAGTGTGCATTTAATTCATTGATCTGTGAATTATATAAAGCAGGATTTTGTGTAGTCAGCTCTCAGCTCTCCTTGGTAACTAGAGACTGGATAGAACAACAGCAGGAATAATAATAATAATAATAATAATCCCCAAACCTGATTGCAGCAGGCAGATTCAGTTATTCGATGTCTTCCTAGACTTACTGTCAAGCTTGGAGATTGCATTTCCTCTTTCTGCTTACCCACCTACTCATGGAGATGCAGATGAGGAGAGACATAGCCCCAAAAGTGGGCCTTGAAAGGAAAAGGAAGAAGGAAGAGAAGTACAACCAAGGATCTGTTTAGTCTCCTAGCTGAGAGATTGAGCGTTGGCAGTCTACTTCTACGTGTACCTCAGTCAGACTTCAATGATTTCCAAAGTCTGTTGTGAGGACTGTATTATTCATAAGGCCACAGGGGGGGAAATGCCAATCAGTTTGAAATATTACCTATATAGTCTCAAGTGGAGCTCAGATTCTACCCTGGACTAATTGTGAGTGTGTGTGTGTGTGTGTGTGCTTGCGTGTACGTGCACATATCCATATACACCCAAAGCTGCACGTCAAATAGAGAGCAATTAAAATCTGTGGGACCGTTGGGGCTCATTGGAACGCCTTCTGTCCCCCTTTCCTCCCTACAATGTAGGTTCCCTTTCCTAATGGACCATAAGAGTATTCATCTACTTATCCCTCATGGATTAAGAGAAAAAAAAAGATCAAGGACTCTTCACATAAGTCATCCAGGGTATAGTAATGTAATCAGGGTTTATGATGGCTCAGTAGAGGTGTCTTTTTTTTTCTTCTTCTTTTGACTTAAAAACACTGACACACTATTTGTTCAAGTAAAAAAAATAAGCCTTTCACATATAAGGACTGACAGTTTTTATCACCAGGCTTGGGGATCAACTCTTTCAGCTCCGTATCATTCCTTTTCTTCTTTCCTTAAAAAAAAATTCTAAAAGCAAGCCTTCTCTCTCTTTGATATTAAATATCCTAATTAATTCAACCTTGACAGTTACAGTTAGAAAGTTGTGACTTAAAAGGAACATGAGTTATTTTGTACTTAATTTGCTCCCAGTTTGCACACTTGTGTCCCCCAAAGTAGTGGGTAAAACGTGCAGATCTAAATATCACTTCTAGTCTGAGGAGTTTTTCTCTTAGTAACAGTCGTGGTCCACCTTCCTCATCGATCACCTGACTCACTGAAAAGTTTTTAATACGTCATCATTGCCATTTGTTACTGTTCTCCTCCAGTGTGACAGCTATTACTAGGAACTGGCTCACAACCTATGGTAGGTTAAGCCTTTGCCTTGCACTCTGATGCTCTTGCCTAGTAAGAAAGCTGAGTCTTATAATGGGAAAGGATTGATGTTCTAATGATTCCAGAGGGCCCCTTTATGATGAAATTCTAAATATGCAAAATCCCATTAAACCTGTAGAAGTTCATGGGCTAGCTACATTGAAATGACATATCATTATATTGGGTATAGTGTGCATATTATAAAGTGTGGTATAATTGGAAATTATTGGTCATATTAGCAACAGTGAAGAGCCACCCACCCTCATAAATTCAGAGGTTATGGTCTGGGTACTTGAAGTAGGAAAGGGAACAATATTCTGATTATAAGTAATCAAAACTTAAAAAATCTGACCCCAGAAATTGCCCTAATAAAATTCTGTTGCGAACAGCTGTTTTTATTTGACTCTTAAAGTAATTGTGGAAAGAATTCCATAAAACAGCCCTTTAAAGCCCTTGAAATGTTAACCTCTTAGAGATTAAAATAGTATTCTCGGACCCAGAGCTCCTACAAGCTGACCACTTGATGCTATTATAATTTGGATCCTAAGGGGAGTTGGGGCAAGAGATTGGAGTTCTCAAAACAATTAGCTTTGCAATTTAGGGCTCACTTGGCTTTCTCCAAAATCAAAGAATAAGGCTTCTTTAATATTTTTTCACTTGTAAAATTGTTTCAAATTAGTATTTGAAATTTTAAAAATATCCAGGACAGGACTGGAAATTAGTAAAATAGAAGCTTTCTTTTAGACTGTTTTCATACAAATTTTTAATTGTCTTACTCTGCGAAGTAGGTGGCTTTGAAAAACCATTCCATTTGGCTCGCTTTTCATTGTATTGAATGGCTATAAGCTTCACGCCACCATGCCCGAGCAGCTATTTGGTGGAGTCTACTGGACATCAGGGCCTGGAGTGTTAGAGCATATTCCTGTGGAAACCACCTAAGTCACTTGAATTTGGCTTTTAAAGAAAGTTATGTTTTAAAAAAGTTGTGGAAAACTAAGAACTATAAACTATCACTGAGAGCCAATTTTCTAGGATCAGTGAAAAGCACTTTTATACTCCAACATTAAGGAAAAAAAAGTATCTGAATATGTTCTTATTTCTATGACCTTCACAGAAAATATTGGAAGTGAAGTCTGTAGAATTACAGGTTTACATTTATTTTAATTTATTTGAAGGTTTGGGGAGTAATTCCTGTTATTAAAAATTGAAATAAAAAAATAGTTATTCACATTTCATTTGATAGATGCAAGTTCTTTTATAACCACCCCTCACATACTACCAGTACTATTTTATACATTTGAAAACTGAATTTTATAAAGGGCATTACTTTGTTCTTTAAGTTAGCAATGTAGTTAAAAGTATATATTGCTTCACATTTATTACATATTTTGCATTACATTTTACACTTATTTTACATTTAAATTACATACTTCCATTAATGAACCACAAATATGCCGGCTGTTGTCCTTATGGTGATTCTGTTCTTGTCAGAAATGAGTTTTCTTCACACTGATTTATGTGTCTTGTGGCTTAGCCACCGCTTTCCTTTGAAAAGCTACAGATTCTATCAAAGTGTTTATTGAAATTATATCCAGGCCTTAATTTTTCCTTTGTCTTATAGCCAGAAAATTACCAGTTTAAGCTTCTGTTTCAGGCATTTTAAAGAAATCCAGGTAAATTATGTTTCCTCAGTAACCTAATTCATAGTTTAAGAAGCTCTTATAGTATGAATTTCACCACCACCACCACCCCCAGCCTGTTTTAACTAGAATGCCTGTTGAACCCCATGGACAGAAGAACCTGGCAGGCCATGGTCCTTAGGGTCGCAAGGAGTTGGACACAACTGAAGCAACTTAGCACACACACACGTCCATATTGTGCAGTTAAACCCTATTCTTTTTCCCAATAAAATTCTGTATACTGAAAAGTGGTTAATTTACCTGTTTGCTTTTTCTCTTTTCCTCCAGACCTTTTACAAAAGAAAAATAGTATTTTCTTTGTAGATGCTCTTATAATATTATTGTGTTGGCTATTCTTTAACCCCCTTTTAAAGTCTATACACTTGTCCTTGGTATCCAAACAGATTCGGTTCCAGAACCTGTACGGATGTCAAAATCCATAGATGCTCAAGTCCCTTATATAAAATGCTGTAGTATTTGTATATAACCTATGCTGCTGCTGCTGCTGCTGCTGCTGCTAAGTCGCTTTAGTCATGTCCGACTCTGTGCAACCCATAAACAGCAGCCACAGGCTCCTCCGTCCCTGGGATTCTCCAGGCAAGAACAGTGGAGTGGGTTGCCATTTCCTTCTCCAATGCATGAAAGTGAAAAGTAAAAGTGAAGTCACTCAGTCAGTGAAAGTGAAGTCACTCATATAACCTATGCACGTCCTCCCAAATCTGTCATGTATTTTCATCATCTTGTAATACCTAATGCAGTGTAAATGCTATGTAAAGCATTGTAAGTGTAATGTAAATGCTGTGTGAGTAGTCTTAGAGTATGGAAACTTCAGGTTTTGCTTTTTGGAAATCTATGGAATGTTTTGTATGTGGATATTTTCTATCCATGGTTGAGTGAGTCCATGGATCAGTACCCACTGACATGGAGGAGGACTGGTTCTACCGTATCTTTTCCTATAGCTAGGAGACCCTAAATCTAGCATGTGGATCACAAACTTAGTGATCTGTACTATGATTCTCATAATGTCTGTTCATTACGATCCAGTCTCTGCACCTTGATATTATGCTTGTTTTCTTTAATATCACTAGATCTCATACTGATTTTACCCAGAAATCCATTGGATGCCCCGAAATAACACTTGAAGTTGTAGGAAAGGGAATAAATTCTGCAACTTCAGTCAGTGCCTGCTCAACTAGCAGCCCCACCTCACTTCTTAAACTGCCATAATTACCTTCCCCCACTGTTTTCAGAGAAGTATAAAGTGCAAAATAACTGACTTGAAAACTGACTGTTCTTTCTGTTAGGGCAGAGAGAACAGAGGCAGACCACACCACACCAGACCAGCCAGGAGTCACTTTCACTAGTGGCCTTAGGAGAGTCTAAAAGTCTATACTACCGTGGTAGAAGTTAGTCCAGAGAGGAGGGATAGATCCAGGGGAGCTGCAGTGGAAACGTTCACAGTCACTCATTTTGAATGTTCATGATATGTAAAGGTCAATGGAAAAGCAACAGCAAAATAGAAATTTTTAACTCTAGCATAACCTCAACTATATAGAATTACATAGTTGGACCATAAAGAAGGCTGAGTAACAAAGGATTTTGAACTGTGTTGTTAGAGAAGGCTCTTGAGAGTCTCTTGGACTTGCAAGGAGATCAAACCAGTCAATCCTAAAGAAATCAGTCCTGAACATTCATTGCAAGGAGTGATGCTGAAGTTGAAACTCCAGTACTTTGGCTACCTGATGCAAATTACTTACTCATTGGAAAAGATCCTGGTGCTGGGAAAGATTGAAGGTGGGAGGAGGTGGTTGGATGGCATCACCTAGTAGATGGACATGAGCTGGAGCAAACTCTAGGAGATGGTGATGGACAGGGAAGCCTGGTGTGCTGCAGTCCATGGGGTCGCAAAGAGTCAGACACAACTGAAAGACTGGACAACAACAATATAAAATTATGGATTGAAGAAAATAGATGCAGCTACATCAGTGTGTAGGCAAATAGTGCCTTTAGTTGGTGGGATTATGTATGTTGTCTTCTGCTTGTTTTTCTTGAATTGATATTTTTTCATTGAGCATCTGTGACATCTTCATTAAAAAAAAATACAACAGGAAAAGTTTGATTTTTTAAGCATTTTGGCAGAGTTTCTTAGGCTTCCCTTTCACAGTAAAGGGGTCAAGGACATGTTTGGAGTTTAGGGCACAGAGGTTGGGTAGAACTCAACTCAACAGGTTAGGGGTGGCCTGTGTAGTGCTGGAGTAGTTGGATTGCTAGAGGCAGATGATCTCAGGTGGACAGCTGGAGAGGTGGTGCCTCTGAAATCCTGACGGGTCCCAGGCATTTTAGTTGATTTCCTATCCAAATCCTCCAGACAAAAATCTCAGTCATCCTGTAACTCTGACTCATCTTCACTTTGAGCATCTGTTTTCTTCCCCATACTTGTTGGCTTGGTCTTGATTCTTTGTTCTCCTTTTCTTTCTCCTTATACTGTGGTAGCGGTCTTCATGCTGTTGGCTTGCTTGCCCCCAAAAGAATTTTGAAAAGAAAAAGCCATCCTAATATTTTTGTACATCAAGTAACTTGCCAAGGTCATAAGCAAGTTGGTAGCACAGCTAGCGTTTGAACCCTTGGTGTCTGGCTTTAGAAACTCTGTTCTCAGTCTGGAGGACAATGAGCACTCTTTAAACATTGGGAACTTTAAGTCATTGCTCTAAGTCATTATTTTTTCTTCTTAACTCTTGTTTCCAGTTCACCGTCTCCAAATAACATTACCAAAAATGAAATCATATGTTCATTGGAAAGTCTTTTATCATTCATGCCTGCAGGGAAAATTAAGAAAATAAGATACTATATCTATAAGTGGAAATTGTATTATTTACTTTTGATCATGAAGGGGAATAAGATCAAAGTAATATAAATATTACAAATTTTCCTAACTTATTAAATGTAAAGTGAATTTTTGTCAGAAATGCATCTGTCAATAAAATGGATACGGCAATTAATTGTTTTCTTCCCTGATTAGTTCATGTGTCAGTAAATGAATGGATCTTACTGGAAGAAAGAGAAAATGTACACACTCGGTTCCTTCCCCATTTTTGCAGATCTAAGTGCTTGGCCACCTGTTCACATGAATAGGTACGACTGGAAACTATCACATTGTCATTCAGTTCTTAGGAATCATTTCAGATAATGTGCCAACAATTACAGAGTGATCAGTTAGTTTTGTTAAGAGGGAAGAAATGCAAGTCATCCAACTTATTACTCAGATGTTGTTAGTCATTTACTTTCTCAATTTCTGCACTAATAAGACATGATGAATGCCTGTTTATAAATTTAGCCATGAATATTTCATTTAGAGGCATATCATTTTTTATTTTATACACCAAAAAGATTGAGAAAATAAAAATACTATGTTATTCAAATGACTTCTGCAATATATCTTTTTTTAAAGGAGATACTTTTATTACTGCAGATTTAGCTATCATAATTGATGAAAATTTCCACCAGTGCTCATGGTCAAATCAGCCTGCCAAATCAGACTTAATTATCATTGAAAAAAAATGAACTCACATTTCAATTCAAATGAATGTATTAATATACATTTTGAGAAATATTAGTAAGAATCAATAAATTATGGGCTGCATGTCATAGGATAGTTTGCTGAAACAGTCCAGAGTAAAATGTGGAGCTAATAAAGTTAACTTACTAAGTACACAATAGAAATGCTATTTCTCATTACTTAATTACTAATGATATGCTATAAAGTATAACTTTTTTTATGAAGTGAGGAATATGTTAAAATTTAAAATATTACTTTGATAATGCAATTGGTTTCATCTGTGTATCACTGTCTGGTGTTGGACTTTAGGAACGAGATAGATAAGACTCATTTTATAAAAAACATGGTCAAATTTATAATGTATTTAGTGAAAGGAGTTATATATTGCTGAAAATGAAGTGCTTTGGCATTTAGATCATAGTTTATTGTAATTTTATCTCTATTAAGAGGATGTAGATATTTAAAACTTTATAAGATGCAAATGATGCTTAATAATAACCAAAATAAATATTTTGACAGTACTTGATTAAATGGGTACTAATTACCTTATTAAATAATAAACATTGTTTCTGAAAGACATCATGTAAAATTCATATCCACAGGTTTTATTCAGTGTATCTAACAGATTTCATAGGTCTGAGAAAATATTCAAACTGAATTTAAAAGAGTGGGCATCACATGTGCTTGGGGGCGTTACTTCCCAGGTGGTGACACCTCCTAGGGGTGCATATCAGGAATAATTGAAAAGAATGGAGGGAGAAGCCTTTTTCAGCATTGGGCAGTTTTGCTTTGTTCTCATAGGATACTTTCTAAAAAGTGATACATTATCATATATAACAATTCAAGAGGTGACTGCATGACTGTTGCCCCATTTTACATAATGTCTGAATTCTGAATATTTCAGCATAGACCCATATACCAGGTTCTAGTTACCCTTTACTTGCATAATCAGGGAAAGAGGGCCCTTGCCTAGGTTCTTGGTGCTTTTATTAATCATTAAACAAGGCTTCACAAAGCAGTTCAAATTGGCCATTATTTTGGCACCCAGGAGAGCTTTACACCCTAGGCCAGTGCACTGACTAAGTCAAGGCAGAGTGTGCCTTTATTTGGTCAAGAAGAAACGGTATAGTTTTCAAAGGAGGATTCGGGGTGGATAATCTGCATGGATGAGCTTCCCTGGTGGTTCAATAGTAAAGAGTCCACCTGCCAATACAGGTGACGTGGGTTTGATCCCTGGGTTGGGAAGATCCCCTGGAGAAGGAAATGGCAACCCACTCCAGTAATCTTGTCTGGGAAATCTCATGGACTGAGGAGCCTGGTGGGCTACAGTCCATGGCATTGCAATGAGTCAGACATGACTGAGTGACTAGAGAACAGTCTCCATGGACAGGCAGGTCTGTTCTCAGGGGGATTCCTTTTGGGAAAGAATAGATATGGGATTTCAGGATCTGGAAGCAGAGTCCATGTGTCTGCATATCTCTAAAAGGCCCATGCATAGCCCAGGTTTATGCAGATCATCATTTGAAGTCCAGGGGCTTCCCTGGTGGCTCAGAGGGTAAAGAATCTGCCTGCAGTGCAGGAGAGACCCAAGTTTGATCCCTGGTTTGGGAAGATCCTGGAGAAAGGTATGGCTATCCACTCCAGTAGTCTTGCCTGGAGAATTCCATGGATAGAAGAGCTTAGCGGGCTACAGTCCATGGGATCGCAGAGTCAGACACAATTCAGTGACTGACACACACACACACAAACCTACACAAGGCATCTCACAGTAGAGCACTGCAAACATTTCCTACCCTGTTCACTCAGCTCTTGGTCATCTTGCCCTTTGACTCATCTCTGTGGTGCTCAGTGATGTGTCTGTGTTAGAGGTGTATGTCAGCATCACCTGTGGTAATTTTTCTTTTAAAAAAAAAACCATTATTTATTTATTTGACTGTATCCAGGCATAGTTGTGGCACGCAGGATCTTCACTGCGGCGTGCAGGAGCTGTAGTTGCAGTGCGCAGGCCTCTCCCTAGTTGTGGCATGTGGGATCCAGAGCACTTGGGCTCGGTAGTTAAACGGCGCTGGGCTTAGTTGCCCCATGGCCTGTGGGATCTTAGTTCCCCTGCTAGGGATGGAACTCACATCTCCTGCATTGCATGGCCAATTTTCAACCCCTGAGCCACCAGGGAAGTCCTGGTAGTTTTTCAAATGAACCCTGACCATCTCCCTTCCGACCCTCTTCTTTAGGGGTTGTGGCTGTGAGCCAAGTTGCCCCAGCTGACAACTGTTCCTTTAAATAAACCTCTGGACTCTCATCAGAATTTTACATCTAAAATTATGTCATTTTAATCTTATGAAATATTTAGTATGTTCTATGACCAACCTAGATAGCATATTGAAAAGCAGAGACATTACTTTGCCAACAAAGGTCTGTCTAGTCAAGGCTATGGTTTTTCCAGTGGTCATATATGGATGTGAGAGTTGGACCGTGAAGAAAGCTGAGTGCCGAAGAATCGATGCTTTTGAACTGTGGTGTTGGAGAAGACTCTTGAGAGTCCCTTGGACTGCAAGGAGATCCAACCAGTCCTTTCTAAGGGAGATCAGTCCTGGGTGTTCTTTGGAAGGAATGATGCTAAAGCTGAAACTCCAATACTTTGGCCACCTCATGCGAAGAGCTGACTCACTGGAAAAGACTCTGATGCTGGGAGGGATTGGGGGTAGGAGGAGAAGGGGACGACAGAGGATGAGATGGCTGGACAGCATCACCGACTCGATGGCCATGAGTTTGAGTGGACTCCGGGAGATGGTGATGGACAGGGAGGCCTGGGGTGCTGCGATTCATGGGGTCGCAAAGAGTCGGACACAACTGAGCGACTGAACTGGACTAAACTGATATCCTATTAACCAGAAATAAAATTATAACCTTTCCAGCGGTTTTGGCTTGCAGTGTTAAGGTTTCTTTCAGACTGTTTGTCTGACTTTTCCGAATCCATCTTCCACCTGTTGGCCACAGGTTTGTCGTACCCACTGGATATTCGGTTCTCTTACACACATCTCAGTAGTGCTGTGGTTCTCAAAGTATATGGTCCCTGGCCAGCAGGATCAGTGTCTTCGGGAGGCTTGTTGGAAATCCTGTTTCTTGGCCCCCACCCCTGACCCAATGAGTCAGAAGCTCCAGGGGAGGGTGACCCAGTGATCTGATCTATGTTTTAACAGGCCCTTTCTGCTGATTCTGAGACACACAGTGTTTGAGACTCCCTACCTTAGTTCCATCTACCTGGACGGCCACCTTCCTTTCTTGCTTGCCAGTATCTTATAAGACTTTCCCTCCCCTGCAGAGTCGCCCTTTCTTCTGTGTCCGTCAGTACTTCATCACATCTCTTTTCTAGCATAGACGACGAGAGATCTGCATTGCAACAACTGCCTTGGGGATGAGTTGTTAAGTGCCAGTGAGTAAATGCATGTATGCATGAATGAAGGGGAAGAGCGCGCTCGGAGGAGTGGTGATCAATAAGGCCAGCTGCTATGGCGAGATCATGGAGAATAATAAAGGGAAAAGCGATCGGATTTTGTAGGAAGGCAGGTGATGGTGACCTTTGAAATGCTTGCTTCAGCAGAGTGATGGGCAGGAAGCCCAGACTGCTGGCAGTTAGGGACTTCCAGCATGATGAAGACTTGCACGTTACTAGAGTTGCTTATTGACTGTTTATCTGAACATGCAGTAGCAACAGAATTTCTTGGGAGAAATAACTAAGTGACCTTAGGCCAGTTAACTGACCCTCACAGAACTTGTAGGCAGTAATAGTAATGTCTTGTGTTCTTAATCTTTTTAAAGGATTAAACAAAATCATTGTAACCTTAGAATGATGCCTGCCTGACATTTAGTTAGTACTTAAATGGTCATTTCCTTTATTCCCCCCCGCCCCCGTACAACAATTATTTTTATTTATTAATGTTGCTGATGGTGTCCATCACCCTTGGCAAATTTGTGTGAGATATAAAATTGTTAGGGATACCCTCATTCCAGTCACTGGAGATATTGTGAACGGCCTTTGGCCTGGAACTAACATACCTTTAGTTGAACTGCTGCCAGCTTCTTTGAAATACATGTTATCTGAAATACATGTTAGCTGAAAGAATAGCCCCAAAAAGTAGTTGTCTTAGTTAAGGCTCTTAGATATAAATTACAGAATCCTACTTCCAGCAGACATAGGAGGAGAGAAAGGGAGAGAGATTTTGTTGGCTCGTGTAACTGAAAAATAACTGTTTCTTCTGCAACTGTATCTTCTGGCTCAAACAGCGTTGTTAGTCCTTAGTCTTTCTCCAGCCATTCTGCAGCCCACCTGTCCTCCACGTGACTCTCATTCCCAAGCATATTTGACAACTACCGATTTCAAGGAGGGAAAACTCCCCACGGTTCTAACTGAAACCCTGGATTCAATATCGCTCTTCAGACTTAGGTCACTTGCCCTTTCTTAAACTGGTTTTTATGGCCAAGGAACTGGGAGGTACTGGTTTTCCAGGCCTGGCTTCAGGAATATTCCATTGTATGAAATAAATTGTACTGAGTGTACAAGAACAGGGGCTCCCTGAAGGGAAATGTGGTTTCTGTACCCAGAATGAAGGGGAAACACAGCTGGAGGAACAATTGATATCATCTCGTTGTATAGAAAGGTGCTTTTCAAACTGCTTCTGAGAACTCTAGGGGTCCCACTGAGATGCTTAAACAGGGAAGGAAGAGATAGTAACTCATAATGGGAAGTTGTCAAATTCATGTCCACTCAAGCTTTACCAAGAGTAGCTTCACCTTCATATATTTTTATGTCCAGTTTCTGGTAAAGATTTCATTTGAAGAAGGAATTTTGGCAAAACAATTGATATAGGACAATCTTAACAGAGGGTTGGCCCATAGCTCATAAAGGTGGGGGACCATCTTCCCCATTCCATCCTGCTGAGCAAGCTCTTGCCCTGCTTTCCCTTCATTACCATTGGCTCAAATTTCTAACCTGCCTGAGCTCCAGTCTTGATTGCTCCATAATCAGACATAGGAAGAGCATAACCTTAGGCAAAGTCCAGTTTTCAGCTTACTATGACAGTTTTAAAAATCATTACTGAACCCTTTGCTGACCAAGGAGACATCCCCCTAAAGCTGTTGACAACTTGGTGACTCAGTACCATCCAGCAGTTATAAAGCAGAAAGTTTTGATTTCATTTAAGACATTTGAGCATAATCTTTGGTGATGTGTTTATGCTGAGATTTGCAGTTGACATCAGCAAGCTGGGCAGTTTAATTTTTCCAACCTTCCTCTATGGCTCATCTCCATGATAATTGCTGCTTAAATCACACACTAGGAGCTTTTTCCGTATCAAATATTGACTTTGTCTGGCCCACCCTTTTATTTTTCATATCAGAACCCAAAATGTAAGCCAGGCACTTATTTGTATAAATAAAATTATATTGGAACACAGACATGCCCATTAGTTTTAAGTTTGTTTTCTGTCTATAATAGCAGAGGTGAGTAGTTGTGAAACTGGAGGCAAGGCCCATAAACCTAAAATATTTACAGTCTAGCCCTTTACACAAAAAATTGTTGACCTCTACTGTCTAGTTACATGGCTTACAACAATGCCTTCTTCTGGACATGTGACGTGCTAAACAATCAGTAATGTCCTTTTATTTTCTTAAAAAATATTTGTTCAGTTAGTTATGACTGCATGGTCTCAGCTGTGGCCCACGCGCTCAGTAGTTGCAGCGCGTGGGTTTAATTGCCGCATGGCATGCAGGATCGTCGTTTCCTAAGACCACGGATGGAATCCACACCCCCTGTGTTGGAAGACAGATACTTAACCACTGAACCACCAGGGAAGTCCCCATTCCTGTCCTTTGAATACTCTTACTCTCTGATGGTCTCATAGCGCATCTAGGGATATACTTCTGCCTTATCTGTTCTACCTGTGCTTTTTCAGTTCTTTGAACAGCCTCTCTTTGTACCCTCAACAGTTTAATCCTCTTCATCCTCTAAAACTGCCAGCCCTTTTTAAAGAGTGGGAAGAGAGAGGGGTGAACTTTACACCTGGCCCACACCCCTGGTACACTGGTACACACCCCTACATATACTCGAGGCGTAGACAACAAGGTGCCAGTCACATGGACAGAAAGCAGGCTCGGTTGCACTTTATGCCCCCTCTGCCCGACCCTCCCAGATTTCATACTTGTTGTGGTCGCAGCCGTGTACCTTGTGAAGAAGAGTCTGATACGAGGAGTCTGATAAAGGGGAAGGGAGGAGGAGCAGATTCCACCCAAGCTGGATACTGGATTCTGTAAGCAGAGCAGTCACTGCTCAGAAGATGAGTAGTTAAGCTGTACTTGAAGAAGAACAGGGATGATAATGCCTCTTTCCTGCCGTCCAAATGCCCTGTGGAGTGAGAGAAGACTTCAGTCCCTAGGCTTGTGAATCTCTTATCTTTCTAAAACGTTAAATTAATTTTTAAAGCTATTTATTCAAAGTTGACTTAACCACTAGAATAGGAAAGATCAGACAAATCAGCTGCAAGAAATGAAGTATGAGGAAACCCGAACTATTTGACAAAGTATTCCTGGGAGTAAATGTGTTGAATGAAGCCAGCGGGTAAATGATAAGGGCCTTTACACTGTGGATGTAAGAAGGCAATTTATCAAGAGTACATGAACTCTCCAGTGACCACAAGTCAGGAGGAAACGAGAGTGGAGGAGGAGCCCTGAAAAAATACATTTGAAACACAAAACATTGTGTGTGTGTGCGTGTACTTTTAAATACTCGTATTAATATGCAGAAATACCAGTGTATTAAAAGAGGAGCTGCTCAGTGTGTGCACCTGTGGTAGCCTGCACTGATCAGGGAGAAGGTTATTGGGAAGAGTGATTGAGGCATTCAGCCAGACAGTGGTTAGAACGTGCAGAAACCTTGGGTGCTTGCAGGTAGAATTAGGTGGATTTGAGGCTGGCAGTTGTTGTCTGATGCCCATTTAGGTGCGCATCTTTCAGGCTCGTGTGTTTCTCTCTTTAAATCTCTAGAAGGTCATATCTGTATAATTCTGGCAGCTGATCCAGTGCTTTTGCCTTCTCTTCTGTTCAAAGGACCTCTCATTCATTATTGCAGTCATCTTTGCAGCATCTCTTTGAGCCCTGTGGATGGGACAATGCTGTATCTTAATGGGTCACTCTAGAGAAACTGAGTAAAAATGTCGTTTATCTCCAGTAGGGTTCTCAGTAACTCAGATAAGGATGGGGATGAGAATGAATAGCCTTAGCTGGCTTTCAGAGCTAGGGCAGAAATGTGATTTCTCAAATTCGAGGAGAAAAAGGCCTAATTATTGAAACATTAGTTCCACTGAACATATTTACTCTGAGAATGGTCATCCTCAATTTTCTATGCTGAGATGATGCAGCTGAAATACACAGGAATTCTCATACTTTGATTTTAGTCTTTTTTTTTCTATTTTCATCTCATACTAAACCCTTTATCACAGCTGTTCATAGAGTACCTATTTATGACCGGAATTTCTTTTTTTGCTTGTTTATTTCTTCTGAATAACTTAGAGAACACTAAACTAACGGGTAAATAGCAAGAGGGGAATTTTGGAGAACTGAGTCTTGGAATAATTCCTCTTAGCTAATTCAGCTTAAGGTAAATGACCAGCCCCCATCTGGCCCCCAGAGGTCAGCTTTCCTTATTCCCTCTGGATTAACCTCTTAATAAGTCCAAAGAACACCCTCCTCTTCCTCTTCAAGCCATCCAGGTATCTTAAGGGGTGAATCTTACTCAGAAAAGTGATGCTGGTTGAACGTGCAGTTGGGGCCTGAGTTGGCAGCTGTGTGTATGTGTTCCTCCTTTTGGTGCAGGGACGGAGGACACCATGGTGGCTTGGGCTGAGCCCTAGTTCAGTTAGCAAATTAATTGGGTTTTTATTGCCAGCCACAGTCATTTAGAAGCCTCCGCAGTGGCTCTCTTCCTGCAAACCAAGTGTGTGTTGTGTCTGCTGTTGTCTGGACTTTATAAACACATGGGATACAAGAACACAGACAAGTCGGGAGGAGGTAGGATGAGCGCTGTGTACATTACACCGTCCAGTTTAGGTTATCATCCAGGTATAGAAATGGAGACCCAGTCCCCCGTAACTTCCAGTAACTGGCTTCTCCTTTCATTTATCTCCGCCCTCTCCTTTTTTCTCTCTGCCTTCCCGCTGTCCCTGGACCTCCGGCGGGACCACCACAGCCTTGGATAAGCTCAGCACACAGCACCTGTACCACCCCACCCAGGTGGAGATCGTGCAGTCCAATGTGGTGTTCGACATCAGCAGTCTGATGCTCTACGGCACACAGGCGGTGCCCGTGCGGCTCAAGATCCTACTGGACCGTCTCTTCAGCGTCCTGAAGCAAGAGGAGGTGCTCCACATCCTGCATGGCCTGGGCTGGACGCTGCGCGACTACGTCCGGGGGTACATCCTTCAGGTAGGGGGAAGCGCCAGAGTGGTGTCTTGGGGCCAGCTGGAGGAGAGCTGGGGTAAGAGCCCTGGGCCAATCCTGCCCTCCCACTCCCCGCAGGCCCAGGCATGCATGCCCCATTCTGGTTAACGTGGTCCTTCCGGCAGGCTGGGCAGGGGATTGGAAAGCAGGAACTCTGTGCCAGCCAGCCAGCGCCCAGGCTCCGTGGTGAATGTTAGAAGGGAGATGGTGGCCTGTTGCTTAGGGTTGCTCTGTTCGCATTCTTCTGAATTCAGCTCCCTCTCCCTACAACATGGGCCTCCCAGCTTCCCTGAGTCTTCTGGAAGCCTCCTCTGAAAGAGAGGGCTCAGAGGTGGGTGATGGGTGTGTGGTAGTCTGAGACTGCTCTTCATCTGGGTTTAGCAGAGTTCGTTCTCACACTTAACCTGGTAGGTTTGGTACTTCCTTGGTGGTCTCTGCACCCTAACCATTTATTGCTTCTTCATGCAAATCAGAGGAAAAACTGTGTAACCTCTATAGTAAGCTCCCTGCCTTTGTAACCAGTAAACCCTCACATTCCAAAACCTGCAGACCTGGTTATAGACTTGGCCTTCACAGCAGCTGTTCCTCCAGCTTGAGCCCCTTCTTTGTGTCAAGGGCATCTCGGGTCTGGTAAGAGACTTTTCTGAGGGCCGGCAGCCTCCACTCCCCATACCCCTAGGCTTCTCGCCTTTTCTGTTTTATTTATTTATTTATTTATTTATTTATTTATTTATTTATTTATTTATTTTGCTGTATCTCCTAAGTCGTTATGCATTGTGTACTTTGCCTCTGAAATGTTTTTATGGCCATCTGTCTTCCTACTACCCTTGAAGGGTAAATGTTGAAAGCGGCATGTTGGGAGACCCCAGGATCCAAAAAGACCACACTGGACGATGAAGAGATACTCCCTCTTGCCAAAGGAGATCGCAATTGGAGAAGGTAGAATCTGAAGCAATGTTTTGAAATTTCTCATGGGGAATAATACCAGGAGAACTGACCCCTTCAAAAAAAAAAATGGTTTTGGCTCTGCCAGCCTTGTTGATCCCCCAAACCAGCCTGTGATGTGTGTAAGGCTGCCAGCTTGGTGTGTAATGAGTGAGGGTTGAGGGGGGTAGAATTTCGCCCTTGCTTTAACCTGGCATGAACACACACACACTCCTGTCGTTCTCCAGGTGTTAGCCAGGGCAAGTGAGCAGACCAGGGGCGCTATGTGGAAGTAAAGAAAGAGGGAAGGTAGGAGAAAGTAGGATCACCTGTCTGCTCCAATGACTGCTTGGTTAGTGTAGAACCATTTTGTAGTGAGATGTCAACTTGGAAGGCACGGGGAATTTGGCCCTCAGAAGACGAGATGATGCTGATAATAGGAATAATTATACATTACGTTTTCAGTTTATAGAAGACTTTCACAAGCATTATCTCACTTGCCTCGGGATGGGGACATTTCACTGGGGTGAGTGGAGAGTTAAGTCCTGGGTGGTCAGGGGGCCCTGAGGGGACCCCGGGTCCAGGAGAAAGAGGCCAGAAAGAACGAGGCGTGGAAGCAGCCTCACAGTCCCTGCTCCTGCCAGCCCAGAGGTGCACACTGTGCCATGTCTTTCTCTAGTGGCTTCCGCACAGGATTATTAATGTCCGTTTGGGGTGGATTTTACCCTACAGGAAGGAACAAGCCTCTTGCAGCGTTTTGAATGGAGCTGTCAGCTTGGCTAAGCACTCTTTCCTTTATTAAAAAATTAGAGTCATATTCCCCAACCTGTTCCCGTTTTACTGCCTCCACTGTGATGCTTAGGTCTATCACCAGTGCTTTACTTTTGTTCTACGTGTCTGTTTTTGCCTAAGTTACGTGGACCCTACGTATGGCCTCTTTATGGAAGCACGTAGATACGTGCATGATTGTGATGACTCGCCATCATGATAACCCAGTGTACCATTGCATTTTGATGGCAATAAATACAGAGTCTGCTAGTTGTTCTGGGGTGTAATCCTATTGTTCTGCCTTGAACAGTGCCTGTTCTGTGTTTTACTTTAAATTACTACTCAGGTGTTAATTTTTTCTCAGTATTTCAACACAACCTCTAGGGGAGGCATAGAAAACATACTCCACATTTTGTTCTGTATGAGGGCCTCAGATTTAAAAATATGAATTACAAGAGAAATGAAATTTCAGAGGAAAATTCAACAAGGCCATTAACTAATATTTATAGTCTCTAATTTGGGGGTGAAGTACTACATAGAAGAAACACTTTCAATTATTGTGATTCTTAAATTATAGGTAATTTTCATTAATTTCATGGCAATTTTGACAAAGTCTCAAATTTAATATAATATTTTTTCTCAGAGTCTAAAATTGACTTTTTGAGAAAATTGTAGATGATTGTTACATTAGAGGAACACTGTGTTTAGTTTCTGTCTTGTTTTATTGGTAGGATTGATGTAATATGCATTTTATTTAAATGATGCTTTTTGTTATTCAGCATTTATCATCTACTTGTTTCTTGTGAAAACAATTCTCAGTTCAAGAAAAAAGCAAAAAGTTGAAGCACATAACGCTGTTACTTATGTAGTGAGACAGTGATCATTTCATTTAAAAAAAATATGTAGGCTGTTTAGAAATAAACCTTTTTTCTCTCAAGCCATGTTGTTTGATTATTGGCCAGTATTTTTAAAATTATATATAGTAATGATGAGGTATGCTCAGAAGACTTTGAATATAATTACATGTAACATACTTGAGCAGGTAGACTGTAAAATGTGCATCCAAACGTTGTGGAAACCTATAATGCACTATTAGTGTACAAGTCATTTTATCTGGCTAAAACTCAATTGTCTTGTAGCCCTCAAGGCATCAATTTTAGCATTATTGCTCTCAACAACAGTATATTGAATATTATGTCAGTTAAAGGAGAATAATTATCAAGGCAAGTTAGGGTGGCTGTTAGTCTTACCACATATTGACTTGGTTAGCAGTTGGCTATAGATTGTGTTACTGGGCAAATGAAGATGTACTGTAAGTTGAACTGGTAAAGCCAGGATATTAATTTAACTCTCTCTGGGTCCAAACCTACATCCCTCATGTATAAACACAGCCACTTCTGGTTTTAGAAATACTTTTGAATGGGTAAAAAGTATCTATCGCAGTATCTGATCTTATTTTGAATTTTTGGATGTGGGGGAAGGAGGGGCTGGCTGTTCGAAACTATCCTTTGCAAGCATGTTTGAAGAGGTTATTAAAAGAGGGAGATGATAGTGGTGCTGCAGATTTATTTAAAAGACTGGCAATTTTTTTAAGAATCCTGTACTGTTTCTGTAAAATTGCTTTTTACTTATGTGATTATCTGTGTGATTCATAAGCTAACCAGCAGGCTGTAAACTGCAGAGCATGATGTGGATTACAGTGAGTTAAGAATCCAGGTAGTATCTTAAAGGTGAAGAACCCAGTATTCTCCAGTGTACCAATTAAAGTGTTCATTCGGAAAGTGCCAGAAAAGTGAAGCAAATTTCAGGCATTTTCCCACACAACAGAAAAAGGAAGAAATAGGCAATCTGATCCTAAAAAAGCAACATGAGGTATTCTTTTTTCTCCTGCTGCTGAAGAGTCATTCTTATTTCAAGTCTATATCTCATGGTAGATCTATTGACAAGGACTAAAAGCAGTATCCTGTTCTTTCCCCATTTTCCCTGACTATGACCCAGGAAGTAAGAATATGGGTGATTATCGCTGTTGAATTTAATCATTTAAAAATCAAGTGTTCACACAGTCTCTTTCACAGTTTGAACATGTAACTGACTTGCCTGGGCTCATTCGCCAGCCCATGTGTGGAAATCTCCTCCTTTGCAAAATGAGTCCTGCCAGGATTCAGGGAGCCATATCAGATACTCCAAATAATTAGCTGAGGTGTCAGCAGCCTGGTGAGAGAACAAGCAGTGATGCCCATTTCAAGTCACCTGTGTCTTGAAACAATCAGAACTAACAGAACGATCAACCCTCTAGGAGAACGTTTCCTCGACTGTCTGGGCCCATTGTTCTTGGAGGTCCAACTTAAACATTGGGAGGACCTCCACTCTGGAACCTTTCCTTAGAGCCTTATGATAGTTCATTTCAGTCACTCAGTCGTTTCCGACTCTTTGTGACCCTGTGACTGCAGCATGCCAGGCCTCCCTGTCCATCACCAACTCCCAGAGTTTACTCAAATCCATGTCCATTGAGTCGGTGATGCCATCCAGCCATCTCATCTTGTGTCGTCTCCTTCTCCTCCCACCTTCAATCTTTCCCAGCATCAGGGTCTTTTTAAGTGAGTCAGCTCTTCGCATCAGGTGGCCAAAGGATTGGAGTTTCAGCTTCAGCTCAGTCCTTCACAATAAATATTCAGGACTGATTTCCTTTAGGATGAACTGGTTGGATCTCCTTGAAGTCCAAGGGACTCTCAAGAGTCTTCTGCAACACCACAGTTCAAAAGCATCAATTCTTCAGCACTCAGCTTTCTTTATAGTCCAACTCTCACATCCATACATGACCACTGGAAAAATCATAGCTTTGACTAGACGGACATTTGTTGGCAAAGTAATGTCTCTGCTTTTGAATATGATGTCTAGATTGGTCATAACTTTTCTTCCAAGGAGCAAGGGTCTTTTAATTTCATGGCTGCAGTCACCATCTGCAGTGATTTTGGAGCCCAAAATAATAAAGTCTGACACTCTTTCCACTGTTTCCCCATCTATTTGCCACGAAGAGATGGGACCAGATGTCATGATCTTAATTTTCTGAATGTTGAGTTTTAAGCCAACTTTTTCACTCTCCTGTCTCACTTCCATCAAGAGGCTCTGTAGTTCTTTGCTTTCTGCCGTAAGAGTGGTGTCATCTTCATATCTGAGGTTATTGATATTTCTCCCAGCAGCCTTGATTCCAGGCTTTGTGATAACGTTAGCATAAGGCTCTGAGAAGTTCTAGAGCAAGTGATTTGCAAGGTTAGATAAGTAACTTCCACTAACCTTGCTTACTTCATAGCTTCTTTCTGTGAAGCTCATCAGAAATCTTCCATTCCTGAACACACTCAATTCTTCTTCATCCTGGGGCCCCTGCACACGTGGGTTGTCCTGCCTGGACTCTTTTACTCATTAGTTGTCCACCAGAGTCCCACTTTTTCACAGAGACCTTATTCAGTCCGGCTTAACCCATGTAGGTCTTTTCTCACATGGTTGTCTCTCAGAATTCTGTATCCCTCAAGCTCTAATACAATTTGAAATAAATCAAGTCAACTGTTAAAATGTTTTTTCCTGGCTTCCTCACTCAGAAATGCCATGAAGCCAGGGTACTCAGTACATACTTGTTAAATGAATGGGTAAAAAATTCTGCTTCACTTGACATAACTTGATATTTCAGTATGGAACCCGTGGCATATCCGATGACTTCACTTGGTCCAGTGGCCCTTCATCTTTCTTTAGGTGTCCTGGGGACCAAAGGCTGTAATAGCAGCTGAGCTACTGAGGGCAAGAAAAAGAGAAACAGAAGCTCCACCCCCCAGCTAGTGGTCTGTGTAGCGTAAGTGTTTTGTGGTATCTGTGTGGTAGGCAACATCAATATTAAGCAAACACTTGGATTTAAACAGCCCTTTTGTGGAGCAAGTTCACATACATTTGCTCTTTGAATCCTCTCTGTCATACCACCCTCTTGTAGGAATTGCCAGTGAATTAACTTTTGTAGTTGTTGAAGCTCAAAGAGGTCAAGTGACTTTTCCTTGATCATAGAAATTGTTAATTAGCAAAACTTCCAGAAAATTAAGAACCGCTTACCTCTTGTTCATCACTGTAAGCTGCCTCCCAGCCTGGCACGTAATAGTGCTTGCTAAATACTGGATGGAGAAAGTTTTGAAATCTGATTCCAATGTGAGTCTCTGACTCTGTGAGCAGTAAGACTATCAAGCTGTGATATGTGACTGTCTTGTAGATCAGTGATGTGGTTTGGGGAGCATAGAAGGCTAGAGAAATATTCAGTAGCAAAATTATGTGAAATTGGTTCCTGTTTTGGGTTCCTTTTCTTGCCTATTTCCTGATATTCCACCTGTATCAGCTTCCCTTTGTTTTCTGATTTCCATGACCCAAATTTTCCCTCTAGATCTAATGCTTAATAATGCTTCATTGTCAATGCTCATCTTTGACTAACCTTTCCAAGGATACATGCCTTTTGTAATTGAGTGTAAAAAACTGAAGGTTTTATACCTAGTTAGTAAGATTTCAACTATATCATGTGCCAAGAGTGGAGCAGAGACGAAGTAACTTTTTCCTGGTCCATAAAAGGATATCAGGTTGGATGGTAAAGGAGGAACTGGGTGCTGGGTAAGAAGATTGGGGCAAAGTCTTGGTCCTGCCACCGATTATTTATGTGAACATGGAAAATGTGCCATTCTGAGCCATGGTTTCTTCATCTCTAAGTTGAGATAACCCTTTATACCTCTCTTGCTTTTTGGATGGTGAAATGATGAAATAATGTGGATAAAATCATGTTGTAACTCTAGTTCCAGCTGGTACTTTCATTTACATCTGTACATAGAGTTGGGTCTCTATAGTTACAGCAGGACAGTGTCCATTCCAGGTTCAGCATGTTTCTCAAACGTGTTGAGATGCTAGATGTCAGATGTAGATGTCAGATGCTTAGTAAAAGATAGGAAGTACGTTTTAGCCATTAGTTAATATCACTAGGATAAATGCTAGTTCTTTTTGGACTGCAAGGAGATCCAACCAGTCCATTCTAAAGATCAGTCCTGGGTGTTCTTTGGAAGGAATGATGCTAAAGCTGAAACTCCAGTACTCTGGCCACCTCATGCGAAGAGTTGACTCATTGGAAAAGACTCTGATGCTGGGAGGGATTGGGGGCAGGAGGAGAAGAGGACAACAGAGGATGAGATGGCTGGGTGGCATCACCAACTTGATGGACATGAGTTTGAGTGAACTCCGGGAGTTGGTGATGGACAGGGAGGCCTGGCGTGCTACGATTCATGGGATCACAAAGAGTCAGACACGACTGAGCGACTGAACTGAACTGATAGTAAATAAACTGTAAAATCCTAGTGGGCTAACACAGTAGGAATTTCTTTCTCCTTCTCAGCCAATGTCTCAGCCAATGTGTGGTGAGTTCTTTCCTCCCTGGGGTGATTTGAGGGCTAACTTAGCCATTCTGGTGGCTTGGATGGTAAAGAATCTGCCTGCAGTGCTGGAGATGGGGGTTCCATCCCTGGGTCTGGAAGATTCCCTTGGAGGAGGGAATGGCAACCAACTCCAGCATTCTTGCCTAGAGAATTCCATGGACAGAGGAGCCTGGTGGGCTACAGTCCATGGGGTCACAGAGAGTTAGACACGACTGACTAACACTTTCCTTTTTTTTTCTTAGGGCTTCTGCCATTTTATGGCTCTGCCTCTCTGTGGGACTACAGCTTCCTCTTCCTGATGGCAGACCCTAGAGAGTTTGGGTGGAGGGGCGGTGGGGAAGGTTTTCATGGACCAGGCCTGAAAGTAGGTCACTTGGCTCCACATGTCGCTAATGAGAGCTTACGTCTGATTAGGGCCATGTGACTGGGGGTGGGGGGGGGGGCTGGGACACTAGTCCTGCCCAGCAGTCGCTCCCAGTGGTGCCTCCGCCCCTGCAGAATGCCCACAGGTCAGTGCCCCTCTCACGTGTGGTGCAGCAGCCCACATTCTGCCTGCTTTTTAAACAGGCCAGGAAACTTTGGGCAAAGATGAGTGTAGTTAAGGCAAATGTGTGAGTTTGAATCCTGGATCCAGTTCTTACTAAGTGTGTGAAAATAGAGCCTCAGACTGGGCTCCCTCACCTGTGAAGCAGGGATACTCACCACCTCGTGGGTTTATTGTGAGGATAACCTAAGATGATGCACATACAGCATTTAGTCATGCTGCTTGCTAACTGTCCATAAATGTTACCTGTTAACATGATGATGAGAAAGATGGTGACATCGGCTGCTCTAGACTGTTGCCAGCCTGACCATTTTAGAGCTGTGTGTATAAAGCAGATTTAAATCCTGAATATTTTGCGTTCTACCATGACTCTTAGAACAGGGTGTCTTCCCAGCCAGTCAGGTGAAAAGGTAGATGCTATTCAATTGTAGATAAATAGTACATACATACCTGTGCATATACATATGTACACACAAACTTGGATGTATTTATGTCCATGGTACATGTGTGCTTACAAGTAAGAGACAGGAGAGGATCGTGACAAAGATTTTGGACTTTGGAGTGAAACAGACATGGGTATGAACCTTGGTTTACCTCCTGATAGCTCTGTTACCTAAGACAGATTATTTAACATACTTGTATCTTAGTGTCTTCATCTATAACGGTTGATGAAATGATATATGTAAAGTCCTTAATGCAATAAGTAGACCACAGCACTCTTATTAACCATTACTACATTGTGTGTGTATATACATGTGAGCTTTTTTTGAGTAATGACTTATTCCATTTATGACTATTATTTTATTACCTTTGCATTTCTCTATTTCATCAACCCTTTGAATACCCTTCTAAGCACCTGGCACAGAATGAATGAGTACTTGATGAATTTATTTAAATGGTTCGAGTCTCTGGGCTTTCACTCCATTGCATGAAGTAAAATTTACTTAAAATAGGCACCCTTTTTAATGGCTGTTATCTGACCTGAGAGATTTCTGAGGAAATTTCTGAAACAGAAAGAAAATGGATCTAGGCATACATTCATTTAGATAGCCCTTCAAATAGCCAGTTGTATTGATAAATTACTCTGTGCTGAGTACACAAGAAAAGATCTCTCAGGAAGCCTTCGTTCACATGGAAGAAACATCTTTTAATAAATCATAGGCATTAAGCTCAAAGCTATAAGAATGTACAGATAGGAGGGATTATTTGACTTCAACTAAAGATCGGATTATCACCACCATCATGTAAGGGGTCTTTGCATCATTTCCACAATATGTGAATTTTTCAGGCAAGAAGGATTGCAGGTGTGAATGGTCAAGATCCCCCCTGTCTTTGGCAAGGATATCCAAAAGTAGATGGTTCAGGACAGTGTACTATATTTATAGTGTCTGATTTCCCGACTGCTTGGACTATTCTACAGACATTATCCCAGCAATCCTCCTAACCTCCCTATTAGAGAGAGAGTTTCAGAGACTATTATCCCTGGTTTTAAAGTTATCGTGGCTAAAGTCCTCTCAGGCAGGGTCAGAGCTGGAAAAGGAATACAGGGATTTTTGAAACCCTGGCCAAAGCTCTTAACTATTTGAACAGCAATGAAAATAAACACCTTATATCCAAGGACATAGCTTGATGTTTTGTACTCAGAGCTAAAATAAAAATATTCCTCCCTTTACCCTTGCAAAGTAGAAATAGATAGCTCACCAAATTCTAAAGTGGAATGCAGCAACTACCAGAAGAGGATTTGTGTCCATGGGAGGTGGAGGGAGGGTTTGTGTATTGTACAAAAGGAGCAGAAATGAGCCCAGATCTCACTGGCTATTTGCCATGGTAAGAACCAATTCAGATTTACTTGAAACTGATATTCTCTGTGATGGCATCAGTTAAACCCTATGATCTCCAGAACAACATTCTTACATGCTCCGTGTTGAATCTAAAGTGGAAAGTTGTTGGGTTTTCTTAAAATAGAAAATGTAGTCTGAGCTTTGAGTCCAGACCTCAGTTCTACAACTAATTAGTTCTCTAGTCTTGCAGAAAGGAAGTAATTTCTGTAAGCCTCATTTTCCTGATGATACCTTCATGATGGAGTTTTAAGGATAAAAGGTAGTAGTTTGTTAAATTCATCTCCTCCAGGGGATCTTCCTGACCCAGGGAATGAAACCCATGCTGTTATGTCTCCTACACTGGGGCGGGTCCTTTACCACTAGCGCCACCTGGGACGCCCCAGTGCTTAATATGCTGTGCTGTGCTTAGTGGCCCAGTCGTGTCTGACTTTTTGTGACCCTGTGAACTGTAGCCTGCCGGGCTTCTCTGTCCATGGGGATTCTCTAGGCAAGAATATTGAACTGGGTTGCCTAGATCCTCCTCCAGCTTTCTTCCCAACCCAGGGATCGAGCCCAGGTCTCCCACATTGCAGGCATTTCTTTACCATCTGAGTCACCAGGGAAGCCCAAGATCACTGGAATGGGTAGCTTATCCCTTCTCGGGGGGATCTTCCCAGCCCAGGAATTGAACCAGAGTCTCTTGCATTGCAGGTGGCTTCTTAACCAGCTGAGATATCAGGGAAGCCCCAATGCTCAAGATGGTATGTGTTTATTCCTTAAGGCAAGCAGTTTTCCAATTCCACGCCCACCAAAACTCCCTAAGTTCCTAGAGCATCAGAGCTTGGTCATTCTTCAACATGTCCGTGTATTTTCTTTGAGCTGCAGTGTCCTCTAATGTTTCTCTCAATTTGACAGAAGGGGCTGGTGGAGAATGAGAGGGGCTCGCACAGGAACTGAGCTCTATCATGACTATAGCAGAAGTCGTGGGCAGGTTCTCAAGACCCGATTTGTAGACTTCCATTTGTTTCTTTGGAGTGACCTACATTTCAGATGCTCATACATGAGATCACAAAGAGCTATGAAAAATAGAAAATAAGATGAGGATCTGTGCAGGTTTCTGGAAGCTTTTGTTATATCTGTGCAGATGGGACAAACAAAAATAAAGATATACTTATTTGATTCGTGTATGATAGCTGTGGAGGTATTGCCAGCAGCAGCTGGAAAGTAGAATGTGGGCCAATACATTTGCTAGCAGAATTAAAGTGGCCACTGCCAAATTAAATTACTCTAGGAAGACCTGCTGAAAGAGGAGATTCTTCAGAAAGAAGAGAGATATTGTTACCTAGTAGAAGGGATGGAACAAACCTTTTTCCATGCAGGAAGAGTGCTGTGTTGTAGAGAACTGTGAGAGAGCTCTATTGAGCTGAGGTGTTGGTGAGTGTGGTTAGACCAAGCCTGGACCTGTTGATCGGAAGCTCTTTTTCATTCACCTGGTGTTTACACCCCCTTCCGTTTCTAAGGGGAGTGACTGGTGATTCTGTTGGTTCACAAACCTGACATTTGTTGCTAATAACCCTCCAATCTTAAAAGGTGGATCACTGACTAGCAGCTTCCAAAACAGTTGTTTTAGAAACTCCCCACTGAGGTCCTGTTGCTACTGAAGAAGTATTATCATTTGTTGGTGGCAACTCCGTGACCTCTTGTGCCCGCCTCCCCTGCCCCCTCTCTCTGTTTCTTGGTCAAGGTAGACCTGAAACAAGGGACTTGCAGTGTGTAGTTCTGCGTTTCAATAGTGCAGTGCTTTGCATGGCCCCAATAGACCACGTTACATAAGACCCCAAATTAAGAAAAGGGGATATTGACTGGCACGCATTTACTGTCCAGAGCTCGTCTGCAATTTACTGTGTATTTCTCACCTCTAGTCCCCAGAAAAGCATTTTTCTAGAGACTCTGAGAACTGAAGGTCCTGTCTGTAAGGAGAGGTTTCCTTGTTCTCGTGTAATTTTCTCTCTTTAACAAAGCCATAATAATAGTGTCAGAGGCAGCTTTCTAGTTAGTATGAGTAATGTGGTTACTGTATTTTCTATTTTTATTTTAATATGTTTTTCCTGCTGTGGATTTATTTTTTTCATTTTTGGTTTTAAAAATAGCAGTTGAGAAAATGTGGTATTTCGAGACTGGTGCTCAGTGCGTGCTCTTTGGGAGGCAGTTCTGAAGGAATACTGTCTACAACAGGCAGTTTTTCCCCCAGATCCTTAGTTGAATAAGTAGGAGAATGTTTGGAGTACAGACCACTGAAGATATTGGCTTAAGGTCAGGTTAGGCCAGGCTTCAGAGACCTTGACATTTAAACCATGGAGTATCTATTCCAGAGGTTCTTGCCTCTAGAGTATCCATCAGTATTAAGCCTGTTTATTTTATGGTGTGTTGATAAGACACAGAATTAGGTAGCTGGGGATGCTCCTTAAATTGGTTCATTCATTTGCTCCTTTTTAAAGTATGCACACAGGTTTAGAATTTTAAATTAACAACAAAGCACTCTTAAATTCCCCTTGAAAGAGTAATTAAGAGCTCCTTGTCTCTATGTCCTGCCGTCTCTGCCAGAATAAGAGTTCACGCTGAGTATATTCCATTGAGTCAGCCATCATTCCATCACCGGCAGGAATCGCTTTTCCACGTATTGACATGTGAGGGAATGTCGGCTTGCAGTAGCCATGGGTTTGTGCCAGATTGCGAGATCCATAGGGGCAGAGCTGGGAGCTTTTCAATTCTGAATCAGAGATCCAATTCATAATAGCTGAGCCAGGGAAACCGGGTTGAATCTGTGGCCAAAACCACGGCAAAAAAACTCCTTTTTTCCCCTTTCCCTTTTTGCAGTGCTTTATTGCTTTAAAATATGAGCGCCTCTGTCCATTGATTCTCCTGTGACTTTACATTGGATTCAAATTGTGGTCTCTTAGGTGAAAAGGTCAGTGTTTTATTCATGCAGCCCCACGTCGATGGAGATTAACTGAGAAGCAGTACGAGACATTTGGATCCTGCCAGACCTAGGGCACCTGAAAGAAGTTTCTTTCTTTTCTCCCCAGCTTTCATTCTGCCTGCTACAGAAGAGGATGGCCCTGTCTTCTGGGAGTGGGGGGAGGGTTTTGATTGGCTGTGTTAACTGCCTCAAATCCCTGGCCATAGGGTGAGTGAGAACCCCTGAGAATCAAACATGTCATCCATGTGGCATCACCTGATTTAGTGCTTTTCCTCAAGTCTGAGGTGTCTCCAGGGGCCTTTTTCTCCCTTGCAGCACTGATCTTTCAATGAGGTGCTAGTGTCGGTCCTGAGCAATAACAAGGGAAAACCATGAGGTGTGAACAGCTCTTATTAGGGGGGTAAATGTCATTAACGGCTTTGTAGCCTTCTCTGCAATCTGAATGCTCTTGTCAAGAGACTGACTTACTGAAGCCTCCTGTAAAATCGTATACATGGAATTTAAGAGGCTGAAGTTTCACATTTTAATTAAGCAACGTCATTAGCTTCCTTTGCTTATGCATTTTTGTAGTCGATTAAGCTTGTGTCTGGACAACCCTCTCCAATAAGGCTTTTGAAAATGCACCCACAAAAATTATTTTAAAAATTAAAGAAATACTTGATTTACTTTAAATCAAAGGTTTAGGTAATTCTTGGTGTTTGTTGGGAGTAGATGCTTCTCTCTGTTTTAATTTTTTGGAAACTCATGCATTAATGTACCTGATCATAATATGCATGTTTTCATGTATGGTGTGAGAAATATTGGCATTTTAATTTGATGAGTAGGTCAGCTGGATTAATAAAAAATCTTGAAGCATATAGTGTTTAAACAATGATTTTATTATTTTCAATACTTAAATAGGAATCTCTCTCCAACCATGAAGTCCTCTAATGTAAAAGTCTAGTATTTTCCTGAAACTAAAATTTTTATAAGCAAAGTTTGCTTCTGTAAACCACTTCTGCAAGTTTGAGAACTTCAGATTATTTTTTTGTTGCTTTGAATTGTATCTTTGAGTTATAAGAGAAAAACATGTTGAATAGTTGTATGGTAGGAAGGTCACATACAGAAGGAAAATTATCTCTTTTACTATGGCTACTAATTTTTAATACAGAAAAATTAATTAATACATCTGGCTAAAACTGTGGGTAAGTAAATCCAGAAAATTTATAGGGAAGTTGGGGGTGGAAAATGGAAATTAATTAAACAGTTGTTGTTCAGTCACTAAGTCGCGTCTGACTCTTTTGTGACCCCATGGGCTGTAGCCCACCAGGCTTCTCTGTCCATGGGATTTCGCAGGCAAGAATACTGGAATGGGTTGCCATTTTCTTCTCCAGGGGCTCTTCCCAACCTAGAGATTGAGCTAGCATCTCCTACATTGGCAAGCGGATTGTTTACCAGTGAGCCACCACTCATTTAAGGTATATAGTATAATGTGTCCTCTTTACTTAGTGTGTACTTTGTTTCAAATTTGATCCACCATCCCTATTTAAACATTTCACTAGGTGGCAATTTTCCTTTATGTTGGGTGTGTTTCCTTTTGTTTTTCTATTTTGAGGGTTCAGGAAAATATATTCATTGAACAAATACTTACTTGAGTGGTGGCTAGTTTCAAGTGGTGAAGAGAGAGGCACCATGACCCTCTGTTAAAGCTCTCAGTTTAGTGGAGATTGGGGTTCCGATGAAAGGAAAGCAGATGCCATTAATGTACCTTTTCTAATGTACATATATGCATGATCTGCAATCAGTACAATAAAGAGTTTTATGTAAATAGACTCTTTGGACATATTTCCGACTTAACCTGAAAAGTTAATGCTTTAAAGGATTTTAAACATTTCCTAGCTGTCTTGCTTGTGCTGTTAAACTCTGCAACTAATAACTGACTAAACCAAACTAACAACCCAGCCCCTACTTTTCTGAATTAAAAACATTTAGTTTGAATGAATGAAGTTATGCTCTCAGAAAACTCACCTGTTTATTAGATCACAGAAGTTAAGTAGCAAAGATGCATTTCCTTCCAATTCCTTAACTCAAAAGTGTTTGGACAAGTTAATAAAAACTTATTTTTAGAATTCCCCTTTCCTGAGAATCCAAAGATGATCATTTAAAGCCCTATTAGGATCATTTTGCAAAAGCTACCCAGAAAGTCACTCACTTAGAACCAGAAAATCTCCAAGGAATTACTTTTGCCAACACCACTTCGGGAGTAAGTGGGCCAGTTAAAATTTGATGTTCTATATTAAAGTATGTTGTCTATTAAAATAAGGAACATCAAATTTGAAATTAGTCTCTATTCCGTTTGTTAGTTTCCTTTATAGAATTTTAGTTCATCTGACTGCTTACTTGATAAATTTCGTATATAGTTAAGATGTTTATATATATATATATATATATAATTAAGGTGGTTATAGTCTGGTGCCAATAGTTCCTTCTTGTGGAAAGTAGTCTCATGTTCAGTTGCACAATAACGAGGGTCCATCTGACCATACCATCTGCTTTGTCCTCTCTTTTCTCTTTTGCACCTTACACTTGGATCCAGGCTATTAGTATAAATTATGATTTCCATGGTTCACATTTTAGGTTGACTGTGACAAAGAGATGTCTGGAGTATCAAGATTATCAAAAGATGTTCAGTAAAATCTCTTCATAAGTGTTTTTCAAGGCACCAGGTGGAAGGAAGCTTTCCTGTGTTATGTTTCCCATATGGAAAAGTGTCTAGGACCTGAAAGGGGAACACCCTTAAAAGGGGAATACTCCTTACAAAGGAACTTTATAAAGAGTGCTCTAATATAGCGTTTTCATGTGTGATTTATTCACTTGGGCAGATTGCTTTGAAGGCCCAAACAGCATCTTGGATATAAGTTCCCAGACCTGAAAAGTGTCTGATAGGTTAAATTTCATGAACTTTTTAGATTTGCTTATGCCACAGGTCAAGTATGTCTTGCTTATGAGTCTGGTTGCCATTTATTTTAGTCAAGGTTTGACTTTTGCTCAAAACGTTAGATTGGGTTTCTCCATGAAAGATAAGTGTACCTTCTCTTTCACGTTATTTTATATTAACAGAAAGTCAAGATGGTAGAATTTAAATGTCAGCATTATATGTTGACAATAGGAAAATGTTATTTGTCTATGGTGTTCTTTTTCATTTTTTGAGAAACAGATCCTATAATCAGTTTCACTTAGTAAATATTATCTGAATGTTGAAGAGGGCTTTGAAGATTATGGTTCTTTTGTTGTTACTCACTTACTTACAGCAATACTTGTGGAAGAAAACTGTGCAGATATTAACTATAAGAACACTTTATGAAGTTTTGCAAATAATATTTCTACAGTATTTTAAGTGGGATGGAAGGAGACTGAATGTACTTATGCATTGCATAACATCAGACTTTCATAGAAAATATCAAGGTAGACCTTTTAGTCATTGCATATGTATTCTTTTGGAAATGACATTCACAGAATTAGAGCAAATTTTCCTCCAGGGCAAACATGTGAGTGGTGTATCCATCGTCCCTTATCTGGAGTAGGTGGTTGAAAACCTAAGTAATTATGTGACGTCTAGACCCTCTAAACCTGTTTCAGGAGTACTTTTCTGCTTAGGATGAGCTCTGCAAGATGCCATGTAATTTTCACTTTGTAGTTCACGTTTGTGTGCCGCATAGTTTGTGAGATTGGGAGATGCTAATAGGTTAAGTGTCATGCTTGAAATATTTAGTTTAGAAACAAATAATATATTAAATAGAGGAAGTTCCCTCTATAAAGCTGAACTAACCTTGAGGGACATGAAAACCAGTGTGTAAAACAGACAGGCAATATAAACAGATTAAAAACTGCTTTTGTTAATAAAAATTTAGTTGAAGACAGAACCCAAACTTTGGCTTCAAAAATGTTTCCAAATTTTTCTCTTATTTCATTCCCAAATAAATCTTTGGGGGGAAGAATAAAAATGTGAAGATTCATCTCTTCATTTGAACTAGAATATTAGCTTGAGTTAGAATTCTATGAAGTATTTATGGAGTAAAAATAGAGAGCTTTATTAATGTTACTGTTTCTGTGGACAGGGCTTAAAAACAAGACTCTGAGAGAAAGAGAATATTTTTTTTTCTCCATGTCAAATAGGCTATGCAATTCATGATTATGAAAAGAAAGGAACACAAAGGCAAAAGTTTGTTTGCATGAGTTTTAAATTATGAGGCCCAAAACACTGATTGAAATATAATAAAAATTCACATACTTATTAATGTTTTCTTTTAAGACTTTCTGCAGAAAAGCAATTGCCAGACTTCACAATGGGAAAGTTTACCATGGATATTTTAGATGGCCTTTATAAACATCCACATTTTATACTTTCACACAATGTTACATGCCTTTAATGAAGTCAGTGAAATAATGGAATTGTGGAGAGGAATATTGGGAGAGTTTTGAAAAAGTAGAATGGAACCAGAGTACCAAGGGTGTTGATCAGCAGGTGAAAGTGTTTCGTTTCATTGGTTTCATTGGTTTCATTGATTCTTGTTAAGTAAGTTATGAGTTATATTAGTTAGCCACTGCTGCATAACACACCACCCCAAACTTGGTGGCTTAAAACAACCTCTATGTTATTGTTGTTCACAAGAGTGTGGGTCACCTGGAAAATTCTGCAGTGAACTGGTACATTGACAGGATGGAGGGAGTAGTGGGTTGGTTGGTGTTGGGTGGCCTCATCTACACATCTAGCTGTTGGGTTGGTACTGGCTGGCTGTTGGGACATGGAGGTGGTAATTGGTTGTAGTATAACTCATCCTTGAGCCAGTGAGCCTGGTCTTATTCATATGCAGATAGTTACAGAGTGCTGAAGAGCTGCAGGAGAAGGCAAGTGCACATGTGTAAACGCTTCTAAAATGTCTCTTCTAGCCTTGTATTTTTTAGTACCCCATTGGCCACAGCAAGTCACATGGCAAAGCCTAGGGCCAGAATAGGAGGTGATTGCTTTGAGACATGTGCAGAAGGAAGCCTGAACCACATACACTGCAATAATTGATCACCAGACTGGTGCCTTAGGCAGCTTCATTTCGTAGTGGTATCTATGTAGAACTAAGGACTGGGGAGCCCTGAGCCAGACTCTCTAGTTGGAAGCTGTCACAGTAGTTCAAGTAGAAATAACCCTGGCATTAGGGTGGTGGCAGAGAGAGTAAACAGGAGGATTAGATAAAACTACTTGCTGACTGAATTTGGTAGGCAAAGGGGAGAAGGTGCTCCTCGATTGATTCCAGGCTTTGAGGTTGAGTATATGGGAATCTCAGGAACCAGTGAGATTTTGGACCTAACTATGTGTGCAGTGAGCATAGGACATCTGTGTAGCTTCTTAAACAATTCCCCCTCCTTTGTCCAGAAACATTAATATGAAATGAGACTGTGTCTTTGAAATTCCTGTTTTTTACATCTATTGCTTTAAAAGTCATGACCTAGTCGCAGTGACTTCTTGACCCTAATCCTTGTGAAGATGATTAAGTAACTAGAAGTATTTCATCTCTTTTAAAAACATGTGGACAACTTCACTGTAAGCAAAATGTTTCAAAGTTTGGATTTCCTAGTTTCATCTCTCAGAGTTTAACATCTGCCTAGGATTTTTGAGAATTTAGTTTTATACGTATGTCTTCGAGAATATTTTTATATTTGAAAGTATGTCAGTTTTGATGAAAAGTAAAAATTTGGTAATATATTCCTTTCTGAAGCATTTTATGCTCCAAGTTTCAGAGCCAGAGCATGAAAGTTTTGCATCTTTTTTAATCATTCCGTTCATAATCTGGGATTTAACTCCTCCATAATGTAATTTATTTTTTAGAAATCGTGTCTAGATTATTTGTGAAAATATATACAGGCCATCCTCCTGTTAAATGAATAGAAAATTAATTCAGCCATGGTTGAACAGCCATTTTTGTTGTTGTTGTTGTTAAGGGCATGTGATTTACCTACAAAAGAAAATAATAAGAGGGACTTGGAAAAAGGCAACTTAGTGCATGGTTTTCTTCTGAAAGAGAAATATGGAATTTATCATTTAAATTAAGACTAGTTTATATAAACTTATATAATGAATGAAAAAATATATTTCAATTTTATAGTATAGTCAGTTAAAAAAGAGGGGATATGGAAAGAGAAAATAATGGAAAGAGAGATAGGCAGATTTTTTAAAATGATCTTCTCAATTTTTTTTTTTTAACAAAGCAATGTGGTTTTACAACTGTAGGTATAAATTGAATTGAATTAGGTGGCATAGTTAGATGTTCCGTTCTTGCATTACTCTCGTGTGATTCTTTTATTCATGATCATCTCAATTCCTGTGAAGCTAAAACAGGAAGACTTCCAAAATCTTAGATCAAGGAAGAAATATTTTTTCCTAACTCAGAGTGGATTGCCCTGCCAGCCACTAAGCTGATAAATAGAGTAACAAGAACTTGTTCATTGGCTCTTGGGGTTCAGAGCACTTGAAGCTTACAAAAGGATTTCACTTGTACTGATTGACTTAGCATGGAGATCTGTTGAGATCTAATAGAGCAAGTATTATTAATTTTGCTTTACATGTTATTAAACTAGAACTTAGAGCTGGTGATAGTGAAAAAACTTAACAGTATTCAAAACTGAGTACTCAAATTTAGATATTCTGGTATCACATCTAGGGTTCTTTACATTGTGTACTGTTTATCTTTAAATAAGAATTATTTATTCAGTATACAGCTAAAAATTTAAAAAGCACTTACATAATTATTGATTTATTTAATGGTCACAATCAAAGTCTGTCTGTGTTATGTAGATTTAGATGTCTGTAAAAGCAAATTTTAAAAGTCAGACATATTTTTTATTGTTAGATTGTAATGTCCTATATTACTCACAAGAGCGGCTGTTTAAAATTTGATTTTTAGACTGTGTTTCTCTCTAATAAAATTCACTTCTATAAAATTTTGCCAGCTCCTATAGGAAGATCTATAAAACATTCATTTTTAACTCTAGTAATATTTTCCTGCCTTTCTTTTCCTTGTTGGCATTTGTAAAATTTCTGAATGGTCTGCTATTTAGTTTCAATATATTTCCTTTTAGTAGATGATTTACAAGTAGCTGCAATGTTGAAAAATGTAATGTTTATTTTAAGTTTATACACCAGAGATTGAAAAAATGAGATTGTGAATGTACCATGTAATACAAATAGGCAGATTTTTATTCTTATTCAGATTTGCTTTTAAGAATATGAGTATTTGATTCTTCCTGATTTCCATCTTAACAGACACTGCTACATGTTTAAGCAAAAATAATTTAGCTCTCAACTTTTCTTAAACCTTAACACCTATAAGCTGCCTTTTTTTCATTGGCTTTGATTCAGAATTATTTCAGTCTTCTATACTTTAGTCCGTAGGTGTATTTATATCATAGATCAACAGACAGATTTTTAAAAATATACAAAAAGAGTTGCAGTGGCTAGAATCTCATTTACTAATTTATTATAAACACAGAATAATCCAGGCATTAAATTTTTTTTTTAAACCTGTGTGCCTGGGACTTTATAATCTCTATATTTGTTTCTAGAGGCTGTGCAGGGTGTTTCCTGTCCAAGGCACAAATCATATATTTCATTTGTCATATCTAATGTTTTTCATATCCGGAAATCATGCTCCATGTTATGTTTTACAAGACTTCATAAAAATAAGTGATCCAAATAAAATTTATAGTTATTTAAAAAAATCTGTCATAGCAAAATTATCTCCTCCTCTTCTCTTTCTCCTTCCCAAATGGGTACAGATGGGATTATAAAGTTTAAACAAATGTATGTTTTCAAATGAAGTCTTAAGTTTTGAAACTAGACAGTCATCTATTATTCAGCAGAAACTAGTTGTATGTTGATAAATGCATTGCAACAGCTCTCTTAATTTAAAAATACCCAAATCGCAGTGTTGGCTGATTCCTATGATGAAAATAGCCCACCGTGGCTGATTTCAGCCTCTAGGCACAAGTCTCTGCAGAGGTGTGTAGTAGCACGTTTTTATATAGGATTTCCACCGTACAAAACATAAAGAGAAGTAAATAATCTCAAGAGCACAGATAATAGTAAAGTGTCGATGAAATGACAAGTTCTGAGTATGTTACCTTTATTTTTAATATCATTTCTAATTGTAAGTTTATACAGTTTTACTTTTAATAATGTCTGTGTTTGAAAACCAGCCTAAAAACATTCCTAAATCTCTAACAGTCAGCCCTTTTGGGGTGGTGCTATCTGGCTCCAGCAACACCACTGCAAGAAGCCGTTTCCTGTGATTGGTATAACTGGAAAGATAGGTTGTGGCTGGCACCCTCTCTGGAGGAGGCCAACTTGGGGTCTGGGTGCCCATTTTCTCTTGCAGCTTAAATTACTAAGCACCACCTGGTCCCCTAAATATTGGTATTTATATTAATATGTCTTCAGTGGGAAGAAAATATTAGAATCTTTTCATAAAAAGATCTGGGAAAAATTTAAGATTTTTATTGCAAGAATTATTGTTAATTCTTGCTTTTTCTGTTTCGATGTCTCTTGGCTGTTATATACATCTCAGTTAAACATGTAAAGGGAAAAAATCCTGTTGTGATGTCCCATTTGGCAGATTCTGTAATCAGTACCTCCAAAAGCCATTCCAATAGCAAGGATAAGCTGTTTACATTAGTTTTTCTCAACAGGATGTATCGATAATGAATGTGTATTGTAAAGCAGAGTAGCTGTGTTCCTACAGAAGAAAATAAACTGGGATCTTTTAAGCTCGTTAATATATATTAATAGCACCAGCTGAGATAATGAAGTGTACAGTGAAAGAATCTAATGCAACTAATGGCAGGGTTTAAAATGCATTTTTTGTCAAACTTCCCTCTTACTTAAAAAGAGAGAGATTGAGCTTCTTCCTGTCTTGCTACTGGCAGCTTATAGGTGGTACTTACTCAAGCCTTTTGAATAAAATAATGTTAAAAATATAATTGACTTCTTTAGGGTAATCCAAGAGCTCTCTAGACAAATTCATTTAGGTGGGTTGACAGAACTGCTGGCGTGCATGGTTAAGAAGAAAAATTGGGCATATTTTGTGTATAACCCTTTGAGTATTAATTCTGACCAGATCACACTGTAAATAATGTTAACTGTCATAAAATAAACACAGCCGGAGTTTGCACCATATGTTTTATAATTATTTTTTGCAGCTTCTTTTTTTTGTTTGTTTTTACTGAAATGGAACCTACTGATAGCTCTGTGAAGTTATGTTTATATAAAAGTAAATTACACTTGTACTTTAACAAACTTGGCATCGCACACCAATGTCTGTAGGCAGTTTTTGTTTAAAAAAATAATGAGAGCAGAGCTTTTCTCTTCCTTCTTTCTTGCTCTTCCCACTAAAAACCGTCTCACACAGAAGCCCGCTGTACCGTCCTTCTTGTTATTGCCCATGTGAAGGAGATGCCTTTGGAATGCCACCCAGAGGACAGACTCGCTTAACCACTGAAACTCACAGAGGGTGTTTGGCTTAAGTAGCCCTGGAGTGGCCTTTCAGACTGAGGATCCTGTGGTCTCCCAGTTTGTTTTTGTTTTCTGCCTTCCCTCTTGCAAGTGTTCAACACCATCAGAAGCAAGAGCTCAAAGCTCCCTTAGAACATTTAGGTAATTTAAAAAAACTGTTACTATTTTCATAATCACCATATCCTCTTGATCTCAGGGGAGGCTGGGAACCCTTGATTGCCTTTAATAGAGCGTATGAAACTGATAGTGCCAATCAGAGGTGGGCGGCACGTTTCGTAATCTGCCTGCTCACACCCCCACCCCCGCCCCCTCCCTGGTCATTGCTAAATCCATCTCTGAGCAAATCTGACAATATCCGTTAATCGTCAGGCACCCAGAGTCCCGACTGCAGAACTGCTCCTGGGTGGCACATGTCCAGCTCCTGTCCTCTTCCTGCCCCGTCTCATGCCTTGGCTTGCTGGCGGGCCTCAGAGCAGCAGTCTGCCCTTAGTAAAGTCGTCACTTTCTCCAACCCCGAAAGTTCCACCCAGACCATGCTGCACACGAGGGTTGGCATTGTGGCCTTTTGCACAGTAGGCATTTTACAAACTTTTGGGGGAAAATGACAAAAATTAAGGCAGACAGTTCTCTTGGCCATGTGGTGGGAAGCGTGTGGGATTTTAGCTCTCCTACGGGATGGAACCTGTGCCTCCTGCAGTGGAAGCACGCAGTCTTAACCACCAACCACCAGGGTCCAGTGCCTTTTCTGCCTTTGACTCCTTTGCTTAGCATAGTATCATTTTTGTTGTAAAAGCTCATCTTGACCATCATCTTTGGGACAGAGAAGACTTGGCTCAATTTTTATAGAGGTCTGAGGAAAGAGTCCAGGGAACCCCAGCTGACTTTCACAGTGCTTTGCAGTTCTCAAGAAAGGGGAAAAAAGGGAGTAGAGAAATGATTTGAGGAACTTTTCTTCCAGAATAATTCAGTATGGTGAAGATACTGTTACTGAATGGAGGACTTAGATGTGAAAACCTACAAAGAGGAGAGTGAGGTAAAAGGAAAGATGGACCGTTAACCCCACTCAGTGGCTCATGCCTTTGCATGGTCAACCTGAGCAATGCTTTAAAATCCTTTTTGAGGAAGAGGTCATAGAATTGGGGTTTGAGTTTTTTTAATGGGATAATTGTCAGGTGTTCATAGGAGGTCTGATTAAGCATAAACCTTTCATTGTTAGAAACTGGCAGTCTATTTTATGAATATTGTTCTTGGAAGTTGTGATCCCTAATAGTTATAAAAATTTATTCTGCTAAATAATTGGTAATTATCTTCTGTTACAAAGGTTTGACTAAACCTTTTCTTCCCTTAACAGGGACCAAAAACATTACAAAGTTAAGTGAGATATTTTGGGAAAATGTCAAAATACATTAAAGCTTCTTTTTAAATAAGTGTTGCTGTCATTGTTTGCTTATGAAAGTAGTACAAAATTGATAGAGAAATTCAAAGTTTGCAGTAATATATAATGCAAAAATATGAAAGCTGTTTATAACCCCTTTCCCCAGGGACAACCCCTATTTTAATTGTTTGGTTATAGTCCATTTTTATGCATATGTAGTAATAATTATATGCATATGTAGTAATAATTAAATTATACTGATTTTTATCAAAGTCGTTATATATGTGTGTATGTATATATGTACACACACACTCTCTCTCTCCCTAGCTTACTGTTTTAAATTTTAATGGTATATCTTAGTCTTTGGGACAGAGCAATAGATGGCTCTTGGCCCCTGCTCCCCATCTGGACCAAAGAAAGTTAGTCACACAGTCATGTCCAACTCTTTGCTACCCCATGGACTGTAGCCCACCAAGCTCCTCTGTCCATGGGATTTCCCAGGCAAGAATACTGGAATAGGTAGCCATTCCCTTCTCCAGGGAATCTTCCCCACCCAAGGATCGAACCCAGGTCTCCTGCATTGGCAGGCAGATTCTTTACCATCTGAGCCACCAGGGAAACCGCCCCCCGACCCCACCAATATTCCTGCCAAATACCTGAAACATATAAATGTTACTTTATTTAGAAAAAGGTGCCTTGCAGATACGATTAAGGATTTTTGAGATCAGATAATCCTGCATTATCTGAGTGGGTCCTAAATGCCATCATTTGCACCCTTTTAAGAAAGATAGGGACAGATAAATAGAACACGCACAGAGGAGAAGGTGATGTCAGGATTGAGGCAGAGATTGTAGTGATGTGCCTATAAGCTGAGGATTGCCAGCAGCCACCAGAACGTAGGAGATAGGAGTGGAACAGATTCTTTCCCAGAGCTCCCAGAGCCTCTGAAAGGAGCACCACCCTGCCAGCCTGTTTTTTTCTTTTGTCTTTTTTTGTGCACAGCATGGTGTGTAGGACCTTAGATCCCCAACTAGGGATCAGACCCGTGCCCCCTGCCGTGGAGACACAGAGTCTTAATCACTGGACTGGCAGGGAAGTCCCCCTGTTAGATTCTTGATTTTTGACTTCTGGCCTCCAGAGATGTAGGAAAATAAATTTTTTGTTTTATTTTGTTTTTAAGCTATTATGGTTGTGATAATTTGTTACAGCAGCTTTTGGAAACTAATACAGTCCTCTTTTCTTATTGGTATCTATAGATCTTACCCATTCTTTTTAACTTCCATATAGTTTTTCCATTGTGTGGATATACCCTAAATTTATTTAAATAATCCTTTATATATTTGATACTTGGACTGTTTCCAGTGTTTTAACTTTACAAACATGTTTAAGAGAATATCCTTGTACATATATATCTTTGCAGTTGAATGTTTGTAGACTATTTGAAAATAGAAATTTTAGGTCTGTACATAGGTACTTATTAAAAAGTTATATTTGAACAGGTAATATATACACCTCAGTACTCCTGCCATTCAGCTCAGATGCAACCTCTTTATTCACTTCTTATATTTGTATGCCTTACAGAGATAATCTGTAATGGTGTGCATATAAGTATTATTTTTTCTTTATTTACACAAATAATACCATACAGTCTTAGCATTCTATTCCTTGCTTTTTTCACTAAATAGTTACCATGGAGAGAAGGTATGGGTAGTTCATTTATCATAGTTTTTGTCAGAGTGTATCCTAAGGTATCCTCCAAAAGCTTGTACTAACATATATACTCCATTAACAATATGTGACTTCATTTATTTTCTAAAATGGGACCAATTCCTGAATTACCTTTTTTTTTTCTTTTCCTTCTCTTGACAGCTCTTATAGTGATAGAAAAATACATATGGTCATAGGAATTTTCACGTCCTACAAAAAGGAAAATATAGAAATTTGTTCAGGATATTTATTCTCATAGACTTCTAACTCAATATATATTGAACTTCCAGGCTTCTCAGAACATTGACTCGAAAGAATACTTCCACTGTTGAATTTCTTAGTATTAATACATGAGACAGTTTCCACAGAATGTAGTTTATGGTTCAGAATCATGATAGAATAGCATTAATATTAGTTCATATCAAAGTGGCAGATGTTATATAGAAAATACAGTAAAAACTATCTCCAGTAATAATTAACCCAATAACTTAAATTTTTAAACTAAACTTCTATACTTTCTTTTTCTCACTGAGGTTCTAATTTTGCTATTCCAACATGACTTTTCTATCTCTCCATGTTTCCAACTTGGGTTCACTCTTGAAAATACAAGATGCATTTGGCATCTGTTCTGTTGCTAAAGCCCTCAGGAAAAATTAGAAAGCTGTTTTTGCAAGTTCATCATTATTATTAAGACCCATAATTCACTTCATGTTTATCTCTGCCTTTCTCCACATCTTATCTGAGTTCCAGGATGACAGTGCCTTCCTAAGGCGAGGCTGCGTTGCAGAGTCTCATCTCTCCCACCTTAATTTGTAGCGATGCCTTGCATTTGGGTGACAGGCAGTTGTTCGTGCTTGAATAACCCAGGATTTGAATTCTACAGTTTGTGGCATCCATGTAATGCTTAGCAGTAGGTACAGCTGTTAACTATTCGCTTATAAATAATCTTTTTCCCTTCTCAACCTGTCTCCCAGGTAGTGTACCTGTCACCATTAATAACTCGTCAGCAGCTCCCTGGTGATTTGCCCCATCAGCTGTCTGTCATGGAGGAGTGGTGCTCTGGCCTGCTATTCAGGCTCGTGTGCGTTCCTGTAGCTGTTCAGTCACCCCAGCAGCCGTATTGTTGCAAGTCCCCTGACTGCAGGGGAAGTTGTGTTTTGGGGCTTCACATACAAGCAGCCACACACCCCATGCAATTTGAGAAAGGTGGCATTACATTTGGGGCTGGAGGTGATAAGAGCTCCCACTTAGACCCCATAGCAGGGCCATGGTGTGGATGCGGCAGCGGGTGATACAACATTTCTGTCTCTGATGCTTTATGTACACATATCTATCATGCCGTCATCTGTCATTCTCTGATATTTAGAGGCTTGTGGTAGGCATACTTGGTCTGGTTAGTGAACCCAGCAGATATGGTATTTTGCCTGTACTGAACGTCAGAATGAGAGGCTAGTAGCTATAATTCAGAGGATGGGATCTGCCCCTTATATCCTCTGCACTGACGTACGCTCACTTGCCCCCCTTGTCTCTGTCTGCAATGGGCTGCTTCCTACAGTTCTTGAGGCTGATGCCTGCCTATAGGTCTCAACTTAGCCATCCCTTTTCCAGGAAGTTGCTACTTTTCTCTGTATTTGGTGTTTGGCTGCACCACCTCAAGTGCCCATATGAAGTTCTATTTACTCTGCAGTAATTGCCTCTTTACTTGTCTGTTTCTCTACTAGATTGTAAGTTCTTTGATGGATGGTTCTTAGTGTTGTTTGCTATATCCACATTCTGACTGAGTCATAGAACCTCAATAAATTAATGTTGAGAGAAAGAGAGAGAGTTTATTTTTTATGAATTCACTTTGCATTGACATATCATGGTCATATCAAGGGAGAGTTCAAGCAATAAATTACAGGCATATACTATCTCCCATACACTGTGGTACTACCATGGGTATAGACAGGAAAACGTTTTGATTACTTATTGCCTTTTAGTGAATGCCTAATGTAATACATTTCTTTGTCTAAGAATGTCTTAGCAGTACAGGATTTCTTCAGACGGCTTAGGAAATGGCTGAGAGTAAGACATCAGAAGGCAAAAAAAGCATTAAACTGTAGCTGGGAAGTAATCCCAGTATTTGTGAACACAGACAATGATTTTAAAATAAATTCTCCAAAGAAGTAAATTAGTTAATTATATTGGTTAGGTTATCACTTAGAAATGGATTCAGCCTCCAAATGATCTTTATAATCATTAGCTCACTGAATGTCATGAAATAGAAAATGATAAAATTTCTAATAATCAGAATTATATATATACACATTTATATAATTTGGGTATAGAAATACACACATACACCCTATAGTTTATAATGTATGTCAGTTGTTGTTTAATCACTAAGTTGTTTCTGACTCTTTTGGGATTTGTGGACTTTAGCCTGCTAGGTTCCTATGTCCATGGGATTTCCTAGGCAAGAATATTAGAATGGGTTGCCATCTCCAGGGACTCTTCCCTCCCCACAGGTTGAACCTGTGTCTTCTGCATTGGCAAGCAGGTTCTTTACCACTGAGCCACCAGGGAAGCCCCGTGTGTGTATTTATTTATAGCTATATGCAATAGCAGTCCGAAAAAATCAAAAAGAAAAAAAATCTTGAATTTTCAAGGAAATTCAGAAACAGCAACCCAAAATAAAATCTTTTAATTTACTTTGATAAGGGCAAGGATAATTATGCCTGTAAGAACTTATACTGTCTGGTAGATCAAGTGACTGAAAATACTAAGATAAATAGAAAGGTATTAGTTATAAATTCAAGGATGATAGACTCTTGATTCTGCTATATGAAATACATTTTTTAAGTAATAACATTTTAGAAAGAAATAGATAACTGTAGTCAAAAAAATAAATTATGCAAAGGACTATGTAGTTGAAAGTAAGTCTTTGATATTGGAGTAGAGTTCTGGAAATAGTCTATGCATATAAAGCACACATATCCTTCTGTTTGTTTAATAAAAATGGTGAGGGAGGCTACAATCAGCACATTATTCCACACTCTTCATTTTCACTTAATAGTACATCTTGTAAACAATTTCATTTCAACACATAAAGCACTGCCTCACTCTTTCTAAACAGCTGCATTGTATGGATAGATCATAATTTATGGGCCTATTCCCTCATGCATTGATAGAATAGGTGTTGAAACAAATTTCTTGATCTTTGACTTTCTGGTAGTTGATAGGGGATAAATGGTAGTGTGCTGCTTTAATTTGCATTTCTCTTAATGATGAGTAAGGTTTACTCTCTTTTTTTGTGATTGTCAGTCATTTCTGTTTCCATTTTTCCAAAATGTCTTTTCAAGTTCTTCATACATTTCTAATCTGATGGTAAATCTTTTTTCATATTTATTCTTACCCTCTTTGAAATATCTTATTAGTCACAATTGGTTTTTAGGTCTTTGTTTCGGCTTTTTTGTTTTGTTTTCTCAGTCTGAGTTTCTTTTTATTTAACTATAGCTGATTTATAATGTTGTTAGTTTAAAGCATACAGCAAAGTGATTCAGTTATATATACGTATATATATATATTTTTTTCAGATTCTTTTTCTTTATAGGTTATTACAGAATACTGCGTCTAGTTCTCTGGGCTATACAGTAGGTCCTTCTTGCTTATCTATTTTATATATGTTTGGTTTTGCCTTGCAGTTTTTCTTTTAAGTTTCAAGTGGTTTTATTAACCTTTGATTGACTTCTCACTCTTAAATCAAGCTTAGAAAGCTCTTCCAGTCTTCAAGACAAATAGAAGGAGCCATTCATGTTATCTCCTAGGGTTGTTCTGTTGTGTTTTTATTCAATTAATTTCAGTCTTACTGAATAGTTTTTCAACCAGGATTTCTATGTTTCTTGGGGCAGTAAAAGTATGTTGTTTAGAGGTGATCTATTTTTTTTACCCAGTGGGTGTCATTTTAATGACATTTGAATATTGAAACTATGTAAAACATTTCCAAAAAATCATTACATATACAAACAGCAGGGTTAATTAACAAATCTGTTACTTAATGTGAACTTTTAATTATTTTCAGGTACAGTAGTGAATGCATGTTTAGAATAAGAGGTCAACCCCCAAAAGAGAAAATGACTATAGTCATGGAAATGTAGGCATTTATCTCCTAAGGGAATTTAATAGAAATGCATACGTAGAAATCCTTGGTTACAACTTGGTTTTCCTCCTCCACCTAGAACTTTCTACAGCTCACTGAAACACCAATGGCCTGGTCAGATGAGAGACCTAAAGCTGAAGCCTCTTTAGGTCCCTGGTAAATCTGCTTCTGCTTCTGGTAGTAGATCCTGCTCCATTCTTCATACCGTTTCCTGGGTCATCAGCACCCATTGTGATGAGGATGGACAGCTTTGAGGGTATCGTCAGCTCTGCTTCTACTGACTTCCTTGGCATCCTGTTTAATATTACTGTCTTCATCATGATTTGCTTCTCTTACCGTGCATGGTGTCCTCACTTCAAGTGCTCACCAGGTGATAAATAGAAAAGGAAGAAGTGGAGAAAGCAATTTAATTCACAGCACAATTTCATATAGCAATGTTTCTGACTGTCTTTTTTTTTTTTTCTTTCTTTCTGTTTTTAAGTGAAGCTCGTCAGAATTCTCAAATAGTACACTTGTTAAGAGATCCTTTTAATCTCTTTTCTGTTCTTTGGCTGAAAAGATTATACATTTCTTTTGTCATATTTTGAGGAAGACTTAGCAAGATTCATCCTCACAGTTGTTTCCCAAAACAACTTTATGACCTGACCTGAACATTAAAAAAAAAAAAAAAAAAGACACCCTCTATGGTATACTTGTCAGTGGAGCCACTCTCACTGTTTCTAATTTGCAAACATGCAAATAACAGATACTGAAAAAAGAAAAATGGATACCCATGTTCTCTTACCGCCTCTGCTTCCATGTTTCCTTTTTATATTCCTCAGCCTCCTGATCAAGTAAGTGAATAAATGACAACCTCAGAGTAAGGTGGCAATGAATTCTTGGAGCCTTCAGCCTTCATCATGGGGTTTAAACTAACTGGTATTTGCTCTATGGTTTTAGGCTTCATAGTGACTTTATACTTTTCTGGGTAGCTGAGAGTTAAAAGAAAGTTGGTGGTTTCGAGTTTTGGCATTTTTCAACTCTCCTCGGGAGAATATAAAGTGCCTGTGGAGTGGGTCCAAACCAGTGGATGTTTAAGAGAAAGGAAAAAAAATATTAGCTGAAAACATTCTTAGGCAATTTAGTTGCCTTCTGTTGCATTAAATGGACAGAAAAGGGGGTAAGTGTTGTGTGTTGTGCTTTATAATTTTCAACGTTAAAACTTTCAAAAATCCCACACCCTAAAAAACATGAAATGACCTTCAGGCCTATTGGCTCCCACTGTTTCATTTATCGAGTCTTTGTGACAGCCTTTCCCTTCCATGTTAAAAAAAAAAAAAAAAAAAAAAACACAGAGGGAAGTGTGAAAAGCATCAGAAGTCTCCTTTATGCCAGTTCAGCCTTTTAGTTGTTTGCCAGCACCTTCATCTCTTCATATGTTTCTAGCTAAGGTCTTACATGGAACAAAAACCCGACAGCAATGGAGACCAGATGCCGGTATTTCTTCTCTGTCACTTGGCTGCTGAGCAGATGGAATTTATATCAATCGGGCATGCTAGGAGGAAGAGGCCGTGGCAGCCAACATGTGGAACTGGGGCTGAGTGACATTTCTGCTAATGTTTTGTCCTTGTAGAACATTATGCTTCCTCTTTGCTTATGAGCTGTGGTTTTCCTGACTCAGACGAGGTTCCAGCTCCAGCTGGAATGGCTGTCGCTCTTCCCCTCTCCCCTGGCCACCCCCCTTTTCAGGGAGTGCTGGGAGCTATGGAGGAGTAGTGGGGCCTGCACAATGGAGCTCTTTATTAAAATACCTGACATCTGCGTGCAATGCACCCAAATCATCGGAGCTCGCGCGGAGGAATGCGCCAGGCACTGCGAGTCACTTTTTGTGTAGTGCTGTACGCTTGTTTGATTTATATAATGAGTGAATGCCTCTGGCAAAAGAGGATGTTGAGCATGTTATTGGAGGGAGGGAGCTTTTTAATTTTTTCCAAGAAGCATTGTCACAGACAGACCTAAAATGAGTATTTAAAGGCAGTTGTAGCCATCATGTGGATTTCTTGCTATGGTTTAAAAACATTTGGTCATACCTTCTCTTCCCCTCCTCACCCCACTTAAGGTAAGGTCAGAAAACTCAAAAACCCAGTTTAACATCATAAGTTTTAATGTTGGCATCTTCTATTGATAAGAAGTGGTACTTTTAAGGAATTTCAGGTTAAAAAGACTCTAGAGGAAAAACATAAAATACATGTTTATAAAAGCAAGGCCATACAGATAAAGAAGAATAGTTGTGGAGTTTCTAATTCTGGTCTCCTCCCTCAGAAAAGTACACGACCCTTTTCATAGCAGAAGATATGTATAGATACACAAATCATAATACTTTCTATTTTAATATTACATTTGCCTGTTTATGGCAAGTAAATAGGAAAATGCTGCCATGTTAAAACACTGTTTCAGAAAGCAATGAAGTGGTCCTGAAATTGCTGCTTACACTGCAAAATTATCAGCTACTTCGCCATTCCTACTTAGTCAGATCCCTGATTTCTTGGTGGAAATTCGCCTTGAGGTTTTGATTTGGTTGCCAAGGGATCCAGGGAAGGACACCAGTCAAGTGAGTTGGAGAGAGGTGGCGCTTCCACTAGTTTTGTCTCTTATTTCAAAACGTAGCTTCTGGTAGATCTTTTCCAGATATGTTGGCCATGTATATCATATCTTGAATCTTCTCGAAAACAGCTAGGGAAGCCTGGCCATCCCTCTCCCGCCAGGAAGTCTGAAACCCTGTGCATTTGGCACTTGGTTTTGAACGGTTCTCCTGCCTGGGGAGTTCCTCCTACATCTCGCTGGTTCCTGTGATGATGAGTCCCAACGCCGCGCTGGGATTGAAGTCAACCCGCTAGACTGGGTAGATGGTAGAGTAAATGCTAAGATTAGTATATCTGGAGAGAGTCCCAATTCATGTGTTTTTGGAAAAAATTCTTCGAAATTACTGTGGACCTCTGTTTTTTTTTTTTTTCCTTTGCTATTTTCTTTCCTATGTTTGGACTTCTTAGCTATAGAGTCATTTAAGTAGCCTGGTGTAAGGAACCTATATTAATACAGCATATACCTAGTATATGCATGCCTGCTAGAATCTGGAGTCACAAAATAAAATCATTCCTCAGTATGCAAACCTCAACCATCTGTGCTCAGAGACAAAATAAGTTCAGATAAATTATTTAGATTGGTCTGTCTGAATGAAAGGAATCTCCCTTTGTCTACTCTGTCTTATGTGCTATTCAGATAATATCTTATCTCTTGCCTTCCAAACTCTTGCCTCCTGAACCATGATTGTCCAAACACAGGAACAAGATAGATAGTGAGAAATGCCTTGATATCCAACTACATATGATATTCCAGTAGAAAGGGAATCTCTTGCTCCCAGTTTAGGTTGAACTTTCATCAGTTCTTGTCTTGCTCAATTTTATACTTAACCGTTTGTTTTTAAAATCTTAAGCTCCATTTTCTTTTCAAAGTTTTCTCCCTTGTTTCCTCCTCCCTCAAAATCATTTATGTCATAGAGCAGAGACTCCTCATGTTGCCTTTTTTTGTGCTGTTCATATCAAGGATATACTTCATCTGGAAAAGCCCAGGTGTCTTCCAGAGGTGTTATTTTGGGGCTGATATTGAATAGTCCAGGATGATTGTTACCTGCTTGGTTCAAGGTCCCACCAGCATTTCAAGCACGAGAAAATGCTTCCTTGTGGGCCTCCTGGCACTCGTATGTTTGAGCATATTTAACTGGAAGGGGAAGGAACTGATTCCATCCTATAGAAGAATGATGGTAGCCAAAGTCTTTGCATGTCTGACCTTTAGATGTCCTCAGGGAGCATTCTAGAAGATAATTTGATTTGGTCTTTGGATTTTGGCCCCAGGGGTTTGGAGCATCACATCCTGCCACAGTGTATACTGACAGAAGAAGTCAGCTGGCGTCTTCTGAGATGAGGGTCGTTTAGTTCAATCTGGAAGGACACTGGGCACAATCATGGGTATTAAGTGTCAAAGCCCAATTTTGTTTCTTCCTGGATGCATGAATTTGAGCAAATGACTTAATCTTGATGAATCTCACTTTTCTGTAGAATATTGGTAGTAAATATCTAACTTACAGGGCTGTAAAACAGCAACAACAACAAATAGAGATAATGGTAAAGTGAGTGCCTGACACAATGTAGGAACTCCAGAATTGGCAGCTGTGGTCGTTTGCCATTGTTGTCATGGCCAGGGCACCCTTGGCTGGCCTTCTAATCAGTCCTCTTTCTGTTTGTGTGGTCAACAGCAACCCAGCTACAACTGGGATGTGCTGCCTCCCGAGTCTAGCCACATCTTCTAGAGCTCTTTAGCCACTACAAAGCAAGAAACACATGTGGATGTGATGTTGCCTCTTCTAGTCCAAAGGGATGCTTCTTTTCTTTGAATCCCTACATCCTAAGAAGTTACTTTCTTAATGTGCTGTGATTTATGGCAAAAGCTTCAAACTCCTAGAAAAAGTGAGTTCCTATCTTTTGAGAGTTTATATTTGGCTACCTGCAATATAAACTTGTCCCTGTTGCCTGCCCTAGATTCCTTCATCCAGGGCTGTAACTGGGGAATCACCCCCGTGATTGCTCTCCTCCCCTTTGTGGGTTGCATAATGCACTGGGATTTGTTATGTAAATGAAGATTACACCTCTGAGAGACAAAGAGACCCTCTTCACTACTCTCTGCTACATCTTACGGTTTTATTTATCTAGGCTATACTGGGTCTTCGTTGCTGCATGTGGGCTTTCTCTACTTGGAGCGAGTGAGGCTACTCTAGTTAGGATGCACATGGACTCAGTATTTGCAGCTCACGGGCTCTGGAGCACAGGCTCAGTAGTTGTAGCGCATGGGCCCAGCAGGCCCATAGCCTTGAGTGACACCCTCTTCCCGGAAGAAGGATGGAACCCGCATCCCCTGCATTGGCAGGCAGACTCCTATCCACTGACCACCAGGGAAGCCCTCTGCTACATTTCAGTGGCAGTTGAGAAGGGGGCTGGTAAAAGGGAGCATTCATCCCTCTTTATAAGGAAATGGGGCAAGGCTGTTGTTTCTGTCTCTTTAAGGTTAATCTGACAATCCTGGCAAACCATCTTCTCTTCTTAACATGAGGATATGCTGGTCATGCATCTGTGTGTTTTCTTGTTTGACCCATTAAACTATATGATAGAGATATTTGTTTTCCAGTTTTATCAGCGTCTGGCTCCTGTTTTTATGTCAAATCACACGTAACAGATTGTAAAAGAATAAGATGAATAGTAAAGTGGGGGCATTGCCTTTATGCATAAAAGGTATGTTTTCTATTTTATATGTTAGTTTTTATTATAATACTTTTATAAAGAATTCAAGCTACACAGAAATATAGCAGTGGATGAATATCATCTTCTCTTGCTTCTCCCCAAATTTCACTCTCAAGTAGTAACTGGTAGGCCCTGTTACCCAGTTATTTAGTGTTCTTTCCAGAGCAGCCAGCTTTTAAAAAGATTTGGTTGAAATCCTGGCATGAGATATTTATACCATTTAAGGTTGGTCTACAAATCTAAGCTGTGGTTGAGGATTACACAATTATTTTTTACAGTGATCAGTTTAGAAAACAGAACTGGACAACTCCATTGTTCCCTTTTAGATGTCAAAATTTTTATGGTATCATCAAACCTATACTTCACTTTGTTTATATAAACACCCCAGACTGACTTTCTTTCAAAAATGAGCTAAATGACATAATTTTTTGTCTCCTATTAGCTTTGGAGGAAGGAAATAAGCTAATGAACTTCATACTACTATAAATAACAATAAAATGAAGTTGGCTTTCCTTCACAGGACATCAGATCAGGTGTGTCCATTTATCTATGTCTTTTTTAAATTTTGGTGTCACTAAAATTAGTTTGTCATTGTAAATTCCAGCATATAGGATTTTCCCCCGTTTCTTTCTGGCAAGGAAAAATGTAAAACACACACTCGTGATTAGGACTGGACTAAAATTTCTGGCAGCTATACTTAATATATCACAAAAACTTTAATACAGTAATGCAAATATTACGATAAATGCCAGTACATCAGCGTATCATAGCATATCCCTCCCTTTCATTTTGCTAAGATTGACTAACATTTAATTGCCTTGCCTATGTTAAAAAAGGAAAGAAATTACCTTATAGGGGTATGCAGACTCCTGAGGTTTCTCAGCGGTGAGCTCAGCCGAGTTGCCCCCCTCCAACTCATTACTTTACTCCTTAACACACAGATCCTTATACACAACAGTAAATAACCCTCAGTAAATTTGAATCTTATCACAATCTAAAGACACCACCATCATTATGGGGGAATGTTGTTAGTCTGCAAAACCTCAGTTTAGAACAACACAGCAGTATCTAAACTTCTTGGCTTTGTCTGGATATCATTACTTCCTGTGTTGCCGCTGCCTTCCTGGGTGCATTTACAGAGTGATTTCTTAAACATTGGTGGTGTCACCGTGTAACTGGCCAGTTGAGAGCAGTTTTGTCATTTTCCCTGAGAATCCAAAAACATCTAGCTATCATTTACTCCATTTAGAATTGGAAATCACCCGATTATCTCACTGTGTTTGAAGTAAGTATAAAAGATGCTTCTCCCTTGTCAGATTTAGCATATTAAAACTACCTGGGTGAATACACCTCTTTCCCACTTTTTTGTTAAGGTGTAATTCCAAAATCTTAATATGAAATTATTTCAAATTACTTTGTATTAAAACATAAAAGAAAAAGCAGCACACTTAAGGACGGAGCTTGTTTTGTGTGCTTTTTCTGTGCAGCAGGACTGTGTAAACTGGAAGAAACTGACTGCTGCATATGAAGAATCTTTGCATCCTCACTGTTTCCTGGAATCTTCCGGAAGTGGAGCTGTGTAATACAGACATTGATAATAAATAAGAAATGTTTCTGTCTGTTTAAATAAGGTCTCCTGAGTTATCTTGAGACCTGCTTGATTGTTATCTGTGCTAGATTCACTTCTTTAGAAGACAGGATTAGTGAATGTATTGTGATCTTTCTTTAAATTCCTCATAATCTAAGAGGAGTTTTAGCATTTAACTTGCAAAGGCTCCTGACAGTAGAGATACCCTACATAGCATCACAAGGACATTCCCCATACTAGCTCTGTCTTAGTAGGAATAAAATACACACCCCGCCACACACACAAAGAAAATGCATGTTAATGTGACTGAATATTCATTAGAACCCTGCGGCCTGGGGCTGGAAGCACAGTGAAGCTGTGTGTTTACCACGCCACCCAAAAGGCAAGAGGGCAGAAGGCACTTATAAACAGTGGCGCAGCGCAAGCAGTGTTGTCTTTGAAAAGTTTTCATTTTCCCTTGAATCAGCTACAGTCTCTTACTTAAGGTCACTGCAGTTTGCAATCTTTGGCAGAAGGCTTCTTCCTTTTTTGGTTGTGGCAGTCTGGCTTTTTTTTTTTTCCTTTTGGAAGTGTTTTCCTCTCAAACTGCCATTATCTCCCAAACCTGTTTCATGTTATCATTGTCAGATGCCTCTTCTCTGAGTTTCTTAGAACAAAATGTGATGATATATATATATATGAAATTTTTTTAAGCATAGAATTGAAAGTCATATGGTTATGATTTGAGAATGTCAAGCTTGATTTTTTTTTTCAGAGTTTAAGGGGGAAAAAAAAGAAAGAAAACCTCGTACCTTTTTCTCTGGGCAGTGAACTCGCTGTAGAAACATCAAAGAGAATGTGTACTGGATCAAGGTGATTTTTTTTTTTTTCGACCACATCATTGCCAGCTGTGGTGTTTATGATTAGAGGCAGGCGTTCCAGACACCTCCGAGTCCTCACTAAGCGTCAGATCTTTAACAGGATCCATCCCAACTGAGTGACACTAAACAGACAGCCAGAGGGGAGTTGGTGGGCTGGAAGACGGAAGGCGGTGGGGTGAGGGAGGCTTTGGTGCCTGGTACACTCCCCAGCCTGGCTGTATAACAGACTCTGCTAATGCCAGGCTGCAGGCTGCCCAGGGGCCCCGTAGCATGCCTTTCAGTCCAGCTTTCATTAGCCAGGGGGATAACTAGAGCCCAGCAAACACAGTCATTGATCCTCTCTCGCTGAGCGCAAGGATGTGCAATGTTCAGGTCACAGCCCAGTCGGCTTTGAAGCAGCTCCATTTCATCGCTGTCAGCCACTGACTTCTGGCTTCCAGGAGCTCACACAATTCCCCCTCGGATCTCCATGCTCTGCGCCACTCAGCTAACTACATTGAATTCCCTCTGGATATTGGCTCCCCTTTGCAATATTAACACTTGTTTACTGGTCCTGTTGATATAAGAATTCTGCAAATAGCCAACAGTTCTGATAGCAGTCCTTGGAAGGGAGTTTTCTTTTTGCTTCCTGTTCCCTTCTAGGTCAGAGTAACTGCCAGACAGTTTTTGCTAGATTTAAATCGCAAAATAAGCTGCTGGAGTCAGGAATCAATCCTACGAGTTTGGAGTTGAATATTTGGGATTATTCATCTCAGGATGATAAGTTTTATTCCAATGGTGGCCAGTAACAGTGAAGAAAGAAGTGGTTTGATTGACGGCTACTTCTTTTTCAGTGTGAAAGTGTTATTTTGACTTTCCAAAAGTGTCAGCTGCATCCCTTGCTGAGAGAGTCTTGTGATTATAGAAATTAAGATCCTGTAAATTAAAAGACGCTTACTCCTTGGAAGAAAAGTTATGACCAACCTAGATAGCATATTGAAAAGCAGAGACATTACTTTGCCGACTAAGGTCCGTCTAGTCAAGGCTATGGTTCTCCCAGTGGTCATGTATGGATGTGAGAGTTGGACTGTGAAGAAGGCTGAGTGCCGAAGAATTGATGCTTTTGAACTATGATGTTGGAGAAGGCTCTTGAGAGTCCCTCGGACTGCAAGGAGATCCAACCAGTCCATTCTGAAGGAGATCAGCCCTGGGATTTCTTTGGAAGGAATGATGTTAAAGCTGAAACTCCAGTACTTTGGCCACCTCATGTGAAGAGTTGACTCTTTGGAAAAGACTCTGATGCTGGGAGGGATTGGGGGCAGGAGAAGGGGATGACAGAGGATGAGATGGCTGTATGGCATCACCGACTCGATGGACAGGAGTCTGAGTGAACTCCAGGAGTTGGTGATGGACAAGGAGGCCTGGCGTGTTGCGATTCATGGGGTCACAAAGAGTTGAACGCGACTGAGCGACTGAACTGAAGGGAAAAAAAGTTACAATTAAAAAACAAATCTTGCTTTCCTGTTGGTGGGAGGACAGTAATATTTGTAAATTCAAACATCTAAGAGAGAAGGGAAAAAAGAGAGTTGATGCACCTGACTTCAAAGAGGGAGACAGATAATTGATAGTACAGCGCTGCTGTGAAGAACCTCTCCTTGATGATCAGCATCTTCTTGTTGTTGTTGTTGTTATGTTGGCATCTTCTTAGCAATTAGGTATTAGGGCTGGGTGAAAGCAAAATGAGGGAAGTATGTAAGATTCTGGCTTCTGCTCCTCAGTTGACTCTTCCTGCTCTGCATCCCCGTGTCCTCCTTCCCTTCTAAATCCTCCCAACTGACTCTAAGCTGCTCATATAACAGCCAGTGGTGTTTTGGAAGCTCTCCTCCTTGAATGGTGAAAAAGTACATGGGTTCTTTGTACCGAAAGAGTGTAAAAGTTGGTCTGGAACTTGGTAGTTCTCAGGCTGTGTGGTCTGGGGGGTAATAGATGTGGTGGTAACTCTTCCTTTGAAAACCAGGTGACTCCAGAGTGATCAGGTTGGACCCATGCTGTCGCTGGTGGTACTTCAATGAAGGAAGCGTATATAGTTGGGACTCACACGTTGGTAATGGTACAGGTTTCCACTGGAAAACTGATGTCAACTGTCATCTTACAGAAGAAGGCTGTAGGGAAGTGCACTTGTATAGGCAATCCCTGCTCATCCGGTTACTATGATAGTAATCTTGCAGAGTCCTAGTTTTGGGCCTTTACACGGCAGAGGCACCAGTGTGAAATGTGATGATAGCCTTGCATTTTGAACCCCGTGAGTTGGCTCATCCTTAGAAAGTTTTCCTGAGGGAAACCCTTAGAGCAAGCCCTAACCATTAACATTCCTTACTATCTTTCTCTTGTTCAAGTTGCCTCATTGTCTTCAGTATACTGCCTTTTCCTGCCAGTGACTCTCATACAACTTGGAATAAAACTAGTCTTTCAAAGAAGACTCTAGTTTTCCTCCTGGTCCTACTCACCTCTCTATTTCATCATACTTGAGCAATCTCTTGATTATTAGCAACCTTTTCTTAAGTCTTAGACTTTCTTATTCATAAAACTTTCTTCCATTGATAAGATTCTAGAATTTTAAGGGGAAAACAGTAATGACTAAATAATATTTTACATCATTCATTTGTGTAAACACCTTCTATCATCAATCAACTTGTTTTTTTTAAAGTTTACCTTATAAGAAGAAAGTTAATTAGGCTTTCTGCCAGGGTTACACTTCCTTAGGCATATATACTCACTAATTAATGTTTAGGGTGCTTTTTTCTCTTTGATTAAAAAAAATATTATGCTTTATTTCTAAAACTATTCTTGATAGTTTTTATAGAAACCTTTGAAGCATCAAAGTTTTATAGTGCATTTAGACTATGTAGTTGCCCATGTGTTAACATTGTAGGTAAATGTATAAAGTAGAATGAAGTAGTTTTATTTGATGTGTCTTTGTCCTCATGTAGTAGTTGCTTCAGTCAGTTGCTTATTTAATTACACCATTGCCCAGGTTCTGGTTTATTGTTTCTTCACAACTGCTGTATGTCCGCATTATCCCATTTTACAGGTTTTACAGTGGAGGCAGAAAAAGGATCTTATTAGTTTGAGAGCTTTTGGCTGGATACAACTCAAGATATTCTAGTATCTTCAGTAACAACAACTTTTTAAATTGCTATGACTTGTTCATATTTACACGCTCAAGTGGCGTTGTTTTTAAAAGTGCTAAGTTCTATTTGAGAGGGTGTAGTTAATATCAGCCATTTGACAAACAAGCAAACTTACAACCCTTTTCCTTTCCCATCAGTTCAAGGAAGGAGAAAATGTTTAAAGTAGTGAGGAGGATATTTGTCAAGTTGTCATCAAAGGATGAGGTCTGTGTGTACACGCACATGTGTAGGCAGATCACCAGATTGATCTGAACAGAAATAAAAGTACTAACAACCTGGTGTGTGTGCACATTCAGTTGCTCAGTTGTGTCTGACTCGGTACGACCCCGTGGACTGTAGCCCACCAGACCCTCTGTCCACGGAATTTCCCAGGCAAGAATACTGGAGTGGGTTGCCATTTCCTCCTCCACAGCATCTTCCTGATCCAGGAGTCGAACCCACGTCTCCTGTGTCTCCTGCATTGGCAGGCAGATTCTTTACTACTGCGCCACCTGGGAAATCCCATATTAATCTTTGATTCTGTTGTGAACATTTACATTAGTATTATAAATAACATCACAACAAAGAAATTGTTATGGAGAGCCCCACTAATAGAATTTACAATGCTTGTTTTAGCAGGTTCTTGGCTGGCATAGACAGGTAAGAACACAGATGCTGGAGCGTGGTTGCCTTGTGCTTATTCATGTGGGAAGAAATACCGTTGTCTACTAAAGCAGCCAGAAGACTTGATTTTCCTGCTGCGGGAGCTGTCCTATGCTATGTTCAGTTGCTCAGTTATGTCTGACCCTTTGCAACCCCATGAACTGTAGCCTGCCAGGCTCCTCTGTCCATGTTATTTCCCAGGCGAGAATACTGGAGTGGGTTGCCATTACCTTCTTCAGGGGATCTTCCCAACCCAAGGATTGAACCCATGTCTGTTGTGTCTCCTGCATTGACAGGCAGGTTCTTTACCACTAGAACCACCCCAGGGGTTAGACTGAGTAAATTTAGTGATACCCATTAGCATTTCCCAGAATACAGTTAAGTAAAAGCCCAGGTGCTGTTAACTCCTAGTTTTGCTCTTCCTTCTCTGTTTTTGGTGGAACAAATGGGTATTTCCTGACAGCCCCCAGGTATACGTCTGAAAAAGTCTTTTAATGAGACCTTCACACTTGGGGTCAACTGGGAGGAAATGTACTTTTAGCCCGTGTGAAATCCCACAACCACTACCCAATTTGAGGACAAACTGAAGCTGACTAGCTCAGGGAAATCTGCAGTTCTGTCATTAGAGCACCAAATACCGCCTCCTGCAATGAATCACCTGAAGATTTTATCCATCACCCATTGCTAAAACTTGATAACATATGTAGGCCAATTTATTCCCCTGGAATTTCCTTCCCACCTTCCCCAGCCTGTAATGTGCATAGTTTGAAGAGGAGGAAATGATTCAAAAAATCTGTGAAGACTTAAACACCTATTGATTTCCAACCTGGAGGAAAAAAATAATAACCGAGTTTTCAACCTTGTATTTGAAGAGCTGGTGCAAACATATATGTAATAAGTAGCTCTGTTGGGACGCAGTGAATTTCCCTAACGTTGTGGCATGATACATGGAATTTGAGAGTGGGTGAAAGAGTGCCTGAAAGGAGGTCAGATGCCTCTGGGAAAACTGTTTCGGTATCCAATAGCTGCACTTCCTGCCTTTTTATTTCCTAATTTCATTGCACAGTGGTATTAAGTGGATCTCCCTGCCTTCCTTTCATAACCAGGTAGGAGACTTGCCTTTTAGAAGCAGTTGTACACCTCTAGAAAAATCACCAGCCAAAAAGAAACCAGGATGAAGGCCTAGCAGGACGCTCTTCGCCCAGTGAGGAAGCTGAATGTTTTCTCTTCTATAAAGATGATTGATGACTTATGGATTAAAATGAAACATGGGCACAGAGGCCAGTTTCTCTAAGACAGCCTGAGTGTGTGGCTAATACCGCCTTGGTTAGCAGAGGTCTTCCTGACCTTGGCAGTATGTGGTGACTTGTAGACTTGCAGGAATGAATTGTTCCTGAACAATTCCTGCAACATCTGAGGGACAAACAGGTCTCTGGAACCATTTGTTAGACACCAGAAGGAAAAACAGAGAAGGCAATGGCACCCCACTCTAGTACTCTTGCCTGGAAAATCCCATGGACAGAGGAGCCTGGTGGGCTGCAGTCCATGGGGTCACGAAGAGTTGGACACGACTGAGCGAGTTCCCTTTCAATTTTCACTTTCATGCATTGGAGAAAGAAATGGCAACCCACTCCAGTGTTCTTGCCTGGAGAATCCCAGGGATGGGGGAGCCTTGTGGGCTGCCGTCTATGGGGTCACACAGAGTCGGACACGACTGAAGTGACTTAGCAGCAGCAGCAGAGGGAAAAAGGTCTCACCCACTGAAAGCCTGAAACAGACTCGTATATTCAAAAATATTGGGCCCTCACATTTACCTTAAATTCAGAACCCCAAACCTGGACTGTAAGAGAAGTGCCGCCTGATCGTTACAGGTTAAATACTGAGTCAGTTCATCTCTGTTTCTTAGAATTGTCCAAAAGACTTCTTCATGTTTCTTCTTTCATTGTTAAGTGGCATTAAAGGAATGCTGAGCTTTGGAGGCTCTCTTAAAAGAGCCAGTGATGCTACTTTCTTTGGCCAGATACCAATTTTCCTGCTTTCCTGAATAGAAATTTGATAGATTTTAGAACCTCATCCGTTAGCATGGAACCAGTTATTCAGCAGCCTGCAGAAGGCCTCTACCCAACTTAGTAACTTTGACTTATTCTCCTTTTAAATTAAGAGTCTAATTCTGTTCCTGTTGCTACATCACCCTGGGTTTTGTAACTTGCATGGTATCCATAAAGGAATCTGATGTTCCATTTTAAAAAATTTTGTGAGGTGGTGTGCACTACAGACAGGCCTCCTGCCAGTGTTGTCAGTGGAATTCACTGAGTGATGATGTCTGCAGGGCCCTCTCTACAAGAGATTACGGGCATTGATGTGTTTCCTGTCCTCAAGGTCTGTAGAGCAGTGGTCCTAGGTGACACGAAGTACATTTTCCAAAATTTACACTTAACAGGAAGTATAAGTTTATAGATTGGACTTGGAGGACTTTAGTGCAGAAGTGACTTAAAAGATAACGGGGCTGGGTGCTTCCTTCAGAAGATAGTTTCCCAGAGGAGGTATGACTTCTTCAAGCTAATTATTCAAGGTGCTAATGGGGATTGATAGGTGAATGTGAAGTGGGCATCCTGGCTGAGGTTTAAGACGTGCAAAGTGTAAGTAGACTCTTCATGAGCCAGAAGGCAGAATATCCTGGATGGAAGAAAAGCTGATGGTTAAGAAATGGCTTTGTTGAAAGGGAGCTGGTACATTTTGTGAAGAGTTTCTTTTGGGGCCCCTGGGTGGCAAAGAACCAATCAGAGTTTTGAGTTGTGGGATGATATGGTGACCATCTCATGGCAGGGAAATTATTCTGACGAAAATGTGTTCAATAAATTTAGGTGTGAAGAAACTGGAGGAATTCAGCAGTCCAGGTCAACACATACATAGCAGGAATAAAACAGAATGGATAGGAGTTTGAAATACTTGTAGTGAGAGAATCTACAAAAATTGTGTTTTTTTGGATTGAGTGTTAGTTTAGTTTACAGTTGTCCAACTGTGTGGCAGGAATCCTACATACTAAAACCTGTTGGGATGTGTTGAAAAAGGTCCCTAGTGATCAAGTCCAAGATGTCTTTCACCAGAAATGATAGGATGGTAATGAGCAGAAAGAAAAGTAAAGTTAGGTTTTTGTAGCTAAATTTTTAAATTTGTTAATGTGTTGATCTATGGTCAAAGAAACAGTGGAGACTTTTGTTAGAGTAAGTAAACTTTATTTACTGGTATTGTCTTATATTTCATCTATTTCACTAGACTTTATATTTTATATCCCTTAGCAGCAGAGAAACTGTTTCTTCCTTATATTGCTATCTTCTGTGCCCAGGAAAATGCCTGACATGTAATCAATACCCAGTGATTGAAAGAATATATGGTATTTGCATTCTCATTGGTAGTGTTATAGTAATGAAGCCTTGGCATGCATTATTATATAAATGTAGTGCCTTAGAAAGTTCTCATTAGGTCAGCCTCTTTGAGTGAATAGGAAGATAATCCTCAAATTGTCTTTGGAGTTACACTAATGCTATGGAGATTAAGGGCCATTTATGTACCCAGTAGATGTTCATCATGGGCCTACTGTGAAAGGCATCGAGGAAGGAAACAGATACCCTACCCTCAAGAGGCTTATAGACTAGAAGAGATGAGATCTCTCTCTATAATTAACAGCAACAGTAGGTAGAAAATACTGGTACAGGATGGAGTGTCTGGATTTTTTTAAAAAAAGCGCTATGGAAGTACTGTACTTAAAAAGGGAAAAGATTCTTTTCATCCCAGAAAGTTGGGAGACCTTTATAGAGAACTTAACTTTTTAAAAAATGTCATCTAGCAAGGAGAGGTGGGATTTCAAGTTGTGCCAGATGGCACAGGTTCAGAAATTGATGAAATAGGCGTAGGAAACTTCAGCAGGTAGTTAGTTTGGTTTGAGTGTGGGGTTAAGAAGAGTCACAGAAAAGAAGCTAGTTCTGCACAGGATCTTCCCTGATAAATGGTGACTGTCTTCCTGAAGGTCTTTTGAGGTCCCATCCAGGGCCTAGTGGGTGGCCTCTGTTTGCTCTCATGTAAGTTCTTTTCCAAAAACTTGTTATTCATGTAAGAAGTTTGTGAAATTCAGTATGAATTTTTTTTTAATCTACACTTGACCATTAAAAAGATAAACATTCTTCAGCAATTTTCATCCAAGTTTTAATGCAAAAAGTTTGTGATAGGTTTTTAAAAGCTTTCATGGGCCAGTAAAAGCTTTCTTAGCCAGTTTTATTTAACTGGCTTTTCAGAGTCCACTTCTTACCAAGTCTTTGGAGTAAGTGAAAAGAGCTACCAGAAAGCTACAATTATGCTGTTTATTTGGGGAAGTGTTTCTGCTTTCAGGGCTCCAGGATTTTTGCAAGAGATTGTCTGTGGTTAATGAGGCTTTGTGTACCTGCAACCATCCTACAAATGTGCTAAAATGAGACCTTGACCTCAAGCTCAAGAGACTGGTTTGTTCTCCTCGGGGTGTCAATACTATATGATGCTGAAATGAATTTCAAATTACCTCATTTGAAGTTTTTGGGTCTGTGAATAAGGGGTGAATTTAGAGGAGGGAAATATGTAAGTTTGGGATCTTTTCTGGGGGACTCTTAACAACCGTTTCTGATATGGAGCTTAGACTCTTTCTGATTATCTTTTTAAAAATTTTCTTGTAACTTAAAACACTGTTTTCTTTCAGAACAGCTTTAGTGTTTCAAGCTTCAAACCTTCTGTCTTTAAATTCTGGCTGCATGTTCCCCTTGCCTCCCTTCCCCTTCCCTCCTCCCCACCAGGCACAGTTTTCTCTGGATCTTGGTTGGTTCTAAATCCCAAGAGTTAAGACAGCCTAGCTTCTATAAATCAGGAGACAGCTTCATTATCAAAGTTATGTGTTTTCACCTTAATAGATCGCCAGTCCTGGCGTTGGTGCCAGGCCCTGCCTTATCGTGTAACCATCAGCACTGCATACTGGAATGTTCTTTGTTTGGATTATTTACTTCTTCTATAAACAAAGATTAGAGTAAAATATGTGTCAGCGCTGGGGCCCCAGTGGAGCTGACGGTTATTGGAGAATCACAGTAGTGTGGTGTGAGAGGGAATTTGAGTCCTATGCTGAAAGTGGCACATGCATTTGATCTTCCCAATAGTCCTAGAAGGTAGGTCCTGGGCTTCCCATCTGACGGATTAGCAAACGGACAGAACGATTCAGGATATTGCCCAAGCTTCTCTTACAAAAAGCAGGCATTTGGCCTTGAAACCTAGGCATTTGACTTCAGTGTTGTTTCTTTTACTAACTGCACTATAAAGAAGTTCCAAAGACTGTACTTAAGAAAATAGTGTTACCTGGAATTTAAGCTGCTTATGATGGTTCTACGGTTTTCAGTGGTGTCACTGGTGATCGGGAGGGGACATATTGTTAGGGTTGAAACTTTATTCTTAGTTTTGTTTCTAGCTCAGTGACTCTTACCAAGTCTCTGATACAGCTTCAGTGTTTTGAGAGTTTGTATCTTCTGTACAGTTTGTAAGATCCCTTATGTAAGGATCTGTATTTTAATTGACATTCAGAGAAGTAGCACAATGATCATAGACCAAACCAGTTTGGAAGTAAATATATCCCAGAAGCTCCCTTGGCATTTTAAATGGTTTGGATGTAATTATGAAAAGAGGGAGACTGTTCTTTCAGAATATTTGGACTTAATACATATAACCCAGAATTAAAACAGTTATTTCTACAACTTCTGAGGAGTTCGGTTCTCCATAAATTGCATAGATTACTGCTTTTTAGGGGGTAGGGAGGACATGATTACTCACCATTTGTTTTTCTATTTCTGCATAAAAGTGCAAGAAAAGAATCATTTTGTAGATGAGGAAACTCTGACCTAGAGAATGAGTGATGTTGCCAAGAAGACAGCCAATAGGCACAGGTGATGTGTTATTACAGTACTTGCAAAGTTTCTTTATGGATTCTGACTTGCTCGTAGGTGCGGAGTATGTTTATAAGGTCAGGGTATCTTCATTTCTTGACTGCAATAAATATGTTTCCTGATTCACTACAAGGTTGTTTTTCTTATTGAACTATATTTCCTGAATGAAACCCCTTGAACTTTATAACTATCACCATAAATAGGTTTAATGGGCTTATTGGCATGTTAAAAATTGTATAGTGTTGGCACATGAAGAGGCTCACATAATTGCTAAATAATGGTACTTAAAATATTTATAAAGGTGCTATTGATTTGTAGTTTGTATGTCTATATATATTTATAACATTCTGGTGACAAATAAAAACTTGAATAAATAAAGCCATGTCTACAGATGCCAGTGATAGTAAAAAAAAGTTGGCAGGCATAGAGATGCCTTATTTAAGTCAATTCTGCCAGACTGGTATTAATCAGGTTTTTGTATACGTGAGAGAGAGGCTACTTGACCCTACTTTCTGCGTCTTGAATTTGTCATGTCACCAGGACCTGGTTCCCAGAGAACAGTACTGTGTGATGCTAATTGATACATGACTGTGTTTCCCTTTTTTCTCACTGTCTTTGTGCCATATATTTTTTGTTTCTGATTTAAAAAGCAGTCCCTTAAAAATAAGTGCTTAGATGGATCCGTTAGAGTATAAATTAGAATGGGCACATGTGTTCCTCCCCATGAACACTTTCATGGTATATTATTTGGAGCTGAGTCCTAAGAGAGGGATATTTTGCTTTATTTTTTGACCCTCACGATGTCCTCAGTCCTAGCCATACCAATTCTTCTTATAAATGGTGTTTGTTGTAATGTTTTGGGACAGAAACATAGGTAGTATACCATAAAGAATCCACCTACAATGTAGGAGATTTGGGTTCGATCCCTGGATTGGGAACATCCCCAGGAGAAGGGAAAGGCTACCCACTCCAGTATTCTGGCCTGGAGAATTCCATGGACTGTAGTCCATGGGGATGCAAAGAGTTGGACATGACTGAGTGATTTTCACTTTCATGCCATATATATATTACATTTTTATATTGGGGGGTGTATTTCTTGCCTTTTCTACTTTTCTTTCATATACTCTCTAAAGGAAACTGTGTACTATTGCACTTCTTCATGCAAAAATTATCTTGGGGCAACAAATTCATGTAGCTGTCATCGCAGTTCTCACTTGTGGTTTTATAAAGTCTTGCTAGTAATGTTTCATTGATTCCATACATCAAGGGTGAATTAGCATATGCCTGTTCTAACTCTTTGGATTCGTGAGGCTACGCTGAACCATGTTCTGATATTTGTGTGTCTGTATTGTCCTCTGTGGGGTTCAGTTCAGTTCAGTCGTTCAGTCATGTCCGACTCTTTGCAGTCCCATGAACTGCAGCACACCAGGCCTCCCTGTCCATCACCAACTCCCGGAGTTCACTCAGAGTCGTGTCCATCGAGTCGGTAATGCCATCCAGCCATCTCATCCTCGGTCGTCCCCTTCTCCTCCTGCCCCCAATCCCTCCCAGCATCAAAGTCTTCTCCAATGAGTCAGCTCTTCACATGAGATGGCCAGAGTACTGGAGTTTCAGCTTTAGTATCATTCCTTCCAAAGAAATCCCAGGGCTGATCTCCTTCAGAATGGACTGTTTGGATCTCCTTGCAGTCCAAGGGACTCTCAAGAGTCTTCTCCAACACCACAGTTCAATAGCATCAATTCTTTGGTGCTCTGCCTTCTTCACAGTCCAACTCTCACATCCATACATGACCACTGGAAAAACCATCACCTTGACTAGACGGACCTTAGTCGGCAAAGTAATGTCTCTGCTTTTGAATATGCTATCTAGGTTGCTCATAACTTTTCTTCCAATCCTCACCTTATTGTCAGCGGAGAGGTGGATACCAGTTTAGTCTTTCCTTTCAGCAGAGTGAATCTTGGTGCTCATAGAATTGTTACGAAATAGAGGAGTATTGTGCTTTTATGTAAAGTAGGGGTTTCTGGCAATTTTAACTGAAGTTTTAGTTCCATTTTCCTACTTCATTCTGTGGCATCTTCAGCTCTGTGGAGGGCCTTGATTCTAAGTCTTAGCAAACAGAAAGTCAAGTACCAGAATGGTATTCTTCAGGAGAATTGTTCAGTCCAGTGATGAATAAGAGGGAGAAAAAGCTGAAAAACAAAACAGAGTGGGCACTTGTGTCTAAACCAGTATTCCCAAGTGCTTCTGTGGCTCAGCTGGTAAAAAATCTGCCAGCAGTGTGGGAGACCTAGGTTCAATCCCTGGGTTGGGAAGATCCCTGGAAAAGGGAAAGGCTACCCATTCCAGTATTCTGGCTTGGAGAATTCCATGGACTGTATAGTCCATGGGGTCACAAAGAGTAGGACAAGGCTGAGCGACTTTCGCTTTCCACAAAGCACTTATGCTGTGGGATATATGTTATACTGTAAAAGGTGGCAAGGTCAGATGAGTTTGAGAAAGCCTGGGTTAGAAAGTATTAACCCAACTTTTTATTAAAAACCTTCTCAAAATCTTTCAATATGCTGATAAGCACTATGTATGTTCCCCACTTTTCTCTACCTATCCTCAAAAATAAGCCCCGTAGAATATGTTGCATTTCCCAAACCCATTTATCCAGGGAGACCTTTTTTCTGGAACTAGCATTTATAAAATACACGTTAAGGAATGTAGTCAAACAGTGCCCTTGCAAATAAAAAATGCATTCTAAATATGCAAGAGAGTGGCAAAACATCTTGATATTCTTCCAGTTTACTTACTTTTTTCTGTTCTTTAACAATTTAACTGATGAACCCAAAGCCTGTGGATAATTTTTTAACTTTTCCCTTATTTGTGTTTGACCTAAATGCTTTTTGAAAAATTAAAGTGTAGTTGATTTATAATTTTGTATTAGTTTCAGGTATATGGCAAAGTCTTTCAGTTTTTTATATATTTGTGCATGTGTATATATGTGTGTGTGTGTGTATATACACACAATTTTTTTTCAGATTCTTTTCCATTATAGGTATTTGCAAAATATTGAATATAGTTCCCTGTGCTATATACTAGGACCTTTTTATGTATTTTATATATAGTAGTATGTATCTGGAGAAGGCAATGGCAACCCACTCCAGTACTCTTGCCTGGAAAATCCCATGGACAGAAGAGCCTGGTGGGCTGCCGTCTATGGGGTCACACAGAGTCGGACACGACTGAAGCGACTTAGCAGCAGCAACAGCAATATGTATCTAATCCCATACTTCTAATTTATCCCTTCCCCGTTTTCCGTTTTGGTAACCATAAGTTTGCTTTCTACATATGAGTCTATTTCTGTTTTGTAAATAAGTTCATTTGTATTATTTTTTTTAGATTCCACATAGAAGTGATATCATATGATAATGGTCTTTCTCTGTCTGACTTTACTTGGTATGATAATCTCCAAGTTCATCCATGTTGTTGCAAATGACATTATTTCATTCTTTTTATGGCAAGTAATATTCCATTGTACCATATCTTTTTCATCCATTCATCTGTCGACAGGCATTTAGGTTGCTTCCATGTCTTGGCTGTTCTCAGTAGTGATGCTATCAGCATTGCAGTGCATGTATCTTTCTGAACTAGACTTTTCATTTTTTCCAGTTATATGCCTAGAGAGCCTAAAGTTGTCTGCAACAGTCCGCAAGAGTTCTGGCCCCTCCACCGAGTTCAGAATAACACAGACCTGCATTTTCCTACCTTCCTTTGAGGGTGGGTTACATGTAGCACAGAGGAAGAGTAATAAAACTACTTAACCCTTACCCTGCCACTATGGGCAGGATCAGTGTTTCCATCAAATCAATCATAGAGGGTCCTACTCATACTTCTCAGATTTGTGTGCACCCCAGAACAAGAGAAAACCGTCAACTTGTGTAGACATTTGGATATAGATTTAAAGCAGGTATTGGACAGTGTGATAGACAGTTTTTACTTGACCCTGATCAAGCTGTTTAACTTCCCTGAATCTAAGGACTTGCTTACTCTCTTTTCATCCAACATCTGTACATCCAGCCATCTATCCATCCATCTCACTGAGTGGTTGTGAGGATAAAATGTGTGAAAAGTGTTTACAGTTGGAAACTTAAAGAGCATTACAAAAAAAAAAAAAAACAAATAAAATGTGATATTATCATCATTGGTCAAGAGATATGTTCAGGAATGGTTTTCATCACTGACTCATGAGGTAAGATAGTTCCCTTGTTCCACCAGATTTTTAGTGAAAAGAGTAAGCCTTATACATTCATATGAATAATAAAACTTCCCTTAGCTGATTGTGTGGCAAGCTAATGAAGTTTCATACATATCCATCACACAGAGCAGAGACCATGTTGTGAAAGGATAGAGCAAACATTCTAAAGCAGGCCCACCGTTCTAAGCGTTTATTTCCTTGTGTTATCCCCACAACAACTCTATGTAGTGTCATTTCTAACCATATTCCCACAGATGAGAGTTCTGAGAGACAGATCAGTTCAGTAACTTGGCTGAGGTCACACAGTTTAGTAAGTGGCAGAGCTGTGATTTGACCTCAGATGATCTGGCTCTGGAGTCCAGGTTGTTAACCACACTCTCCTGTTGCCTCAGTGATTTATACTGGAAGAAATACCATCTTGTAGCTATGGATTCAGATACTGACTGTCAGTTATTGATGCAGGACCCTGGATAACCTATGAACTGTCTATCTCATTCCTCCTAAAGCATTTTATTAGATATAAAGCACCAAAGAGATATTAAGTACTATGTGGTCTTACAACAGAAGTGACACGTGTGTCCTATTTGTCTCTAGATAAGCTCTTTCTAATACTGCATTTAATGATTAAGTGAAGATAATTATTTTTCTCTCCCCTGTGCTGCTGCCCCATCCACCCCTCAACACTAAATCCTTTTACCACAGTTTACAAGCATATGTAAAAAAGATGGGCCAGGATAACACAGACCTGCATTTGTGACCAGATTGGCAGGGACAAAACAGACTCTGTCATTGCTCAGTCACACATGAATTACCTATTTTAAATGTAAGATTTTGAAATTCTAGAAATTAAAAAAAGAAATTACCTGCTTTAACTTTGACCCCTGGAAAATCCCCGAGTAATAATGCTCTTCTTGCCATCTGCAAACTTTCAAATGATTACAAGACAAGTTATATGCATTTAGAAAGTTAAAAGTATAGTTATCAAATATGAATGCAAGAGATGGCAAAAAGTCAAGTGCACTGGATGTTCATTAAACACCCCAGATTTGGAGACAAACAGGGTCACTGAGGGCTAGAGGGAGCTTAATTAGGCACATCAGAGTTGAGTTGAGTTTTGGCAAATGAATGAGATTCTAAATGGTGAGGAGAGTCTTCTTGGAATGCAGGGGATGGGGGAAGAAATATAAGACAATGCAGGTACAGAGTCAGCGTGAAGGTAGTTGGAGACTGGTCTGGAGGGCTTGTGGAGACAAGGAACTGTGGGGCTGGCAGCAGCTGGCTACTCTGTGAGTTTGAGAATCAGTTCAGTTCAGTTGCTCAGTCATGTCCAACTTTGCAGCCCCACAGACTGTAGCGTGCCAGGCTTCCCTGTCCATCACCAACTCCCGGAGCTTGCTTAAACTCACGTCCATTGAGTCGTAATTAACCAGGCAAGAAAGGTGCCCCTCTTGTTATAGGTAGTCTGATCATAATGCAGATTCAGAGTGGAAGTATGACATCCAGACAGCTAAGTTCTGAGCGCCTTGGTCTGACAGCAGTTAAATTGGGCAGTTGGGTTAGAGTTTGAAGACACTATAGGCAGTATTAGATTGATATTCAGGAAGGGTCATGCTTGCCATATGTCAGAAAATAGCCGGTCAGATTTAGTGTGCTATAGTTAAAATGTGGGGGTCATGTTTTAGTCATCAGATTAATAATTGATTCAGTTCAGTTCAGTTCAGTCACTTAGTCGTGTCCGACTCTTTGCGACCACATGAATCACAGCACGCCAGGCCTCCCTGTCCATCACCAACTCCCTGAGTTCACCCAAACCCACGTCCATTGAGTCAGTGATGCCATCCAGCCAGCTCATCCTCTGTCATCCCCGTTTCCTCCTGCCCCCAATCCCTCCCAGCATCAGAGTCTTTTCCAATGAGTCAACTCTTCACATGAGGTGGCCAAAGTACTAGAGTTTCAGCTTTAGCATCATTCCTTTCAAAGAACACCCAGGACTGACCTCCTTTAGAATGGACTGGTTGGATCTCCTTGCATTCCATGGGACTCTCAAGAGCCTTCTCCAACACCACAGTTCAAAAGCATCAATTCTTCGGTGCTCAGCTTTCTTCACAGTCCAACTCTCACATCCATACATGACTACTGGAAAAACCATAGCCTATTAACAATAAATTAATTAAAAATAATAGTCCCTAGACATAGACTCTGGAATCCGACTGCCAAAATTGAACACTGAGCCGTATGACCAGATAAAGTTATTTAAGCCGTCTGAGCCTCAATTTTCTCTTGTGTAAAATGAGAATAATAATATCCACCTTGGAAGAATTACAGAAAAATTAAATGAGATAGCATGTTAAGGCCTTGACGTCTTCCACCACCGAAATAGTAAAGTGCAGTAAATTTTAACTATAATTATTAGTATACATGTTTTTAAATTCTATTCTGTTTACATAGTGCTTTTAAAGAAGTAAACATACCTCTTTTCCTCTTATGACAGAATAATGTTATTAACTGAAAATATTTTAAATGTGTCTAGCATTTGTAGGTTCTATGTTCACATTATTTTCCCATTTGATATCCAGCAACCCGAGGTGGATGGTTTGCTCCCCCCTCCCCCACCCCTAACAGATCGGCTCACTTGCTCTGAGGGACAGAACTGGGACAGGATTCATAGGACTGGAAGTGTTACTCAGATTTCTTCACTCGGTAAAGCACTCTTTCCAATACCAGTCATCGTGTTTCAAGGTGGGAGGCTGAAGAAAACAGAACCCTTGACAGCCTCTTCACTCGGTCATCGAGGTGACTGTCCAAGCCCTCTGCCCCTCCAGGGATACACACTGCCCTGGATTGTGGTGACTGTAGCCAGACTCGTCTCCTGGCTACTGCTCCACTTCCTCATGCCTCAGCTCAAATGTCACCCAATCTGAATGACTTTTTCCCTTTTGTTCTCTTCTCCTGGCGCCTCTACCTTTCTTTCATGGCACTTTTTACGATTTGTGTTCCTGTGTTTGTGGACTGGTGAGTTCACTTAATATTCATCTCCCTCGCCAGAGTGTGAATCCCTTGAGACCAGAGACCATTTCTGATTTCTCGTTTGGAGTGCTTAGCTTCTGTACTGTGTGGCATATAATAAGCCATCAATAAATACGAATTTGAGGATGAATAAATAATACTCATATATGTCAATGGATAGGGTCACTGCGTTTGCCGAGAAAGTTGATTTTAATAACCATCATTAAAATTCTCAATTCTATGCTTTCATCATCTAAAATGGACAGAATAATAACTGTCTGCATCTACTTCATGGACATGATTTTAGAAATTATGAGATATTAAATAATGTTCTCTCCAAAATCCAAAAATTAAGCCTAGGTCATAAGATAGATCTTTTTAGGGAGCCCCTTCCCTCCCTCACATTTTGAGATGACCAGGAAACCCCTTTCAGACATTATATTTCCAAAATATAGGTGCATGGAGCCCTGGGGCACTGGGGCAGCACTTGGGGTGATCAGGAAATGGGAAGCTACTAACCAGCAAGGCTGAACAGGCTTCCTGAGCCCCTTACCCTCCCTGTCAGGTGATGCCAGGCACAGGGAGCATCGGAGTCATAGCTAATCTGTGGAATTTGTGTTACCCTCTTCAGAAAAAGAGCGTCATGAGCAGCCTCGTGATGGTGGTAGTGATGCTAAAAGGCTGCAGTGTGATGATGGACATAAAGTTCATTAGGTAGAAGACGCTTCAGAAGACCACACTCTAGAGGTTAGTTCTGCAAATTGCCCTTCAGGGCAGTGACTTTGCCAGGTGTCTGGGAACTACAGCATCAATTTGAACAGAAATGTTTAAATAAGGTTTTTTTACCTCAGTTTCTAGAACTCTGAGGAGCTTGGTAGGACGTTTTGCTTGCTGAGGCAAGGCCCCTCCCCACCTTTGGAAAGGATATGGATCTCCCAGTTCTTGACAAAAGAGAAAAAAAAAATGCACCTGGCACTGTTGTTGCCATAAATATTTAGACGATGAAAATTCTCTTAAATATTTAAAGAAACTGCTGAGCACTGCTTAATCATCTTATTGAGAACCCTTGATTTAAAACTTAAATGTCTGTTCTTAGCAGTGAAACAAGTTAAACTGCCTTAAAAATAAAAGTGTCTCACAGTTGTATCATAAAATCTCAACTGGCATTAAGGTAATTGTGCTTAAGTACAATGTAGGGTCCCTTTTGAGTGTGTGTTCTACATGCACTAATGATACTATTTTTAATAGTCCAAGGCTAGTTCTAAAGAAACAAACCTGTTTTCTTTGTGCATGTGTCCTAAACAGCATCATTGGAGGAGGTCTGGACTCTGAATACTTTATCTTAGCAAAACAGGACAAAGTATGCCTGTGGCATCATTTTGTTTAAAAGAAAGGAAAGAAATGAAATATTCTGTAGTAAGAACTTGGATAACCCAGGGTTGAAATTAACACTCTAAAAGTAGAATGTAGCACTATGGAAGGGAGTAATGTAGAAGCTTCCTGCCACGGCCTGTCTGACTCAGTCTTCTGGGACCCATGATTAAAATGCAGATTCCCTAGCCTGTGATGTGTTCATAGAAATTAGAAAAAATGTTCTTCTTGGACAGATGCATCCAAAATCAGTGTCCATGGCTCAATCCCAGTGAGCCTGGCCTCAGCTGAATTCAGCCTTTCCTACCATTCTGGCTGGTGCCTTTGTGCACTGCACTATTGAGCCTCCTGCCCCTCAGGTTTTCTAGATCTGGATTTCGGTGCGTGGCATGCCCAGTGTCAGCAGGTGCCCTGGGAGCCACACTGTGTCTCTATTGGAGCTTTTGAGTGTGTGGTCTGATTAGGTCCACAGTGGTCTCTTGACCTTCAAGCCCCAAATCCTCAGAGCTGATGGCGTGACTTCTAGGGTAGGAATGGATCCACTCTAGAGAACAGAAAAGCCATTTTATTTCATCTTGAATTTAAACAATAATGCTGCTGACTTTTTTTTCCTTTTGCTGCTTTCTGTCATGTTCGCCCAAGAAAGCACAGTAGGTTGAGCGACAGTCATCCTTTTTCAGTATCTGTTAATGGTTTAGATACGAGTTGATGTTCCGTCACCACCTTGTTCAGGCCCTAATCATTTTGTCCCCCTCGGGATCTCTGCACCAGCCTCTTAAGTGGTCTTCCAGCCTCTCATCTGTTCTCTCCTCCAATTCGGGAAAGGTCATACTTGCTAATGATGCATCAATGACTTTCTCACGGATTGAGGAAAAATCCAAACTTTTCAACATGGCATGCCAGATCTTGCTCAAAACTCAGAGAGGTCCCTCCGTGTATAAAGCCTAAGCCCTACAGGACTTACAGTAAGTTAACTTCAGCTACACTGGTGTCCTTGTGTTCTTTCTCCCCTAAATGCTCTTCCCCCAGATACCAGGTCTTGACTCTGAAATCTCCCCAACAGGGCTTTCTTTGGCTTCAGTATCTGAAATGTCAGTTCTGCCACACCCCAGACATTTCAGATCCTCCTTCCTACCTTGTATTTTTCCTCCTGAAGAGTTAACATCTGTCATAGTCCATATTTTACTTAGCTGGCTTACTATTTTTCTCTTCCGCCAGGATTGAAGATCTGTGACAGTAAGGATGGGTGTGTTTTGTCCCCTCTCAGATCCCCAGTACCTGGAATAGAACCAAGCCCGCAGCAGGCAGGCAGTTAAGATGAGCAGAGTCAAGGACTGAGTGAATGTGGCCCCTGCCTGCCTCTCCAGCCCCATGTCTCGTGGGTCTTCTTCCTCTCCTGCTTGCTCTCATCTTTGCAGTCTTCCTGCCCTCTCTCATCAGCCCACACTCTCCTGCACCCCTGGTGCCTTTTTTCTCGCTGCTGCCTCTGCTTGGGGGTTTCATCCTCACCGGCTTTCCTGGGTCCCCCTGTCAGCCCAGTACCAACTGTGAATACATGGCCCTTTTCCAACCCTTTTCCTGGCTTTTCCTTTAAAAACCAGATAAGCTTTTTGGGAGCCTTATTTGGTCCTGTGTTCTCCATCCCTAGCCTAGGGTAGGCGTATCTTTAAAAGTTTGTTAACTGAAGACAGGAGGAGAGCAGAAGAGTTATCGCAGCCTTTCATTCACCCTTATCGTCTACCTAGGATGCTGCCATCTTTACAGTAGTTGCCCAGAAACACTCTGAAGGAACCAGTCGTTTGCTCCTTCTTATACACGCCCAATGCCTATTACAATTACAAAATACTTGTGTTTTAACATTAAACTTTGAAGAAGTCTTCTGAATTTATAGCATTGAACTTCAGGGTGTGTTGGCCAAATCTGGATGTGGTCAGACAGGGCAGGCAAAACCTCTTTCTGACTCTCAAATCTATCAAGATGCACTGCCTGGGAAGTGGCTATCTCAAGGACCTCAGTTTGTATGTTTTCTGAGAAACATAGATCAATGGCTTTGCTGACCTATGTTGGTGTCACTGGTAATGAGTGGTCTCTCCCTGAGCACTGTTTGTTTCCTCAAAACAGAACTTAACATGAAAACAGAATGATTTAATCACTCAATTGCAATTTCCTCTATGAAACTTTTGAATAAAAGTAGAAATAAGAGCTGGGGAGTTCTCAATCTGTTTAAGGATCTATAGTATAGGTGATCAACAGGAAATGCCATAGAAACATTAATATTGTGAATGTTATTTGTACTGATGATAAAGAATGTCATCTTAGTCATGCTGGTAAGAAACTCATCCATATGTTAATTTGAATTAAGACTAAACATTTCAGATAGCCCATAAAGATTTTAGCAGCTGTTTACTGTGACTGATTTGTAATGATACTCACTATTCATGATTAATTGAGGTGACTTTATGGATAACTATAGAGGGAAAAAAATTGCCATCACCAAAGTATGGAGCTTCTGCTAGTTTTTGGATGCATGACATGTATTCCTAAAAGATCAGAGGTACAACATGTGATTTCTCGATGGACCATAACTTCTCAGCAGGAACATCTTTACAACCTGCCAGGTAAATACATATTAAAGTAATTCTCAGGATGTGCTTTTGTTGCTTTGAGGGAACTGTGTGCGGTGGCATAGCCCTCTTATCTTTTACAACCAGCTCCAATAGTTAGCTAGTTAATCAAAATGGTAAAACCTTACCAAAACAAATAAACCGCATGTATTAAAACTTTATCTGAAATGTAAGATATAAAGTGCTTTCATTTTCTAAACTTTTGAGGTTAGCCAAACTTGTGAGGTACGGATGGTTGTATTCATTGGATTTCTAAATTGAATTCTTATATAAATGACATCTTAGTTTATCACTAAGATTTTTGCCTTTGATTGCTTTAAACCAAACCTAGAACTTAGGAATAAGTGGTCCTGTGTACAGAATCCTTCAGTCATTTCCAGATGCCTTGCCCATACCAATCTGGAAGCTGGATTTTTTTTTTTTTTAATAGTGGCCCATCCTTGTCAAGACTGTAAACACAGGAAACCCAACTCTAGGATCTTTGGTGACTTAAATGGGAATAAAAGGAGTGGATGTGTGTGTATATATAACTGATTCACTTCGCTGTACAGCAGATGCTACCATAATACTGTAAGGCAACTATAGTCCAATTTAAAAAATAAAAGAGTTTACAAAGCATTCAGTTAGTTTCTGTAGAATGGACTTTTTCTTTTACAAACATATTTCATTGATTTTTACAGTATTTCATAAACTATAAGACAGTATTTATAGATGAATGTCTAGTCAGATCTGAAAGAAACAACTGACTCATAAAATAAGTCAGTAAAAACAGAATCCATGGGCACACTAGAATGTAGTTGACAAGTACATTTTGTTCATTTAGCATGCTGTGGCAATTGAGGTATACTATAGAAAGAATAGTGATACTGATGAATCTGGTAGCATAAGCACACATGGTCATAATATTTTCTTTATTTCTATATAACTGAAAAGATAGATTTCAGTTGCAGTGAAATTATCTCTGAAATCACTAATACACCCTTCACACTTACATGCATGCGTGTATATGCACACATACACACATAGACAGATTGCAAATGAAACGTTAAAAAATATTTATCTTCAGCTGCTACCTTGCAACATTTCTTTCATTTTCATATACCACAAATGAAGTTCATTGTCTTCTTTCTGAAGCCTTATTCCAATTTCCCAGTCTCTCTAAGAGTCACTGGAGATATATATATTGCACTGTACTTGCAAGGTATTCAGTAGAATCAGAGAAAAATATTTGTCCAGTCAGCTACCAGATCTTGCCATTTCTGGAAAATGCATTTTCCTTTCTATTTGAGGATCACCTTGCTTCATGAGACCCTTGCCACCTGCTGAATATATTCTTGTTTGATCGCTGAGTCATGTCCAACTCTTTTGCTATCTCATGGGCTATAACTTGCCAGGCTCCTCTGTCCTTGGGATTTCCCAGGCAGGAATACTGGAGTGGATTGCCATTTCCTTTTCCAGGGGATCTTCCCAATTCAGGGATTGAACCCACATCTCCTGCATGGCAGACAGGTTCTTTACCACTGAGCCATCTGGGAAGCCCACTGAGTATATTAGTGAAATGGAGTTGATTTTCCTGTTTGTCTCCAGCCTTGTGCCTCCTGGAAACTGTGGCCCGATCCTTCTTCCATAAATCTCACTTTCATCATTTCACTTGCTATTCAGAATTCTCAGTGGCTTTTCACTAACTGCAACATAAAATAAGGAATATTTGTCTTAGCTCTCTGTGCCGTTCATAACATGGTCCCAGTTTCATTTCAAATGTCCTCTCTTATACCCTGTGGGAACCTGCTGCAACCATGTGATCACCCATTTCTTGGTCATCCAAACTTCATCTCCATGCTTCTGCTCGTACTGACAGACTGGCCTATAGGACCTTAGCTCTTATGCGCTGCTTATTCAAGTCTTAAAAGATTCATCTTGGCTTTTTCTTCCAAGGAGTCCTCCACTAGATGGTGAGCTCCTGGAGGTAGCCAGTCATACTACATTTTGTGTTATCTCATTGTATTTATTTTCTTGATTTGAGACTAAGTCCCTTGAGAGTCGAGACTAGCTTTTCGTATGTTCTTTTCTTCTGAGAGCCCAGAGCTCTTTCAGTCTAGCACTTGTACTAAGCACCTGAGTTAGGAGACAAGTATAGAAAGACTATGTCCTGGTCCCTGCCCTCTAGGTGCTCCCAGTGTTACAGAAAAGAGATGAGTTCTTAAGTACACACTCTCACACCCCTAACATTAATGAAATAGTTGCTAAACTTTGTTCTAATGAAGATATGTATTATACTTAGATGAGCATTTAGGAGAAGATGAGATTTCACTGATAGTGGGGAGAAGAGCCTCTGACTTGGAGGGGTAATACTTGTATTAGATATTAAGTTAAACATTTGAATCTGAGTGTCATTGGAAGAGTAGAATGATTTGCCTATTTATTTTCTTATAAAACAACTTTTTCAAGAGAGGGATAAATAGTACGTACAGTTAACCAAGCAGGCAGTAGAAAGCTTAATAACTCAACCCAGTTCACATAATTCATCAGTTGCAGACACTTAAGGGCTCTTATCACCAGGCTTTCTGAGCCTGTTGCTGGGAAAGATTGAAGGCAGGAGGAGAAGGGCACGACAGAGGATGAGATGGTTGGAAACTGGCATCACCGACTCAATGGACATGAGTTTGAGCAAACTCCAGGAGATGGTGAAGCACAGAGAAGCCTGGTGTGCTGCAGTCCATGGGGCCACAAAGAGTCGAACAGAACTGAGCAACTGAATGGAAACAAAGGCTTTCTGAGTAGTAAGTTCTGCTGTTCTTCTCAAGTACTGTTAATAATTCTTTGGAGTCACCTGAACATACAGAGGGATGTGAATTTTTAGAGGGAAAGAAACTTTTTAGCACACCCCCCACCCCTGTGTAACACTCAAATCACTCAAGAAGTTTCCTTTTTAAAGTACTTCAAACCTGCCATGAAGTTAGCCTTTGGGGAGGAGAAAGGCATGTATCATAAAATATCAGCCGAGAGCCTTTGAAGATGGGTGATGTGTTTTTCTCCTTAGGATGCTAAATCACACATCACCACACATGTGCACGGAAAATGAAAAATGTCAGAGACACATTTATGTAAACCATGGATCATATTTGCATATACAGCCCTTCAGCTTGGCCCATCTACCCTCTGACCAGCAATGATTGATGCTTTGTAGTTTGCTTTTTCAAAGACTTCTCTAGTCCTAGGCTTTTGCTGTATGTTAAGACTTGTTATTTCAGTGCAAAGTGAACTAGGGTTATTAAAGAATAGACCTGAGCTGTCCAATATTGTAGCCAGTAACCACGTGTCTACTTAAACTTAAGTAAACTTTAAAACAGATTCCCATATTTGTATAGCCACATTTCAGGTATTCCATACCAAATTGAGATGTGCTGTAAAAGTAAAATAGATAAACTTACCAGATTTAAAAGATTTCATACAAAGACCCATTGTAAAATACTATGAATTTTTATATCAATTATATGTTGGACTGACAATATTGTGGACATGCTCAATTAAAATATGTTATTAAACTTAAAGCTGATTTTACCTGTTCTAACTTATTGTCACTTGAAAACTCAAAATTACGTCTGTGGGTCACATATTTGTATTTGAGAAAATTTGCTTAAAAAATTCATATGTTATTTTCTAATCCCATTGTTTTAGTGTGAAGGTTTATACCGAGTGAGTTTACTAAACATTTTGGGAAAAGGGTAACTAGTAGTGACTAAAACATTAGATGATTTTGTGGATTCCTTAAATTTTTACTTATGATTTTGACTAGATCTAACAATTTTTTTTTGGCGGGGTTGGGGGGGGGGGGTTCTGGCTTTGTTTGTTTTGTCAGAAATGAATGCTTTTATCCCTGTTAAGTACTTTATCTTTTTAAATTGTTTTTGGTTTTGAGCTAGTTTGACTTTAACCTTTGTTCCTTGATTGGCTAGTGAGTAAGGCTCGCTGATGATAGGAATTAGGATTCAAGTATTTCATAAATATCGCCATGATAGTATTTTCTTAAATGGGAATTCATAGTCAGTACAGTATGTAAGGCAGCACACTTCATCTAAATTATTTGTAGGCTAAGCCCTGAATTCACATATTTTAGTGCATGAAAAAATTTCAGACAGAACCATTTATTTGCCAATTAGAAAACATTTTGTTTCCCTCTAAATACTTGACTCAGTAGCTCACGTGTAGAAACCCTGAATGTTTCCACAAAGTTGCTTAATTTATTTATGTGAGTTCAAACTAGGTTCAGTATAATTTTTCAGTTAGCTTAAGTGTAGGCGTGTTAGTGTTATATAAACCCCATTTGGCTATTAGTACCGTTGTCGTGTGTTTGATTATTTAAAAAGAGGTATCTCAGTCTGAGAACAGGCTTCCTAACTTAGGGGTTGTTAATATTTTATTTTCTATGTTATTTGGAACATCAAGATATAGTATAGGTTGGGGGGGTGGGGGGGGAAACCAACCCTTGCAAATTTAATAGAAAATTAGAAAGCTTTCAAAGAAAAGGCCATTGCTGTGGTTTGAGGCTGACCTTACTGAAACTGTAGTGACACATGGGGAAATAAATATCCAGAGGAAATGGTGCTTTTTGCACCATATGGAATGTGTGATTTGGTAGGACAAAGACAGAGCTAAAGATAGGGCCATGGGGACTTCCTTGGTGGGCCAGCGGCTGAGACTCTGTGCTCCCAGTGAGGGGGCCCTGGTTCGATCCCTGGTTGGGGAACTAGAACCCCCTCACTGCCCCTAAGACCCCGTGCAGCCAAGTAAATAAAAATAAATATTAAAAAAAGAGATAGGGCCATAAATAGTAGTATTGCATTTTGCTGAATTGAACCACACTGACGTTTGAGTGTTTTCCAGCTTTGAACTGTCTCTTGTAAACCCGAATGTGTCCACATTGGTTCGTTACTGGTCCTTCATTAGGAAAGGCCACACAGGCCTGCGTGGAGGAGTCAGAATGTTTCACACAGCTGCTTTCTCAGCTAAGGAAGACCCAGAGAAATGTCTTCTTTCTGAGTAACCTCTTTCACTGACTTCCCTGGTGGCTCAGTGGTAAAGAATCCTCCTACCAGTGCAGGAGACACAGGTTGGATAGTTGGGTCAGGAAGATCCGCTGGAGAAGGAAATGGCTACTCACTCCAGTATTCTTGCCTGGAGAATTCCGTAGGCAGAGGAGCCTGGCGGGCTACAGTTTATCGGGTTGCAAAAGAGATGGACATGACTTAGCGACTAAACAGCAGCAGCAGCCTCCTTCACTCAGGGTTTCAGCTTTTGTGCTCATACTGCAGTAGAAATGTTCCTGGAGGCTCAAGAGTGACAAATACTGTCTCTGGAGATAGGGCTTTGCTTTCTTCTCCTAGGACGTGGTTGGGGTTCAGTGCTCTCTTTGGTCTTATTTGAATGGTATTTTATCAGTCAGACAAAATAATATTCAACTATTACTATCGTTCTGCTAAAACAGTTAAGGATAAAGATTTAATGTTCTCTTTTCAGTGCAGGGCTTATGGCCACCGTGCAGGATGGTAATAAAAGGGAAACAAATGAGGCAGCTCAAAGTTATGGCTCTCCATGGCTTTCAGGTCTCTCATACATTTTTATAAAACATATATCAGAACTTGTGAATTGTTAAATTGGGTTATTTTTAAATGCAGTTGTACTCAAATACAGTCCTGAGAGTAACCTGTTAGGTTTCAGTGTTCAGAACAGGCTCCTTCCTGGCTGGCAGACTTCTTATCCTTATTACGTCCCCTGGTCTATAGCCAGGAGGACAGGGGACCCCAAAGCTCTGCTCCCCTCACTTGCTCTTCCAGTCCACTGCTGCACCCCCAGCTCAGCCCCCAGTTCCCCTTCTCTCCCAGAGGCAAACAGGTAACTGAGTCACCCGTCTCTTTTCTCATCTGTAAAAGGGGAATACATAAGGGGTCGTTGGTAGATTCCCTTGTGGATTTTAAAAGCACAGATGAAATTAAAGAGGAACGTGAACTTCTCATGTTGCTACTGTTTAATATTTACACTCCCCCTAGAAGCCCAGGAGAGCTTTAAGGAACAGGAAGTAAATTTCAGCTCAGGTATTCCAGAGCCTGATGTACTATTAAATGTTTGTGGGAATGTACTTTTGCCAAAAAAGCTGATAATTAAGGTTCGATTAGGGAAGCATCACTCAAAATAACTTTATGAAGAGACTCTTTCGTGTAACACTGTCCAGCTCTATATATTGATTTGGGTGTGGAGGAACGAAGGTCAAGTGCAAGATGGGCTTCAGCAGTGACTTCCTGCGCCAAGTTAGAAATGGGCCCCGGTCTCAAATGAAGAAGGAATACGGAGTCCTGCAAAGCCAGGAATGGTATTATTATTCTGGGACACTGCTGTCCTAACACTTAGAAGGGACTGAAATCCAGCACTCAGGTCTTGGGGCTGAAATAGGAGCAGCGCGAGAGGCCAAGATCATCCGAAGTAGATGGATTACCAGGGCAGGTTGTTCTGACTTAGTGAAGTTCTTTGCATTAAAACAAACATCCCTAAAACACATTAGCCTCCAGCCCAGGAGTGGGAACACATGAAGCAGGAAGCCTGCTGGAGCCTTTAGGGAAATCTTGAGTGCTTTAGGCTGATTTATTTTCAGAGAGTTTGAACTAGATCAGCTCAAGAGAAGATGGAAACATTCAAGATGGTGGGAAATAACTGTCTCCTTTCCCCTCTCAATCAGTGGTCTCCTTGGAAAGAAAGACATCACAAGTAAACATTTTCTCCTAATGTTGTGGGGGATGGGGTAGAGTTAGGGGTTTCACAGAACATGCTTTTTTTTTTTTTTTAAAGCTCCAACTACATGGGATGAAGCCAGTGGGATATAGGACCAGCCCAGACACACCCTATGTGATGCCTGGGCTGGGTTATTACAAAGTTGGTCCCTTGTCAAATTCTGCAGAATCTGCAGAAGGCTTGTACTTTTGAGATAGATTTGACCTCTGCATCCCAAATAACCCACAAAGCAGGTCTTTGAGTAACAGATGCTTAATGTGCATTCCTGACCCAAGGTTTCAAATGCACAAACTGGGCTCAAAAAGATGTACCAGAGGAGGAGGAAAGCCCAATTAGAGGGAGATCCAAGTGATCTCACATACCCAATCATGAATCAGCTGCTTTTTCTAGCTTAGAACATCTGTATTAGGTGTTATTAGGAAGAGTCATTCAGACCAAGGCTGAGCTCCCTGGAACTCTCGCAATGAAAATGAAATTATTATGCAGTTTGAGGATTTAAAAAAAAAAAAGAAATCAGAGATACTCTCTGTGTGCATTTGAGGAGTTTGTCAGGAAGCTCAGGAGCAGTGAGTTCTTCTTTGTTAAGGGATGTTGTGAAACTACCTCAGTCCTCTTTGGTATGGTGGTTGTAATTATAACCACAGGGATATTGTGTTCTCAAACAAACAGTCAAGCGCTGTGATACCAGGTTGCCTGAAGCCAAGCTTCACATATGGATGCACGTAACAATGCCTCTTAGTAAATCTCCCCATCGCTTGTCATTGGCCTTCCCCTCTAACAGTGGAAATGTCTTTATAGTCTGTGCCTGGCATATTGCTTTTGTTCATCTTGGGTTCATCGTGTCAGTTTTAAACAATGAGAATGTCTTGTTCTCTAGATACAACACCTGGAACTCTCGGGCTGGATAGGGTGTGCCCATGTCGCGGGAAGCGCTTGCTTTCAGAAATTTCTTCGTGGTGCGGCTGTATACCATTAACACAGTGGGAATGAGGAAAATTAGATCCACTTGCACGCCAGCCAGCTCTGTTTTTAACACATAATTATTTTATTGGGGTGTACATTAATTAATCCTGAAATAAGATCCTATGTGACATTCAAAGTTGTGTTGAGTAGCTCAGAGTTTAAATATTTTAGTTTTACAACTCTGTTATGCTGGCAGCCAACAATGGTGTCTCAGAGAAGTCAGCATATGAGCCCTGCTTGTGATGACATCTGGAAAGCTTGTTTTATCTATAAGCACAGTTGTAGACAAATGAAAGCAGACAGATGTAAGGCTGGGGTGGCATCTTCGCCTCCAGCACTCTCTGGCTGTACATTTTCCAGTGTGTCAAAAACAGGGAGCTTTTTTTTCAGGGGTGGAATAAAAACGTTCTGTCACATCCATACCCCAGCTACTATGCTGCCTCTCCAGAGCTCTGAGGTGTAAAATGGCATATATTGTTCAAAATTTAACAAGAGCAGGAGATGGGAATTGGGAGGAGGTGCCTGCGTCTTAAGGCTACTTGACACAGAGGCAGAAGACGGCATGGTGTCGTGTTAAGTTCATTACAGTCCCTCTCTCCCAGAAGAGCCGGGGGGAAGTAAAAGAATTGTCGGAAGGGGATTTGAAGTTCCAGGTATTTTTTTCTCTTGCCATTATCTTTATCTCTCTATCATCACTGTGTATAGCACCCACTGTGTGCAGAGGCGGCATCTACACAGTGGTTTGTGTGGGTGGGTCAGAGGTAAGCTTTAGAGTGGGCTTGCACTTGAAGATGAAAAATCAGAAGCCTGAAAGCCACTGACATCGTGTCTGGCTGGTTTACAAGTCATTTTGCTCTGGGTTCACTCTCCAAACAAATTTTATACAAGGACAGTTTGCCTTTTATCCCTGTCTTTTTTTGTTACTGTAGAAATCAGTAGTCCTCGATATATACATACCTACGTGCCTAAGTATTTGCTGAGATTTGGGTTAGAGCAGAGACTTTTCAAAGTTCCTGACCCTCTAGCAGCAATAGAATTGACTGTACCTGCTTTGTGTGGGAGCCCGGTGGGCTGCCGTCTGTGGGGTCGCACAGAGTCGGATACGACTGAAGTGACTTAGCAGCAGCAGCAGCTGTGGGCGTCAAGTTCCTATGTTCATCTCTAGCGACTTAAGGTGCCGTATTTCATGTTATATACCACACGCACCATATAACCTTTGCTAATGATTGCTAGACATGTTTTACTGAAATTTTAGGAAGTCTTAATACAGCCTCAGTAAGCATCTGTTGAAGGACTGGGTTGCCTACTTGCATCGCCCACCCCCCCCACAAAACATATCATTTTCGAGTATTGGAGTCTTGTATCTGAGGAAACCACTCAAATTCATGTAACTTGAGGGCAGTGAAATAATGGAAATGAAGGGAAGGAAGCAGTGTGGCTTAAGGAGGTGAAATACCTTAGGCCAGGACCCAAGTCTCTCACTTCAGCAGCAAGCGCCTTTTTCAGTGGCTGAGTTGTTGAGAACATCCTCTTTTTTTTTTTCTTTCCTCCTTTTTAGCAACACAGTTGCATTATGTTATTAACAGGGGAAAACACAGATGCCCATTTCCTGTCCCATTCCCACCACACCATCATCAATCCTTTCAAAGTGCACAGTGCTGAGGGCCAGTGAGCCCTGATAAGTGCCTTTGTGTGTACAAAACGGTGCTTTTTTGTTTTACATGCTGTTAGGCATGGTGGAGGAAATACACATGTAATTGAAAATGTACAGCAAATTGCCATTTGGACCTGCAAAGACTAAATGGTCTGGTCAGATGGATGGTTGAGATTTTAGTAACACTTGATTGAACTGATGAGCTGGCTAAGGAAAGCCCCTGGACCTTTGCATGACTTTTCACTTAAAACCATGTGTGGGTCCAGTGACCCCATCAGCGTTCTTAGAAACCCAATCTGGCCCCAAGGGTCCTGGATTTTAAATGTTGCAGTGGGTGACACCTCTGAGTTTATAAACTGGAAATACAGAGGAGAGGGAATATTTTCTTGGTTCTTGGCTTCCTGGATTTACCTGATAACATTAGGGTTATAGATAACAGGCCTATAAATTATCTGCAGGCCACAGAGTTTGATAACCAGAAACATTTCATGTCTCATCATCCTTTCAAAACGGAGAGCCATGAGTCAGTTTTTACAGCCTTTTCCTCAGTGGCAGCTTATAATTTAAACTATTAAAATAGAGACTGTAATTCCTGCTTGTGTCATTCAAGAGAGTAGGTTTTTTTCCCCTCTTGGTCTGTGTTTCCATAGCTGAAATATTTAGAGTTAGTTTTTAAATGTTTGCTAACGGTATTGGATTGACACACGATAGGCAGCAGGGACCTTGTGCTGATACCAGTTTGATTTGTTGATAAATTAAACAGCTCTGCTAAATCCGCTATAGTACTATTTAGTCATCTTGAATTAATCAGATATTCCTTTAAGATGCCATCTCCTAGAAGGCTATGTTTGGTCAAGATTAAAATTATTCTTTTGGCAACATTAAAGCAAAGTTATGGCTCCCCTCATGGTGTTAGTAAATATTAATTTTATTGACATATGTCGATCTTATAGTATTATCATTATTATGATAGCACTTTGGGAGGCTACTGTGTGTCACATATGCTAAGTGTTTTACACATGTTTATTGAGTGCTTATTATATCATTACAGGCACTTTGGAACTCCAGTTATCCTATGTAATGTCATTGTGACCCCATGAAGTTGGTTCTATATTATTATCCCATTTTGTCAATAAAAACACACATTCAGAGAAGTTACTTAACTTGTTCAAGATCACACATCTTCTTTGCATATTGGGGGGTGTGTGTAGGTATGTAGACATGGATTTCATTTTCAGTGTAAAATATTTACTTTCTGGTCCAAATACATTATAACCAAAATGCGCTTTGTACATGTATTTGTTTACTTGGAAACAAACTAATAATTTACTGATTTCAGAAAAGACGCATTGAAATCGAGCAGTGGTTCAATTTCCCAACTGAAAATAACTGATCAGTTGCTAGGCTGACTAGAGCCTCAGTGACCGAAATACGAGTTTTCTGTCCAGCACAGACTATTCTCTTGTTTGACAGAGAGGCAGTGTGGATTGGCTGGTCGAAGTCTGCAGGACAGGTTACTGGACCTTGATCCCACCTCTGTCACTTGTGAGTCCTGAGGCTCTTTGTGCTTCGTGTTTCACATCTTTAAAATGGTGCTAATCAGTATTAACGGTACATGTTCAATGAAGATACAACGTGTATTGAATGAGCTCAGATACGCAAAGCACTTAGACTGATACCTGCCACGTAGCAAATAATGTAGGAGTATTCGCTGCTTTAATTATTTTGTGGCTGTTATTGTGATAATAGAACTTAAGCTGACCCACAGGAGACTATAAGCAGCTTGCAAGATAATTTTCAAATTTTTAGAAACATTTGGAAACTGTCAAAAGGTAACTATGCTTCCAAAGGTTAAGCTGTTACAGATAACATTTTACTATCTTTCTGTTGAGCTGTTAAAATAAACAGATAAATAACCTAACAGATATTCTACCAAGAGTGCATAGAGAAAGAATTTAGAGCTCAAAGGCAAGTAAGATTATGTTAACCTAAATTAAGCATTTGAAATGTTTTATATCTATCCTTAAAAAATGAGTGCTGACCCAGTGGTATCAGGAATTTTTCCCCCCTGAAATTGTAAATTACGTGACTGTTGCTCATGCTGATCAATGATACATAAAAAAGATCCTTACAAGCAAGTGTAATAAAATGATAATTGTAGAATTTAGATGGTGGATATATGGATGCTTACTCTTGAGTTCATTCAGCCTTTCTATGTGTTTGAAGATTGTAATAATAAAATATTGGTAGGGGGAGGCTCTCCCAACATTGCTTCTCAGGCACTGAAGGGAAAATAAACCTCCCTGAAGCTTGACCCCTTCCCCAGGCCCTCTGCTCTTTGACATAATGACAGATGGCAGTCCTAGTGGTGTGGCACACACACAGAAACACACCCTATGAGATTCCGGTCCAGTCTAACTGCGAGATAGATTTTTTCCAACCACCAACCTTTTCTTTTTTGAGTCGTTTTGTGGTTTTGTGTGTGTGTGTGTGTGTGTGTGTGTGTGTGTGTGTGTGTGTGAATTGGATTCCCATTTGCATTTTGGTCTTCTGCTTAATATCAATGTCATGCTGCTTTTCCTTAGTCAGAGCTGGAAGGTCTCGGAGAAGGAGCTGAGAACGCAGGGAACCACAAAATAGTTATTTCAATTTCATGACACTCTGGAGAAGGCAATGGCACCCCACTCCAATACTCTTGCCTGGAAAAATCCCATGGATGGAGGAGCCTGGTAGGCTGCAGTCCATGGGGTCGCACAGAGTTGGACATGACTGAGCGACTTCACTTTCACTTTTCACTTTCATGCATTAGAGAAGGAAATGGCAACCCACTCCAGTGTTCTTGCCTGGAGAATCCCAGGGACGGGGGAGCCTGGTAGGCTGCTGTCTATGGGGTCGCACAGAGTCGAACACAACTGAAGTGACTTAGCAGTAGCAGCTTACGCAGTGACATTTCTTTGTAACCTAGCAGAGTTGGCCAGGAGCTTTATGGTTAATGTGGAACTCACATTTTTTGAAGCTAATAAGCATCTGTACATTAGATGATCTATACTTACTATATCTAACAATCCTTTGATCTTGTAATCTGTGTTAAAAGATGGTTTTAGGACAAATATTCTGTGTTAACGCTAAGGCCGTTCATTGAAGAGAAAGATCAGAAATTAGATTACAGATGCTGCTCAAGTAAAAGGCACCGTTTTATCACCACGCAGAATTTAAGTGTTAAGTTGAAAATATTTGTATTCTGTCGTGTGCCTTTTTTCACCCTCTGGTTTGGACTTAAAATTTCTTTGCACAACTTTTAAAGGTTATTTTCCATTTAGTTTTTATAAAATGCTGGCTATATTCCCGTGTCATGTGCCTTTTTTATGAAAAGGTACATTTGCTCATTAACTAGAGAGCTGTGATGATGAAATAAAGAATCCCCTTCTCTGTGCTGCTCAGACCACATCCGGAATTTTGCATTTAATTCTGAGGATCCCGTGGCATGAAGAGCATTGAGAAATCGAAGTAAGACACCCTCCTGGCCGTCGCCTGCGAGAGTAACCAGGATGGTGAAAGATCTGCAGACTAACCATTGGCAGGTCAGTTGAAGATGCTGACAGCGTTTGTTCTGGAGAAGAGCCTGCCAGCGTGGAACCTCCTCCCCAGCTGTAAGGGCTTCCATGTGGACACACAGACTCAGCTGATGCCTCAGAGGACCATATTCTATAGGAAGGCAGACTTCAGCTCTCTAGAAGGAAAGAAGTGTAGGGTTCAGAGCCATGAGACGATGGCTCCCAATGTAATGAGCCAGATGTAGCTGGGTTTTTTTCCTTTTATTTCTGCCAGACACTCCTGTCACACATTTATAAGATACAGAAGGATGCAAGTGCCCACCCTAAGCTGTTTCTAAACAGAACGATACTTTCTGAACACCTGCGGGAATATGTGCTAAGAAGTTCAAATAAGGGGGCACCATAACCCCAACCCAAAAGCAGAGCCGCCTCTTTGTTCTGGGAATCAGTTCTCAAGGGGGAGCTAAAGAAAGTTTCTTTCTGAGTCTCTTCTGGAGCTGACTGTCTTTGGGGGAACACTGAGCAGAAGGTACATAAGAAGTCAGGATTGTGATATAAAGAAGTAAACGCATTCAGTTTTTGATTTAAAGAAGGCAAATTCTATCCTGTTAAGGCTGACATGAAAATATATAGTATTTTTTTCTCCCCAGATATTTTACGCTTTGCATTGTTTTAGGGTTGTGGTCAAGAACCTGCCTGCCAATGCAGGAGATGTAAGAGACGCAGGTTCGATCCCTGGGTCAGGAATATCCCCTGGAGGAGGAAATGGCAACCCACTCCAGTATCTTTGCCTGGAGAATCTTATGGACAGAGGAGGCTGGCGGGCTACAGTCCACAGAGTCACAAAGAGTTGGACATGTCTGAATCGACTTAGCATGCAAGGACATAGTCTAGGTCTATCAGATGTCTCCCAAACGAGGCCTTCGTTTTTCAGGAGGTTTGAAACTACAGGCAAATCATGCGTGCAACGTTGTGGTTTTTCTATGTTGGGGAGAGAAACAGAAACGGTGAAAGATTAAGGATAAGATGCTTACATAACTGACCAAGAGAATAATGTAAGAATAAGCCTTGCCTTTAGGGGAAAAAATGTTTGAGATTTTTAAAGAACTGTCTATCACAGTGAGATGGCCTTGGCTGCTGCTTATAGGTTTTAAAGTCTTGGTTTGTTAAGAAAATTAAGAGGAATTGGTTTTGTGGAGGAGTGTGTGTGTGTGTGTGTGTGTGTGTGTGTGTGCGCTTTAAACTCTCGTCACATTTTTATCAAGGAATTGTTGTCTTTAGAAGTAAATACTAGAAACTGAAAGTGAGCAAAGGGGATCCCAAAGCCATAAGACTATGCCCATTCGTGAATTGGTGTATGGTTTCTCCGTCTTGCGCCACCTCTTCCTTTTCCATCCCGGCAGAGAGGGATGGTAGTTTGGGACATCGCTGAGTTTAAGTTCCAGTTGAGTATCGAGAGCACTCTTGAGGGGGTTCTTCTACTTTATCCGTTTTTCCGAATCCTACAGTACTTTCCGTCGTTGTCACTCTGTTCTTTTCCTAGTGTGCTTGCTACGTTGCTTTAGTTGTGTCCAACTCTTTGTGACCCTATGGAATGTAGCCCGCCAGGCTCCTTTGTCCATGGAATTCTCCAGGCAAGAATACTAGAATGGTTACCATTTCCTACTCCAGGGGATCTCCCAGACCCAGGGATCGAACCTGCATCTCTGACGTCTCCTGCATTGACAGCCAGGTTCTTTCCCCCTGTAGATACATGTAAAACCCACCAATTGTAAAGTTTTGGGGCATTTCAAAACCTTTGCTTCATTATACTATTTAACCTATGATTTCAGAAACAGCCACCTTGTAAGGTGAAAGTTATAGAAAATAAGAGGAACTTGGCATGTTTAAGAAGACTGTCAGGGGACCATGGTGGATTAACTTGCAGCATTCAACGATGTAACAGATACTCATTTATTTGTCTGTGCGCTGGATAGAGCTGCTCGATTCTAGGAGTCAAAATGATGAGCGAGACAGATGCAGTCCCTGCCCTCATGGAGCTCACAGACCAGTGGGGAAGGTGGGCTCAACTAATCACATAAGCATATTGCATGTAAATTACCATAAAGTCTTTAAATAAAAGTGCGTGCGCACACACACACACACACACAGGCAATGCTTAAAAAACCAAGTATTTCTGGAATTGCTTCCTTGATAAAGTGAGTTTTGAGTAGAGGTCTGAAGGACGAGTTGCAGTTCCTGAGGGGATGGATGGTGCTGAGGGATTACAGGCAGGAGGAAGCCCAGCCTGCTGGGAGAACTGGCCCAGTTAGAGCATCGCTGGTGTGTTAAGGGGAGACTCAAGGGCAGTGTAGGGCCTCGCTTGGGATACACACTTCCCTTCTCATCTGCTGCTATTTTTTTCTGGTCCTCCCAGAACTTTCCTAGGATCACCACCCACAGGGTAGATGGTGTTCCTTTTATTCTAATGAAACCTGATCCTCCATTATTTCAGATGATGACCACTTCTAGCAGCACTGAAACTAGCAACAATGTCTCAGCTCTCATCGGCAGATCTTCCTGGCAGAGCTCTTTCTTTCAGTTTTTAATGGTGGATAAAGCAGAACTCCTCTTGCTCATTGGCTTCCCCTCTAGGCTGCCCTGGGTAGGAAGTTGATAGGAGATCTTTTGGACATGGGAATTGCTTCACTGTTGACAGAAAGACATGGTGAATTTGATTAAATTAAATTAGGAGCATGTGTATGCTTGACAAAGTAAGCTAATGAAGGAAAATGCATCAAAAGGATTTATGGTGAATTGATTAAAATTTTTCTCTGCAGAAAGCCCTTCCGGCTTAACGCTTGAAATTAGAAGGCTATCGGTGCTTCTAGGCCCTCCAGGTTCTCACTTGCCTTTACAGTAGGCAGTTTGGGGACTTTTCTTTCCTTTGAGCAGCCGCTCTGTCTGCAGCCTTCTCTATCGCAGGCAAAAAGTATTCCCAACCTGCACTCTGAATTGCATGGAGGAAAAGAGGATAAAAGACACTATTTGATTTATTAATTTCTAGTGGATTAGAACTACAAATGTTTGCTGTGTTTTTAATTTGAGAAATAGAGAGAATCACAGCAGCTTTTAATTATGCATTTTGTATAATGCAGCTCTGAATAGAGCAGAACAAAATTAAAATTGCGGATCAAATACTAAATCTGAGTGGATGCTAAAGTGAGCTGTAGTGTGATGCTAATGGTTTTGCGTCTTCCTGGCATTATGTCAATAATGGCTCTAATCACATTAAGTAGAGAGCCCATTAGCTTTTTCTTTGCAGCAGCATGCACCATAGCAACACACTGAGTTCCGAAATAACTTTTGACGTATTTTTAAAAGCCTTGCCATGTTCAGGCTGAGAGGCAAGTACATAACGTGCGTGTGCAGGCACAACCGTACTCAAGGTGCTGTGTGTGCAATGATGTTCTTTTGCTAGTTTAGGCATATTAACCCTACCTAACATTGTCTTTGAAAAATTCCACCTAGTAGCCTTATCTTCATAAATATAATAGATTACATGCTATTTTTCATGAGACTAAAGCTTTCGTGGAATTTGCTAGGGTATAAAATCTGATCTCCTTATGTAGCACTGTACCTAGAGGGATGGAAGTTCTTTGCTATTTTCTTTCTTTGCCCTGTTCTCAAAGAGCTTGGCATTATCTTAAATCCCTGTCTAGCTCTAGGTTAAAGCTGGAACCAAGAAGTCTGCTTGAGGTTCTTCTGTGTGAATGCCATTTCAGGCCCATTTTGGTACAGTGCTTTGTGCTCCCACGATTACCTTCCCATGGGTGTTCTTAGATGAGGAGGCTAGTAGTAGTACCGTGTGTGACTAGTTCTCTGAGTGGTAACTTCAGGAGAAATACTGAGTATTTTTAAATTTTCAAACACTTAAACTTTCAGAGAAAGTTGCAAGTATAACCCTTTGGGTTTACTGTATGAAAATAAACTGGGGAGTTGATGAAGGGATCTTTTGAATAATAACATGGCAGAGACACTTTATTCTCAATATGTGTATGACCTGATGACTTATCATTCTCCCCAAACCTTCACCCAGCCGGTATGTTTCTAGACAACCAGGCTGGCAATATTGAGGGCCCATCTTTGATGCTTTCTTCTTTCCCATCTCTTCCATCTCATTGCCTTCCACTCCACAAGTGGTTACCTCTGAAAAGCCCAGGAGCTTATTCCCTCTTCTCCACCTCTACCATCTCTTGCCCGTTTACATGATAATGTTCTTCTTGGTGCTTCATGAGGAATGACTTTTAAGAAAGCAACATACCATGATGTGTGGGGGTTCCCTGGTGGCTCAGTGGTAGAGATTCCACCTGCAAAGCAGGAGACACAGGTTTGATTCCTAGGTCAGGAAGATCCCCTGGAGGAGGGCGTGGCAACCCACTCCAGTATTCTTGCCTGGAGAATCCCGTGGACAGAGCCTGGCGGGCTACAGTCCATGAGGTCGCAAAGAGTCAGACACGACTGAAGTGACCTAGCACAATATGATGTGTGTGCAGAATGAATTTCTTTCCTAAGAGGTATTCTTTTAAGCTGGGTTGCATCTTCCTAACTTCTATTCAAGATGCATAATCAGGGGTAGTAAGCAACATTAAATTTTACTGCTGATGACTGTATTCTATTAGTGCCGTTACAAAGTATAATTCTCTTAGAACTTGAAAGCAAGTGCTAGCTACTTCAGTCAAGAGTCAGGTATCTTGTCTGTTTATCTTTGATATCAAAGACCCAGAGAATTTGGAGAAACATCACACAGCTTTTAAAATTATTCAGGCAAGCCATAGTATCACATGACTGCTCCCCCAAATGGTAAGACATTACTCACTGGATCTTAAAACATTTTAAGTACTTAATCATCATAATACCTTAATGAGATAGTCAGGAATGAAATTTAAATCACTTTAAATTGGGACGAGGAGAGGTGAAATGACTGCCCAAGTTTGCTTACACAGTGGTTGGACTAGGATCAACTCCAGAAATAGTTGTCTTTTTATTTTTATATGTTAAAGGATACGTCCACTTAGCCTTTTAATTCAGAAGAGTCAACTTGAGCTCCTTAAAGGCATTCATAAGTGTGACAGTCCTACCTTTTCAGAGCACTTTCAGATTTGTTTCTTGTTAGAAGCCCATGAGGGAAAAAGGTAGGGTCCCATTTGGAAGATGAGGAATATGACATATGGTTTGTGTTTACAAAAGTGAAATCTTTTGGACTCTCCGCCCATGCGATTGCATTACATCATGCTGCCTGAGTGGCTTGACTGATGCACAGAGATGAGAGTGTTAGTTCCGTGGGGACAAGCTGACTGCACACTGGGAACATTCCACCACACAGGAATAGGTAGGCGCCATTGGACTTGCCCGTCTAGTAACTTGCCCAGCTCCAGGCTTTTCCCCTAGAGTCTGTCCTCCCGTAGGATTATCTTTCTCTCTAGATCTTCCTTGACCATCTCCCGCAGCTACAACTGCTGCCTTTCAGGGAGATGACCCAGAGCTGGTTTCCCTGCATCCACCTTCCTTCAGCACCACAGTTCCACATTTTCAAATGTTTACTCACCTGAGGCCTGGTGGTACTATCAGCAGATCCATATCAACATAATTAAAACTGAGTTTTTTCTATTTTACCCCCTTTCCTAAGTAGTTACTCCTCATAACTATCCATATTGGTCTTTTGTATCAGTCAGTAGAGCTTCCAACAGCTTGGTTCTATGATGTGTCTCCTGGTGGTTCCATAATTTGGTAAAATGGTATTTGCTTCCAAGAGATTTAATAGGGAAAAAAGATGTGGATCCTATTTGTGTTTCAGAAGTTTCAATATGTTTGAAGGCTTGAGACTGGGTTAGGCCTGATGGGATAGGAGACCCAGTCTGGTAGGAGGTAGAAGGTGATTGAACCAGGTGATATTGTCTGAATTTTTCTCCTCAGAGTGCACAGTTGAGTAAAGGGGAGTGGATACACACACAGGACTTCCCTGATATTCCGCCTGCGAAGTAGGAGACCTCAGTTCGATTCCTGAGTTAGGAAGATCCCCTGGAGAAGGGATACACTACCTACTCCAGTATTCTTGGACTTCCCCTGATGGCTCAGAAGGTAAAGAATCTGCCTGCAATGCAGAAGACCTGGGTTCAATCCCTGGGTTGGGTGGATCCCCTGGAGGAGAGCATGGCGACCCATTACAGTATTCCTGCCTAGAGAATCCCCAGGGACAGAGGAGCCTGGCAGGCTACAGTCCATGGGGTCACAGAGAGTCAGACACGATTGAGCAACTCAGCACAGCACACAACACACACCAAAGTCTAGGTAAGGGTAAAGTAATCAGGACACGTTAAGAAAGCTGAGATCTGTTTTTCCTAGTTGGTATCATTCTTTCTGCCACACGAATGCAAGGCAGCATTTCCTGTGAGTTGTTATTGTACCATCTTTTCTGTCTTCATCCCCTGCCGCAGAGCTCACTCATCCCTTCTGTCCACCATCCTTCCTGTCTTCCCTCCAGGAAATGAGAGGACAAAGAGAAGACAGATAGGAAAAGGTTATGTACTAACACTGTCCAGAGAATTCTCTGCCCTTTTGTGTCAGTGCAGCACAATACAGTGTGTGTTGGGGCCTCTAGAATTTATCCTCATAGACCTAAGAGAATCACTGATACAATTTGAACATCCCCTCTTTCAGAGTTTCTTGTTCTTGGAAGATGAATGCAAGATTTTCTGTTCATAGGCTAAATTTTGGGCTCCCCTGATGGCTCAGACAGTAAAGAATCTGCCACAGGAGACCCAAGTTCAATTCCTGGGTCAGGAAGATCCCCTGGAGAATGGAATGGTTACCCACTCTAGTTTTCTTGCCTGGAGAATTCTGAGAACAGAAGAGCCTGGTGGGCTCCAGTTCCTGGGGTTGCGAAGAGTCAGACACAACTGAGCTACTTTCACTGTCCTAGGCTAAATTTTGTTCATGCGTATTACCTAATCCAGTCCAGTCACTTCATGGCAAATAGATGGGGAAACAATGGAAACAGTGAGAGACTTTACTTTCTTGGGCTCCAAAATCACTGCAGATGGTGACTGCAGCCATGAAATTAAAAGATGCTTGCTCCTTGGAAGAAAAGCTGTGACCAACCTAGACAGCATATTAAAGAGCAAAGACATTACTTTGCCAAGAAAGGCCCATCTACGCAAAGCTATGATTTTTCCAGTAGTCATGTATGGATGTGAGAGTTGGGCTGTAAAGAAAGCTAAGCACCAAAGAATTGATGCTTTTGAACCGTGTTGTTGGAAAAGGCTGTTTAGAGTCTTGGACTGCAAGGAGATCCAACCAGTCCATCCTAAAGGAAATCAGTCCTGAATATTCATTGGAAAGACTGATGCTGAAGCTGAAACTTCAGTACTTTGGCCACCTGATGTGAAGAACTGACTCACTGGAAAAGACCCTGATGCTGGGAAAGATTGAAAGTGGGAGGAGAAGGGGATGACAGAGGATGAGATGGTTGGATGGCATCACTGACTTGATGGACATGAGTTTGAGCAGGCTTCGGGAGTTGGTGATGAACAGGGAAGCCTGGCGTGCTGCAGTCCATGGGGTCGAAGAGTCAGACACGACTGAGCAACTGAACTGCACTGAACACTACCTACCTTGGTAACAGTCTTTAAAACATAAAGAGCACACGCAGAGGTAAAATGTAATATTCCACATTACACATAGGCTCATAATTAATTTAAAAGTACAGGATTTGTACAGGATTTGTAAGCAGATATACAGTCTCTCAGCAAACATTTTTCGTAAGCTTACTGTGTACCTAAGTGCTTTGACTATAAAGCTAAAATTTTTGTTGTTGCACAAACCAGCAGTTAGGTTGCCATGTGATATTCGTGTTGTTGGAGGTATGGCATGTGGAAGGATAAGAGTATGGACTTTGGTATCTGTGTGTGTATGTGTGTTAGTCGCCCAGTCGTATCCTACTTTTTGCAACCCTGTGGACTGTAGCCTGCCAGGCTCCTCTGTCCATGGGAGTCTCCAGACAAGAATACTGGAGTGGGTTGCCATTTCCCTTCTCCACGGTGTCTTCCCAACTCAGGGGTCGAACCCTGGTTTGCCGCACTGCGGGCAGATTCTTTACCGTCTGAGCCGCCAGGGAAGCCAGACTTGAGCCTAAACACCGTCCCTACCTTCTGTTAGCTCTGTCACGTGAATAAGACTTTTAACCTTTTTAGGCCTTAGCTTAGAGTTAGTACATACCGTGTGATGATGGTTTGGGAAATTACTGAAGATAATGAAGTTATAGTAGCTAGCAGAATACTTGGTGGGAAGCAAATGCTCAGAGCAATGTTAGCTCTTGTTACCATCACATTAATTTAAAAAAGGAACCTCGCTAAGTTTGTCTTGGGAGATTAGAAGACATCACAAAAGAGGTAGGTAACGATTGAGGTGACACTAAAAAAAGATGAAAGCAGGAGATTCTCGGAAACAAAGTATTCCATCACGCTAAAGAACAGCGTCCTCTAAAGCATAGAATTGTGAGGAGCCTCTTCCTGAATTTTGTGAGTCCATTAAATTGAAGAAAGTAGGGAAAACCGCTAGACCATTCAGGTCTGACCTCAATCAAATCCCTTATGATTATACAGTGGAAGTGAGAAATAGATTTAAGGGTCTAGATCTGATACATAGAGTGCCTGATGAACTATGGAATGAAGTTCATGACATTGTGCAGGAGACAGGGATCAAGACCATCCCCATGGAAAAGAAATGCAAAAAAGCAAAATGGCTGTCTGGAGAGACCTTACAAATAGCTGTGAAGAGAAGAGAGGCAAAAAGCGAAGGAGAAAAGAAAAGATATAGGCATCTAAATGCAGAGTTCCAAAGAATAGCAAGAAGAGATAAGAAAGCCTTCTTCAGCGATCAATGCAAAGAAATAGAGGAAAACAACAAATTGGGAAAGACTAGACATCTCTTCAAGAAAATTAGAGATACCAAGGGAACATTTCATGCAAAGATGGGCTCGATAAAGGGCAGAAATGGTATGGACCTAACAGAAGCAGAAGATATTAAGAAGAGGTGGCAAGAATACACGGAAGAACTGTACAAAAAAGATCTTCACGACCCAGATAATCATGATGATGTGATTACTAATCTAGAACCAGACATCTTGGAATGTGAAGTCAAGTGGGCCTTAGAAAGCATCACTACGAACAAAGCTAGTGGAGGTGATGGAATTCCAATTGAGCTGTTTCAAATCCTGAAAGATGATGCTGTGAAAGTGCTGCACCCAATATGCCAGCAAATTTGGAAAACTCAGCAGTGGCCACAGGACTGGAAAAGGTCAGTTTTCATTCCAATCCCAAAGAAAGGCAATGCAAAAGAATGCTCAAACTACCACACAATTGCACTCATCTCACATGCTAGTAAAGTAATGCTCAAAATTCTCCAAGCCAGGCTTCAGCAATACGTGAACCATGAACTCCCTGACGTTAAGGCTGGTTTTAGAAAAGGCAGAGGAACCAGAGATCAAATTGCCAACATCCGCTGGATCATCAAAAAAGCAAGAGAGTTTCAGAAAAACATCTATTTCTGCTTTATTAACTATGCCAAAGCCTTTGACTGTGTGGATCACAATAAACTGTGGAAAATTCTGAAAGAGATGGGAATACCAGACCACCTGACCTGCCTCTTGAGAAACCTATATGCAGGTCAGGAGGCAACAGTTAGAACTGGACATGGAACAACACACTGGTTCCAAACAGGAAAAGGAGTATGTCAAGGCTGTATATTGTCACCCTGCTTCTTTAACTTATATGCAGAGTACATCATGAGAAACGCTGGACTGGAAGAAACACAAGCTGGAATCAAGATTGCTGGGTGAAATATCAATAACTTCAGATATGCAGATTACACCACCCTTAGGGCAGAAAGTGAAGAGGAGCTAAAAAGCCTCTTGATGAAAGTGAAAGTAGAGAGCGAAAAAGTTGGCCTAAAGCTCAACATTCAGAAAACGAAGATCATGGCATCCAGTCCCATCACTTCATGGGAAATAGATGGGGAAACAGTGGAAACAGTATCAGACTTTATTTTTTTGAGCTCCAGAATCACTGCAGATGGTGACTGCAGCCATGAAATTAAAAGACGCTTACTCCTTGGAAGAAAAGTTATGACCAACCTAGACAGCATATTCTAAAGCAGAGACTTTACTTTGCCGACTAAGTTCCGTCTAGTCAAGGCTATGGTTTTTCCTGTGGTCGTGGATGGATGTGAGAGTTGAACTGTGAAGAAGGCTGAGCACCGAAGAATTGATGCTTTTGAACTGTGGTGTTGGAGAAGACTCTTGAGAGTCCCTTGGACTGCAAGGAGATCCAACCAGTCCATTCTGAAGGAGATCAGCCCTGGGATTTCTTTGAAAGGAATGATGATAAAGCTGAAACTCCAGTACTTCGGCCACCTCACAAGAAGAGTTGACTCATTGGAGAAAACTCTGATGCTGGGAGGGATTGGGGACAGGAGGAGAAGGGGACGACCAAGGATGAGATGGCTGGATGGCATCACAGACTTGATGAACGTGAGTCTGAGTGAACTCCGGGAGATGGTGATGGACAGGGAGGCCTGGTGTGCTGCGATTCATGGGGTCACAAAGAGTCAGACACGACTGAGCAACTGAACTGAACTGATACTGCTGGAGCGTAAAAAGATTCACAGGCAGTAAAGCTGGATGGATAACCAGAGGCCAGATCATGAAGGGCCTTGTCCTAAGAAAAGTGTTTTGAGTTTATACTCTGTGCCAGTCATCTTCTACGTGGCATGCTTATGGTATAGACATTGAGAAATGGAAAGATAATGATAATGTTCTGTATTTATTTTTTCTTGTCTTAAATTTGCCTTATAATTTGTTGTTTGTTGTTTAGTTGCCAAGTCATGTCTGATTGTTTGCAACTTCATGGATTGCTAGGCTCCTCTGTCCTCCACTTTCTCCCATAGTTTGCTTCATGTCCACTGAATCAATGATGCTATCTAACCATCTCATCTCCTGGCACCCTCTTCTTCTCCTGCACTCAAACTTTCCCAGCATCAGGGTCTTTTCCAATGAGTTTGCTCCTCAGTCAGGTGGCCAGAATATTAGAGCTTCAGCTTTAGCATCAGTCCTTCCAAAGAATATCAGGGTTGATTTCCTATAGGATTGACTGGTTTGATCTCCTTGCAGTCCAAGGGACTCTCAAGAATATTCTCTGGCACCACAGATGGAAAGCATCAATTCTTTGCTGCTCAGCCTTCTTTATGATCCAGCTCTTACATCTATACATGACTACTGGAAAATCCATAGCTTTGACTGTATGGACCTTTGTGGGCAATATGAATCTGTGCACATAATACATTATATAAGGCCTTGTATATTAGTATAGAGTAGTACGTATAGATGGTGTGAGCATGAAATTCAGACAGTATACAAGTATGTCCATAATAATTATTTCTGTGGCTGGTATTTTCTGATTGGTTATGGCAGCCTTACAGATTGACTGTTACCTAGCCTTACCAGTTATTAAGGAGTTTTTATATCACTCCTTCAAGTCAGGATATCAGTGTTGGGCTGTGTACTCAAAGTTCCATTATTGATTATGAGTCTGTGGTCCACTGCTGTGGGATATGGGGAGCCATTGGAGGGTTGGGGCAAGGGAGTTAAATGATTAGAATCATCACTGGGGCAGCATCCCTCAGGGCTCTTAGCATTGAGGAAGGTTAGAGGAAGAGCTGTCATCTCCACACTTACTGAAGTATAAGCACATAATTCAGAGTTGAGGCGCAAACATCAGCTCTCTTGATGCAGGACTTCTGGAAGAGGAGGGCATGATTGGTTTAACTTTTCAAGGGTTGATGCATAGAAAAGATACTGTTTAAATTTTGATAAACAACATTAAATCATAGCATATAATGATTTAGTTATGAAGCAAGAAGAAGAAGAAGTGAAGTCGCTCAGTTGTGTCCAACTCTTTGCGACCCCATGGACTGTAGCCTACCAGGCTCCTCCCTCTATGGGATTCTCCAGGTAAGAATACTGGAGTGGGTTGCCATTTCCTTCTCCAGGGGATCTTCCCAACCCAGGGATCAAACCTGGGTCTCCCACATTGCAGGCAGACACTTTAACCTCTGAGCCACCAGGGAAGTGAGAGACAAAAATTGAAGACTTCTTTCAAAATATTCAGAGAAGAAAGGAAAAGCAGACATGTGGAAGAAAACACTGGCATAGTGTTTACATACTTTCAATAACTTAAATGGCACAGCCCCTGTACAGTAGGAACAGATGTCGAGTCTTGGGCCCATATTCCATACCAGTCTTATCTCAACTCGTCTTTGGCCTGGGGGAAGAAGTAAATACATAAATACTTGAGGGTCTTAAAGCTTTGTTAACGAGGACTAGCCTGTACTGTAACCCCTTTCCCATTTTAAAACCATTTATCTTTCTACTTTATATACAGTTGTATTTGTTTATTTCGACTGTGCCGGGTCTTTCTCTAGTTGCAGCAAGCAGGGCCTACTCTCCAGTTGTGGTGTGTGGCCTTCTCATTGCAGTGGCTTCTCTTATTGCAGAGCACAGGGTCTAGGACACACAGACTTCCATACCTGTGGTACATGGGCTCAGCAGTTGGCAGTTGCCAGGCTCTAGAGAGAGCACAGGCTCAAGAGTTGTGGCACATGGGCTTAGCTGCATCAAGGCATATGGAATCTTCCTGGACCAAGGATCGAACCTGTGTCTCCTGCATTGGCAGGTGGATTCTTCATCACTGAGCCACTAGTAGTGAAAGTGAAGTCCCTCAGTCGTGTCCGACTCTTTGCATCCCCAAGGACTGTAGCCTACCAGGCTCTTCCATTCATGGGATTTTCCAGGCAAGAGTACTGGAGTGAGTTGCCATTGCCTTCTCCAGAGCCACTAGGGAAGCCCTTAAATTTGTCTTCTTTAGTTATAAATTTGGTAGTCTGAGGAGGAATTAGAAAAGAATCTCTTGTCGGTGTCTATGTAACCTTCATGTGTGACAAATGGAATTTAATTCTGATTTTATCAGCACAGTGAAACAGCACTGAGAATGCCTTCCATTTGGGTAGATCGTCCCAGGGATTCTGTACGTCTTCTGTGCTCACAGTGGCACCTTTTCAATGTGGTCATTGTTCTCTACTTTCCAGAACATCTTCTGACTCATCCTGGTTCAATCTTCTGAACATGCTCTTTGCATTTGCCATGGAATGGTCAGTGTTTCATATTACACAAGCTCCCAGCTTCTATCAGTGTGACTACATGCTTTTGGCAACAGCCCTCCTTTGTCTAAACGAAAATGGGAGGAGTGATCAAGGAAAGGAAGGTTGCTTCCAGAAGTGAAAATGAAGAGAGGCCAGAGGAGCTATATGGGGAAAGAAAGGAACAGGTGAGCTCTGAGATAGGGAAATGGTTCAAGAGAAGAGGGAAGGTGGGACTATAAATTTGGGAGTAAAATCAGGATATCAGAGGAGAGTAGGAAGCAAGAAACTTTAGGCACAGCCTTTGGGGATCTGGAGAGAGATGAAATAACCTGGACAAATGGATGAATACAAAGAACGAGGTTGGGGGCGGGGTTCATTTTTTCTAGCAAAGGAAGTGGATGGCGAACACCAGGAAGCAGCAGTGATGGAGCAGATGACCTTGTCTATGATTCCCCATCGCAGACTGATGATGTATTCCCTCCCTTCCCTGTTTTCAGGGTGAGAGAGTGATGAACGATGTAGCTTGAAGACAGATTGGGTCTTCACTGTCATACAGCTAAAGCCCTTTGCATGTGTTTGCCACTTCCTGTTAGGTTGAATCTTAGCAGATGTTAATGAAGTGTTTTCCTTCACTTTTCTCCAGACTTAGTTTTTGATTCTTTGTGTCAAAGAATCAAACATGAGATCTTGATCTTGGTTCCCACTGTCCACCAATTTTTACTTAAGCAAAAATTTAATTCAGACGTTTGAGTGGCTAGAGAAGATACAGGTTTTGGTGAAAGTAAAAGTTGGGGGCAAAAATCTCAGGAGATTGCTCCTGAGATGTTTTAGATGGATCACGATCACGAAGTTGCTCAGTTGTGTCCACCTCTTTGCGACCCCATGGACTGTAGCCTACCAGGCTCCTCCGTCCCTGGGATTCTCCAGGGAGGAATACTGGAGTGGGTTGCCATTTCCTTCTCCAGGAGATACTTTATTAATTCTTAGAGTAAGGCCAAATTTCATTTATATCAGCATGCCATGTTTCAGCAGGCATAAATAACTTTTTCTTTGGCTGGTGAATGAGTTTTGAGCTGGTTTTGAGTTATTTTGAAAAAAAAAAAAAGGAATGCGAGTGAAGAAATCCTGTGTTAGCTCAGAGACAGCAGGAGGATCTCTGGGGTGAGGCGGGAGAGCAGTCGACAGACTTGCCAGTGGATACTCATTAAATGTTAATAGGAACCGCATGTGATGAGAAGCAGGCAACTGTGAATGTGTCTTGTAGCTGACTGTCTACAACTAGAAGTATGCGAATGAAGGAGAGGCATTACAAAAATAATTTGTTGGGAAGCACAAGCGAGATTGTGTTTCCTTTAACATATCTTGAAGAGCACATGCCCAACATTTGTGACCTGGAAGCCCAGGAGAAGCCAGTGGCTGTCCAGCTCAGTGGCAAGTAGGAAGATGCTGTTAGAAAAGCAGTACTTCTTCTATCGGGATAAATTCCCAGGAAGGCTGAGAGCCCCTGACTTGGTAAGTATGTAAAACCATGTAGCTGACATCAAGGCCTGCTGCCTCCTTGATTCAAGGCCTGTAACCTCCTTGAATCACTGGAGCGAGCCGTCCCTGGTGGGGGAGGCTGTCACTGGGTTCTCTGTGTTGACAGGTAGTTGTACCTGAGACACCCAAAACGGTCTGCACTCCCCTCCCTAGTCCTGGGTCTTTGGAATGCAGGCACTGGGTTGTAGCATTTATTCATAGCAGATTAAAAATATAAGTATCTGTGAGGCCTCACTTAGGAGGCTCTTAGAGGATTAATAAAATATTTACAGAATCACCTATATGGTTGCTTCATTTGTGAAATATTTGGCTCTCATCGCATCATAAATCCTCATTCAAGTGGCATCTCTGTTCTATGAAAGAAGTTCCATTCTACTGGAGAAGCAGAAGCAGATTCCTGCCATACTTTTTATTAAAAATGAAAAGGACCCTGGTTTCTCTGTATACACTTGTTCTCTTTTACACACACACACAGCAAACACCCAACAAGCCAGTAAACAGAAAGGATAGAATGATCATCTTTTAGAAAGACTTGTCATGGATTCAGTGAACGACATTTATGTGAAAAATGTTCGGAAAAGATCCTGTTATCACAATAAGAATTTCCTCTCTGCATGTTTTACATGGCACTTGGAACCTGGAGATTCTTAAACTGATCAAAGTAGAGTTTTTCCAGTAATTAAAGACCATTAATGTAGTTTATGAAAAATTTAACCTTTGTCTTAAAAGTCTGTTGTGTCACTTATTATTTTGTATGTAGTCTCAGTAGATCGTCTTGTACAGATTTCTGGATGTAAGGTCAAGATTTCAATTAATCCTTGGATTTATGCTAAAGCTAGCAGTGTATCTGTGAGCAAGTATTTACGGAGTGCCTGCAGTGTGCCTTGGAATTCAGCAAAGCCTGTCATGAGTCTTTGTATTTAACTCAACCCTAATAATGACTAATAATCCAAAGGATAATAGTAAAAGTCAAGTATGACCATCTACTTTCATAGCTGGGAAGGAGGCTCATTGTGATCATATAGCTCGTGAGGAAACAGCTTAGCGCTGGCGCTCAGACCTGTGACTTCACACTCGACACTGTATCTTACTTTATTTCTATATGATGTGATTTGTTTTCCTACTCCATTCTGCTTCCCCTTACTTCTATGGAGAGTGTATTTTAGGATTGTTACAACCAGAGCATATCCATTTTTTCCCCCACAGTCAGTGATCGCTTCTGCACTTTTACTGAATTTCCCCTCCATCGTAAGCTATCATTCTTTTTGAACTGTGACTTCTGTGATACAACATGGAGTTGGCCTCTTGTTCAGTGTTATTAACTTTAATAAAATATTTATTCAATGATTAAAAGTTTTGCCAGAAACCCATGTTAAAATGTTCTTGAAGGCTAAAAAATACTTACCTGGCAACAATCCATTCCATATATAATGGAAATATTTTTAGCCCATTTCCTTCCCTCTTCTTTCTCAAAACCCTTACAGCTAGGGATAATGGAGCAGGCAAGTCTGTGTAGCCTGTGGTTTATGTAAATGAAAGATAACATGCCAGAATATATGTGTTTGCCATGATTTTTTTTTCCTTTTTATAGTGGATAGATGCAGAAGCCTCAACTTTCCACTTGTCTTCCTTGTGATTAATGGGGATGACTTTGTTCTCTCCCGTGTGAGATCTAAAAACCAGCCTCCGTCTTCCCCGAGTGTCAGTGCAGCTGCTGTTTCCATGCTGTTTGCTTTGTTGCTATGTGTGTGGGAGCCTCAGGCCCAGGTCCCGAGTCCCCCTTCTCCTGCCTGCGTGTTGCCGGTGCTTCTGTGGAGAATGGTAAATGTTCTTGGATCAGGGACTTTTACACATGGGTGTGTTCCTCCTTGTTGGCTTGGAGTGATCAAAGACCTCCATGTTTCATTTTGCCCAGAGCCTCATGTCCCACCCCCTAAGTAGAGTAAAATCCATGGCAGAGCTTTACCCTCAAGCCACAGAAAACAAATCCAACACCTGTGGCCTGAGAGAGTTACTTACAAAGGCCTGAAAACTCCCAGAATGTTGTTTATGAAGCACACTCTCAGTCAGGATTCTTAGCCGGTGCTAGGTCTCTTGCTTCTTTTCTAGCTTCTTGTGAGCATCAGACCATTTTGCAGAGGGAGAGAGGCATGCATGTTCTATAACACAATCACACCTGTCAAGACAAATTCTACCTCATGACACTAAATTCTGACTAATATCCAATGGAAGAAGGTAATACATGCATATGGGTGTGTTTTAGCTTCCATTTAACTCTCTAATTTTTTTAAAATTACTTAAATAAGGATTTCAGTCTTGATTGGTGGTATTATTCACAAGAGACTGTGAGGTTTTTGCACTTGCCTCGCCTGCGTGATGTGGAAGGAATGTGTTTTCTTTCTCCATTTCCCCACTCAGCGGGGATGCTCATACCAGAACCAGGAAACTCCACAGGAGGACAGTGCATGCACTTGCTCCGTGTTCTCCCCTTGCTCTGGACTTGAGTTGCAGTACTAACCCTCGTGTGTGCACTGAGTGATGGGGTAACTGAGGGGGGCAGTGTAAGTGAAGGCTTCCCTGGTGACTCAGTGATAAAGAAACCGCCTGCCAATGCAGAAGACGTGGGTTCAGTCCCTGGGTTGGGAAGATCCCTTGGAGAAGGAAATGACAACCCACGCTGATACTCATAGCTGAAAAATTCCATAGACACAGGAGCCTAGTGGGTACAGTCCATGGGGTCGCAAAGAGGTGGATGCGTCTTAGTGACCAAACAACAGCAATGTAGGTGAAGTGCTTTTCTTTCCCCTTAGTGCTGGCACGTAGTGAGTGCTTGGTGAACAGTGGTCATTATTTTCATTGAAGTCAAGTCCACATTCTGCCTCTCTCTTTAATGCACATTTCTGAGATCCTTTTAGTTAGATCTGAAGGTCAATTCCTACCTTGGAAATTTGCTTCAGGAAATGTTGACTTGAAATTAGAATTTTACAACTTTCACATATAGTTAGTGGATTGCCTTGATTTCCTTCTCCTAAATAATCTTACATTTCTAAGAGATTTCCATAAATAAGTTGGATGCCATGATGGTAGACGTACTGATGAGCCAGTTTTAGACAACAACGAAGACTCTCTTCCCTATTTTAATATAAAATGAAAACCAAGAGATTTGTAAACATCCCCATACTGATTTTTGTTATTAGAAGTGAATGGAAAGTGCCCACAAAAGCTGATTTTCCAGCCTCTATTGGACCAGAGGCCTCTTCTGGGGAACCATTAGTTGCATCTTCTAATAAATAACAATTGATACATTAAATACTCATTTGAATGAATACTGTCTAAAGGAAATGAAGCTAACACAGTCCCTTGGCTTCTATGAACCTTGAATTTCTTTCTTTTTTTTTTTTTAAATTTTAAAATCTTTAATTCTTACATGCGTTCCCAAACATGAACCCCCCCCCACCTCCCTCCCCACAACATCTCTCTGGGTCATCCCCATGTGTATTGTACAGTTTATAATGGTAGGGTTTTTTCGCTTTAGGGACAGATTACGTTTTCAGAACTGTCTTTCTTAAAAATGTTTTTTATTTTTTAGTTTTGTTGGCTGCTTGGTCTTCGTTGCGGCCCGTGGACTTTCTCCAGTTGTGGCGGGGGTGGGGAGGCAGGGGCTACCCTCTCGTGACGGTGTGTGGGCTTCCCATTGCAGTGGCTGCCTGTTGCCGAGCGTGGGCTCAGTAGTTTAGTTGCTCCACAGCATGTGGGAGCTTCCTGGACCAGGGATTAAACCGGTGTCTCCTGCATTTCAAGGTAAATTCTTAACCACTGGACCACTAGGAAAGCCCTCATTAGTTTCTTTTTGACTCCCCTTAAGGATTGAATCCGGGTCTCCAGCATTGCAGGCAGGTTCTTTACCGTCTGAGCCACCAGGCAAGCTGACACTGTAGAGGGCAACAATAAATCACACTTAACTGTGTGCAAATGAAGACAGATTTCTCCCTGTCTCCCACCTGTACACCCTTTCCTGGAGCAAGTACCAGAGCTATGGCCATCTAGAACCTCAGTACTAGAATTCATTTTGGGGTGGGGTGGCAGGTGGGGTACAGCTCTGAAACAGTGTTGGATCTGAAACAATAATGGGTAGGTGTGCAGAAAAATGGTAACATAGCAGGTCTGTGGTGCTATCCTTAGAAAGGCCTGCGTATGAAATTTGCCTGTCGCTAGAAGGAAATGGCCGGAGAAGGCAATGGCGCTCCACTCCAGTACTCTTGCCTGGAAAATCCCATGGACGGAGGAGCCTGGTTGGCTGCAGCCCATGGGGTCACTAAGAGTCAGACACAACTGAGTGACTTCACTTTCACTTTTCACTTTCATGCATTGGAGAAGGAAATGGCAACCTACTCCAGTGTTCTTGCCTGGAGAATCCCAGGAACGGGGAAACCTTGGTGGGCTGCCGTCTATGGAGTCTCACAGAGTTGGACATGACTGAAGTAACTTAGCAGCAGCAGTAGCAGAAGGAAAAGGAGCCTGGTAGGCTACAGTCCATCGGGTCGCTAAGAGTCAGACACGACTGAGCGACTTCACTTTCACTTTTCACTTTCATGCATTGGAGAAGGAAATAGCAAACCACTCCAGTATTCTTGCCTGGAGAATCCCAAGGACAGAGGAGCCTGGTGGGCTGCCGTCTATGTTGTTGCACAGAGTCAGACATGACTGAAGCGACTTAGCAGCAGCAGCAGCATCTAGGAACTTGGGTTTGGGGGTGTTTCCACCATTCTATAATTGATGAGAGGCTTACTGTTCTAAGCTTCCCTGATAGCTGGTAAACAATTTGCTTGCAGTGAAGGAGACCCCAGTTTGATTTGGGTTGGGAAGATCTTCTGGAGAACGGATAGGCTACCCACTCCAGCATTCTGGCCTGGAGAATTCCATGGACTAGATCATGGGGTCACAAAGGGTCGGACATGACTGAGCGGCTTTCACTTTCTGTTCTAAACTGTTTGTGCAAATAATAGTGGTTTATGCTGAACACTTACTTTTCCTTCTGGAAGTCTGGAATTTGGAGTTTTAGTACATACGCCACAAAGGGGGCCCATGTCACCAACCCCCAGTGAAAATTCCAGCCACTGAGTTGCTAAGCAGCTTCCCTTGTACACAGCACTTCCTATGTATTGTCACAGTTCAATGCTAGAGATTAAATGCATCTTGTGTGTCTCTGTGGGGCGAGGACTCTGAAGGATGCTCTTGGTTTCTTCTGGACTTTGCCCTATGCCCTTTCCCTCTGCTGGCTTTGTGTCCTTTCACTATAATAAATCTCAGCTGTGAGCATGATTATGTGCCGAGTCCTGCAAGTCTTACTGATTGGGGTTAGCATTGGGAACCCCCAGCACAGTCGTTAAAACCTAGCTTGTGCAGGATTCCATACAAGGAGGAAGGCAGAAGGTGTGCCTAAGGCTTTGCCTTATGGATCATTTTCCTCCTAAGCACTTCTTCATTTTGGTGTTACACTCAATAACGGTGTTTAGACTGCAGTATAATGAGGTGGGCACATCTGGCATATTCAGTTATCCATGTGAATTCATCCCTTGTTCCTTACTGCCTTGGAACTGAGGTGTAAAGGAGAGAGAGACAAAACACATTGTCTTGTCTTTTCCTCTTACACGCATACATACATTTCCCCCATTATCTCTTCTGCTAATAATCGGAAATCAGTACTAACTAGAATTCTCCTCATTGATGGAATACAATGGCACTTGCCCTTGATTTGGAAATCTGAGTTAGCAAAATAAAATAACAAAAATTACCTTCAATTAAGGTTAAATATGGGGGAGCTTGTCATTGCCCTATTCTCCATCTTGCATGTGTATCTAGAATCTGCCTTTCCTTACTGCACGGAGAATTTGCTAGAGTTTTAAGTCTCTCTCTCCATTTGGAAGGTTTCACTTGCTTACTCCTTGGGAAAGAAGGAGGCAAAACAGAAGTGCTCCTGAGACATAATCCCCTAGGAGAGCATTTGGGGAGAACGTAAGACCAATAACTGGATTCAGTGGTGGCTACCGTCAACAGTGTGCCTGCCGCTGGCTGGCCTGGCCCTGCTCTCCTCCGTTGGCAAGAGTTTACATACTCTTTGCCTTTTTGGTCTGGTTGGATAACCTCCATGCATTACTTCTGAGACAAGTGAACATGAGCAAATAGAGCATGTAAATTTATAGACAGTGTCTATTTTAGACTTCGTGAAAATAGACAGTTGAAAGAGAAGACGGATGAGATGACAAAAATCTTATTTCCTGCCTTGATAGGTGACTCTGTAAAAAGTAAAATGTGGTATGCAATTCTCTCCATGAATAACATTTTTCTTTATTAAAGTGACTTAATTCCATGATGATTTTTATTTAATACTACCTTATCATAAAAGGAGGCTTCAGCTGTTTTATTGCACAGTGCTTCATGGGGAGCAGTTCACTAGTTGTTAAAGTTAGTACATTTCTAAGACAACCAAGTCATTCCTTTGATATTCTGTGGAACCATTACAGTCAGTGTTTAGAAGTAACAACTGACAATAGGTATGAAAAGTAGAATAAGTGAAAGCCTTTAATTTTTTGTTTGTATGAAATACTTTATGTTAAATGAAGTTCTAACAGTTATCTTTTTTAATTTTTATTTTATATTGGAGTATGGTTGATTACCAATGTTTATTAGTTTAAGGTGTACAGGAAAGTGATTCAGTTATACATATATCCATTTTTAGAATCTTTTTCCTTATAGGTTATTACAGAATATTGAGCACAGTCCCCTGTGCTGTACAGTAGGTCCTTGTTGCTGATCTGTTTCATATATAGTAGTGTGTATATGTTAATCCCAAATTCCTAATTTATCCCATTCTCCACCTTTCCCCGTTGGTACCCATCAGTTTGTCTTTGAAGTCTGTGAGTCTGTTTTGTAAGTTCATTTTTATCCTTTTTTTTAAAAATTTCACGTATGAATGCTATCATCCAGCATTTTTCTTTCTCTTACTTCACTTAGTATGATAATCTTCAGGTCCATCCATGTTGCTGCAAATTTTAATGGCTGGGTAATATTCCATTGTGCAAATACACCACGTCTTTTTTATCCATTTCTCTGTTGGATGAACATTTAGGTTGCTTCCATGTCCTGGCAATTATTTGCAATTAAATAGTACTTCAGTGAATATTGAGGTGTATGTATCTTCTCAAATTATGGTTTTCTCCAGACATATGCCCAGGAGCGGAATTGCTGGATCATATGGTAGCTCTAGTTTTAGTTTTTTTAAGAAACTTCCATACTGTTTTCAATAGTGGTTGTACCAATTTACATTCCTACGAACAGTGTAGGAGGGTTCCCTTTCACCTCACCCTTTCCAGCATTTATGGTTTGTAGACTTTTTGATGGTGGCCATTCAGACTGGTATGAAGTGATATCAGTGTAGTTTTGAGTTGCATTTCTCTAATAATTAGTGACACTGAGCATCGTTTCATGTGTCTTTTGGCCATCTATATGTCTTCTTGGGAGAAGTGTCTCTTTGAATCTTCTGCCTATTTTTTTGATTTTTTTTTTAAATTGAGCTGCTATAGCTGTATATTTTAGAGATTAACCCCATGTCAGTTGTATCATTTGCAAATATTTTCTCCTATTCTGTGGGTTGTCTTTTTGTTTTGTTTATGGTTTCCTTTGCTGTGCAAAAGCTTTTAAATTTAATTAGGTCCCATCTGTTTATTGTTGCTTTTACTTTCATTAGTAGGTGGATCTAATAAGATATTGCTGCATTTATATCAGAGAGGGTACTGCCAAAGTATGCTTCTAAGAATTTTATAGTACCTGGCCTTACATTTAGTTCTATGATCCATTTTGAGTTTATGGTATGATGTTGTTAGAGAATGATGTGTATGATGTTAGAGTGAAATTAGAAATTCTCTTTTATAGGTACCTGGCCAGTTTTTCCAGCACCATTTTTTTAAGAGACTGTCTTTTCCCCATTTAGTATAGTCTTGACTCTTCTGTTGTAGATTAATTGACCATTCAGTTCAGTTCAGTTGCTCAGTCGTGTCCGACTCTTTGCGACCCCATGAACCGAAGCACGCCAGGCCTCCCTGTCCATCACCAACTCCCGGAGTTCACCCAAACCCGTGTCCATTGTGTCAGTGATGCCATCGAACCATCTTACCCTCTGTCGTCCCCTCCTCCTCCTGCCCTCAATCTTTCCCATCATCAGGGTTTTTTTCAAATAAATCAGCTCTCCCCATCAGGTGGCCAAAGGATTGGAGTTTCAGCTTCAACATCAGTCCCTCCAGTGAACACCCAGGATGGATCTCCTTTAGAATGGACTGGTTGGATCTCCTTGCAGTCCAAGGGACTCTCAAGAGTCTTCTCCAACACCACAGTTCAAAAGCATCAATTTTTCGGCACTAAGTTTTCTTTATAGTCCAACTCTCACATCCATACATGACTACTCGAAAAGCCAAAGCCTTGACTAGACGGACCTTTGTTGGCAAAGTAATATCTCTGCTTTTTAATATGCTGTCTAGGTTGGTCATAACTTTCCTTCCAAGGAGTAAGTGTCTTTTAATTTCATGACTGCAATCACCATCCACAGTGATTTTGGAGCCCAGGAAAATAAAGTCAGCCACTGTTTCCCCATCTATTTTCCATGAAGTGATGGGACCAGATGCCGTGGTCTTCATTTTATGAATGTTGAGCTTTAAGCCAACTTTTTCGCTCTCCTCTTTCACTTTCATCAAGAGGCTCTTAGTTCTTCACTTTCTGCCATAAGGGTGGTGTCCTCTGCATATCTGAGGTTATTGATATTTCAGCTGGCGATCTTGATTCCAGCTTGTGCTTCTTCCAGCCCAGCGTTTCTCATGATGTACTCTGCATATAAGTTAAAGAAGCAGGGTGACAATATACAGCCTTGACGTACTCCTTTTCCTATTTGGAACCAGTCTGTTGTTCCATGTCCAGTTCTAACTGTTGCTTCCTGACCTGCATACGGATTTCTCAAGAGGCAGGTCAGGTGGTCTGATATTCCCATCTTTTTCAGAATTTTCCACAGTTTATTGTGATCCACACAGTCAAAGGCTTTGGCATAGTCAATAAAGCAGAAATAGATGTTTTTCTGGGACTCTCTTGCTTTTTCGATGATCCAGCGGATGTTGGCAATTTGATCTCTGGTTCCTCTGCCTTTTCTAAAACCAGCTTGAACATCTGGAAGTTCACGGTTCACATATTGCTGAAGCCTGGCTTGGAGAATTTTGAGCATTACTTTACTAGCATGTGAGATGAGTGCAATTGTGTGGTAGTTTGAGCATTCTTTTGCATTGCCTTTCTTTGTGATTGGAATGAAAACTGACCTTTTCCAGTCCTGTGGCCACTGCTGAGTTTTCCAAATTTGCTGTCATATTGAGTGCAACACTTTCACAGCATCATCTTTCAGGATTTGAAATAGCTCAACTGGAATCACCTCCACTAGCTTTGTTCATAGTGATGCTTCCTAAGGCCCACTTGACTTCAAATTCCAGGATGTCCGGCTCTAGGTAAGTGTGAGTGATCACACCTTCATGATTATCTAGGTCGTGAAGATCTTTTTTGTACAGTTCTGTGTATTCTTGCCACCTGTTCTTAATATCTTCTGCTCCTGTTAGGTCCATAACATTTCTGTATCGACCATAGGTGCATCGATTTATTTCTGGACTTTCTGTTCTATTCCATTGATTTATATTTCTGTCCTTGCGCTAGTGCCGTACACTGCTCTGATGACTATAGCTTTGTATCAATAGTATAGTCTGAAGTCAGGGAACCTTATTCCTCTAGCTCCCTTTTTTCTTTCTTAGGATTACTTTGACTATTTGGGGGTCTTTTCTGTTTCTGTACAAATGTTAAATTTTTTTCAATAAAATTAAAAATGAAAGCCTTTTATATTTTACAATTTAGACTAGCTGGATAGGTATTCTGTAATATTTCCTTTTTTAAAAAAATACATTTCATGTTAATTCATCCACATATATTTTTATGCTTTTTTACTCCCCATCCTGTGTATTTTACTTTTAGCACACACCCAGAGTTCCATAATAAGAATTTAATATTCAAAGTTGAGTACCGTAGCCTCTACTTTCATATACCTAGGTATTAATTTTCTCTTTGCCCTTTTAGTTTTACCAAATCTTTCTATGCTTTTGTGTCCTCCTCTTCTCTACCCAGTCTGCTCATACTGATATTCCTAAAACCCTGGCCAGAATTCAGCTATGTACTATTGCAATCAAATCATTTTAAATATTCTGATATTCAGTATTAACATTGAGTAATTCACTGTTGGGCACAAGTGGAAATCATTTCTAGTCTGTCAAATTTTAAATGTATATTCATATTCTATGTATGCATTTTCAAGCTCCCTTTCTAATACTTTGTTTCTTATTCCCAAATTTCCTCCCCGCCCCCCAGCTTACTTTCCTATGACAGTCATTCTTTCTGTATTGTCATTTCCTTTTGCATTTTAGGAAGTTTACTTTTTTGTCCCTAAACCTGTAAATAATAAAGTAAATAAAATGATGTTGGAAGCATAGAATCAACCAAGAACTTAAAATATTTTGAGAAAAATGAATTATTTACTTGCGTTAGAAAATATATTTTTATTTCCTAAGTACATAATATATAACTTGTGGATATCTGCTTTTGTATATGACTGCCTAGCCAGATATTGGACAAGTTAGGTTTTGGACTCACACTGTTTTTAGATATCTAGTAAGCATCCATTTAAAGAAAATAATGGGTTTACAGAAGTTACAAGTGATCAGTTGTGAACAGAAATGAATTGGTATAAAGCCAAAGTCATTTCCTTAAAATGTGTGAGGTGCCACCATGGTTGCTATAGGGATATAAAGATGAGTACTGTGGAGCCTTTCTACTCAAGGGCCTGGCTACACTGCAAGTTGTTATTCAGTTGCAAAGTCGTTTCCAACCTCTTTGTGACTCCGTGGACTGCAGCATGCCAGGCTTCCCTGTCCTTCACTATCTTCTGGAGTTTGCTCAAACTCCTGTCCATTGAGTCAGTGATGCCATCCAACCATCTTATCCTCTGTCACCCCTTTTTCTCTTGCCCTCAGTCTTTTCCAGCATCAGGGTCTTTTCAGTGAGTTGGCTCTTTGCATCAGGTGGCCAAAGTTTTGGAGCTTCAGCTTCAACATCAGTGGCCAAAGTTTTGGAGCTTCAGCTTCAGCATCAGTCCTTCCATTGAATATTCATGGTTGATTTCCCTCAGGGTTGATTGATCTTGCTGTCCAAGGGACTCTCAGGAGTCTTTGCCAGCACTACAGTTTGAAAGCATCAATTCTTCAATGCTCAACATTCTTTATGGTTCAACTCTCACATTAATACATAACTACTGGAAAAATCATAGTTTTGACTATATGGACCTTTTGTCCATATCTCTGCTTTTTAATACACTGTCTAGGTTTGTCATGGGCATCCTGGGTGGCTCAGACAGTAAAGAATCTGCCTGCAGTGCAAGAGACCTGGGTTCAATCCCTGGATCGGAAGATCCCTAGTGAAGAATATGGCAACCTGCTCCAGTATTCTTGCCTGGAGAATCCCATGGACAGAGGAGTCTGGTGGACCACAGTTGATGGGTCTCAAAGAGTTGGACACAACTGAGCAACTAAGACACACACAGACACTAGGTTTGTCATAACTTTTCACCCAAGGAGCAAGCACCTTTTAATTTCACAGCTGTGGACACCATCTGTAATGATTTTAGAGCCCAATAAAATAAAATCTCCCACTGTTTTCATTTCTTTTCCCCCATCTATTTGCCATGAAGTGATGGGATTGATTGCCATGATCTTAGTTTTCTGAAATTGCATGTAACCAATATAATGGAATGTGGTAAAAATAAAAATCCAGGTTCGATGCATGATACTGGATGCTTGGGGCTGGTGTGCTGAGATGACCCAGAGAGGTGGTATGGGGAGGGAGGAGGGAGGGGGGTTCAGGATGGGGAAGACGTGTATACCTGTGGCGGATTCATGTTGATGTATGGCAAAACCAATACAATAGTGTAAAGTAATTAACCTCCAATTAAAATAAAAACTAAAAGACTGGGGAAAAAAAGAAAAGCAAATGGGAATTCTGGGTAGATCATAGAATTTATGATAGAAGTGATATTTGAAAAGAGGGCCTTGGCTGATAGTGGGCCTCTAGAAAATTGATGCCAGCCTTCCAAGTGGAAGAGACAGTATAGACAAGATGGTGTGGTGAGAAAGCATAGTGTGTGCACTGATAGTTGATTGGTCCAGTTTCCAGTGACAGAGTGTGCACACAAGAAGCAAGACTTAAAAGCTAGATGAGAACAGTTCTTAAATACTAACACGAAGAATCTATGCTTAAGTCATTTAGCAGGGGGAGCTGTTGAAGTATAGTTTGGAGGGAAAAGTTGTAATGTGTCCAGAGATGTACTTTAGGGAATGCAACTTGACATCAGAATGTAGTCAAAATATAAGCGAGATGAAAAGAGTAAATGGGAAGTATGAGGAATGGTTAAAATAATCCAGTTAGGAGGTAATGTGGGACATCACTGAGCTTGAGAGAATAGGTATAAAGAGACAGGTATGTGAGTGGACAACTAAGTTATCCAAGCCTGGATTTCAGTTTGGAGAGAACAGTGAGAAGAGAAAACAGACCCCGCTGGAGGCTGGCGTGGGGGTGGCAAACAGGAGTGCCTTCTGTTTCAGTGTACTTCTGGACTCAGATCACTGACTAGCATCCCAGCTCCAGAAATATACTATATGCTGTACTAGCTTTATGACTTCAGGCAAGTTAATGAACCCTGATGTTCAAGCTGGTTTTAGAAAAGGCAGAGGAACCAGAGATCAAATTGCCAACATCCGCTGGATCATGGAAAAAGCAAGAGAGTTTCAGAAAAACATCTATTTCTGCTTTATTGACTATGCCAAAGCCTTTGACTGTGTGGATCACAAGAAACTGTGGAAAATTCTGAAAGAGATGGGAATACCAGACCACCTGACCTGCCTCTTGAGAAATCTGTATGCAGGTCAGGAAGCAACAATTAGAACTGGACATGGAACAGACTGGTTCCAAATAGGAAAAGGAGTAAGTCAAGGCTGTATATTGTCACCCTGCTTATTTAACTTCTATGCAGAGTACATCATGAGAAACGCTGGCCTGGAAGAAACACAAGCTGGAATCAAGATTTCCAGGAGAAGTATCAATAACCTCAGATATGCAGCTGATATCACCCTCATGGCAGAAAGTGAAGAGGAGCTAAAAAGCCTCTTGATGAAAGTGAAAGAGGAGAGCGAAAAAGTTGGCTTAAAGCTCAACATTCAGAAAATGAAGATCATGGCATCCGGTCCCATCACTTCATGGCAAATAGATGAGGAAACAGTGGAAACAGTGTCAGACTTTATTTTGGGGGGCTCCAAAATCACTGCAGATGGTGACTGCAGCCATGAAATTAAAAGATGCTTACTCCTTGGAAGAAAAGTTATGACCAACCTAAATAGTATATTCAAAAGCAGAGACATTACTTTGCCGACTAAGTTCTGTCTAGTCAAGGCTATGGTTTTTCCAGTGGTCATGTATGGATGTGAGAGTTGGACTATGAAGAAGGCTGAGTGCCGAAGAATGGATGCTTTTGAACTGTGGTGTTGGAAAAGACTGAGAGTCCCTTGGACTGCAAGGATATCCAACCAGTCCATTCTGAAGGAGATCAGTCCTGGGATTTCTTTGGAAGAAATGATGCTAAAGCTGAAGCTCCAGTACTTTGGCCATCTCATGCGAAGAGCTGACACATTGGAAAAGACTCTGATGCTGGGAGAGATTGGGGGCAGGAGGAGAAGGGGACGACAGAGGATGAGATGGCTGGATGGCATCACGGACTTGATGGACGTGAGTCTGAGTGAACTCCGGGAGATGGTGATGGACAGGGAGGCCTGGCGTGCTGCAATTCATGGGGTCACAAAGAGTCGGACACAACTGAACTGAACTGAATGAACTTTTATGTGCCTCAATTTCCCCGTCTGTAAAGTGAGTCTGGTAATAGTACCTCAAACCTGATTTGAGTGTAGATGAACGTAATACACGTAAGTTTCCTAGAGGCCTCTTTGGCTCGTTGTAAGTGCTCAACAAAGTGTAGGCATTATTTTTTTTCTTTAACCCTCAGAGCCCTTTGTTGTTGTTCAGTTGCTAGGTTGTGTCAACTCATTGCGACCTCATCGACTACAGTGTACCACCAGCATGCCAGGCTCCTCTGTTGTCCACAATCTACCAGAGTTTGCTCAGATTCATGACCATTGAGTTGGTGACGCTATCTAACCGTCTCATCCTCGGCCGCCCCCTTCTCCTTTTGCCTTGAATCTTTCCAGGTATCGGGGTCTTTTTTAGTGAGTTGGCTCAGAGCCCTAGCAGGTAGCTATTTTTATCCATTTCATATATGGGAAAGATAAGTTTAGAGTCTACAGTTGACCCTTGAACAACACAAGTTTGAACTGTGTGGGTCCCACTTACACTCAGTTATTTTTCAATAGTAAATACAACAGTCTACATTTTCCAGAATTTGTTGAATCCTCAGACATGGAGCCACAGATAGAAGAATCAGTTCTCATATATGGAGGACTAGCTATAAGCTATATGCTGATTTTTGACTGTTCAGAGGGTCAATAATAACCCCACATTGTTCAAGGGTCAACTATGTATTATTTAAGCAAACTCAGAGCCTGAAAATAGCATTTTCAGTTGCCTCCAGGCCTTAGTGTATTTCAAATTTTGTTTTGTTTTCAGAGTTCAGATAACAGTTTTTCTTGAGCAACTGGGTTTAGAGGCAGAATCCCTAAAGAAACCCTTAGACGTAATATTTTTCTCAGGAAAGTGATAAAGCAGATGCAGGTTAGAGATGAAAGATGGCAGGCTTGATGGGAAGGTGGATGAGGATTCAGGAATTAATAAGTACAGTCGTTTCCAGCAGACAAAATGAAGAAAGAACGTGCAAGCACACACATCTTAACTGTAGTGGTTTGTCATTTCTGTGTCTAATATTAAACTCACTAATTTAATGCATGTCTTCACTCTGTAGACAAATACATAACATCAGCCATGTATAGGACACTGTTACATTTGCCTCCTAGTCCTTTGTATGCCAGAATTTAAAATTGATCCCGAAAATGTCCAACATAAAAGTAATGCCATTGCCAAAAGCTTTTTCCAAATGCAATAGATAATTTTCTGGTACTTTCAGAGGAAAAAAAAAGCATATTAATATGGCTAAAGCTGCCATTCTTAACTTTTTCTCACCCCCAGCACACTATAATGAAGCCACCTCCTTGCACCAGTGGTCTTAGGGAATGGCTTCACATTTGTGTTGGCCGTCTTCTTGATAGTCAGCAGGGAAGTCCAGTCCAGGCGAAAATGGCTTCCAGGTAGGGCTAGTCTGGGGCTGAAAAGACTCCCAGTTGAGTGGAATCTACTCACACCCAGCTCATGGAAGTACAGTACAGTCGGTGTTCTCTGTCCTGAGTCAAGAGTCCTTACACCAGCGTAAAAGAAAAGGACAGTATTGTGAGAAAAGCACTACACTGGCTCAGAGGAGCTGGACAGAGTCTCTCAAGTCAGCTCCTCACACTCTTGCTTCCTGATCTTGGGCAAGATACTTGTTAATTTTCTCTTCTGTAAAATTAAAAAGTGGCATTAGATGACCTCTAAATTGCCCCCCAATCCCTGCATTCATAATACTAATGAATTCATTCAGTATTGATTCCTCCTGGCAGTTGGGATAGAAAGTACAATAATCTTGTGATAAAGAGATACACATGACATAGAAATATAAGCAGATTGCTGAAGGGGCAGGTAATTCTTGTTGGGAGTGGGGAGAAGGAGGGAAAAGGGTAGGATAGGAAATATCTTATAGGTTAATTTCAGTTGGACCTTGAAGGATGGAAATGTGTCAGAAGCAGAGGGTTCAAAAGCAGGTGAGATTTTACTGAACTTGGTGTTTATGGTAAGATCTTTGCAGTTGGAGTTCAGAGGTCCTGGCAGGAAATGATGTAGGAAGGGTGGATTGAGTCTATATTGTGCACCTTGCTAAGTCACTTTGGTTGTGTCTGACACTGTACGGCCCTGTGGTCTGCAGCCTACCAGGTGCTCTGCCCGTGGGATTCTCCAGGCAAGAATACGAGAGTGGGCTGCCATTGCCTCCTCCAGGGCATCTTCCCGACCCAGGGATCGAACCTGTGTCACTTACGTCTCCTGCATTGGCAGGCAGGTTCTTTACCACTAACACCTGAAGGGATTTCAGATGCCAGATAAGGCAATTTTTTGCTCTCTGCACAATAGGAAGCCCCTGAAGGTTTGCCAGGAAGGGGAATGAAATATTCTGAGTCTCAGTTTTTGGAAACTTGATGAGAGTCTGTAAAGAGTGGATTAAAGTGAGCAAGGAAACCCGATTTGTTTTCTTAATGGCTGTCTTCATCTGTTACCTTACACCCAGGTACCTTTGTGCACTTATATTGATCCCTCCAGCACTGTCTCCCTTTCTGTAACCATCATTGACTTCACAAACTCAAGAAAACAGTGTTTGTGCTCCTCTTCTCTGAGGTGACACCAAGAGCTTATCTCCCCCTAAGTGCACACCGGCTCCCCCTATCCCCAACCAAGCAGAGTGGCTGTACCATTAGCAATGTGTTTTTTTTTTTTTTTTTGGTTTTTTTAAAGGCAAGAAAATCCAGTGTTAAAAGAAAAAGGAGATGAATGATTTAGAAATATACTTTCCAAAAAAGAAAAAAAAAAGAAATCTAGTTTACTCCGTATCCATAGGTAGCTTAGATAGCTTTTTTTTTTTTAAGGTCAGGAAAAATTTAATCCCTTAGTGGTTATCACAGTGATGTCAGTCTTAACTGCTATTAACTGATGTTAACCCTTAACTTTGGCTTAACACACTAAAAGCAAAGGACACTGTATGGCGTTTTCATGTTTGATTGTAACACTTGCTTGATTGAAGCTGCATTGACTGAACACAGGACAGACACTAAGATCAATTTGAGGGGATCACAGGGAGCCCCTGGGGGTTTATTTGGGATCCCTGAGGCCCCTGGGTCAGGCCATCAACTCTGGCTTTCATGTTTTCCCTTTTTCTCCGCTGCCACCTTTTTTCCACCCTTTTTAGTGAACGTACCAGAAGGTCCTGTCTGTGCACGAGTGTATGCTTCCACCAGATAGCTTTATCATCAGTGCTGGGGGCCCTCCTTTACATGCTCGTGGCTTTCATAAGACAGATTTGATGCAAGCTTTCTACACACCCAGGTTTCTACACACCTGTCCTTCAGATGGCTCTGTCTCTTAAGCTTGTCAGTTGTCAGCCAACCTGGTGTCATTTAAATGGAGGCATTTTGAATGTTTTTCATTTCACAATGTTTTAAGACACTCATTAAATGACAGTCATCTTAGGAAACCAGCTGTTTCTTCCCGTTCTCATGCAAACATTTGTTCACCTGATAATCTTCAGAATCACAGATTTCTGGTTAAAAACAAATTCTTCCAAATTATTTGTAGTTGGCTCAATATGGCTTACATTTTTAAATTTAAAGATACTCAGACTGTCCTGTTTTCCGTGTAAATTAGAGCAGATACAGTCACCCTGAGGCAGTAAGAGGGACTAAACTAATTTCACTGATGTAATCATTGTTAAACAATTTCCAATGCAACTTTGGAAGCAGTATTTGTGAGCCTGTTTAATGATGTTTAAAAATGCATCAATGAAATTGGCTTAGCCTGTGGCCTTTATTACAGTCTCTCTTCTCAATTACACAGATTCCATGTCTTATGTCTGGACTGATTATAAGTAACCCTCCCCCCCCAAAAAAAAAAAATTATCCTAGCTGAAGAGTATAGCTTATCCCTAACCCACGGAATTTGATTTGGAATTGAAAAATCTTGGAAGATAGTTCAAGAGGACCACATCAGCTGTTAGAATGATAGGAAATGCATTCAGGAGGTTGGGCTGGCATTTCTGTTTTCACCTTTTTTTTTCTTTCACTTCCGCTGCTCTTCACCTTCCACTTACCCCCAGTGCCATCATGAATTCACTATAAATTCCAAGCCATCTGCCTTGAAATATAGCAGAAAACATTAAATATGTTTTTACTAATGATCTGCTAAAATTACAATTCAAGCTCTGTGCTGAAGCTGCTTTTTTTTTTCCCAGTTTCAGAAGCAGTATTTAAGTGATGACATGCAGTAATTTGTTCATTCTTCTGTCAGTATAATTTACAAGGCAGTGGCAGATAAACATAGCAATACAAGATTCATTTACGGTGACACAATGGCAGATACACAGAGCAGAACCCTGCCTATGAGATAAAGTGGACTGAGTGACTTATGCAGTAATTAGGGGATAATTGTCATTAACCTCACAAACAGTAGTTTACCCATATTGTTTAAAAGGCTCCAGGATGCGTAATGACAAGGTAATCTGTCAAAGCGCTAGGGGGAAATATTAATAAGATTTGTGCAAGCCTGGATAGAAAATATGCAGAAAGCGGCCACATTAAGCTAATTGGTGGATGAATATACACTTGTAAAAGTGCTTCTAATGGCACGTTTGCTGCTCTCCAAATGACTACCGTTAATGTGGAGAAGTGGGCTGCTTCGAAAGTCAGGACTGCTGGGACAAGAGGGTATTAAGGCATGCAGACGCGGTTATTACCTTGTGCTCCGTAATGCATGTTTCCCCCTCCTCTATTTTGGAATTCTGAGTTTGGCGTTATAGTACCATATGTTGATTATTTACTCTGATGATTACATTTTTTGATCTTCTATTTCTTCACTCAGCCGCCGACCCCCAATCACCTCTGTTTTGTGGCTAGATAAAATGTCTAATAGCTACACTGATAGCTTAGAAATACATAGAAACGCAAACTGATAACGCATATGTAGATTGATAATTACACACACACGTGTGGGGGTGCCTTTTATAGGAACACATTTAATCTGAGCAATCAAAGGAAAGTATATCCATCAACAGCCTCGTGTATGTGTTACAAGTAATAATGTGTTGTTCCCTCATGAATGCTAAAGCAGGAAATTAATCTTTGTGTTCTACTGCCATTCTTATACCCAGAGAAGAACAAAGTTAAATCTCCCAGTACATCTCTCTGTTCAATCACACACTCCGTCCTCCTCATGTTGTATGGAATACTGCTTGTGAATGTTCAGTTCTTTTCTCCCCCTGCTCCCCCACATCCTAATGAATATGTTAAAGTTCCTTAGGGTTGTTCAGTCAGCTTCAGTTGTGGAGCAATTCAAAGTATAATATGTGAGCTAGAATCAGCCTTTCAAGCTTTGGAAGCTGGAATATGAGTACTAAGGATCTTGGTTGTACAGACAAACTTCATACAAAGATTGAAGGTTGTGACCTTGAATTCATTCCAAGGTTTTGACCCTTACCTAATGTGGAAAATCATCCTCATCGTGGAAAAAAAAAAAAGTGTTTTTTTTTAATTTTTGCACCCATTTTTGCTGTTTATCAGACATTATAGGAAAGCCCATCAGGAAATGCCAGGGTCTCTCTGGTGTTTGTGTTTAGATACATAAAACCTCAGCACAGACGCCTGGGTAGACGGAAGCTTTCTACAAGCTTGGTGGCAGAACATTGGTTCTGGAAAGAAACGTAAACTAGATGTAAAGCTCAAAGCAAAAATGCTAGCACAGGCTCTGGTGAGTGGTGTTTATTGCCAGGCAAGCAGATTTATAGCTGTCCAAGGACTCAGGTTTTATCTTTACGTCTGAGGGGAGAAGAAAACAAGACCACTTGCAGGGCCCATCCTTCTCCTTCCTCCTCTTTCTAGTGTTTTCTCTGAGGATTTCAAACTGTTCCTTTGCTGTCCTGAACCATAAAATGACTTACCCCCTAGCATCTCATGGTGATCATCTCCAAAAGAGTAACTTGTGTCGATTTAAAAGGTTTAATTGAGGCAAGAGCCTTATATACAGATACTGCTGTTTCTCAGAACTCCAGAGATCACAGGAGAACTACAGATATTTATTTATATAGCTTGATGGAGATATAACATATTTATTTTGGAATGGCTGAGCCTCATGTTTTACAGGATTTCCACAAACTCTATTGATAAAATGATATGGGGGCTTCGAAAGAACTTCCTGAGCAGTGTCCCTTTACAAGCGAAGTTTTCACTTGAACAGATCATTAAATTGACCAGGAGTAAAAGGTAATCCACAAGAATTACTACTTCTAATCACATTAGTGATAAAGCATCAAGAGAAGCATGCAGATTATGGAACCATACAGTAACTCATGCTGGCGTATTTTCAGTCATAAACACATATGTTCTGAAAGTAAGTTGTATATACACAAGTTGGCTGAGAGGAAAATTTTTAGCCTAAGATTGGAAACATTTTAATTGAAATGTCTTGTGTGTCCAGATTCTAGGTATAAATAGTCAAATAAGGGAATTTGACTTTTTTTAGTAAGGCTTAGAAAGTTAGTGGGGCTTCCCTGATGGCTTGGTGAAGAATGCCTGCCAGTGCAGGAGACCCAGGTTTGATCCCTGGGTCGGGAAGATTCCCTGAAGAAGGAAACGACAACCCACTCCAGTATTCTTGTCAGGGAAATCCCTTGGAGAGTGGAGCCTGGTGGGCTGCAGTCCATAGGGTTGCAAAAGAGTTGGACACAATAGCAACTAAACACCACCAACAAGAAAGTTTAGTAGGACTCTTACTTACATGTAAGGAAATTAGGTCCTGGTTACTTCCTAGTCACACAGCTGGTCATTGGCAAAATGAAGACTAGAATTCGGGTGTCATTTGCTTATGTTCTTTATTTTCCTCTGAGGCTGAATATGAGCAAGTTATATTAAGCATAACCAAAATTTGAAATTTTAAGATCCAAATTCTCTTTTAGCCTCTAAGTTCAGTTAGATACTCTGTGCTTAAAGATGCACAGGTAATTTTATATTAAAGGTTGATCTTCTAGGAATCTTCTAGGAATCTGCTGGATTTGAGATTTCCTATTTTGAAACTTAAATGATTCTTAAGGTATCATTGTTAATTGTTAAAATGTATTATGTCTTTTCTCCACACCCTCTCCAGCATTTATTGCTTGCAGATTTTTGGATCGCAGCCATTCTGACTGGTGTGAAGTGGTACCTCATTGTGGTTTTGATTTGCATTTCTCTAATAATGAGTGATGTTGAGCATCTTTTCATGTGTTTGTTAGCCATCCGTATGTCTTCTTTGGAGAAATGTCTATTTAGTTCTTTGGCCCATTTTTTGATAGGGTCGTTTATTTTTCTGGAGTTGAGCTGCAGAAGTTGCTTGTATATTTTTGAGATTAGTTGTTTGTCAGTTGCTTCATTAGCTATTATTTTCTCCCATTCAGAAGGCTGTCTTTTCACCTTGCTTATATTTTCCTTTGTTGTGCAGAAGCTTTTAATTTTAATTAGATCCCATTTGTTTATTTTTGCTTTTATTTCCAGCATTCTGGGAGGTGGATCATAGAGGATCCTGCTGTGATTTATGTCTGAGAGTGTTTTGCCTATGTTCTCCTCTAGGAGTTTTATAGTTTCTGATCTTACATTTAGATCTTTAATCCATTTTGAGTTTATTTTTGTGTGCGGTGTTAGAAAGTGATCTAGTTTCATTCTTTTACAAGTGGTTGACCAGTTTTCCCAGCACCACTTGTTAAAGAGATTGTCTTTACTCCATTGTATATTCTTGCCTCCTTTGTCAAAGATAAGGTGTCCATGTGTGTGGATTTATCTCTGGGCTTTCTATTTTGTTCCATTGATCTATATGTCTGCAAGCAATAAATGCTGGAGAGGGTGTGGAGAAAAGGGAACCCTCCTACACTGTTGGTGGGAATGCAAACTAGTACAGCCACTATGGAGAACAGTGTGGAGATTCCTTAAAAAATTGCAAATAGAACTACCTTATGACCCAGCAATCCCACTTCTGGGCATACACACCGAGGAAACCAGAATTGAAAGAGACACATGTACCCCAATGTTCATCGCAGCACTGTTTATAATAGCCAGGACATGGAAACAACCTAGATGTCCATCAGCAGATGAATGGATAAGAAAGCTGTGGTACATATACACAATGGAGTATTACTCAGCCGTTAAAAAGAATTCATTTGAATCAGTTCTGATGAGATGGATGAAACTGGAGCCAATTATACAGAGTGAAGTAAGCCAGAAAGAAAAACACCAATACAGTATACTAACACATATATATGGAATTTAGGAAGATGGCAATGACGACCCTGTATGCAAGACAGGGAAAGAGACACAGATGTGTATAACGGACTTTTGGACTCAGAGGGAGAGGGAGAGGGTGGGATGATTTGGGAGAATGACATTCTAACATGTATACTATCATGTGAATTGAATCGCCAGTCTATGTCTGACACAGGATGCAGCATGCTTGGGGCTGGTGCATGAGGAGGACCCAGAAAGATGTTATGGGGAGGGAGGTGGGAGGGGGGTTCATGTTTGGGAATGCATGTAAGAATTAAAGATTTTAAAATTTAAAAAATAAAAAACTAAAAAGAAAAAAAAATGTATTATGTCTTTAAAAGTTTCTCAGATTTGATTTACAGTGGAGTTAGGTAATGTGAAAAATAACTTTGGACTCTTCCAAGTGCAATTCTAGATATTGTGGAAAGTAATTTACACCTCTGAAAATTCTATAGATGGCAAAGCAAGGCACTTGCTTTATTTATTTGCAAACAAATAACCTACAGAAGAAATGCATGGACCTGGTTTAAAGCCAGACAAGCTAAAATTCCTGGGTACAGGGAAGAAATCCTGACAGGCCTTTAACAGAGCTTAGCTGGAGTTTCTGTGATTAAATATGTTGTAACCCTGGAGTGATCTATCGTAATCACAGATTTTAAAATAATATTGCTGTACAGACGGTTATTGAGGAGAAAAGCAATCATCCTCTATGAACTATATGTTCTCATCTGGTCCATAATCAAGAATATTCTGTAACAAAGTAAATTTTTATATCAAAAATCAAACAATATACTTTAAAAAAACCAGAAGAGCCATTTAAAACTAATGCCTTGACATTTTGATTTCTCTTGGTTTGAGAAGTGGTCATTTTGGGATGGTGTATTGTTCAATTTCTCAATAATTTTTTTCTTCTAAAAGATACCTTCTTCACTGAAAAGTAGTTTCAAATATGAATCAGAAACAGAAATGGTAGGGATTTATTTCTTGAAAAATCTACCACCGCCATACCTAAAAATCACATAAAATTACCATGTTGTCTTTTCCTCCTTCTCCCAACTGCAGTCAAGGGCCATTTCCTTCAAACTTCCAGTTTCATTCAAGGAGATGAATTCCTTAATTCTGTACTTTCTTTTTTTTTTTTTTGCAAGTAATTTGATGTGCCTTTCCTTAGTATACTACCGATTCTTCATGATTGAGCATTTTTCATCTATAATAAGACCGATTATAATGAGAGTCATGCAGTGACCTGAGGATGGTAGTCTCTCTACAGGTGCACGTTTGTGTACATGCACATGTACGTGATAAGTAACTCTTAAAGTCAATCCCTAATGGGCAATTGGTATTTATAGAGAGCAGACCTGTGTTAGCAAGGACTAATAAGAGTCTCACCTTGACAGAAAATTCTTTAAGGCAAAGTTTTTTGAGAGCTCTGTCATTCTAACCAGTGGTGGATCTTCCTGTAGAGTTCATTTCTCCTTTGGGGGAAAAAGGAGGAATTGGAAAGATAACTTCAGACAGGTCCTTTATAATCCACACTGAATAATCCACTGAATTTAGCACCAGCTTCTGTAATCACAGCCAGCCAATATATACATAGCTATGCACACATTTCATGACATCGATGGGCTTGGGTTGGTGAGGAAAGCATATTTGTTTCCCAGAAGGGATAAATGTGCATGTATGTTAACAAAGTCCAGTCTTGATTTTTCTTTGCAAGTTTTCATTTCTTTTTGTACCACACCCTGTTGATTCTTTCTCATGGAACCCTTCTGTCCTGGGGAAGGGCAGAAGAAGCAAGAATGGACTGGTCAACATTGTATTTAAAAGGTAAAGTGATGCCCTTGAGAAATTCTGCAAAACATAAATTTCCAAATGATGGAAATCGGGTAGTTTTATTACCCAAAACGAATTTGATTTTTTTTCTTATCAAGTCTAATTTGAACCATTTGGTGCAATCATGGCATAAATGAGCGTGCCTCACTCTGCCTACAGATATTACAGTTCTTTCAACTGGCCTGGAAATATTAGCCTGAAACACTGGAAAAGCACACTCACTTGAAAGAACTCGGTGAATAAAGAAGAGTATAATTCTGTTTACTTACACAACCAGCCTGTTCCAGTGTATACTGTATATGGTAGTGGTTCATCTTTCTCAGTCGGTGCCCTCCCAGAAATGTGTGTTTAAATGTAAATTTGCTAAAACAAATAAGCATGCCAAGTTGTTTCCCCACATAATTTCAAGTGTTTCTCAAAAATTATCACAGTATTGCTTACAAAATTTCCCCAAGTGCTTCCCAGAATCTTATTTTCAATAAGAAATTTTTGTTGTTGTTTTACCATTTTTCTTCATCTCCCCCCTCCTGCACACCCCCACCCCTCCCACCCCCACTGCTTGCTTGCTTACACACACACACACGTGCAGCCACACAGACACAAAAATTTTAACCCATGCCAAGTCATGTAAATTAGATAAATAAATAATTAGCCATTCCACCCCCCCCCCAACAAAAAGAGGGGAAGTGGCTCTGATATATGTGGAGAGTACCCAGACCAGTTAAACTTTTTGGCTGAAGAGAGGGTTTAAAAGTAACTTGACGTTTAGAGGAACAATTGAAAATTGAAATATCTGCTTGTCACATATGGACCTACATGAGTTCTAAAACAGGTAGCTTGTAGGTGAAAAGGAGAGAAGAGGACTTGTATAACTTCTGTAAGATTTTTTTTGGTAAAGCTGTAGGTAGTGCTTTCAGCCCTCATCTGCAGCCCCGCCCAGCCCTCAGGTGGCATACATGAGCACTCATTTGCAGCAACCCCCTATACCCCCATATGAAGTTGAGGGACTGGCCCTGTTCATGACATCTGCGATAATAGTCCGAGCCCACCACTTCCCCCTGAGGTGACCTACCAGTTAAATGATAAATTTCGTAATTTCTGGGCCACTTCCTTGACACACGTCCACCTAATCAAGAGGCCAGCACAAAGGCGGGTGAAAGGGGAGCTTCGGTGAATTAACAGACTACTCTTCAACTTCTTCCAGAGTGTGTGTGAAGATGTGTGTGCATGCTCCGTGTCTGCCACATGTCAATATCAGCTCTGTAGTGATGCAGCCTAAACTTTGTATGACTACACATTCTTTTCATAAAATGCATGAGCGTGCACCCCAGTGCATGTGAAGCTGTTTCCAAGCTAGTAATATATTGTAAATTTACATATAAAAACGTAACACATTTGTCTTTTTAGGTTAAAAAAATAGAAATTCTCATGTTTACTCACCACATCAGTGGACTTTTGTGTACCCCCTACAGATAGGAGAGAATGGAGGAGGGGGTATGTGTTTTCCTGTTCACAACAGAATGCAGGGAGCATGAAGATGGTCTATATATAAATGGGGAAAGTTGTGAATGTTGAGTTCTGAGTGAGAGTTCATGCAATTTTCATAGTTCAGTGTTTTGTGTCAGCTTCACTGAGGTATACTTTACATGCAAAAAAATCTAGGAGTTTTTAAGTCTACAACCTAGATAGTCATATGTACATTAGCCTTAGGATATAGAACATTTCCATCACTGCCTAAAGTTCCCACTGTTCTTTTACAGCCAGTCCTTTCTTCCACCCTTGGGCCCTGGCAACTACTGATCTCATTTCTCTTCTTGTAGGATTACTTTTCAAGGATGATTCCTCTGACTGGCATAGTAACATCGGTTATCTTTTAGGTCTGACTTCTTCTTTCATTCTTAAGGTTATGTTTCTATCAATAGTTTATTCCTTTTTATTGCCCAGCAATATTCCTTTGTGTATATCTCCCACTATTTAATTAAGACTTAAACATTAAGAAAACCTGGAAAAACGTATGTTTCAAATTTTGCATAGCATGGTTTCATCAGTTTTTACCTCTGCAATTAATAGTTCAGTTTTGATAGAGTACCAAGCTGGATTGGCTTGGGATCATTTCTCTACCTTCTACCCACGTCCATTCCTCTTACCTTAATACCTGAACTCCTCCTGAAGGAGAGAGAAGTTCAGTTCAGTTCAGTCACTCAGTTGTGTCCGACTCTTTGAGATCCCATGAACCGCAGCACGCCAGGCCTCCCTATCTATCACCAACTGCCAGAGTCCATTGTGTCGGTGATGCCATCCAACCATCTCATTCTCTGTCATCTCCTCCTCCTGCCCTCAATCTTTCCCAGCATACATGTCTTTTCCAGTGAGTCAGCTGTTCACATCAGGTGGCCAAAGGATTGGAGTTTCAGCTTCAACATCAGTCCTTCCAATGAACACCCAGAACTGATCTCCTTTAGGATGGACAGGTTGGATCTCCTTGCAGTCCAAGGGACTCTCAAGAGTCTTCTCCAACACCACAGTTCAAAAGCATAAATTCTTCGGCGCTCAGCTTTCTTTATAGTCCAACTCTCACATCCATACATGACCACTGGAAAAGCCATAGCCTTGACTAGACAGACCTTTTTGACAAAGTAATGTCGCTGCTTTTGAATATGCTGACTATGTTGGTCATAACTTTCCTTCCAAGGAGCAAGCGTCTTTTAATTTCACGGGTGCAGTCACCACCTGCAGTGATTTTGGAACCCAAAAAAATAAAGTCTGTCACTGTTTCCATTGTTTCCCCATCTATTTGCCATGAAGTGATGGGACCGGATGCCATGATCTTAGTTTTCTGAATGTTGAGCTTTAAGCCAACTTTTCACTCTCCTCTTTCACTTTCATCAAGAGACTCTTTAGTTCTTCACTTTCTGCCATAAGGGTGGTGTCATCTGCATATCTGAGGTTATTGATATTTCTCCCAGAAATCCTGATTCCAGCCCAGAAAGAAGAGAAAATCCCAGTAGGAAACTGATCATGAAAATAAGTTGCTGGTACAGTTGGAATGGAATAATACCTAAGATAGCACACTATGCTTGCAAATCTAGACATGGTATCAGAAAGTATGCCTCGTAAACCTCTCGTTTTGTTTTAGGTGGATAGCATTTCATTAAAAGCTTTAAAATTAGATCAAAGGGGAAATGTTTTTAGTTTTTAGAGATTCGTTTTTTTATTTTTCCTTTAAATTATGCCTTAAATTTGACAGAAATTTATGAGATAGAGTAGAAGATTACACTATTCTGTGCTGGTCTTTAAGCTGTTTGCTGATTTCTTCATAATGTGCATAGTGCCTGAGCAAATAGGCCCTAGGTCTCTGCTGTGGTTAGTGTTCCGGTCTCATTTCCATGTGTGGATGGAAAGGCAGTGTTACTCTCTGTGCTCTAGCACGCTAGTGGCCTGCCATGAGCACAAACAGGTTTATTCTTGGCCTTCAAGCAGGTTCTCGGGGCTTAAGGTCAGCTGACAGTCTAATGATCCCAGAGTCTCTATCTGGTCTCTCTCCAGTCTCTTCACATGTTTCCTTCTCTATTCTCCCTTCCATCACATAAGAAAAAAAACAGTCAATCTTACTTGACTTTGGTTGTAAAACTACACATCATGGAAGGTGTTTTGATATGAAAAAGGGACCCAAATAAAACCGTTGAAGCCATGATCGTTGACCCTACTGACAAAGATTTTAGAAAATCACTCTGGACCCATATTGAACTGGGTGTCAGATTTCTCCTAAGTGATATAAGCACCAGTTCAGTGAATATAAAAGGAAGTCTTTTCATTTAAAATGTTTAGATGTAAATATTTTAAGTGTTTTATACTGTTTCTGAACCCAGTAAAACTGGTTTATAAGTCTGGATTATTTGCTTACAAATCTTCTAATTGATAGGATAGCCAATTATTATCACAGGAAATCAATACTTTCCTAGGGACTTCACTGGTTGTCCAGTGGTTAGGACTCCGTGCTTTCATTGCCAACACATTTCATTTTGTGTTTGATCCCTGGTTATAGAAGTAGAATCCCACAGACTGGCATGGTGTAGCCAAAAATTAAAAAAAATATTTATCCTAATACTTTGCATTTCACTTAACAGATCTTATCATCCTTATTTTGTAAATAATAATTTCCAATGAAATGGTCATTGAGCTCTGGTTACAAATGGGGGAGCCGAAAGTAACTCAGTCACCAGCTACAACACGAATGGGAAGGACACGAATCCGATTACTCACTCTGATGTGACTTTTCATTCATACACAAGTCCATCATCCCAGTATGAAGTGGTCAGGATGTCCATAGTGACCTAACAGACTGAATTCTTTCCATTACTGTTTATTTTGTGACAATACCAAATTCTCTTTATGGCTCTCAATCACTGGTAAAGTGTAGTTGACATGATAAGGAGGCCTAGGTTTTAGATTTGTACTTCTCAAACGATCCGTGAGGAAGGACCAGCTTTCCCCCAGCTGATCTTGAGCCAATACTTAAGTTAAGTAAAGTAAAAATCAGTTAATTTTAAAAGAAATGACCATGTCTTTCATTGTACAGCACTGTCACGTTGTCCTGAAAGTTACCAGATAGCTACTCTCAATTCCTTGCAGAGTGGTCCTTTTTGATAGCATATGGGCCACTCATGGTTAGGACTTTCATGGTGGCGCAGACGGTAAAGCGTCTTGCTTACAATGCGGGAGACCTGGGTTCGATCCCTGGGTCAGGAAGATCCTCTGGAGAAGGAAATGGCAACCCACTCCACTACTCTTGCCTGGAAAATCCCATGGACAGAGGAGCATGGTGGGCTCGCAAAGAGTCGGACACGACTGAGCGACTTCACTTTTACTTTCTTTCAGACCACTCATGTAAAGTCTTAACAGAGGAGTCTTAAGCCATGGTTTGAGAATCACTGCACCAGATCCAGATTACTTCTGTCACAAAGATCTCCAGGCAAAAATCCTGGGCCTCCCTTGTTTTCTTTTGATGATTTGTAACTCCCTTCAACTTAAAGTAGTTGAAGGATATGCTAAAACGGATAGTCATTCCTTGCATTGAGCTTTCAGACCCATTCTATTACATGAGACAATCAACTTTGTTTCTTATTGCAGTTTTTCTGTTTATGAAAGGGATGGTCTTTAGATGGTCTTGATGAATGATGGCTTCTTTGGAAAGAACGTCACATTGCCTGGATCCAGAGGGTACCCTATCAGGAGGATTCTAGTTGGAGTATGTCATGTAGATACTTGACCTGTCCCCAGGCACATTCATTTACAAAGATACTATGTTGTCCTGCTGCTGCTGCTGCTAAGTCGCTTCAGTCGTGTCCGACTCTGTGCAACCGCATAGACGACAGCCCACTAGGCTCCTCTGTCTCTGGGATTCTCCAGGCAAGAATACTGGAGTGGGTTGCCATTTCCTTCTCCAATGCATGAAAGTGAAAAGCGAAAGTGAAGTCACTCAGTTGTCCTTCTAGGTAAATATAAATGGATGCTTCTGTTACCATGATAAATAAAGCTTCTCTTTTACCATTCAGGCAACCAGCAAAGTTCTAAACCTTGCTTACCTGGATCTCTTCCACCAGAAGTAAGTAGTTTAACAGAGCAGTCTCCATTTTAGTGGAGACAGCCACTCAGGACTAAAAAAGAATCTGAAAGGCAGTAGATTTAGAAATAGCAGCAGGCATTCGTGGAGGGCTAGGAGAAAAAAGAAACCATATGGGACTGCTGTGTACCGTTAGGGGAGGGAAGACAGAAGGGTGATGGAACGGAGATACCTCAGGTGGGTTTGATCAGTTGCTATGGTTTCTGAGGCCTATTTTAATATCAGAGGCTGCCAGCTCTGTATGTATGGTATCAACATGCACATTTAGGTGCAGGCTACCTGGGAAGAACCTGAGGTAAAAATGGCTGTACACCACTCAGATTGAGTTTCCACAGTGAATGCTTTCATAAAAAGAATAATCAAGAAAATGGATTTGATGGTAAAGGAAAAATGGTGTAGAAGAGGACATGGCAGTGATCTGGAGACCAGCCTTGTTCAGGAGAGGTCTTGCCCCCTGTTATCACAGACTCAGTGTGCCCACCTGGGAAATGGCCTCATGGATGACAGTAAGTTCAGCGAACCTGGAGTCAGAATTTCTGCATTCAAGTCCTGGACCCCAGTTAGCATCTTTGCAACCTTAAGCAGTCATACCTCTGGTGTCTCATCTGTTAAACATTTGCCGAGCTCTGGAAGCTATTATAAGACTCATATGAGATAATCTCTGTAAAATCACTATTTATTTCTCTGCTTATTTACAATACCAACAGTCTCCTCTACTTCCCTGTCCCAATAAAGGATGTAAGGGAGACCCTTGCTACGAGTGATACTTTTAAAAAAGCAGCTACTTCGCAACTCCAGGATTATGCAGTCAGTCGCTGTGTCGGCATATCTTGGTATGACTACTGTGAGCAGAGAACTGCATCAGAACGTTTAATCTGAAGGCTGATTTCTCCTACAAATGAGGGAGGGATATCTGTATTTGCCAGTTTACATGGTTCAGTCGCTCAGTCGTGTCCAACTCTTCGCGACCCCATGGACTGCAGCACGCCAGGCCTCCCTGTCCATCACCAACTCCCTGAGTTTACCCGAACTTATGTCCATTGAGTCAGTGATGCCATCCAGCCATCTCATCCTGTATTGTCCCCTTCTCCTCCTGCCTTCAATCCTTCCCAGCATCAGGGTCTTTTCCAGTGAGTCAGTTCTTTGCATCAGGTGGCCAAAGAATTGGAGTTTCAGCTTCAGCATCAGTCCTTCCAGTGAACACTCAGGACTGATTTCCTTTATGATAGACTGGTTGGATCGCCTTGCAGTCCAAGGGACTCTCAAGAGTCTTCTCCAACACCACAGTTCAAAAGCATTAATTGTTCGGAGCTCAGCCTTCTTCACAGTCCAACTCTCACATCCATACATGACTACTGGAAAAACCATAGCCTTGACTAGATGGACCTTTGTTGACAAAGTAATGTCTCTGCTTTTCAATATGCTGTCTAGGTTGGTGATAACTTTCCTTCCAAGGAGTAAGCGTCTTTAATTTCATGGCTGCAAGCACGCCCGAGAAAATAAAGTCTCTCACTGTTTCTGCTGTTTCCCCATCTATTTGCTAGAAGTGATAGGACCAGATGCCATGATATTAGTTTTCTGAGTGTTGAGTTTTAAACCAACTTTTTTAAAAAATATAAATTATTTTAATTGGAGGTTAATTACTTTACACTATTGTATTGGTTTTGCCATACATCAACATGAATCCGCCACAGATATACACGTGTTCCCCATCCTGAACCCCCCTCCCTCCTCCCTCCCCATACCATCCCTCTGGGTCATCCCAGTGCACCAGCCCCAAGCATCCAGTATCATGCATCGAACCTAGACTGGTGATTCATTTGATATATGATATTATATATGTTTCAATGCCATTCTCCAAAATCATCCCACCCTCTCCCTCTCCCACAGAGTCCAAAAGACTGTTCTATACATCTGCATCTCTTTTGCTGTCTAGCACACAGGGTTATCGTTACCATCTTTCTAAATTCCATAAATATGCGTTAGTATACTGTATTGGTGTTTTTCTTTCTGGCTTACTTCACTCTGTATAATAGGCTCCAGTTTCATTCACCTCATTAGAACTGATTCAAATGTAATAGGCTCCAGTTTCATTCACCTCATTAGAACTGATTCAAATGTATTCTTTTTGATGGCTGTATATGTATATTGTGTATATGTGTATATGTATATGTGTATATGTACCATAGCTTTCTTATCCATTCATCTGCTGATGGACATCTGTTGCTTCCATGTCCTGGCTATTATAAACAGTGCTGCAATGAACATTGGGGTACATGTGTCTCTTTCAATTCTGTAAACCAACTTTTTCACTCTCCTCTTTCGCTTTCATCAAGAGGCTCTAGTTCTTCACTTTTTCTGCCACAAGGGTGGTGTCATCTGCATATCTGAGGTTATTGATATTTCTCCCAGTAATCTTGATTCCAGCTTGTGCTTCATCCAGCCTAGCGCTTCTCATGATGTATTCTGCATATAAGTTAAATAAGCCAGGTGACAATTTACAGGCTTGATGTACTCCTTGCCTAATTTGGCACCAGTCTATTGTTCTATGTCCAGTTCTAACTGTTGCTTCCTGACCTGCATACAGATTTCTCAAGAGGCAGGTCAGGTAGTACTAGACACCAACACACATATAAAAGGATAGAATGCCAGAAGTGAGCCTTATAAGGAATGGCTTATAACTATTAGAACTTCTTTTTAAGTAATTTAAATAAATGACAAGTATCACCTTAATATCAAATTAGGTGTTGTGATTCAGACCATACAGTTGTGGTCCAGAGAGAATTTCACATCACAGGGCTGAGTAGAACTGTCTATGAGAGAGAATTCTCTCTTGTAAAAATAGTACAGTTCCCTTTATCCTGTTTGCCCTAATGTAACATCTTACATATGCATAGTACAGTTGTTAAAACTGAGAAATTAGGGTTGATACCATGCTGTTCACTAATTGAGAGACTTTGCTGAAATTTTACCAGTATTCCCACAAATGTTCTTTTTCTGATCTAGGATCCCTAGAATCTTACATTCATTTGTGCTGTCTTAGTCTCCTCCAGTCTCTAACCAATCTTTGGTCTTTCTTTGGCTTAAAAAAAAATCTTTTCCAACATTTACACTTTGAAGAATACTTGCGGCTGTTTTGCAGAACACCTTTTAATTTTGGTTTTTCTGATGTTTTTTCATAATTAGATTGAGGTATGCATTTTTTTTGGCAAGCATGCCACAGAAACCACAGTGTATCCTTCTCAGTATATAGATCACGAGGTCTGTGATGATCCTTCATTTAGGCAAGTTGGTTAAGGTGGTGTCTGCTAGGTTTCTTCCTTACAATGTTATGATTTTCCTCTTTGTAATTAATAAGGTTCTTGTCTTGTATTTAAGATGATTTTGTGCTTCCATAAATCGACTGTCAAGGGTTGGAACAAGTACTGTTCACAGAGGGTTGTCAAGTGTCCTGTCCTGGTGGGAAGGAGCTGTGCCCTAGAAGATGATGGAGCCATTAAGTGTTTGAATAGGTTTCTCTCAATCCATACTGAAATGGATTGCCTGACATTACATTGCAGGATTTTTAAGTCCTACCTCCAGGCATATCTCATAGTTACTAGCAAAAATGAAAGTGTGAAATGCTTTTTAATGTATATTTAACAACACATAGTCTGGTGATTACTGATGTGTATTCTCTGTGGACGCTCTCTACTATCAGAGCAGGATGTTAAGAGACAATATTTTTACACATTCTTATCTAAATCCATCACATGTTTACTTTCTGAATATCTATAACTGTCATTTATAACAAGATCATAAAAAGTCAAATACTCTTAACTCAAACTTTGAATCATAGAATTACAATCAATTTTCAGAAAAAGTACAACTACTGTGTTTCCTTACTCTACCTTATGAAATTGCCTACTATAGCATGACACTAAAATTCAGCCACTCGAAAGGGGAGGAATACAGCATAGCAATGTGAGTGTGGGGGTGACGCTACTTCATTCATCTTCGTGATTTAGAAATTCAGATAATAGATCTTATTTAAAAGAAGTCTCATCATTGAATCCAGTGTCATGTCTGATTGTGTTAAAGAAAATTTGAAAAGAAAAAAATAAAATTTGAAAAATGTACCTAATTCCTTCCTGTGGTGTCACTATTTGATAAAGATTAAGGTACCATGTTATGTTTTGCTTTTGCATACACTGGGTTGCACAGCAAGAGTTTGCGTCTTGTACTGATATATGCTAAATACTTGCATAGTCTGTAGACCATTGTTGTTAAAAGTAGCAGTAGAGTGTAGGCATTTTAGATCACAGAGCCCCAGTGGTCTACGTTTTGTTTGCTTTGATATTATTAAACTCAATCTGTTTCTCTAACTGTGACTCTAATGACTGCATTTGCATGGCAGAAAAGTTTGCTTTGTGGATCAACTTGTATATTAACAGAGCTTGCATGTTGTTTTCTGCTCTTGCTCGCGGTGTTCCGTGAGCAGACAGAGCACCTTCAGCTGCACTGAATAATTATGCACAATCAATAAGTTTCTGTGTTTGTCTTTGTCGTTTCTTTGATGTGGCCTCCAGGATGCTGCCGGCAAGGTGCTGGACCGCTGGGCCATCATGTCTCGAGAAGAGGAAATCATCACCCTTCAGCAGTTTCTGCGGTTCGGAGAAACCAAATCCATCGTGGAGCTGATGGCGATTCAGGAGAAAGAAGGGCAGGCCGTAGCTGTACCATCTTCAAAGACAGACTCAGACATCAGAACTTTCATTGAGAGCAATAATCGCACCAGGAGTCCTAGCCTCCTCGCCCATCTAGAGAACAGCAACCCTTCCAGCATTCATCACTTTGAAAACATCCCCAACAGCCTTGCCTTCCTACTGCCATTCCAGTACATAAACCCGGTCTCAGCCCCGCTGCTAGGATTGCCTCCAAACGGGCTGCTGTTAGAACAACCAGGACTGAGGCTGCGGGAGCCCAGCCTTTCGACCCAGAATGAATATAATGAGAGCAGTGAGTCTGAAGTCTCCCCCACGCCCTATAAGAACGATCAAACGCCCAATAGAAATGCCCTGACCAGCATCACTAACGTGGAGCCCAAAACCGAGCCAGCCTGCGTGTCCCCCATTCAGAATTCCGCCCCAGTTAGTGATCTGTCCAAAACTGAACACCCGAAGAGCTCATTCCGGATCCACCGGATGAGAAGGATGGGGTCAGCCTCCCGGAAGGGAAGAGTGTTCTGTAATGCGTGTGGGAAGACGTTCTATGACAAAGGTACTCTCAAAATCCACTATAACGCCGTTCACCTGAAGATCAAACATCGGTGCACCATTGAAGGCTGCAATATGGTCTTTAGCTCCCTCCGCAGCCGGAATCGCCACAGTGCGAACCCTAACCCTCGCCTTCACATGCCTATGCTAAGGAACAACCGAGACAAAGATTTAATCCGGGCCACGTCCGGGGCCGCCACCCCCGTCATAGCAAGTACAAAATCGAATCTCACACTCACGAGCCCTGGCCGGCCCCCAATGGGTTTTACCACTCCCCCACTAGACCCCGTGTTACAGAACCCTCTCCCTAGCCAGCTGGTGTTCTCTGGACTAAAGACTGTCCAACCAGTTCCTCCATTTTATAGAAGTTTACTCACTCCAGGGGAAATGGTGAGTCCTCCGACCTCCCTCCCGACCAGTCCTATCATTCCAACCAGTGGTACCATAGAGCAGCACCCCCCACCCTCCTCTGAGCCAGCAGCGCCAGTAGTGATGATGGCCACTCATGAGCCCAGTGCCGACCTGGCACCCAAGAAGAAGCCCAGGAAGTCCAGCATGCCTGTGAAGATCGAGAAGGAAATTATCGACACCGCCGATGAGTTTGACGATGACGATGACGACCCCAACGACAGTGGGGCCGTAGTCAACGATGGGGGCCATGACAATCACTGCCACTCCCAGGAGGAGATGAGTCCGGGCATGTCGGTGAAGGACTTTTCTAAGCATAGCAGGACCCGGTGCATTTCAAGGACAGAAATAAGAAGGGCTGACAGCATGACTTCTGAGGACCAAGAACCTGAGCGGGACTATGAGAATGAGTCTGAGTCTTCGGAACCCAAACTCGGTGAGGAATCCATGGAGGGGGATGAGCACATGCATGGTGAGGTGAGCGAGAAAGTCCTGATGAGCAGTGAGAGGCCGGACGAGAACCACAGTGAGCCCTCTCACCAGGATGTCATCAAGGTGAAGGAGGAGTTTACAGATCCCACTTATGACATGTTTTACATGAGCCAGTATGGACTGTACAACGGCGGGGGTGCCAGCATGGCAGCCCTGCACGAGAGTTTTACATCGTCTCTGAATTACGGCAGCCCTCAGAAGTTCTCCCCAGAAGGGGACCTGTGTTCTAGCCCAGACCCTAAAATCTGTTATGTGTGCAAGAAGAGTTTCAAAAGCTCCTACAGCGTGAAGCTTCACTACAGAAACGTTCACTTGAAAGAGATGCATGTCTGCACGGTGGCTGGCTGCAACGCTGCCTTCCCCTCTCGCCGAAGCAGAGACAGGTCAGTAAATCTCCATTGGCTGCTCCTGCTGGGGGGTGGAGGGTGCCAGTCATGGTGGACTTGACACATTTAAAAAAATCCAACTTCAATGTTTTCGATGCACTGTAAAGATTGTCCACAGTGACCGCGTGATCCCCAGGCTGCCATGCTCGTGAAGGATTGTTGCAGTCGATGCTTGTTCTGATTAAGCATGCAGAATCATACGCCATCTTACTCAGTAATGCACGCCATTTTTCTCTGTGCTCTGTGTGTGTGTATGTGTGTGTGTGTGTCTCCATGCATCTAGGTGTGAATAAGTTAACTGTGTACACAGTTCCCTGCTTTCCCGTGAACCTTCACTTAGAAGCTGCAGCTTCTGTTATATATATTTCTGCTTTGCCTTGTGGCTTTATAATTAAATCAATATATTATCTTCATACACACGTATTTATCCAATATAGAAACAGAAATTTACGGATGGAAAGAACCATAGGTCCAGGACATCGAGACAGCCTGCATCTGCGTAGGTATAACCAGAAATGTTATCGTTCTTACATGAGTATTTAGTGTGTCCATGAATTCTTTAAGAGTTGTAGAAATAGCGGAAGAAAATGGGACCAAAGTAATTGTTGAGACGGGGAAATGTTATGACGATTGTGGGTTACTTCAACTTCACAATGTCTTTGAGCACATCTCTGAAATATAGTGTGTCATGGGAATTATGCATAGAAGGGGAGGCATGCATATACTTTGAGGATCAGTTAGAATATATTATGTCCAGCCTTCAGATGACATCACAACTTAGGTATGTAGCTGTGGCTCTGAAACAGTTGGGCTTAAACAGAAGCAGCTGGTCCTAAACCTACAGTGTTCTTTTTCAATCTTAAAGAAAATGTAATATAAAAGGAATGTGTTAAGGTGGTCAGCGGTGGAGTAGCACAGTTGTTCTCCCCTTGTGGAGATAAGCTTATGAGCAGAGTATTACACACCAGCCTAACTAGAGTCACACAGTTAGTTCATCCCATTATAACAAATGCAGTTTTTGGTTTTACATTGTCTTTTAATAATGTATCTGGAGAAAATTTTTTACATGGTAAAAATCAATATATGTAGAAGAAACAATATTAACTAGGAAGTTTCCAAATAGCCAGCCCCCAAATTCTAGTGTTTCCCAGGTGGGTAGAGTTGTTTGATAAAGTAACTTACAATAGAAGTACACTGAAAAGTAGCGACCTGCCTCTAGAATGTTCTGTTTTTGCCATATTTAAAAGTTCAGTCCTCTTAAAATTAAAGAAGAAAATACTTTTTCCTTTTATACTAAAATACATGGGACCCAATGCATGAAAAGCAAAAGCTCTGAGAAAAAAATTCAGTGGCTTTCTTCATACAATTCAAAACATGCTTTGAAGAGAAATCTATCTTCTTAAAAAATTCCCTCCCCCCAACTCCATTTACCTTGTTCTGTAAAAATGTTTTATGGTCACAGAGTTCTGAAGTTCCAGGTTATCATTAACAGTCCCAGAATACAGCAGTTAAGATAGCTAGACTTTGAATAATAAAATATAATACTATATCCATCCCCCCCCCACGTTTGTAAGTAATATTCATTCTTTTACATTTGAAATAGTGCACTTGTGATAATGAGGTTAATGCATTGGATTTTTTTTTAACAAAAATAAAAGACTCATGAAAAACTGCATAAAATATTTATGGAAATGGAGTGTTTGAAGAGAAGCCAAAATTTAAGCTTATTTGCATGAATTCCTATCACAGTTTTAGTTGTTTTGCTGAAAATACTGCAAGTCATAACACTCAGATAAATGGCTCTGGGACCAAAGGCTACAACACCCAAAGCTTGGTGCTTTCATTTACATCAAGCCACTAGAAAACGCAAGCACTGTTTTTATGCCTCAGTGTATAAGGAAGTACTGTGGAGAGGGTGGTTTGTCTGAGGAAAAACATTTATTGATAGAAGCAGAATATTTCAATCTCTAATTTTATTCTAAGGATTGAGCATTCCATGGTTGACCATCCATATACAAGTTGAGACCACTGCCCAGGATAACTGGGATATAGGATATTCCAGGTGGGAAGCATAATACAGATATTCTCCCATGTATGTTCAGTCTCACAAGAGATTGCAAACCCCAGAAGACAGGTGATTACATTTCATATGGGTGAAATAGCATGTCACGCCAAATCGTTTTAATTCTGGAATTTTGTCACACACAATAAAAAGCAAATTGGAAAAAAAAAAGTACAAGAAAGTCTTCTGATTCTCACTTGAAACTTTGCTTTTCAAGAGTCCTCAAATCTTTTGACCCAAGGGTAAACACTTAGCAGAAACTTTGATACTTCAACTTTTTTTTTATAAGAAGAGTGTTCATCCTTGTTGCGTCTATGACTTAATATGTGAGCGTAGCTACCACCGAATAAGCGAAAACAGGGATGCCATTAAATACCATCCTCTTCTGCATCTCAGGAAACGTAACTGCTCTATAATTGTACCCCTGTTTCATTGTCGTCAACTAATGTTGACCCGTAATTTGATCTCCTTATTCACAAAGCCTCTGCGTCACATCTCAAATCTACCCAGTAGGCTTCTCTTCCCTTGTCTCTTCACTTTTCTTTGTATCAGACACAAGAACCCCAGGAATTTTATGTCCCTGCTTTTTTCCTCTTCAATTCACTATGAAGCTAGGCTAAGTTTTCTTGCCTTTCTCTGCACCAACACACCTTCCCAAGCAGAAATCCCCCTCCGTTTTTAATCCTGCTGTGCCTGTGTCCATTTCTCTCCTCTCCCCAGCGTCTCGATTCATCCATTCTGGACTCTGCAGTATCTTCCTTGTGCAAACAGAGCATTAGAAGGCATTTTGAGGTGGGGTCAAAGTATGCAAGGGGTTTACCTGTGATAAAACTTAACAGAATAAACCCTCTTCCTTCCATTTATGAAAGCAGCCTTCTTGTCTTTGGGCTTAGAACACCTTACTGGAGTGAGAAACAGGTCTTCCTCGGCTTCTTCCAAGAGGGTTATATTTGAGGGAGTCGTGTGTGGTCTCAGACAGGCAGTTAGCGGGATGGAAATAGAAGGATGGTAAGTGCTGTGTTTTACATTTGGCAACTAGTTTAAATGTCCAAGTCTTCGCTTAGCATCTTTCTAGGTGTTGTAAGCTCAGATTGAAGGCTTTTTGAAAAACAATATTCTTTGTGTGAAGTCACCAAAAGGGACATGAGAGAGAGAGAGTGGGGCACAAGCAAGGTTTGTGAGGGCTGAGGATTTTGACTGAAGTATCAGAAGTGCCTTTTCTATACATTTGTGAATGAGCGTGAGTTTAATAAATTTAAAAACAAAGAGGACCATTCCACACTAATGACACAGAGCAAGCTAATATGCACAAACTCCAATTCATCTGGTCATTAGGTGGCTGTTAGGGTACTTTTTGTTCTGAGTTTTAGAAGCACAGTGTAAATTACTTTCCCTGTAAAGAACTACAGAACTATAAGGCGATGGCTGATATTTAAGTGTTTGAGTGTATACTGATAGTAGTGTGTAGTGTTACACCCAACAGTCACTAGACACCTGTACTTCTTTCTTGTTTGTCCCTTGACTTTTCTGCTAAGATGCTCTTCTGTCAGGGAACAGCAAAGCTGACTCTAGGCTTTGAAGTATACCTATGAAAATACTCCCTGGGAAGAAGAATTCTAACTGGCCTAGAACCTACAGTCTTCATAAAGGACATTTTCTTGAAGAATGTCATAGAATTGGTTGGCCCTGGCTTTCTATGGTCATTTCTTATCCTCTGTCTGGTGTTTTGATCCCCAGGAGGGCTGAGTGTCCATGGATCATCTGTATATTAGGGAAGCCCATTTATAAATTACATTTGGTTTTTATTCCAAAAAATAAAACCCCCTGTGTCCTCTTCTACTGAATTCCTTATCATTTGTTGGTATGTTAAAAATCTATTTATACCTGTTTCAGTGATTCGCTGTTTTAAAACTCCCTCAACTATAATGAAGACTTTGTCTACAGAAACTAGATGGCCTACATAGAAAGAAATACTTACTCTGTTTGTTTTTCATCTTAACATGAATTTTACCATCTTTGTTCCTCTCTTCCCTCTGAGAATAGTGGCCACTCATTGCTACAGTTTGTCTTGACTTTTATCAGAAAGGTAAGCATTATGTTTGATCTTCAAGGTGTAGGAAAGGTGATTCAGCCCCATGAATAAATTTAGAAACAAAATAATATTTGCTTAGGGTGATTTATAAATAAATATGAGGCAACCATTGGTGCCAAGTGGAAACCTTCTCTTTGATTGCTACTTAAATCCATCCAGATTTAAACATGTAAACTTCTTGATTTGTATGAAGTAAGACATCTGTATTTGGTTTATTAAAACCTGCTGATGTCTCCAGAACTAAATTTGTTCCTATATAGGCCTCTGGGTAGCCGTAGCTAAAAAGCAGAGATGTATGGTTTTTGCTTGTTTGATTACCTGACTTCCAGCCCTGTACAGGTGTGCAGGAATAAATTAACATAAGCTACCTCTGACGAGCCACTGCATACATTAACAGCAGAAGTGAAGATGCGAAAACATGCTACCTGCCTCCTGTTTTCACCTTCCCAGCAGCGACATCCATTTTTGCCATCATTCTTGTTTAGAAAAGTTCTCTGTAAGTTTCCAAAGAGAGATTTTCAATAAATGCACATGATTTCACCAGGCAATACCTCCAAGAAATAAGCCACTTAGCACCAATTTAAGATAACTATTAGTGTATTTGCCCTAATACAATTAGCTGTCAAACAGTGTGTTAATCTTCTCCAAGTACGAGAAGAGAACACTTTTTAAGGCATCAGCTTTTTCGTTTCCTATATTTTTTGCCATCCAAACTGCAGCTCACCTTTACCAGAATTCTTTTAAAAGGTAAAGTCACGTTGGTCCTCTAACTTTTAAAGGAAGACATTTTTTCCCCCTCTGTTACTCTTTTTAGTTTCACAATACAGCCAGGAGATCAATAGGTCTTTTGTACTTATCTCCATTACTTTCCATCAAAGGCAAACAAAATAAATTCCCCCTTCTGAGTAATTGCTAGTTGTGCCCTCCTCAAGCGAAACTTTGGTAGTAAGATAAACTTCAGTGTCATTCCTGTCTCGGGGGTTCTTTTTATATCCTGGGAGAAGGGCAGTGAGCAAAACGGCCTCCTTGCATCATGGGGAGAGACTCTGTCAAGCCTACCATGAGCCTCGGATCTTCCTAATGACCTCCTGCTGGCCCAGCTGGATGTAAGACAAGCTCATTTAAGCCTCTGCTGACCTTTCACTCCTCCAGCCCAAGAAGTACACCAATCACTTCCACCAAACTGCCTACCAACTAGACAACAAAGCTTAATGGTGAGCAAAGGACTTCCTGTCCATGATGCAAAGAAGTTCTTACAAATTTCTCTTGATAGGAGTACCATTAAATCTCTTGTGACTACGTAACTTCCACTGCGTAAATGCAATGCTTCCATATACCCTGTATTCCTACCTTCCCTCAAAAGGAATGAGCTACTACTCTCTCCATCGGGAACTTGAAAATCCAGGCAGAAATAGCATTTAGATCAGCATGTACATACTGCATGCATAGGTGGTAATTTTCAAGATAGCACCACTTTGAAAGGGTCATCTTAATGATTTCTGTCTCCCTTGGGTTTCCCATCATCTATCTGATCCCCGGATAGACTTTTTTGGTCTCATTCTTTCTCATAATGATTCATTCTAAGTAATTGTTTTTGTAGATAGTCTTTTCTTTTTTAAAACAAATAAGAAAGGCCATTTCTCACCTGGAAGCAGGTTATGAAACTTCATATACATATTAGTATTTGCTTGTATCCTGCAAAAGTGGGTTCTCCATAAGGTAAGAAGCGTCTACCAGCCCTTTCTTGCTGAGTGATTTGTTGTTGTTGTGCTAAGGAAACAGACTTTTCTTTCTCTGTTGAAATTTCATTGTGAAGGTTGGGCTAGAAAGCCTTTCTTTTTTCTCTTTTTAAAAAGCCTTCTCAGAAATAATTTAATGTTTTTGCCGTAAGACTCCCACAAGCTTCAAATAAATGAATGTGGCAGAATATGAAAGGAGTTTACACTTGCCAAAAAATTACAATGTCATAAAAAAAGGATTTATTAACTTTGATTCTTGAGTGCCAAGATGTGTGTGTGTGCATGTGTGAGAGAGAAGCAAGCTGAGAAAGAGGAAAAAAGAATGCTTTTCAGGAAAGGACAATTTTTCTTCAGTTACTTAACAGAAAGCTACACTTTTAAAAAATACCTAGATTTTATGTCCCAATGCAAGCAGCTTGAATTAAAACAGGAGTTGTAAATTCCTGGTAGAAAGCTGTTATGCCTGAAGTGTTAGTGATCTTAACTCTAGTACTTTATGGAGTTTATTACTTCTTTTATTAACTAGGGGGGAAAAATGTTACCTACTTCTGGTTTAATTCTTTTTCTTGCTTGCTCTAATTATTTTGACTTTACCTTAGGAAAAAAAAAAAAAAGCTGTGTTTCTAACCTGAACATATGTAAGTGATGGCTCCAGTTTGCTATTGCGTATATCAATTGGAATTATTGCCAGCTATTCAAAAACTATGCTAACGTTCTCATGTAAATGTATCCACATAAAGTATATGTGTGTTTATATGTGAACAACCACATAAATCAGAATATCAAAAGACAGATCGTTCTTAATTGCCAGAATAGACATCTTCATCTTGGGAAATGATGTATGAAGTTACTTTAGCACATGGATGGGAAATAAGATTTTTTTCAGTCAGAAGAGACAGATTTGGGCGATGAGAATGACAGACCTTCAGAAGTAAGCCTCCTGGGTCTGACGGCCAGCTAAGGGGAGCCGCTCGAACTCTGCTGGCTTTTTAGTCCGCTCTGTCACCAAGGGGGCACTGGGGGGTCAGTCCGCTCACTAGTAATTGTGTTTTACAGACTTCTAAAGCAATTGGCTCAGTCAGTCCCAATTCAATAAAAGTGGAGAGCAAGAGAGAGAGCACTTTTGTTCTATTTTTTACTTGAAATTATTTCATTCAGCAGTCTGTCTTTTTTATTACCAGGACTTGCCATTAGCACTCCAAGCTATATTAGCATCCATTTCAGCAGTTCAGTAATGGTATTAAAAAAACACTTAACTTCAACGGTGAATGGTTGTATGACAGTACCATAAAAAATCCACATTAAAAAAAAAAAAACTTATGTATTTGTCCCAGCAAATTATTTTTCACTTGTTAACCACTTCAAAGCTATGTTCTTGAGATGGGTTTTCAGGAAGAACCTTCTTGCTCTGAGAAGCAAGCAGTCAGCGGCACTCTGTTGATTAGGGAATCAGGAGAAGAGGGAAAGAGAGAGCCAGTGGGGCGAGGGGAGGTAAAGATGCTGTTTACCCTGTAGTTAGATTACCTTCCATTCATCAGCAGAGATGGAATTGGCAACCTCAGAGCACCCAAGGTGAAATTCTTGGATCCTCATGCCTGGCTGGGATTTGATTTTTAACCCAGCACTCCCCAAACTTGGGAGCAGAGCCTAACTACTTTGGCACTGCAGTGTGCTCATAAATGACTACATTAGGTTCTAAATTTTGATTAAACATTCAGTAATTAATCAATGGTAGACATGAAGCAGTTGGCAAGGTCCAGAGCTGCAAAATGTTTAAGACATAAAACATTACGAAGTAATTAGAATATGCTCCTTCAAGAGAAGGATTGCCTTCAATAAAGAGGTAAATGATAGCATCCTGCTTATTGTGGACGTAGGCAGCCAGAGCAATATGATAAACTGCTGGAGATACACATATCAGTAATCATCCACATTATTAGTGCCATTAATCATAATTCCAAAAATATGACAGCAGCAGCCAACTTTTTGACCAATTTCGCTTCTGCCCGTTGGCCATTATAACTTCGCTAATAGACTGCAGAGCTCCTGTGCGTGGCAGTTTGCATTGAGAATGGAAGGTTAATTATATTTGAGCTGCTGATTTCTTCTCTCCTTGGAAAAGGCTTAGCACTTTGACAATCCCAAGAGCTCACTGTTGTTAAACCAGTAAAAGTACCTTATTGAAATTTTCTTTGTTGGTCAGGAACGAGGAGATGTTTCAAATGAGATGCGCCAGGCTGGGAAAGCTGCTAATGTTTCTTGCTTCGAAGTGATCCTTGGGCAACAAGATGAAGTCAGAGGTTTCTTTAGCTCGGTTTGCTCTCGTTTCTCTTCGGCAGATGGGTAGAAATTTCTGTGGTGATACACCAGGTGAATCCCACAAGATGCGTGCTGGTCTCAGTATGTATATATAGGACTAAGAAGTTGGGGGAAGTGGTTAATGGTATTGGAAGCAATAAGCACCGCTTGCGTACAGAATTCTGCTTCTATGGTTATGCTTGTGTGAATCAGGGGTAAAAAGAATTTCCGAAAAATCTGAATGTTTCTAAACATTGGAAGGGAGCATAGTTGTGTTGCTGGTTGCCTAACTGAAGTTTTCCTGTTGGTAGTTTTGACACCATTTAACCAAAGATATAAATTAGATTTTTGTGCATTCTGCTTGTTCATGTGTCTTAAATAGTTTCATTTTCAACACAGAATTCTAGATAAGGCCGTAGCTCAATTATAATATTGCCTACAAAATCCTGTCCCTTGGGAAATTCACACATCCCTAATGCTCTCATTTTAAAAGATCACAAATTGTTTTAATGATATAAAACCTTCTTGGATAGTTAGGAAGTATTTCCTTTGAAAAAGATCTCCGAAAGAAACTGATGTTCCATGTTGTACACACTAGAAAAGAAAGCTTATTTTTAAATAGGAGAAGAAATTTGAATGTCAAGAGAAAAATGCATTCTTACTGCTTTGGAAATAGATATTCGGAACTCTTTGTATAAGATGGTAAAACATGGGATGGAAAACTGGAGAGTTAGTTCATCCAGCGGAGAAGGCGATGGCACCCCACTCCAGTACTCTTGCCTGGAAAATCCCATGGACAGAGGAGCCTGGTAGGCTGCAGTCCACGAAGTCGCTAAGAGTCAGACACAACTGAGTGACTTCACTTTCACTTTTCACTTTCATGCATTGGAGAAGGAAATGGCAGCCCACTCCAGTGTTCTTGCCTGGAGAATCCCAGGGACCGGGGAGCCTGGTGGGCTGCCATCTATGGGGTCGCACAGAGTCGGACACGACTGAAGTGACTTAGCAGGAGCAGCAGCAGCAGTTCATCCAGGGTAAATATACATCTCAAAATTGTAGCTCAGGTTTTATTCAAGTCCTTAAAAGATGCCGGGATGAATGGCTTTGCTTTCTCTTACCCAACAGTAGTAGTAAGCTGAGCACCATATGAGCTGCCTGATTGAGAAATTTTCCAAATGCTGTGAAAACATAATCCTATTCACAGTGTAACACACGTCTCACATTACAGCGCAACAGGTTATCTGTTGAATAATCAGCACCCTCGAGAAGCCTCGATGTGTCAGATACAGCTCAGAAGTAAAATGGTTAGGGAACAGCGTTGGATATCAATTCTGCACTTAACCTGAGCATCCAGCATAGACATTTTCCATCCACCAATCTTCCTTCCCACATGCCATCACCACATTAACATTTTTTAAGCATTCCACGGCAATGACAAATTGTTTTGTAGCCGTAGTGCCAGATTTAGTATGCGAGAGACACGTTCGCCTCTGCCAACAAACCAATAATTCTCACTAACATCTTCAGAGTTACAACATTTATAAAGTTGCAAAGTGGAGTAAACAAACCATCTGTTTGGCTTTTCCATATATGTCATGCTTTCTTATTAGCATATTACGATTCATTTAGTAAACAAATTTGGTGATTTCGTTCACGTCAAAGTTAGGTCGGAAGCTTGAAGATGATTAACATTCCTGGGACAGGCACATTAATACATTGCTTCCTCGGCAAAGTTAAATGGCTTCTCAGGAGAATCACCCCTTGTTGACAAGATGAGACTGTCAATTTGGTTTGCCTGCCACATTAGGGGCCGTAAGGGGATGGCAGGCTCTGAGAGAGGGGAGTCATGTAGGCAGCATAATTCACTGTGAATTGAGAAAAGAAGTCTAATTCTGATAAATGGTCGACCCCAATACATCCTACCTGTTATTACAACAGACGTGCCGTATCTGTGCAGTAAATTAGCTAAACCCCTAAAGAGTTTGGTGGGAGCTTATCTTCAAGTGAATAATTTGAATGGAGAGAGAACTGTCTGCGTGACCAGTATGGATGATTTGTTTTATATTGAAAGGGATTGAAGGGACTGGATTTCATACTTTTAATTTGTAAGAATTTGCTTAGCTTTTGTTTTTTGCATTTATCATGTACTTCTGTACTTTTGGGGGGTGGGAGGGGTTGAGCATTGTTCACTAAAATTTTACATTGAATTTCCTGAGCTGGGGATGGTTTTCAGATCTTTTGGAGAAAATCTTTAAATACTACCTTAGAGAGCACCTGCTCATTTTGCAAAAATGTATATACTATCAAAAATACCATGACTTCACAGGGCTATAAGTATACCACCATCAATAAATGGGAATACACATATTTTTGAGGCATTCAGGACAACAGGTAGTGTCATGGCAATCTAGATAAAAGAATAAATAAGGCACAGAAGTTTTAACTTTTCGTTTCTGTGGATTTAGAGAGCAGATTTACATTTCCGATCAGGAATATTGACTCAGTGTCCAACGATACACTCAAACCCAGCATCCAGATTTTATATTTTATATTACAGGTTGAATATAAATTTATGGATGCCCATATACATACATAAAAACACACGTACACTATATGTGGTTGTATCTGCTGTGTATACTGCACTGTGATCATTCTGGACAGTTTGAGGTGTGTGCATGTGTGTATGAAGTGGCAAAGATAAGAAGAAAAAATAAAGGCAAATGTTAGGTCAAAATGGAGCCTCAGTTCCATTTCACCTGGGGCACTGCAATTAATTATCAAGTATTTTGTTTCAGTTCAGTAAGTTTAGGATGGCTCAGAACTGATTAAGAATTAAGGTTAGATTGGGCTTCTTATGTAACCTATAGCTTGATACAGTTTGATGGCCACATTTTGACTTTCTTAGTCATGAGATTCTTATTTTTAAAAAAGTTCTTTGTATCTCAAAACCAAAGTTAAAATCGCAAAACATTTTTTCAGTGTGCTTAATTTTTTTTTCTTTTTATGGTTAAACATTGCATTAAGTTGAACTAGGTATTTGAACAAGCTTAGAAAGGGAAATGTGAGGAAAGAAAAGCTCTAGATAGGACTGACTTTCTGTAAAGGGGGTTTGCATTTATTTGATTGTTGGATTTGCTGTCTTCTGTGGTTGCATGGTAAAATTTTCTTTTTTCAACTGAGATATAATTGACTTGTTTTTGTTAAAGAAACAAAAAAAAGAGTGGCAGTCCACTTTAATCTAGTGAGAGTGCTCCCACCACGCATTTCAAAGAGTAAATCTGATTTCATGACCTCTTCTATGTCATATAAGCTTCATTACCTTTTGCTTTTAAGGGTGCTCTTAGTTTTCAAGAGGCTTTGGTAAACTCAGTACAGAAATAGTAGGAATGAGTGCAGAGGTCAGAAGAAACATTTGTGGTTCTAAGCATTGCCCGTTATAGGACTGTGTCATGCCCTAGTTATGTAGCAATACCTTGCACCACAGTGGGGTGTGAGAAGGTCAGGATTATCCTCTGCCATATTATCTGTGTCTCTTCTTAAATCTTTAGGTACATGTTTCCAATCTTGGGATCATCGTTTTCACTTCTATAATTTGTTTTGGGGAAAGTTTCTTTAAGACTCTGTCTATTACTGATTGAAGTCAAATAAACGTACTTTTAATTATGTCCATGTGCAAAGTATTGGTTGATCAAAAGTTAGAGTATTTCCATCAGATGTGATGGGGAAATCCGAATGAACTTTTTGGTCAACCCAGTATTCTATTTGAGCAGCAAGAGACTTGAGGTTGAATAAGATATAGTTTGTGTTCTTAAAAGTGAGCATCATGGAACTACATTTTGGCCTACTGTCTTGATGGGATCCCCAGTAAGATCAGATCCTTCCTCCCTCTACTTATCAACTTACCTTCTGTTTTCATCCATCTTTTTTTTCTCTCTAAGAGGAAGCTGCCTCCTCATATTGGTATTACCTACCTAATACTCAGTCAACGCACATAGAAACAGCTTTTGTACTGCTGACATTCTTATATAGTAAGTTCTCATACAGTTTTAGTTCATGGTTATTTTTTCCTCTTTTCTGGAGACAAATATTCAGAACATTAGGTTCATTTTCTAGAAAAACTCATCTCTGGAGAACTCCACATCTGTTCCTTTCTGGAGCCCTCCTGCTCCTTATTACAGACAGTTGCCTCCTGCTTCCTCTGCGGGGGGTCCTCCCATTTCTAGCATACTCTCTGGTCTTCTTCCACTTTTTGGAATCCTCTTCCTTGGATACCTGAGAGTCTCCTGGTGACTTCTTTCTGTGTCTTTTCATCTTCCTTTGCACCTGTCTAGGTTTTGCTGGTCCGTGTAAACTTGTAAGCTGCTGTTAACTCCTGGTCTCCGTCTCTTCTCCTCGGTAGTGTTTTGTGGCAGCTCATGGTTTGGACTGACTGAGTCCAAGTCTGTTAACATCAGGCGCTGCATTTTGTCCATCCTGTGGAGGCAAAGCTAACCTCCTGAGGTACAGGATCACGACTCTCTCAAGAGTCTCTCTCTTCTCCCTCCTCTTGCTTTGCCTCTTTCCACTCCAGTAATACTGGAAGTTAAGTTAGAATAGCTCCAAGCCCACCATCAGGAGAGTAAACCAGTAAGCTTTCCACCGCACGTTCTTCCTATCCCTACTTCTCGTATTTTGCATATGGTATTTAGGAAGATTATTACACAAAAATGAAATAGATTAAGAAATGAACATAAAAGAATCAATCCTCTTGAACTGTGGTTGCATAATGGAAATCGACTACCACGAATGAACCCATGTACTGAAGTTATGAACAGCAGAGCTAATGCACTGCCATGAGTTCATCTTTATTATTGCATTACACCTGAATCAATTGATAAAGTAGCTTTTTTTTTTAAAGGCAAGGATGGCACTTAATTGAATAAAAGTCAATGTAATTGTATTAGCAGAGGCCAACAGTACTGCTGACAGCGGAAAAGGGACACTGTTGAACCGAGTGCCAGAGCTGGTCTACACATTTCTGCACATCATTTGGTTGACAGATATTGAGGGCTGGTACCTCATCTAATTAGATTACGGATTTCTATTGCTGTAAGTGAGACATGAAGAGAAACATCTCTTCCTGGTAACACAACAGTGGAGATGTGTAATTTCACAAGTCATCTCAGGGAAGATGTGTCCATCTGGGGATCAGTGTGTCCTTTTGTCAATGTTAATTTATTCTTCCTTATTCAGTGTGTCTTGATGTGACTGCTGTATGTCTGGCTGCTGTTTTCTCAGCAGTGAATCTAGGAAGCGGTAACTGCAGATGTGTGAGAAGCAGCAGAGTTCTAGATTAAAGTCATCGCAAAATGTGTGTTTGTGAAATTAAGAAAGGGAGGGGAGGGTGTTAAAAATAATACACAGAGGGGTAGGATTTTGCGAGCTGCTTATGGTTGGCAGGTTGTTTTATCAATGGAGTAATGGTACATACTGTAACTCTATTTCCACGTTCTTGTAATAACTCTGGTGGTGTCATACCCACATGTCAAGGGGAAAGATTTCTCAGTAGGCATTTCCTGCACTCTGCTTAACAACCTGCATTTGGAATCATCTGCCATCTGACACCAAGGAGACGGGGCGCGACTGTCAGAGCAGGGACCCTGGGGACCACTTCTGTTTATCATTCACATATCCGCAACACTGCATGCATCTGTATAGAACTCGTTTATGGATGACGATGATGCTGTGAATTTGGTTTAATTTATGACTTTTGGATGATGCGGCTGATCTGAAAATCATCAAGACAGCATATGAAATGATCGCTTATGACAGAAAATGATTTTTTGATCAGAACATTTTAAATCCCTATGTTATTGTTTAAGTTTTTTTTTCCAAACCAGATGTCTAGAATGTGAATTTGTTTTCTCTCTCTCTCCTTCTCTCTCTTTTTCTCTCTCTGTCTCTCATTCTTGCTTTCTTTTGTGATCGATTTAGCAAAAGATTAGAAAGCTGATCTTATTATCACAAGGTAAGCTCAGCCGTTCTAAGTGCAGTGCAGAGGGGGCCGCCACCCCTCTGCCCCTTCAAACCCAGAGTGCTAATATATTGTCTTGTGTGGAAAGGTGGAACGTGTTTCCCACCTTTCTTGTCTCTGAGGCACATACCTCTCAACCATCTCTAAGAAATATTAGCCACGCTCGTCACTGAATGGTGTGACTCATTTTGGATTTTCCATACTTTTTAATTATAATCAGCAGGTCCGTCAAACTTGATCCAGGCCATTCTAGGTCATTTCTATTATCACAATTAACTTCTCCAAGATGTAGAGCTTCCACTATTATTGAGAAGCTTTTATGCATCTGTATTTATTTATTGGTTTGCTTTTTGGAAGGGTAGCCTTCAATTTAGACACTTGTCAAACATAAGCCTTTGCAGGTGGAGAGAGGTATATGCCCAAGGGCACTTTAAAAATAAATGGGGGATGTAAATACTAAGTCAATGTTTTCAGATAGATAATAACCTATCAGGCTTTGTAAATCATGACATCCCTATGGATGCTCTGGAACAAATCTTGGTTTTTTTTTTTCTTTATATATATATACAAGCAAAGCACTCAGTGAGTACAGTGTAAGTTTTGCTTGCCTAAGAAGTATGGATTCCAATTATTAAAATGGAGGGACCATGTGTTATTATTGTGCTTGAAATTTTTTTTTAATATTTATCGTGTGTGGGTTTTTTTTCTTTTTTGGTCCCTTTTCTTTTTTTCTGTTGGGTGTGATTTTTTTTTTTTAATGGGGGGGGTGGATTTTATTTACTAAGCCAACTTCTGTTTTTCACCTTTTCTTAAGATTAAAGTTTACAACTTGGAATTACTTGAAATATTATTTTTAACTCTGAAATATAGCAGCTTCTGAAGATAAATGTATTTTACTATTAGATTTAGCTGATCTCCCAAATCATTCTTAAAAAGGGGATTTATATTAAAGATAGTGTGTAACCCTATTTTTATTAAATAAACTGCTAACCTTTTAAGCTAAATTATTTTCTTAAATAAGATGAGGAAGATGAGGGGGAACAAGTTATTATTTTGTCAAGTGAATTCTAAATTATCTAAACCATTTACTTTTTTTTTAAGGAATCCTTTTCATACCTCTTAAGTGTTTGCTGTAGAAAAAAGGGGGTTTCTGTTTGTAGGTAAATTCAAATTATTTGGACAAGCAGAAAGTTTCCATTTGTTTATCATATTCAGTATATTTTTTCAAATCTCTGCTGTGAGATTCTCTGCAGCTGATGCTGCTACAGAGCGAAAGGAACAGAACAATCATTCAGAAAAAGGTGCGTGGGTTTGCTTTCATCCTTCCATTGAGGACTTTCACTCTTATAAAAATTATGTTAATGAAGAGCTCCCCTTATTGCACTCCCCACTGCCACTTACTCCCTAATCCTGAGGATGTAGGAAAATGCTTGCTTTTTACGATAATGTCATTAGCAATGAATGCGCTTAGGTGATGCCTGGCGGAAACTGAATCAATTTTAAAATGCTCTCTTTTTTCTCGCCCTCTCCACTCCCTGTACACCTACCCGCCCCCCCCTTCCCTCTTGTTTTCCTAGACACAGTGCCAACATAAATCTGCATCGTAAACTGTTGACCAAAGAACTCGATGACATGGGCCTGGACTCATCACAGCCCTCCCTTAGCAAGGACCTCCGGGATGAATTTTTGATGAAGATCTATGGTGCCCAGCACCCCCTGGGGCTTGACATCAGGGAAGACGCCTCCTCTCCCGCGGGGACGGAAGACTCCCACCTGAACGGGTATGGGAGGGGCATGGCGGAGGACTACATGGTCCTGGACCTGAGCACCACCTCCAGCCTCCAGTCCAGCAGCAGCATCCATTCCTCCAGAGAATCCGATGCCGGCAGCGATGAGGGGATTCTCCTGGACGACATTGACGGGGCGAGTGACAGCGGGGAGTCGGCGCACAAGGCTGAGGCCCCCACCCTCCCTGGCGGCCTCGGGGCTGACGTTTCAGGGTCTCTGATGTTCAACAGCTTGTCCGGGAGCACTGGTGGGATCATGTGTAACATTTGCCACAAGATGTACAGCAACAAGGGGACGCTGAGGGTGCACTACAAAACCGTGCATCTGCGAGAGATGCACAAGTGCAAAGTCCCCGGTTGCAATATGATGTTTTCCTCTGTGCGAAGCCGGAATCGGCACAGTCAGAACCCTAACCTCCACAAAAACATTCCCTTCACTGCAGTAGATTAGCCTCAGAACGGACACTACAAATGCCAGCTCTCACCAGACGGCCTATGTATCTGAACTGCCATAGTCGGTGTGTGCTTGTGTACTTGGGGGAGGGTGTGTGTGTGTGTACACACACGTATACCTGTGTCTACACACACACACACATTTTCTTTAGATTATAAGAAGATAAACACTAGGTGCTTTTGAAATTTTTTGTCTTTTTCCTTTATAGTTTTGAGAAAGAAGTCAGATCTTTAATTTAGAGGTGAAACAAAGTACCCTTTAAATACACATGCACACACATATAAAAGCGTGCAACTAGCCCAGACTTTGACAGAATAACAATTTTTGGTCCTCTCCAAAGAGATGATTTGTTGTACCTATGACTGTTGCCTGCAGAGAGATAAAGGGGGGGGGGGAACACAAAAAAGGAACTTCTTATAGTTGTCTTTTGTGAACTTTAAGGTTTTGAGAGAATCTTCATTTAGAGCATGGCAGATTCACCTGTAAATATTTAGGCTTCAAAGGCCAATGATGTAAAACAATTGTATTGATGGTTGTTTAACTCTTTTGTTTAATTTTTACAGTTACATCCAGCTGTTAGATATACAGGAAAAAAATAGTTTGCTGGCTAGCTCTATTCATTTATGTTAGCATTAATGCACATTTTTTAAGGAAAAAAAAACATGGTCTTGTTTTTACTACCTGCTAGATATAGTGATAAAGAGGTGCTGGCATGCCTTACAGCACAGATCTGATTTTTTAAAATGTCCTGTACTAGTACATAAATCCAGTCATGCACTTTTTTTCATACACTACAAGGGGATGTGTAATATCCATGCTTCTTTTTTATCCTTAAACTATTGCCATACTTCAAGTAAGTGTCTTTTTTAAAAAATTCACTTGTATAAAAATGGTCTGGTCAGTATAGGGCACAAATGCCAAACAAAAGTATTAGTGTTAACACAAAACTGCCAACTTTGCACAAGTTTCCAGAAAAGAAAATACAATTAGTCACTCAACATAACCACAGGGCCAATTTGTCGGCCACCAGAAAACCGCTTTAAAAAAAAACACTTGGTGATGCTTTCAAGTGCCGAATGTTATTACAATCAACATTGTATCCTTCTTGCTTATATGTTAAGTTACATAAAAGGAAAACAAAGTGATGCGTGTGAAACAGCCAAGGCATTTATTCTTTAGAGGCAGGATAATATTTCAGGATACAAAAGCCCAGATTACTCACTGTGGAGCAAAGCTGAATACAGTGAAAGAGCTGAATGCTCATGCGAAAGGACCTGACCCTTCTCCATTAAAAAGAAGGAAAAGTCTGAACTGAGTGGGTCTGTTATGTGGCTGTGTAATTTGTCACAAGTACTGCAGTAGTACTATGATTCAGGCTGGTTTGATAGACAAAATCAAAAGACGTTTAATGGTAGAGGCAGCAGTACTTGGAAGCTTTGCAAACATGTGCTGAACTTGAACTAAGCAATACTCCGTTCTGAGCAGCCAGAAGGGGGTTTAAAACAGGATCTCTCACCGTTTAGTGTTTTGCGTTTCCCCACGCGATTTGTCAGAGAGAAATGAAAGCAAGCCTGAAACCAAGCAATCGAGAGTGAGAAAGAGCAGGGAGAGGATTCTCCAAACCTTTTTTGTTTTGTTTTATTTTGTTTCCGATGTTTACACATGTTGCCTGAGCTGGTTAACCACATCGGCAGCCTCAGCTACCACAACATACTGACTAAATGATGATATTTACTCAGATTCAATCTGCAGCCAAAACCATTAGGGTGTGCATTGCAGACAGTGTTTTGTTGTCTTTTTTTTTTTTTTTAAGTGGAGGGGGAAAAAGATAAACAAGGCATATTTTGTCGAACAGGACACAATAATTTAAAGAGAATGTATTTCTTTTCTGCATTTAAGGGCCTCAAACATTTCTTTCATCAGTCTAAAAGTTAGAAATACTCCCTTTGTCTTAACTTTTTAATGGCATTTCCATTTTTCATACATTTAGTAATTATTTTTTTCTAGGTTCACATCAGCATTCACTTCCGTTAAATTTGCCAAAGGAAACTGTTAATATGTTTCTCTTGTTATTATTCCTGTAGGATTTATTGTACCTCAGTATTTATTGTTTCCAAAAATAAGCATCATTAGTTGAGGCTTCAGTATTTTTGTGTGAAAATTTCAGAAACAATGGAATCTTAACATAAGCTAGATGTGTCTAGCAGCTTTATCTTTTCATCTCCTTCAGAGGATGCTATGGGGTTCATTTAATTTTTCATTTGTTCTACAGTGAGGAGAGACCAAAAGTATTTGCAGTACAAAAGAAACTATATCAAACACTATGTTTTAATGACAAATGTTTACGGTAAAAAAGCTGAGGAATTAGTGCTAACCATTTTTGTTTTTCTTGTACCTTTGAATTCCCCAAAGTCTTAATTGCTTTATTTCAGTGTTGTTAAACTGAATAGACAGAGATGTTTTCCTTTGTTTTATACCATATAAGACTCTGTACAGTATGTTTGTGGAAGATTGAACTAGAATAATGAAAATTTGTTTGCAAACATTTTGGTCCTCTTAGCCTTCTCTGTGTTGCGCTATTGCCCCATTAACCAAATGGTTTGATTCCAGAAGGGTGGAAAAATATTTTGTTGGTATCCCAGCAAAAGATTATAGAAACGCTAGCTTTACAAGTGTACATAGACCAAATGACACTTTTATGAAATAACACATTTTCAGCGATTTTTAACAATTACACTCTCAGTTGAGATATTAGAACTCAGCTTGTACAAAATCAGTGCTTAGTCTGTTTAATGTCAACTGAAAGGGCAAAGAGCCCTAATGAGTGAATTACATAGCTGTCAGCAGGTCACAACAAAGGAACCAGGCTTAGAACAAGTGTTTGTTACTCACCACAAACCAGGCTGATGTGGATAGCCAGTTAGAATAAGCCCAGAAGTAACAAGATTCTCAAGCAGAATTTCCATTGCTCAGAAGCATGAATGTGTTCACCTGCCTTTTGTTGGAGAAATGACCATGAGTCCTGGACAACCTGCCCTTTTTAAGTCTCTCCTCTCTTTGCTACTAGTTTTGTGCCTCAAGTGCCCACATGTTATGGTGGCCTTTTAAGTGGGTGTATAATATTTTCCAGTTTAAAGCCTAATTGCTTAAAAGGGACAGGGGGAGTGGACAGAAGTGGTCCATAAGATGTAGGATCATGAAAACGTACATTTCTTCTAGTCCCAGAGTGTTGCTTGCTCTTGGGTGTGTGCCTGAGTGCAGTGTTTTGACTTAACTCTAAATCTAGTTAAGATGGTGACCCCAAGGCTTATCTGCAAATGGGAAGGATGATGTGATCACCATTTTAACCACTGAGTCCTTCCTCTCTGTCCATTCATACTCATTTCTTTTTTCATAGGAGTGTTCTGTTGTGACACAGGCTCTGTCCAGCTGCATCCATGCTAGGGCAGCTGAAAAAGGAATAGGATGCAGTGTTTCATCCAAGCAACCTTTTTCCCCCATTTGATTCATTTTAACCAGCATTCTGTCACAGGTACAAAACTGGGCAGTATTATTAACATGCATGTTTGCTAGGTGGTATTGAAATGTTCTGTTTTGATCATTTTAAGCTATATGTTTTTAAGGATCAGAAAGGCTTAGTCTCCTTTAAGGATTGTCTGTGTGTTGTGAAAGGGGATGACCCGGAGCAAGAACAACAAGAGATAATAAATAATTTGGTGTTTAAAATGTGATAAAAAGCATGACATTTTTCGTTCTGCTATGAATTGTATAGAAATAAGTCTGTGCATCTCAGATCTTAGTCCAGGCTGATACCTTTTAAAGCTGGCAAATATCTCTTTTGAAATTGTTTTTAGCACAATGGCACCACTGTCCTTATAGTGTAATTTCTTTGGTCATGAATTCCCAGGCCCTTCCAGTAGGAGGAGAAAGGCACATAACTGGTTAATAGCCTGTTAGTGTGTGTGTGCATATATAATATATACATATATTATATATATATATTGCTATTTTTTAGAAAAAGGCAAGCTTTGAATATATCAAGAAGGGGGCTGTTGCAGAGGCATTCTCCTCATTTTACTCAGGGGAAACCATGCACTAGGTTCCCACCAAATAAAAAGTGACCTTTTGTTCCTTTTCCTCTGTACACACCCCTCATGTGTGCCAAGCAAATGAGAACAGAGGCCCTTGGGAATTAAAACAGAAAGAAGCCAGTAACCAGATAGAGATGGACATGCTGCTGACTGCCAGCCGTTGACCTGAGCAGTCCTAACTTGCACTTGGTCTTTAGTGTTGGGCTAGATCGACTAAGTAAATAAGTGTCAGCTGTCATAAGACACGCTACATCTACTGTCATATGAAACAAATCAGCCAGAAGATACTTTCTTTGGTCTTATGGACACGCTCCTTCTCTTGAGCTTTGCAAAAATTATGACAAATTTTGAGGTTTAGGAAAATCACTTACGTTTCACCCAGACTTGGAATATTTAGAGGAGTTTGCTTCTCCTCCTCATTCTCTGTGTTTCTAATGGGAGGGGTTGAAATAAGTATGGAGGGCATTCGGAGACGGGTGCCACAGAGACTGGAGGGAATCACAGTTTTTTACAGTGAAGTGAGGGGTGTTCAGTAGAGGACTCGTACCTGTCCTGGTTTGAAGATAACTAGAAAAGAAAATGGTGAACACGCTGAAAGGAGGCAGTCAAGAGGAACGTCCGGTGCAGCTCAGCCTAGCAGTGGGTGGGAGCGGATCCATGCAGTGCATCCCAGAGCACCCCATGGCCAGGTGCCTCACTGAATCCTAGTCTGAGAAGGGAAGAGGAAAGCAAGAGTGCTGCCTGGAGTAGCTCAAGTCCCAGCCAGGTCAGGCACTTAGTGGCGGGGTGGGGGTGGGGTGTTCTTTTTTTCTTACTTTTGGAGTGGAAGTGATGCTCAAGTCCCTTAGGGAACTAAAAGATCCATTGGGTCTACCAGATCCTAGAAAAGGCTGGTGGTCAGACCAAGCCCTAGTTGTGCTGAGGGGAAAGGCATGATTGCCAGTGTAGGTCCGTTCTTCCTCCATCGTGACTGTGGCTTGCCCCCGTAGCCGCGGTTGTGCTGCTCTTTGGCTGCAAAGATCTCTTGATCAAAATGTGAGCTCATTCACCTTCCTACAGACATAAAAGCAACTTTGCTGCTTTTGCGTTTTCCCTCCAGGCCAAACCATGTGTGGTAGGTAGCTTTCCTCATGTTAGCATCAGGCCACATCTGCTCTGTCCCAAAGGCATTTCCCTTCCCTCTAGTCAGGACTTGCTCACTGTACACGGTACTTTTCCATTAGTATTGTGTAAATCCAGCTGTACAACTGACTGGTGGGTTAATGTAACATCACTGTTGCCCAGACACCCATCCTCTCCTGTATCCTCCCATCATCCTTATTCTTCCCACATCTTGCACAAGATGAGGTTTATGGTCATTCGGCAATAACTGGACATCAACTGCTATCTCTTTGGCATTTGTCGAAAAATCCAAATGCCTGATCACAGGGGGTTTAAAGAAAAAAAAAAAAACTAAACATTTTTACAAGTACACTGAATTGGATCAGCATTATTGTTCATTATAATGCTATATATTTTTTTGAAGTAACATACTATAGTTGTCATAAAACTATCTTTATTCTTCTCCTCTGAAGTGTTGTTGTAAATTCACTTGACCTTTACTGCAAGCAAAAAAAAAAAATCTTTTCTATATAGAGTATCAAGACAAGGCTCAGTTTGTAACAAATAGTGGACCATTACAAAAGAGGAAACGGAAAAAGCCAGGCTGAGCAGCGAGAAGCTTCAGTTCAATTTCACCTCATATCTTTCTAATAACTTACTTGTCACTTTATTACCTTCCAGTAATGTGAACGCTGCTGACAAGACTGTCACACTAACAGCAGACAACACCCTGTCTGCTTCAGCCCCAGCTCTGCTGGCTACTTATTGCCCTGGCCCTGAAGGGACACAAGCTAATAGTGTGCTTTCCAGTTCAGCACTTGGCCATCAAATATAAAAGGATGCGTAATTGCCTGTTTATGCCTTGTGAAGGGGAAATTGAGTACAAGGGCTAGGCTTTCCCACTGAGTTCCCCGATGCACACACATCCACAGTCAGTCTCTCCCTCCCTCCCTTCACCTCCTCCCAGCATACGAGCACGTACACACACCCACTAAACTGTATCTCTGGTAAGCCCACAGCTGCCTTGCGGTGCCCTCTCCAGCTATTAAATGCACGGTAACAAGACTACTTCTTAAATAAAGGGTCAGTAGAGAAATTCTGGCTTTGACAGCATCCTCTGGGTCTTTGGAAACTTAAGTATTGCAATTCTAAGCCCGTGTATTTTGGGAGTATTGGGTATGGCCCCATAATTAGAACAAATTTTCTACAAGTCAGTGGCAAAAGTGGGATTAGATTGCCCCATGTTCTGTAAAAAAAGAACTAAGATGTTTTTCCTCTCCTTCAAAAAGTGCACGTGCTGTAAACAAATTGGTTGTGCTTGGTGGTTTGAAAAAAAAATTTTTAGTTTTGGCCTCCAACCAGTAGTCTAGATGTACACAGGTTTCTTGCTGTGACAACCTCCAAATCCATAGTGTAACAAGACAGATTTACCTTCAATTGGACTGACAATCTGAAAAAAAAAATAATAAGGCACAGGGACTTTGAGTTTAATCACTAAAACAGGGACTATCCTATATGTAGAAAGTAAATTCTCCACTTTGGGAGAATTTGGGTAATTATAAGCACATGAGCTTTACAAAATCAAGTACGAGGGGACAAACGGTGCAAAGAAAAATCACGTGAAAATGTGATCTTCCCAAACATCTTGAGCCCAAATAACATATATATAAGTATTGGCTGCTATTTTTGTATACTGAACTACTTAAAGGATCATAATGGTGGCTAGTTAGTGGCTAAATGAAGTATAAGATCTCAGTGTGCCTCTTCCTTGGGGAATTAGGGGATACCCTGCTTCTTTCTAAACCCTCCTGCAGCGGGTCTGATACATGCTGTTGATCCCACCCCCTCACCCCCACTGACTTTAAACAGTCACATTTTAGATCTATGTCAAAAAATAAGACACATGGAGGTGTCATCTTTGATGCAAACTTTTGGAAAGAGAAAAGTGGCAGATTAAGAGAGAGACAAAGATCTACATAGACAAACCCGTGCTAAAATAATTGTACTAAGCAATGTGCGGACTGGGCAGAAAAGCACTTTGAGTAAGGATTCTTGCGGTCAGGGAAAAAGCAGTTGATGTTTTTTTAAGTTCTCCCAGTATGTATATATTACAATCATTTAGCAAACATCTTAAGAGAAAATTAAAAATTCAGTTGCCAAAATTGCACAGATTATTCAATATTAACTGTACCCCCACCCCCTGCACTTAACAGGGATGCTTAAGGACAGTTTTAATTGTTTTAGCATATTTTTAACTTCCTTTTTCTAAGATTCTTTGAAGGAAAGGAAGAATGGAAAAAGGTATTTTAACAAAAATGGAAAGAAATAGTATAAAACTATATTTCTTAAAGTATGCAAGAGCTATACCAAGACTTTATAAGGCTTCCTGTTGCCAAACGCGATGCTGAAATAATGCACAAGAAGGCACATCAATCCAGTACCAACCGGCTCTGCCCACTGCTGTTACAAAGTGCAGGACTGAGAGGCGGCCCCAGGGGTGAAGGGGCCTATCTGGGTCAGACAGCTCCACTCCTCTGGCCCTGGAAACGTTTTCCACAAGGGGAGAAAAGACCAGCCCTCTTGGTAGACCTACCCCAAGGTGAGCTGACCTGGCCCTGTTTCCGCAGGAGCCCGCCCTTCCCACTCCAGGAGACAGAGCACCCTGGCCTGCCTGTGAATCAGTGCCGTGGCCAAGACGACAGTGACTCATGCGGCATGATGCTCTTGATTCTCAGACAACATGCTCAGCTAACAGGCTCACTTGAGATGTATAAACCAAGTTGACTGTTTGTTTTCATCTAGTACTCAATTTGGAGTGTTTTTGCATGTCTTTGTACAGATCCACTCCTCTCGCCCATCTTAATCTCCCCTGACTTCTCCATTATCTTTCCACTACTGCCCTTTCTTCTTCTTCTGATCTCACCCACCCCTCTTCAAAGAAAATCTTTTCTGAAGCAAGAAGGTAGAACACTCCCTCCTTCATCTGGATTTTGATCGCTCTGGAAACATTTGTGTGTTCCACCCTGTCTGGGGTTTACATAACGTGAATTAAGTGAATGAGATGTTCTAGTATTATATATTAACCTGATATGACTAAGATTTATAATATATGGTGCTCTCCCTTTCCTGAGCAAACTTTGGTTCTGCTGCCCTGCAGAAAAGTCTCCACCATTTTCCTACCAATGCCAGTATGAACAGGGCAGGAGAGCTAAACATGGGTACCCGGAGGTCAGAGGGGTGAGGGAGGTGGAGAAACCAGGAGAAGATGTGAGTCTGAGGCCTCCCTGGGCCTTTCCTCAACGGTGGAGGTGAGTCAATACTTCAGGAAAGCAAGCTCTCAGATCTCAAATGCTCTTCATTGACTAAGCCTTTTAGAACTAGCAAGATTCCCTCACCTGGTTGAGAGAATAGATAACTTTCTTACTCACCCCAAACCCAATGGTGTGTCTTGCTAACAAAAACACTGGACACAACCCTCCTATTTGACAGCAAAATTGGCCAAAGGGAACTGAAATAATCTTAAGGAAAAGGAATGTTCCCTAAGATAGGTCCTCTTCCCCACCCCCTCCCCTGGAGTTTGTTGGGGGGGAGGGGCTGTGCTTTTTGTTGTTTCTGTCCTCCTCTGCATCAAACCAGCCTCTTCTGCCCAGCCTGTCACAGAACCAAAGTCTGCACTACGAAAGGGGTCAGCACCCAGGGACGGGCACAGCTTACATCACCCTGATCTGATCATTGTGACGTCGGTAGCTTCATAAATGCTGTATGTACCTTGAACAAGGGTTTTGTCTTTGTTTTTGTTTTTTCTTAGTAGTTTAAGGGAATTAAAAGTTTTTATTTGCCGTTTCCTTTGTTGTATTTTCTGTACTATAACTGTCTACAGTATGTCTTTTTGCATAAAATGCATAAGGGTTTGGGGATGTAAATGGAATTTTATTCATATTTTGTCCAAATACCTCTTGTAATTTGTATCAAAATTCTTGTACAATTTTTATATTAAAGATTTATCAGTCACTGATCTCTTCTTACCTCCTTGATTTGAAGAAACCTCAACCAACTCCAAGAGACCACTATGAAATACACCAAGACACACTTTAGCTTCCATTGTGATTCACCCTTATTGAAGCTCCTGTGTTAGATAACTTGGTCTCCTTTTTGGACTGAATCATGCTATTATTGAACACACTTCTTAGGAAGATCAAATTCATCTTATGCTCAGATAGCCAAGCTGAGTCAGAGCCCCAGAGATCCTAGTCAGTCAGTTCCAGTGGAGCCCAGCAAACACTGTCTCTTTCATCACTAAAGCTATCCCTTTGGGGATGTTTTTCCAGTGTCTCCAGAATTTCCTTTCCCAGAAGCCTTGGCCCAAGATCTTTTAAGGAAAGGAAGACCTTAAGTATCTTTGCACCTTGGCCTTCTGTAAATAGCTTCCACCCTGACCTTGGGAAATTTGTGGACAGCAGCTAGCAGGATGATAACTATATAGTTTTTCAAACTAGATGTCTGTGTTTTGGTTTATATTCTCTTGACAATGGTTTTCTGCAGGTTGGGCTTTTGTCGTCTAGAACTAAAACTAGCAGATGGAGAGAGGTCATCATCGGCCACATCTCTTGCCACACTGCTTGAGGCCAGTGGGAAGAACCATACAGGCTGCTTCTGACTCCGCGATTGTTTAATATCACCCCCACCTCTTAAACCAATTCTAGCTTAACAGTAGGCTAACGCAGACGGTAACTTTTCCTAGAGTCTCCCTTTCCATTTAGTATTTCCTAGTCTCCATCCCTGGAGCCACACATACCTAAGTCTCCCATCTTGTGGCACCCCCTTCTCCCATTTCCTCTGACCCAGAGAAACCAGCAGCTACCCAGACTCAATCTAGCAGCCCCCAAGTCTCTGGCAGCAAAGAGCTAAACAGGGCTGCTTATATCTGCTGGCTGTCATCAGACCCACAGTAAAGAACTGTCCAGCCAGCTTCAGGTACCACTGACTGAGGGTCCCTCCCAAGGTAGCTAAGGGGCCAGCCACCAAGCCTTGACACTCTTCCCCCCCATCCCAATCTCCTCTGAGCACCCACAGACTAGGGGTAAGAGCAAAGAAATGAAAGATAAAACAATTGGGGGAAGTCAACCTTGGTTCAGGCATGTGGTTATTAAATGTCATGGATATGTTAACACACCCCTACAGGGAATCCAAGCATAATTATGATCTTTTCATCTGTCATAACACGTCTGTAATTGGCAAGAATCCTCCCTCAAACAGCTCCTTCTTAAAAAAATATATTCTTAAGTGTCGTCAAATGATGGAAATCCTCCTGTTTAGTGAAGAGGCACCCATGAATTCAGCTCTCAACACAAGGCTAATAATCCGCACTGCCTGGGCTACAGCCCTTAGCTCTTCTGAGCCACTGAAAGACTTGCCATCTGCTAGTCTGCCCCGTGTCATTGATGATAGGACAGCAGATTAAGTGCTACTAATTTAATAAAGCTGCTCTGAGGACAGAGCCGATCTATCAATGAAGACCAGAGAGGATAGCATGGGTTGGGGGCTCAAGAGGGGTGGCAGAGAATATCGAATTGCCTCAAGTAATACTGGGCAGGGATGGCAGGGGGGCTAAGAATCTATTGATCCTCTGTACAGCGCAGTTATTTTTAGTCACCTGACTCTCAGGCACCCAATCATTACCCATATTCATCAGAGACATATAATGAACAGAGGTATTGATTAACAGGGGCAGCTGAAGAGAGCTCCCAACAGCGCTAGTTCACATTGATAGGTCTCCAATGGGAATACAGGCCATGCAGCCCTGGAACATAACTTACTCTGTTCTAGGTCCTTCCATTGATTTTGCTTAGTGGGGAGGGGAGGGTGGAGGGAGAGACAGCTTTGTACACAGTGGTGCTCCCTTGACCTTTCTCTGAAACCTTCTTTGAAAAAAGAGAAAACTGACCCACTTAGAACAGTCAACAAGTCCGTAGCCCCGCTCCAGGTTGCCTGCCCCTCTCCAGGCTGGCAGTCCCACCTCATCTCTGATTGCCATTTGTGTTATCTTGATTTACAGAAATGTGCTGGAAGCTGGGACATGCCAGTCAGAGCTCAGAGCCATCAGGCAGATGAAGCCTTCACTCCCCTAAAGATCAGCATATGGCTTCGGGAAATTATCGTGTTAGGCTAATTGCACCAAGTTGGCATGGTAGGAACATAATGAGTCCCGGTTTCAGCACGCTGACCCAAACCCAGTGATGCCAGCGCAGAGTAACTTTCCAAGCATTTTGCCTCATGGCAGGAAACCTCATTGAGCTGCTGTTTGCAAAAGGTATTTGGTTCAATTTCTAGCATGCGCCCAGAACCTGCTCAGTGTGCTCCATTCATACAAGGGAGTTTGCTGTGTGGTTCAGGCGGGCTCTTGTCCTTCCAGAGAACTAGTGGTGACCCACACACCACAACTATCAGAAGCCATGTGCTGCCTGGAGGTTGACAGGCTGTATAAAATGCTGATAGGTAACTAGAAACCATTGAACCCCAGGGAGAAAAAAAAAAAATGGAAAGGATTAAGACAAGGACAGCTGTAAAAAATAAAACTCAAAGGCATCATTAGAAACCAGAAATTCACAAAGTCCAACTGCCTGTCATCCACACTGGATATTAGCAACACTTGACTTAGACATGAATGAAATGCTGTAGGAACATGAAGTCACCCCTTAACCCCTGAAGCTAAAGGCAAGTTTCCCTTTGCTCCAGTCTCTCCTTACCTCAGTCTCGGATTTTGATGATGTTCAATGTCATTTGCCTCCAATTTTTCTCACCAGTGTGTCTTTGTCTTACCTTGGTCAGCAGACTTGTTCACCTTCAGGTCCAGCCTCTCCTTGGACTTCGAGAATTTTGTGTTATGTACCACCTTCAGCCTTTTCTCCTCCTGTCTTTATTTTCTTCATTATAATGTTCAGCTCAGTTTCTATTCTCTTAGCCAAAACCAAAAAACAAAAAAAAAAAAATCAGTTCAATAAATTCTGATCCTCTGGGATTAAATTGTACCTTAACTTCTTTCCAAACGTCAGAGCTTATATGGAAAAAAAATATCAAAGGTTTCAGTAATTTTAAATCCCAAGCTCTGTGCGTTGTGCAGTAACTTCAAGTTTTTGGAATGCTCCAAAAAATAAAAAACAAAAATGTGGTTATGAGCAATTGAATTTGGAGGTTATTAGGGTTTGGGGCATATACTGTGTGAGGTGATTTAAAGTTATTAGGCCACTTCCAGGTTTTTAGAGAGATTCATTTTTACAAATGTAAGTGCTATTAAGAATTCAAAGCACTCTCATAATTCCCCATCTTTATTCTTCCCCATGATCTCAATTTCAATTTTTTATTTTTTTAAGTGGAGAATTTCCTTCCCAAGTTTCACAAAGTCATTTGCAGACTGAAAACAAGACACTTATTTGATTATTTTCAGATGTCACATCAATTGGTCTTCAGCAGAAAGTAATCCTGCAAGATGTTATGCTTTATGCTTTCTGTTCTTTCAAAAACCACAAACCTGTGTGTTTGAAAAGATGTCTGTTTCCAAAGCCCTCAGCCGCACCCACAGAGCACACATATGAGAATGGTTTCAGGCTCATATACAGACATGCCTTTTCAAGGAAGCAACAAAGCCCACTCACTTCACAGATCTACTGTGAATGTAAGCAGAAAGCAGGGTGAAATCCAGGAAGTTGTGTCTAGCAGGGAACTGTGTCCTCAACACTTTAAAGATGGGCTGTTTCTCTAGCCCTTATAGTTTGTGATACGTAGTAGGTGGTCAAGGTGCATCCACAGAATAAATGGGTACCGCAAATGGGGATGAAAGGTGAACGGATGGAGCTCTTTGTTAAATGCCAAGGTCAGAGCCAGCATAAGGTGGAGGCTGTCACACCTGCATAGAATGCAGGCATCAGCTATTTGAAGACTCTGCAAAGCAAATAGTAGCAGAAACACTGAGGAAGCTGACCAGGATTCGCAGTATCGCTGAAATAGCCTGACTTTGCCATTTTCCCTCTCTGTGCCCAGGCCTGAACTCCTGGAAACCTGAAACCCATGAGTAGTCCTCAGAGCTGGACAGAGAACTCTCCAGGAGAAACCCTCAGGTCAAGGAGCCAGGAAGAAAACAGTGGATGCTCAGGAGAGTGGGGAAAATTCCCTATTCCTTTTTCTTTTTGCTGTTTTTTTCATGCCTGCCTCAAACCCAAGCAACCCTGTGACAAAAGGGGTGACAGTGGCAACAGGAACTGGAAGGCATCTAAATTCTTGGGAAGGGAGCCACCCGCCTGAACTGGGGGAGCTTCTGTCCAGAGAGGGTGGGGAAACCCCTTTTGCTTTTTCTCTCAGTCTGTGCACCCACTTGGTCTGGGAGGTGAGCATAGCCCCAGGAAGTAAACTGCGAAGCAGGAGCTTTCCAGCCAGGGGGCTGAAAGGGCAAGGCTGGAAAATTCCAGGGAGATGGTAGACAGAGAGGTCCTATCTACTAGGACAGGAGAAAGTAGCCCCTTCAGATGGATTTCTGAATCACCCCTGATCCCACATAGCACATCCTCACATGGGCCAGATCCAAATAGTGCTTCAAGGGTTTTGAAAACTGAACTGACAACAGAACAAAGACCCACAGAAGGCTGATTGGGACTTGCAACCTGAATTAAGGTTGAAGGCCTTGCTAGAAACGTGGAGATATTCTCCACAGGAATTAAACAAGTCCCAAAACCTCATGGAGAAGGGAATGGCACCCCACTCTAATACTCTTGCCTGGAAAATCCCATGGATGGAGGAGCCTGGTAGGCTGCAGTCCATGGTGTTGCTAAGGGTCGGACACGACTGAGTGACTTCACTTTCACGCATTGGAGAAGGGAATGGCAACCCACTCCAGTGTTCTTGCCTGGAGAATCCCAGTGACGGCGGAGCCTGGTGGGCTGCCGTCTAAGAGGTTGCACAGAGTCGGACACGACTGAAGCAACTTAGCAGCAGCAGCAGCACCTCATAATATGCGTTGTAAGCAAACTTCTTGATTTTTGTCTGCTTTTCAACTGTGGTAAAAGATACATAACAAAAATGTATTGTTAACCGTTTTAAAGAGTACAGTTCAGTGGTGCTGAGTATCATTTGCATTGTCGGGCAACCATCACCACTATCCATCTCCAGAACTCTTCATCTTCCTCAAATACAACTCTGTACCCATGAAACACTGACTCTACACTGCCCTTCTCCCACCATTCTGCTGTCTTTCTCTATGGATTTGACTACTCTAGCTGCCTCATCTAAGTGGAATCTTATCATCTTTGTCCTCTTGAGACTGGCTCGTTTCACTAGCATAATGTCCACAAGGTTCATTCATGTTGTTGCATGTGTTGGAATGTCCTTCCTTTAAAAGCTCCATGGGTTTCATGGTGTATATACACCACATTTTGTTTATCCATTAATCTGCTAACAGGGAGTTGGGTTGCTTCCAACAGTAGGCACTAGGCAGACTTCTAAGATGGTCCCTAATAAGCTAGTGAAGGTTTAGGTACTCAACAAGGACCAGTGTGCTCTCTTGGCAAAACTCTGACAGTGGGACAACCAGGGCACCAGGCATGTCATCCAGCTGCGTGGAGTGGCTGAAGGGTGTGTCCCTGCTTGTCAGACCCTGACAAACGTGGCCCACTGGAGAAGGGAATGGCAAACCCCTTCAGCATTCTTGCCTTGAGAAGCCCATGAACAGTATGAAAAGGCAAGAAGATATGAATCTAAAAGGAGAGCCTCCCAGGTCAGTAGGTGTTCAATATGCAACCAGGGAAGAGCGCAGAAATAGCTCCAGAAAAAAATGAAGAGGTGAGCCAAAGTGAAAACGATGCCCAGTTGTGGATGTGTCTGGTGGTGAGAGCAAAATCCAATGCTGTAAAGAACAGTGTTGCATAGGAACCTGGACTGTTAGGTCCGAATCAAGGTAAACTGGATGTGGTAAAACAGGAGAAGGCAAGAGTGACCACTGACGTTTTAGGAATCAGTGAACTAAAATGGATGGGAATGGATGCATTTAATTCAGATGACCATTATATCTATGACTGTGGGCAAGAATCTTTTAGAAGTAATGGAGTAGTCCTGATAGTCAACAAAAGACTCCAAAATGCAGTATTTGGGTACAGTCTCAAAAATGACAGAATTATCTCAGTTCTCCAAGGCGAACCATTCAACATCACAGTAATCCAAGTCTATGCTCCAACCACTAATGTCAAAGAAGCTGAAATATAAATATTCAATAAAGACCTACAGTAAAGAACTAACACTAAAAACAGATGTCCTTTTCATCGCAGGGGACTGGAATGAAAAGCAGGAAGTCAAAAGGCACCTGGAGTAACAGGCAAGTTTGGCCTTGGAGTACAGAATGAAGCAGGGCAAAGGCTAACAGAATTCTGCCAAGAGAACACACTGGTCATAGCATATGCCCTCTCCCAACAATACAAGAGACAAATCTACACATGGACATCACCAGAAGGTCAAAACCAAAATCAGATTGACTATATTATTTGCAGCTGAAGATGGAGAAGCTCTATAGAGTCAGCAAAAAGAAGACCTGGAGCTGACTGCGGCTCAGATCATGAACTCCTTGTTGCAAAATTCAGACTTAAATTGAAGAAAGTAGGGAAAACCACTAGACCATTCACATATGTCCTAAATCAAATTCCTTAGGATTATACAGTGGAAGTGACAAATAGATTCAAGGGATTAGATCTAACAGAATGCCTGAAGAACTATGGATGGAGGTTTGTACCACTGTCCAGAAGGCAGTGATCAAAACCATCTGCAAAAAAAGAAATGCAAGAGGGCGAAGTGGTTGTCTGAGGAGGCCTTACAAATAGCTGAGAAAAGAAGAGAAGTGAAAGGCAAAGGATAAAGGGAAAGATATACTCACCTGAAAGCAGAGTTCCAGAGAATAGCAGGGAGAGATAAGAAAGTCTTCTTAAGTGAACAATGCAAAGAAATAGAGGAAACAACAGAATGGGAAAGACTAGAGATCTCTTCAAGAAAATTAGAGATACGAAGGGAACATTTCATACAAAGATGGGCACAATCAAGGACAGAAACAGTAAAGACCTAACAGAAGTGTAAGAGATTAAGGAGAGGCGGCAAGAATACATAGAAGAACTATACAAAAAAGATCTTCATGACCCAGATAATGACGATGGTGTGATTGCTCACCTAGAACCAGACATCCTGGAGTGCTCTAAGTCAAGTGGGTCTTAGGAAGCATTACTACCAACAAAGCTAGTGGTGATGGAATTCCAGGTGGGCTATTTCAAATCCTAAAAGATGATGTTGTGAAAGTGCTTCACTCAATATGCCAGCAAATTTGGAAAACTCACCACTGGCCACAGGACTGGAAAAGATCAGTTTTCGTCCCAATCCCAATGCAGGGAAATGCCAAAGAATATTCAGACTACCACACAATTGGACTCATTTCACATGCTAGCAAAGTAAAGCTCAAAATTCTCCAAGCTAGGTTTCAACAGTATGTGAATCAAGAACTACCAGATGTACAAGCTGGATTTAGAAAAGGCAGAGGAACCAGAGAGCAAATTGCCAACATCTGCTGGGTCATAGAAAAAGCAAGGGAATTCCAAAAAAATCTATTTGTTTCACTGACTATGTGAATCCTTTGACTGTGTGGATCACAACAAAATGTGGAAAATTCTTAAAGAGATGGGACTACCAGATACCTTACCTGCCTCCTGATAAACCTGTATGCAGGTCAAAAAGACAGAACTGGACACGGAAAATTGAACTGATTCAAAATGGGAAAGGAGTACATCAAGGCTACATTTGTCATCCTGCTTATTTAACTTACATGCAAAGTACATCATGTTAAATGCCAGACTGGATGAAGCGCAAGCTGAAATCAGGATTGCCAGGAGAAATATCAACAACCTCAGATATGCAGAAGACATCACCCTAATGGCAGAAAGCAAAAAGGAACTAAAGAGCCTCTTGATGAAGGTGAAAGAGGAGTGAAATACTGGCTTAAAACTCAACATTCAAAAAACTAAGATCATGGCATCCAGTCCTTTCACTTCATGACAAAACTGATGGGGTAAAAATGGAAACAGTGGCAGACATTGTTTTCTTGGGCTCCAGTATCAATGTGGATGGTGACTGCAGCCATGAAATTAAAAGATGCTTGCTCCTTGGAAGAAAAACTATGACCAACCTAGACAATGTACAGAAAAGCAGAGACATCGCTTTGCCAACAAAGGTCCATCTAGTCAAAGCTATGGTTTTTGCAGTAGTCATGTATGGATATGAGAATTGGACCATAAAGAAGGCTGATCACCTAAGAATTGATGCTTTTGAACTGTGGTGCTGGAGAAGACTCTTGAGAGTCCCTTGGACAGCAAGATCAAACCAGTCAATCTGAAAGGAAATCAACCCTGAATATTCATTGGAAGTACTTATGCTGAAGCTGAAGCTCCAATACTTTGGCCACCAGATGCAAAGAGCCAACCATTGAAAAAGACCCTGATACTGGGAAAGATTGAGGGCAGGAGGAGAATGGGATGACAGAGGATGAGATGGTTGAATGTCATCACCAACTCAATGCACATGAGTTTGAGCAAACACAGGGAGATAGTGAAAGGGAAACCTGGTGTGCTGCAGTTCATGGGGTCACAAAGAGTGGGACACAACTTGGTGACTGAAAAGCACCAACAATAAACCTCTATTGGAATTTTCATATCCTTACACGATCCCATCCCCTTAAGTATAGGCTGGACCTAGTGACTTACTTTTAACAACTTGACTGTGATAAAAGTGGTGACACACAGTCAGAATATAATCCATAATTTTTCAGCCTATGAAGAAATAGGAAAATCTTTCACATAGGAGAAGACAATCAGTAGATTATATTACCAAGATGACAAAGGTATAGTTACTTGAAAAAGACTTAAAAGCAAGTATTATTTAAATACACCAACAGTAAGGTCAAACTCTGTTGAAACAAATAGCAAACTAGAAGTTCTAGACTTCTAAATGGAAATTTTATAACCAAAAAATGAGATTATTAAAACAAAAAATTAACTGGATCCATTCAATAGTAAAATGGAGATGACAGAGGAAAGTCAGTGAACTTGAAGACAGGTCAACAGAAATTACCCAATCTGAACAACAAAGAGAAAAAAATTGAACAGAGCCTCAGGGACCTGTGAATGATAACAAAACATCTAATGTGTGTTATTAGAGTCCCAGAACGACAGGAGAAAGTTCATTAAAAAAAAAAAAGGGTATATAGAAAACTGATCACTGAAAACATTCTAAATTTGGCAACAGACACAAACCTCCAGATTCAAGAGACTGAGTAAACTCAAACAAGATAAAACCAAAGAAATACACACCCAGATAGGCAAAATCAAATTGCTAGAGTCTAAAGGCAAAAAAAAAAAAAAAAAAAAGCAGTGGCCACAGGACTGGAAAAGGTCAGTTTGCATTCCAATCCCAAAGAAAGGCAATGCCAAAGAATGCTCAAACTACCGCACAATTGCACTCATCTCACATGCTAGTAAAGTAATGCTCAAGATTCTCCAAGCCAGGCTTCAGCAATACGTGAACCATGAACTTCCTGATGGTTCAAGCTGGTTTTAGAAAAGGCAGAGGAACCAGAGATCAGATTGCCAACATCTACTGGATCATCGAAAAAGCAAGAGAGTTCCAGAAAAACATCTATTTCTGCTTTATTGACTATGCCAAAGCCTTTGACTGTGTGGATCACAATCAACTGTGGAAAATTCTGAAAGAGATGGGAATACCAGACCACCTAACCTGCCTCTTCAGAAATCTGTATGCAAGTCAAGAAGCAACAGTTAGAACAGGACATGGAACAACAGACTGGTTCCAAATAGGAAAAGGAGTACGTCAAGGCTGTATATTGTCACTCTGCTTATTTAACTTCTATGCAGAGTACATCATGAGAAAAGCTGGACTGGAAGAAACACAAGCTGGAATCAAGATTGCCGGGAGAAATATCCATAACCTCAGATATGCAGATGACACCACCCTCATGGTAAAAAGTGAAGAGGAACTAAAAAGCCTCTTGATCAAAGTGAAAGAGGAGAGTGAAAATGTTGGCTTAAAGCTCAACATTCAGAAAACGAAGATCATGGCATCTGGTCCTATCACTTCATGGGAAATAGATGGGGAAACAGTGGAAACAGTGTCAGACTTTATTTTGGGGGGGCTCCAAAATCACTGCAGATGGTGACTGCAGCCATGAAATTAAAAGATGCTTACTCCTTGGAAGGAAAGTTATGAGCAACCTAAATAGTATATTCAAAAGCAGAGACATTACTTTGCCGACTAAGGTCTGTCTAGTCAAGCCTATGGTTTTTCCTGTGGTCATGGATGGATGTGAGAGTTGGACTGTGAAGAAGGCTGAGCATTGAAGAATTGATGCTTTTGAACTGTGGTGTTGGAGAAGACTCTTGAGAGTCCCTTGGACTGCAAGGAGATCCAACCAGTCCATTCTGAAGGAGATCAGCCCTGGGATTTCTTTGGAAGGAATGATGCTAAAGCTGAAACTCCAGTACTCTGGCCACCTCATGCGAAGAGTTGACTCATTGGAAAAGTCTCTGATGCTGGGAGGGATTGAGGGCAGGAGGAGAAGGGGACGACCGAGGATGAGATGGCTGGATGGCATCACTGACTCAATGGACGTGAGTCTGAGTGAACTCTGGGAGGTGGTGATGGACAGGGAGGCCTGACCTACTGCGATTCATGGGATCGAAAAGAGTCGAACACGTCTGAGTGACTGAACTGAACTGAACTGAAAGGCAAAAAAATATTCCTAAAAGTAACAAGTTGAGAAAAATGATACATCACTTCTAGGGTAACAATTGGAATGACTGTGTTTTTTCCATCAGAAACTAAGAAAGCCAGAAAGAAGTTGAGCATTTTGTCAAGTAGTGAAAGAAAAGACCATTCAACCCAGAACTCTAAATCCTGGGAAAATATTCTGCAGGCATGAAAGTGAATTAAAGACCTTCTCAGATGAAGGATTTCTCAATCCCTCTCCACCAGTATATATGTTCCAAAAGAGTTGCTAAAGGAAATTACTTATAAAGAAAAGAAATTACACACACAAAAAATTGAAACTTCAAGAAAGACGACAGAGGGCTTCTCAGGTGGTCTAGTGTTTGAGAATCCACCTTGCAATGCAGAGACACCAGTTCAGTCCCTGTTCTGGGAAAATCCCACCTGCTAGGGAGCCCCACTCCTGTGCACCACAACTATGGAGCCCAGGCTCTAGAGTCCATGAGCTGCAACTACTGATCCCACGTGACCTACAGCCCATGCTCTGCAACAAGAGAAGCTGCCACAATGGGAAGCCCAAACACTGCAACAAAGAGTAGCCCCTACTCTCTGCAACTAGAGAAAGCCTGCATGCAGCAGTGAAGACCCACCACAGTCTAAAAATAAAAAACTAGTTTTTTTTTAAAGAAGAGCAACAAAAATTATAAATATAAGGGCAAATACATTAAATTATTTTTCTCCTGCTAACTTTCTAATGGTTTGAAGGCAAAAAAAATATGACATTGTCTGGTGGTGTTTTAGTATAGGTTTAGTATATACATAGTATATGTAAAACTTAAGACAACTATGATATAAGATTATACCATGTACAGTTCTATTATATAACATTGTCTAGAAGACAAAACTGTGGGAGAAGGCAACGGCACCCCCCTCCAGTACTCTTGCCTGGAAAATCCCATGGAAGGAGGAGCCTGGTAGGCTGCAGTCCATGGGGTCGCACAGAGTTGGACACGACTAAGCGACTTCACTTTCACTTTTCACCTTCATGCACTGGAGAAGGAAATGGCAACCCACTCCAGTGTTCTTGCCTGGAGAATCCCAGGGACGGGGGAGCCTGGTGGGCTGCCGTCTACGGGGTCGCACAGAGTCGGACATGACTGAAGTGACTTAGCAGCAGCAGCAGCAGACAAAACGGTAGCAGTAGAGGAAAGATAAGTGGTTGCCAGGGCTTAGGGAGAAGGTGGACTATGACTATGGAGAGAGAGCAGGAAGGAATTTCCGGAGTGATGGAACATTACTATGTCCTGTTTGCAATGGTGGTAACCACTCTGTCCTGAATTTTATAGAATACAGGGGAAAAGTAGATTTTGCTATATATTAATTTTTTTAAATGGAATTAGAGCTAGGCACTCTGATTTCAGAGAGAGTGAAATCTGCCTCCCTCTCACCCTCAGTTCTAAGTGACACATCCCTTTCTCTTACTTGTTTGCTTTTACAGGAATGTCATTTAAAAAAGGACAGAGTCCTTCACATCAAAATGATAATAAGGCTTAAAATAAAATCCTTTAGGGAAAACGCATGGATTTACACTCACCTGAAGTTTTAAATATTCTTCAGCTTATTTACAGCAGTGTGTTCTGATTAAATGGAGCCTGCAAAGGGAGGCGCAGGACATTTTGACAGGAGATGCCGCCAGTGAAAGACTGGAGTTATCTAAGAGCCTTCATATTGATAGACAAGTCTTGGAGAACACTTCAAATATTTGTGATGGAGAAGGACAGAGGCAGAATGTTTGTGATATTAACTATCTGGAGCCCTTCCCTCTAGCCCAGTAAGCAGCTCCTAATTCCTGACCATTGCCCTAGAGCTCCTTAGTACCCTGCAGTCACTAACTGGAAACTGAATCTCCAGCTACTCCCTCCACATTTCTTCTAATGCACATACAGGCTGCAGTACCACGAGGCAACAAGGGTATAGGTAGGAAGAATGTCTTAGGTGTTATGTCTCCACTGCAAAGTCCATGGACTAGCTGCTTCATCAAAGTTAGCAGTGAGTGAAGCAGAGAAATCAGCAAGGGAGATTGACAAGAATGATAAGGAGAGAACCAGACTCATGGAGGGGAAAGTAGGGGACTTAGAAGTGTCAAAGGGTAAGTGGTCAGCTATATAAAACACTCCAGAGAATCAGGTAAGATGAAAATTGGGATGCATTCATTGGATTTGGTGATTAGGGAAACTGTTAATACTTTGGTGCAAACGGAGCCTGTCCAGAAGGTATGCATTACATGTGCCTATCAAGTCCAACTTTCCTTGCTAGTAAAAAGTGCTCCACCCTCAGCCCCGACACAAGAAAGCCATGCTCATTTGACTATTGTAGGACAGTGCCCAGAGACTGTCCAGGCATGAGTGACAGACCAAAAGCCGCCCGTTTATAAGCTGGTAAGGGAACAGTATTGCATAGGAATCTGGAATGTTAGGCCCATGAATCAAGGTGAATGGTATGTGGTGAAGCAGGAGATGATAAGAGTAAACATCGACATCTTAGGAATCAGTGAACTAAAATGGATAGGAATGGGTGGATTTCATTCAGATGACCATTGTATCTACTACTGTGAGCAAGAATCCCATAGATGAAATGGAGTAGCCATCATAATCAACAAAAGAGTCTGAAATGCAGTACTTGGATACAACCTCAGAAATGACAGAATGATCTCAGTTCCTTTTCAAGCAAGCCATTCAACATCACAGTGATTCAAGTCCATGCCACCACCACCAATGCTGAAGAAGCTAGTGTTGATCAGTTCTATGAAGACCTAGAAGACCTCCTAGAACAAACACCAAAAAGAGATGTTCAGTCTATTCCTCACTGGGGGTTGGAATGCAAATGTAGGAAGTAAAGTGATACCTGGAATGAAAGGTAAGTTTGGCCTTGGAGAACAAAATGAAGCAGGGCAAAGGCTAACTGAATTCCGCCAAGAGAATGCACTGGTCATAGCAAACACCCCTTTTCAACAACACAAGAGATGACTTTACACATGAACATCACCAAATGGTCAAAACCAAAGTCAAATTGATAACATTCTTTATGGCAGAAGATGGTGAAGCTGTATACAGTCAGCAAAAACAAGACCTGAAGCTGACTGTGGCTCAGATCATCAGCTTCTCATAGCAAAATTCAGACTTAAATTAAAAAGAGCGGGGGAAAACCGCTAGGCCAGCCATGTACAACTTAAATCAAATCCCCTACGAGTATGAAAGAACCAGTTTAAAACTAAATATTAAAAAACCTAAGATCATGGCATCTGGCCCCCTTACTTTATGGCAAATAAGAGAGGGAAAAGGTGGAAGTACTGACAGATTTCCCCTTCTTGGGCTCTAAACTCACTGCAGATGGTGTCTGCAACCGTGAAATCAGAAGATGTTTGCTTCTTGGCAAACATCTTGGAAAGTTATGACAAACCTAGACAGTATGATAAAAAGCAGAGAGATTACTCTGCTGACAAAGGTCCATAGAGTCAAAGCTATGGTCTTTCCAGTGGTCACATACAGTTGTGAGAGCTGGATTGTAAAAAAGGCAGAACGCCACCTTCGAGCTCTGGTGCTGGAGGAGACTCTTGAAAGTTCCTTGAACTGCAAGGAGATCAAACCAGTCAGTCATAAGGGAAATAAACCCTGAATACTCTTTGGAAGAACTGATGCTTAAGCTAAAACTCCAGTATTTTGGTTATCTGATCTGAACAGCTGACTCCTTGGAAAAGTCCCTGATGCTTGGAAAGAGTCAGGGCAGAAGAAGAAGAGGGTGTCAGAGGATGAGATGGCTGGATGGCATCACCAACGCAATGGACATGACCTTGGGCAAATTTGGGAGATGGTGAGGGACAGACAGGCCTGGTATGCTTTAGTCCATGGGGTTGCAAAGAGTTGAACATGACTAGGTGACTGAACAATACAATGAATATGCAGTGGAAGTGATGAACAGATTCAAGGGATTAGATCTAGTAAACAGTGTGCCTGAAGAACTGTGGACAGAGGTCCATAATACTCTACCAGAGGCAATGAACAAAACCATCCCCCCACCAAAAACAGAAAAGCAAGAAGGCAAAGTTATTATCTGAGGAGGTTTTACAAATAGCTGAAGAATGACGAGAAGTAAAAAGCAAGGGAGAAAGGGAAAAGTGATTCTCAACTAAACCCAGAGTTCCAAAGAATAGCAAGGAGAGACAAGAAAGCCTTCTTCAATGAACAGTACATAAAAATAGAGGAAAACATCAGAAGGGGAAAAACTACAGGTCTCTTAAGGAAAATTGGAACTATCAAGGGAACATGGGCACAATAGAGGGCAGAAATGGTAGAAACCTAGCAGATGCTGAAGAGAACAAGAAGAGATGGAAGGAATACAAAGAAGAACTGTACAAAAAAGGTCTTGAACCAGATAACCATGATGGTGTGGTCAGTCACCCAGAGCCAGACATTCTGGAGCGCAAAGTCAAGTGGGCCTTACGAAGCCCTGCTGTTAATAAAGCTAGTGGATGTGATGCAATTCCAGAAGAGCCATTCAAAACCCTAAATGACAGTGCTATCAAAGTGTTGCACTTCGCAAATCTGGAAGACCCAGCTGTCGCCACAGGACTGGAAAAGTCAATCCTCATCCCAATTCCCAACAAGCTAGACTAAAGACTGTTCAAACCACTGGACAATTACACTCATCTCCCATGCTAGGAAGGTCATACTTAATATCTTGCATGCTAGGCTTAAGCATTATGGGAACCAAGAACTTCCAGATGTCCAAGCTGGGTTTAGAAAAGACAGAGAACCCAGAGATCAAATTGCTAACATTTGCTGGATCGTAGAGAAAGCAAGGGAATTCCAGAAAAACATCTACCTCTGTTTCATCAACTACACTAAAGCCTTTGACTGTGTGGATCATAACAAACTGTGGAAAGCTCTAAAAGAGATGGGAATACCAGACCATCTTACCTGTCTCTTGAGAAATCTGTATGCGTGTCAAGAAGCAACAGTAGAACCCTGTATGAACAACTGAGTGGTTCAGGATTGAGAAAGGAGTACGACAGGGCTGTCTGCTGTCACCCTGTTTGTTTAACCTATATGCTGAACACATCATGAGAAATACCAGGCTGGCTGAGTTATAAGCTGGATTCAAGATAGAAGGGAGAAAAATCAACAACCTCAGAAATGCAGATGATACCACTAATGGCAGAAAGCGAAGAGGAACTAAAGAGCCTCTTGGTGAGGGTGAAGGAGGAAAGGGAAAGAGCTGGCTTAAAACGAAATATTTAAGAAACTAAGATCATGGCATCTGGCCCCCTTACTCCATGGCAAATAGAAGGAGAAAAGGTCAAAGTACTGACAGATTTCCTCTTCTTGGGCTCTAAAATCACTGCAGATGGTGACTGCAGCCATGAAATCAGAAGACAATTGCTTCTTGAAAAGGAAAGCCATGATAAACCTTGACAGTGTGTTGAAAAGCAGAGACATTACTCTGCTGACAAAGGTGAGTATAGTCAAGTCTATGGTTTTTCCAGTAGTCATCTATGGATGTGAGAGCTGGTACATAAAGAAGGCTGAGTGCCCAAGAATTGATGCTTTCAAACTGTGATGTTGCAGAAGACTCTTGAGAGTCCCTTGGACTGCAAGGAGAGCCAACCAGGCCATCCTAAAAGAAAACAGCCATGAATATTCATCGGAAAGACTGATGCTGAAGCTGAAATTCTAATACTCAAAGAGCCAACTCACTGGAAAAAAAGACCCTGATGCTGGGAAAGATTGAAGGCAGGAGGAGAAGGGGATGACAGAGGACAAGATGATTGGATGGCATCACTGACTCAATGGACATGAGTTTGAGCAAGCTCTGGAAGATGGTGAAGGACAGGGAAGCCTGGCAAGCTGCAGACCATGGTGGTCACAAAGAGTCAGACACCACTGAGCGACTGAACAACAACATTGGTCTTCCCAGTGGTCATGTATGGTTGTGAGAGCTGGACGGTAAAGAAGGCAGAGCACTAAAGAATTGATGACTTTGAACTGGAGAAGACTTCTGAGAGTCCCTTGGACAGCAAGGAGATCAAGTTAGTCAATCAACCCTGAATACTCGTTGGAAGGACTGATGCTGAAGTTCCAGTATTTTGGTCATCTGATACGAACAGCCAACTCATCGTAAGAGTCCCTTATGCTGGGAAAGATTGAAGGCAGAAGAAGAGGAGGTCAGAGGTTGAGATGGCTGGATGGCAAACTTTGGGAGATGGTGAAGGACAGGGAGGCCTGGCATGCTGCAGTCCATGGGGTTGCAAAGACTCGGACACAACTGGGCAACTGGCCAACAAGGGGACCTATGAGGAGGTCTGGTACAAAACAAACATAATAACAGTTATTTAAACCAGCTCTGTCCAGGATCTGGACTCTGATATATAAAGTAGATCGAGCAGTTGGGTGATAGAAGAAAACAGAGCAAACATTACAAGAGAAAAAGAGAGACAGACACAGGCTAGGAATGCTGAGAGAGATGGATGAAGAAGCAGATCCCCACTGCTGCTCTGGCCTGCAGGAGGGTGTGTGGGATCAGGATGTGTGGGGGCTTTCTTAGGAAGCTTGGTGGCAAAAAGAAGAAAGCTTATGTCAGATTGCAAAGAAAGGTCAAGGGCAGTGGGGTGTGTGTGTGTGTGTGTTTAATAAGAGGAAAGACTCAAGCATGAAGGCGGATATAAGGAATACCATTACGCTGACTCATTTAAGTCCCGCCTCTCAATCGACCTCGACAGTCAGAGGGCGTTATGCTTCTGCTACAAATACCCAAGGGACCAGAAATGCCTAGAGATGATCACCTGCCTAGCAGAGAGGGAGCTACAGAATATTCAAAGTGATCAGTGTGGGTGGAAGAAGGAGCACCATGTACAAGTGTGAAACATCCACCAGCCTCCCTCCTAAGCACTTGACCTCCCTTTTCTCATGTTTGCCCCGCCCCCATCACACCTGTAGGATAAGCATTATCCTACTTTACAGCTGAGAATGTGAGACTCAAGGAAGTTCAGTAGCAGAGACCATTGAAATTGGACTTTGAACTCGGATCTGTTTGTCTGAAGTCCTGCTCTTTTCACTTTTCATCGTTTTTCCTGTTCATGAATCTTATATGCTTATCAATCAACAAGAAAACTTTTGTGGAGTTCTTTCTGGTGCAGCTAAAACTAAAACAAAGAAATTTCCAATGTAGTTGAGAAATAAAAATATGTGTAACATAAGTGACAGTTCATGGTAGGCCAGTTAGGGTCCAGTCAGGAAGAGAAACTTCACTGTGTACTTCATAATGAAGATAGAATTCAATATGGGAATTGTTAAATGGGTGTTGGAAGCCTGAAAGTGGTAAAGGAGAATATTGAAGGAAAACAGATAATAGCTACAGGGAGTAGCTACTAGTCCCAAGTCTTAGGGGTCAAAAGGAAGAAAGTGGTTGGGTCTTCAGAACCTTCAAGTTCAGAGGAGGGGCCTAATTAACTGGGCCTCTGAGAAAGTATAGAGCCTCTGGTACCTCAGAGGTATGGACAAAGTGCCTTATGGAGCGGAGGTTGAAACATGGGGAGGTGGGCTGTCTGGCAAGGACTTTTATCTCAGGAGCTTGAGGTAGGGGGGCCTGAAGAACTGAAATTCAGATTTCTGAGGAGAGATTATTGCTTGGCTACCGGTGGTACCTCTGAGGTTGTTCAGTGAAGCTGGTCCTGGATATAGGCAAGGAAGTTGGAGGTCAGAACCAAGCTCTACTTCCTGGGGGCAACACTGACAGGAATAGCAGGCATGCGGGAAGAAGCAAGTCCATTTTCTCTCCCTCCTGCCTTCTAATCTCTCTGGAATTACCAATACTGGCACCATGTAACAGGAAGTCAATTGGCAAAGGAGAAATGGAGGTGGAAGAGTACCAGCCTCAGCATCCCAGACCAGAATCTAAAAGAGTGTGTTTAGGGCTGAAAGACAATAGCATATGAAGCAACATATACTAACTACCAAACAAGGTGGAGAAGGCCAGGATGAAGGGTGGAGGTCATTCCTAGGGCTGCGGTGGTTGAGGGAGGCCTCACAGAGGAGATGGCGCTTGGGCCGAACTCTAAGAGTTGGCCAAGAGAGGATGAGGGGCCCCACAAGCTGAGGCAGAGCTACAGGGAATCTTGAGGCAGGTTTGGGGACAGAGTAGGATGGAAAAGGGGGTTTAGGGATATTTTTAACAATTAAAATAAATAAGTAAATGTCAGCATCATTTTAACCCACTCCAGTACTCTTGCCTGGAAAAATCCCATGGACGGAGGAGCCTGGTAGGCTGCAATCCACGGGGTCGCTAGGAGTTGGACACGACTGAGCGACTTCACTTTCACTTTTCACTTTCATGCATTGGAGAAGGTAATGGCAACCCACTCCAGTGTTCTTGCCTGGAGAATCCCAGGGACAGTGGAGCCTGGTGGGCTGCCATCTATGGGGTGGCACAGAGTCGGACACGACTGAAGCGACTTAGCAGCAGCAGCAGCAGCATTTTAATGGAACTTGTTAAACTGACAGAATGAGGAGTTTGGCATTTGTCTCTTTAAAATGAAAGAGCTGAGCAGTCAAGCACCTCTCTCCTAATGACTCCATTTCATGACCAGCTCACTGTCAAGGACACAGAGGTTACAAGAGTAGAGCAAGTTCTAGGAATCTGACTTTTGAAGTCTGAGAGATTATCCAGGCCAGTGATTTTCCTGTGTGTGTGTGTCTGTGTCTGTGTCTGTGTGTTTCTTATTGCATGAACACTTTTTCCAAACAAAAAGTTAGGTACAGCCACGAGGCATGAAACAAACAGGAGGAGAGGTTCTCTGGGAGTGTCAAAAGCTTTTCCCACTTGGCCTCCTCTTTCCCTCGCTGCAGGGGACTCTGAGATAGTTCTCGAAAACTGGAACATGATTTGCCAACCAGTGATCTACATGAACTCTTCCACTTTATAGATGAGGAAGCTAAGGTTCAGAAAGTTTATTGGTCACTGCATAGATTAGTGCTAGGTTATGATTACAATGCAGATCTTCTGACTTCTGGTCCAGGACCATTTCCATTACAGTTGGGGTGGTCATATAACTTACTGTCTAAGCTAGAATATGTTTGAGAGTGAAAGAGGACAATAAAAATAATTGATACACATGAACAGATTCACAAAAATAGTAACCTGGGACTGTCCAGAGCAACCCAGAATATTTGGTCATGCTACTGAAACTTTGCTGCATTTTTTTATACTTTCTAACTGTGGTGTTGGAGAAGACTCTTGAGAGTCCCTTGAACTGCAAGGAGATCCAACCAGTCCATTCTAAAGGAGATCAGTCCTGGGTGTTCTTTGGAAGGAATGATGCTAAAGCTGAAACTCCAGTACTTTGGCCACCTCATGAGAAGAGTTGACTCATTGGAAAAGATATTGATGCGGGGAGGGATTGGGGGCAGGAGAAGATGGGGACGACTGAGGATGAGATGGCTGGATGGCATCACTGACTTGATGGACGTGAGTCTGAGTGAACTCCGGGAGTTGGTGATGGACAGGGAGGCCTGGTGTGCTGCAATTCACGGGGTCACAAAGAGTCGGACACGACTGAGCAGCTGAACTAAACTGAACTGAACTCAACTCAAGATTATCCCAGTCTCCACCTAACAAAACCCTTCTCACATTTATTTTTTGACCCTCAGTGCCTCTCAATCTAAAGAGTGCACAGAATCCAAGACTGACCTGGGCTCCTCCCAACCTTTCCTCTGCATTATTTTTTAGTGTAAATTGCTCTGATGCTTTCCTAGACATTCATTTGTACAGGGGTAATGGTGCTTTGGGCAAAAGTCACATGGTGATCAGAAATTGGAGAAATGTTTGTGTTGGCTGAAAGTCTTATGGTATCAGTCAAGTTTTTAACTGAAAGCAACAGAGAATGACTGACTTATTTATATAGAAAAGATGTACCAGATACTACTGGGTGGCTCACAGAAGTGCTAAGAAGATTGGATCACTAAAGCTTGGAAGTAGACAGAAATGAAAGAGGCTAAAAATAAGCAAACAACAAAATCATATCACAGAACTAGTCCAGTGTGAACCTGGATGTATCACCAGCACTGGGTGTTGGATACTTCAGCTAACATTGCAGCCCGGTAGACCCAGAATGACTTCTCCATTGATCCTGCTCCTTTGCATAGCCAGCTCTCAATCAGAGAGTCCAAGTGGGTTAATCTGCTTGGCCAGTCCTAGACCATCCCTGCAAGTCTAGTCTTTGAACGTTTTTATAGTAGAAAGGAAGGTTCTGTGTACTATACTATATCTTTGTTCCCAAATGTTTGCTGTGCCTCCCTGGAGGGAGGACTATACTTCCTTGTCTCTTTGACATCTGGCTTGACCATGTTGCTTATCTTAACCAGTAAAATATAAGCAGAAAATGATGCCAAGAATGGCCCTGTGGCACTCTCAGGCATGGAGGCCTTTTTGTCCCCCATTACCTGTAGACAAGACCCCAGTCTCCATGACCTTCTCTGAGTTCCAATGGAAGAATAAAACAGTTGCTAATCAAGGGAAGAACAGCCATGAAAGCACCTGAAAGTTGCTCAGTCTTTGTGACCCCATGGACTATATAATCCATGGAATTCTCCAGGCCAGAATACTGGAGTGGGTACCCGTTCCCTTCTCCAGGGGATCTTCTAAGCCCAGGGATCGAACCCAGGTCTCCTGCATTGCAGGCAGATTCCTTTCCAGCTGAGCCACAAGAGAAGCCCAAGAATACTGGAGTGGGTAGCCTATCCCTTCTCCAGCTAAAAGCACCTGAAGCAAGATTAAAGGGACCAGAGAGGCTCATTAAGTTTAGGAGACCACCTAAGAGCCTGCACATACCCTAATCTTGTCAGAATACCCATCCTCTTGAAACTTGGCAGAAGAAAGAAGAATGCAAGACTGTTACTGCCTTGATTCTTTTCAGATACCCCTTCCTGATTACATAATCTCTCCTTATTCATCAGAGAGTGTGGGCACAGTTCTTGAGGCATTAGTGTGCTGTGTTCTCCCTTTGTCTGGCAAAGAAATAAAGTCACTCTTTCCTTGTCCTCCATCACTGTCTCTGTACTTCTGTTTGGCATTGGTGCAGAGTTATGTGGCAGCCTGGATGGGAGGCAAGTCTGGGGGAGAATGGATACATGTATATGTATGGCTGAGTCCCTTCGCAATTCAGCTGAAACTACCACATTGTTAATCGGCTATACCCCAATACAATATAAAAAATTTAAGAACTCAAAAAAAAATTTTTGGCAGAAAAATGAGATGAATAACTTCCATGTGGAAACATTAAGAGCCAATCTGTACTTTCAAGATCAGCCAAGATGGCAGAGTAGAAAGACCCTGTCCTCTAACAAGCATCTCAAAAATCGCAACTATTTGCAAATGAAAAAGACCAGAACCTACCAGAAAATATTTTCTACAATGAAAGACATAAAGAAGGAATCACAATGAGATGGGTAGGAGGGGCAAACACACCATGTAATCAAATTCAACATGCTCTAAGTAGATGACCCACAAATTGGAAAATAATTACATTGTAGAAGTTCTACCACAGAAATAAGAGTTCTGAGCCCCACATCAGGCTCCCAGCCCAGGGAGTGCTGCACTGGGAAGATGAACGTCCACAGCATTTGGCTTTGAAGGTCAGCAGGGCTTAATTTCATGAGTCCCAAAGAACTGGGAGAAATAGAGACTTAGCTTTTATACCATGAACAGTATGAAAAATCAAAAAGACATGACACTGGAAGGTGAACACCCCAGGTTGGTAGGTGGCCAATAATCTACTGGAGAAAAGCGGAGAAATAGCTCCAGAAGGAATAAAGAGGCTGAACAGCTAAACCAAAGTGCCCAGTTGTGGATGCATCTGAAAGTGAAAGTGTACAGTCCAATGCTATAAAGAGCAATATTGCGTAGGAACCTCAAATGTTAGGTCCATGAAACAAGGTAAACTGTAAGTAGTGAAACAGGTGATGCCATGCGTGAGCATCGACATTGTGGGAAGCAGTGAACTAAATCTGACATAAACTACAGCAGGATCCTCTATGACCCACTTCCCAGAATGCTGGAAATAAAAGAAAAAATAAACAAATGGGATCCAATTAAAAGTAAAAGCTTCTGCACAACAAAGGAAACTATAAGCAAGGTGAAAAGACAGCCTTCTGAATGGGAGAAAATAATAGCAAATGAAGCAACTGACAAACAACTAATCTCAAAAATATACAAGCAACTCCTGCAGCTCAATTGTAGAAAACTAAACGACCCAATCAGAAAATGGACCAAAGAACTAAACAGACATTTCTCCAAAGAAGACATACAGATGGTTAACAAACACATGAAAAGATGCTCAACATCACTCATTATCAGAGAAATGGAAATCAAAATCCCAATGAAGTACTATTTCACAGCAGTCAGAATGGCTGCAATCCAAAAGTCTACAAGCAATAAATGCTGGAGAGGGTGTGAAGAAAATGCAATCTAGTACAGCCACTATGGAGAACAGCGTGGAGATTCCTTAAAAAACTGGAAATAGAACTGCCTTATGACCCAGCAATCCCACTGCTGGGCATACACACTGAGGAAACCAGAACTGAAAGAGACACGTGTACCCCAATGTTCATTGCAGCACTGTTTATAATAGCCAGGACATGGAAGCAACCTAGATGTCCATCAGCAGATGAATGGATAAGAAAGCTGCGGTACATATACACAATGGAGTATTACTCAGCCATCAAAAAGAATACATTTGAATCAGTTCTAATGAGGTGGATGAAACTGGAGCCTATTATACAGAGTGAAGTAAGTCAGAAAAAAAAAACACCACCAATACAGTATACTAACACATATATATGGAATTTAGAAAGATGGTAATGATAACCCTGTATGCGAGACAGCAAAAGAGACACAGATGTATAGAACAGTCTTTTGGACTCTGTGGGAGAGGGAGAGGGTGGGATGAGTTGGGAAAATGGCATTGAAACACGTATGATATCATATAAGAAATGAATCGCCAGTCTAGGTTCGATGCAGGATACAGGATGCTTGGGGCTGGTGCACTGGGATGACCCAGAGAGATGGTATGGGGAGGGAGGGGGGGGGTTCAGGATGGGGAACATGTGTACACCTGTGGTGGATTCATGTTGATGTATGGCAAAACCAATACAGTATTGTAAAGTAAAATAAAATAAATAAATTTTTTTAAAAAATAAATAAAATGGACAGGAATGGGTGAATTTAATTCAGATGACCATTGTATCTACTACTGAGGGCAAGAAGCCCTGAGAAGAAATGGAGTAGCCCTTGTAGTCAAAGAGTCTGAAATTCTGTACTTGGATGCAATCTCAAAAACGACAAAATGATCTCTGTTCATTTTCAAGGCAAACCATTCAGTATCACAGTAATCCAAGTCTATGCTCCAAACACTAATTCTGAAGAAGCTGAAGTTGAACACTTCTATAAAGATGTACAAGACTTTCTATAACTAACACAAAAAAGAGAGGTCCTTCTCATCACAGGAGACTGGAATGCAAAAGCAGGAAGTCAAGAGATACCTGGAGTAACAAGCAAGTTTGGCAAAAATGAAGCAGGGCAAAGGCTAACAGAGTTTTGCCAAGAAAATGCATTGGTCATAGAAAACACCTTATTTCAACAACACAAGAGATGACTGTACACATGGACATCACTGGATGGTCAATACCAAAATCAGATTGATTATATTTTTTGCAGTCAAAGATGGAGAAGCTCTATACAGTCAGCATAAGACTGGGAGCTGACTGTGGCTCATATCATGAACTCCTTATTGCCAAATTCAGACTTAAACTGAAGAAAGTAGGGAAAACCACCAGGTCATTCAGGTATAACCTAAATCAAATCCCTTATGATTATACAGTGGAAATGACAAGTAAATCTAAGGGGTTAGATATGATAGACAGAGTGCCTGAAGAACTAGGGACAGAGGTTCATAATATCATACAGGAGGTGGTAACCAAACTATCCCCAAGAAAAAGAAATGCAAGAAGGCAAAATGGTTGTCTGAGGAGGCCTTATACATAGCTGAGAAAAGAAGAGAAGTGAAAGGGAAAGAAAAGAAGGAAAGATAGAACCATCAGAATAAAGAGTTCTAAAGAATAGCGAGGAGAGATAAGAAAGCCTTAAGTAAATCATGCAAAGAAGTAGAGGAAAATAAAAGAACGGGAAAGACTAGAGATCTCTTCAAGAAAATTAGAGCTGCCAAGAGAATATTTCATGCAAACATAGGAACAATAAATGACAGAAATGGTATGGACTTAAGAGAAGCATAATCCCTTGAACAGCAAGAAGAGTCCCTTGGACTGCAAGATCAAACCAGTCAATCCTAAAGGAAAACAACCATGAATATTCATTGGAAGGACTGATGCTAAAGCTGAAGCTCCAATACTCTGGCCACCTGATGCAAAGAGCTGACTCATTGGAAAAGACCCTGATGCTGGGAAAGACTGAAGGCAGGAGGAGAAGGGGACAACACAGGATGAGATGGTTGGATGGCATCACCGACTCGATGGACATGAGCTTGAACAAGCTCTGGGAGCTGGTGATGGACAGGGAAGCCTGGTGTGCTGCAGTCCATGGGGTCACAAAGAATCAGACACAACCGAGCAACTGAACTGACTAAACAGAAGCAGAATAGATTAAGATGAGGTGGCAAGAATACACAGAAGTATTGTACAAAAAAAGTTTTAATAACCTGGATAACCATGATGGTGTGATCACTCACCTAGAGCCAGACATCCTGGAGTGTGAAGTCAAGTGGGCTTTAGGGACATTACTATGGACAAAGCTGGTGGAGGTGATGGAATTCCAGCTAAGCTGTTTCAAATCCTAGAAGATGATGCTGTGAAAGTGCTGCACTCAATATACTAGCAAATTTGGAAAACTCAGCAGTGATCAAAGGACTGGAAAAGTTTAGTTTTCTAATCCCAAAGAAGGGCAATGCCAAAGAATTTTCAAACTACCACACATTTGCATTCATTTCACATGCTGCAACTTAATGCTCAAAATCCTTTAAGCTAGGCTTCCTCAGTAGGTGAACTGAGAACTTCCAGATGTACTAGCTAGATTTAGAAAAGGCAGAGGAACCAGAGATCAAAAATTGACAATATGTATTAGATCATAGAAAAAGCAAGAGAATTCCAAAAAAATCTACTTCTACTTCATTGACTATGCTAAAGCCTTTGACTGTGTGGATCACAACTGAAAAATTCTTAAAGACATGGGAATACCAGACCACCTTACCCTGCCTCCTGAGAAACCTGTATGCAGGCCAAGAAGCAACAGATAGAACTGGACATTGAAAAATGGACTGGTTCAAATGGGAAAGGAGTACATCAAGGCTGGATATTATCACCCTGATTATTTAACTTCTATGCAGAGTACATGATGCAATATGCTGGGCTGGATGAAAGTCAAGCTGGAATCAAGATTGCTGAGAGAAATATCAATAACCTCAGATATGCAGATGACACCACCCTAATTGCAGAAAACAAAGAGGAACTAAAGAGCCTCTTGATGAAGGTGAAAAGAGCGAAAAAGCTGGCTTAAAACTCAACATTCAAAAAAATGAAGATCATGGCATCCAGTCTCATTACTTCATGGTAAAGAGATGGGAAAACAATGGAAAAGTGTGACAGAGTATTTCCTTGGGCTCCAAAATCACTGCGTACACTGACAATAGCCATGAAATTAAATGACACTTGCTCCTAGGAAGAAAAGCTATGACAAACCTAGACATCGAAAGCAGAGACATCACTTTGCCAACAAAGGTCGATCTAGGCAAAGCTATGTTTTTTTTTTTTTCAGTAGTCATGTATGGATGTGAGAGCTGGACCATAAAGACGGCTGATCACCTAAGAACTGATGCTTTTGAACTGTGGTGTTGGAGAAGACTCTTGAGAGTCCCTTGGACAGCAAGGAGATCAAACCAGTCAATCTTAAAGGAAACCAACCCTGAATATTCATTTAAAGGACTGATGCTGAAGCTGAAGTTCCAATACTTTGGCCACCTGATATAAAGAGCCAACTCACTGGAAAAAAGCCTGAGAAAACTTGAGGGCAGGAGGAGAAGGGGGCAACAAGGGATGAGATGGCTGGATGGCATCATCAACTCAATAGACATGAGTTTGAGCAAACTCCTGGAGACAGTGAAGGACAAGAAAGCCAGGCATACTGCAGTCCATGGTATCTCAGAGTTGGCACAGCTGAGTGACTGAACAATAACACTTTCATTGTTTTATTGTTTGTTGTTGGCACACACAAAAATCTCCAGTGCTCGGGAATCCTGGACAAAAGCAGTAATCTGATAGGAACCTGGGCCAGACCTACCAACCGGTCTTGAAGAATCTTCTAGGGAGGCAAGAGTCATCTGTGTCTCACCCTGTGGACAGACAGTGGTGACAACCATCAATGGGAACTTCTTCTACCACATGGATACTGGTGCTGATGAGCACCATTATAAATTTCTCCCTCTAGCTGATTAGCACCAAGACCTGGCCCCACCCAAGAGTATGTGATTATCAGGGCTTGGAAGCCCCTGGCCAAGCAATTAACTCGATGGGCACAAAGCCCCACCCACCAGCAGACAAGTTTCCAAAAGATTTCCTAAGCCCACAGTTGCTGTAGTCATGCCTCTAGACACAGCTCCACCCACCAGTGGTCAGGTACTAGTCCTGTCCTCCAGGAAGCCTCCATTAACCTCTGGAGCAGCCTCATTCACCAGACGGCAGACACCAGACATAAGAAAACCACAAACACACAGCCTGCAGACCCAGCCTGCCCACAGCAGGCCAAACCCTACCCTGGGATCAGATGGGTCCCAGCCCTATCCCCTAGTAGGCTAACACAAGCTTTGGGACACCCCAGACCCTACACTTAGTTTTGTCAGGAATTCTCTCCCCACGCATGTGGTGATCTGATTCCAACTCTGGGATCCCTGGTCCCTGCAATCAGACTGTGGTGTTGGAGAAGACTCTTGAGAGTTCCTTGGACTGCAAGGAGATCCAACCAGTCCATCCTAAAGGAGATCAGTCCTGGGTGTTCATTGGAAGGACTGATTTGAAGCTGAAACTCCAATACTTTGGCCACCTGATGTGAAAAGCTGACTTATTGGAAAAGACCCTGATGCTGGGAGGGACTAGGGGCAGGAGGAGAAGGGGACGACAGAGGATGAGAGGGGCTGGATGGCATCACCGACCCAATGGGCATGGGTGTGGGTAGACTCAGGGAGTTGGTGATGGACAGGGAGGCCTGGCGTGCTGCGGTGCATGGGGTTGCAAAGAGTTGGACATGACTGAGCAGTCCATTCTGAAGATCAGCCCTGGGATTTCTTTGGAAGGAATGATGCTAAAGCTGAAACTCCAGTACTTTGGCCACCTTATGTGAAGAGTTGACTCATTGGAAAAGACTCATGCTGGGAGGGATTGAGGGCAGGAGGACAAGGGGACAACAGAGGATGAGATGGCTGGATGGCATCACTGACTCGATGGACATGAGTCTGAGTGAATTCTGGGAGTTGGTGATGGACAGGGAGGCCTGGTGTGCTGCGACTCATGGGGTCACAAAGAGTTGGACATGACTGAGCAACTGAACTGACTGACTGACTGAGCAACTGAGCTGAACTGAACTGTGACAACAACTGGCTGGCAGCCTTTGCACAATGCAGGGTTTGGCAACCAACCAGACTGGGGGCCATTCAAGCATGTCAGACTGCCCACATAGTCATCCCACTATAACTGAAGGACCCACACATGCTTCATAGGGGTAGCATAGCTTGGGTAATAAGCTACGTCTCCTACAGAAGGACACTTTTCCAAGGTCAGGAAATATAACTAATCTACCAGATACATAAAAATATAAACAGTAACTTAGAAAAATGAGGTGGCAGAGGAACATGTTACAGATAAAGAAAACAGATAAAACCCTAGAAGAACTAAGTGAAGGGGAGACAGGCAGTTCAGTTCAGTCTCTCAGTCATGTACAACTCTTTGTGACCCCATGGGCTGCAGCATGCTAGGATTCCCTGTCCACCACCAACTCCCAGAGTTTACTCAAACTCATGTCCATTGTGTCAGTGATGCCATCCAACCATCTCATCCTCTGTCATCCCCATCTCCTCCCACCTTCAATCATTCCAGCATAAGGGTCTTTTCAAATGAGTCAGCTCTTCACATCAGGTGGCCAACAAGTTAGAGTTTCAGCTTCAGCATCAGTCCTTCCAATGAATATTCAGGAATGATTTCCTTAAGGATTGACTGACTGGATCTCCTTGCTGTCCAAGGTCTTCTCCAACACCACAGTTCAAAAACATCAATTCTTCAGTGCTCAGCTTTCTTTTTAGTCCAACTCTCACATCCATACATGACTCCTGGAAAAATCATAGCTTTGACTATATGGACCTTTCTTGGCAAATGGATGTCTCTGTCTTATGCTGTCTAGGTTGGTCATAACTTTTCTTCCAAGGAGCAAGCTTCTTTTAATTTCATGGCTGCAGTCACCATCTGTAGTGATTTTGGAGCCCCCCAAAATAAAGTCTGACACTGTTTCCCTAGTTTCCCCATCTATTTGCCATGTAATGATGGGACCACATGCCATGATCTTAGTTTTCTTAATGTTGAGTTTACAGCCAACTTTTTCACTCTCCTCTTTCACTTTCATCAAGAGGCTCTTTAGTTCTTCTTTGCTTTCTGCCATAATTGTAGCATCATCTGTATATCTGAGGTTATTGATACTTCTCCCAGCAATCTTGATTCCAGCTTGTGCTTCAACCAGTCCACCATTTCTCATGATGTACTCTGCATATAAGTTAAATAAGCAGGATGACAATATTCAGCCTTGATGTACTCCTTTCCCGATTTGGAACCAGTCTATTGTTCCATGTCCAGTTCTAACTGTTGCTTCTTGAACTGCATATAGATTTCTCAAGAGGCAGGTCAGTTGGTCTGGTATTCCCATCTCTTTAAGAATTTTCCACAGTTTGTTGTGATCTACACAGTCAAAGACTTTGGCATAGTCAATAAAGCAGAAGTAGATGTTTTTCTGAAGCTCTCTCACTTTTTCGATGATCCAATGGATGTTGGCAATTTGATCTCTGGTTCCTCTGCCTTTTCTAAAACCAGCTTGAACATCTGGAAGTTCATGGTTCACGTATTGCTGAAGCCTGGCTTGGAGAATTTTGAGCATTACTTGACTAGCATGTGAGATGAGTGCAATTGTGCGGTAGTTTGAGCATTCTTTGGCATTGCCTTTCTTTGGGATTGGAATGAAAACTGACCTTTTCCAGTCCTGTGGCCACTGCCGAGTTTTCTGAATTTGCTGTCATGTTGAGTGCAGCACTTTCACAGCATCATCTTTCAGGATTTGAAATAGCTCAACTGGAATTTCATCACCTCCATTAGCTTTGTTCGTAGTGATGCTTCCTAAGGCCTACTTGACTTCGTATTCCAGGATGTCTGGCTCTAGGTGAGTGATTACACCATCATGATTATCTGGGTCATGAAGATCTTTTTTGTACAGTTCTTCTGTGTATTCTTGCCACCTCTTCTTAATATCTTCTGCTTCTGTTAGGTCCATACCATTTCTGTCCTTTACTGTGCCCATCTTTGCACGAAATTCTCCCTTGGTATCTCTAATTTTCTTACCGAGATCTCTAGTCTTTCCCATTCTATTGTTTTCCTCTATTTTTGGCTTTGATCAGTGAGGAAGGCTTTCTTATCTCTCCTTGCTATTCATTGGAACTCTGCATTCAAATGGGCATATCTTTCCTTTTCTCCTTTGCCTTTCACTTCTCATTTTTTCACAGCAATTTGTAAGGCTTCCTCAGACAGCGATTTTGCTTTTTTGCATTTCTTTTTCTTGGGGATGGTCTTGATCCCTGTCTTTTGTACAATGTCATGAATCACCATCCATAGTTCTTCAGGCACTCTATCAGATCTAATCCCTTGAATCTATTTCTCACTCCAACAGTATAATCTTAAGGGATTTGATTAGGTCATACCTGAATGGTCTAGTGGTTTTCTCTACTTTCTTCAATTTAAGAAATAGGCACTCTATCTAAAAGAGCACTGAGGGTAATCATCCTAAAGATAATCAAAGAACTCAGGAGAAGAATAGATGCACAGAGTGAGAAGGCAGAAGTTTCTAACAAAGAATTACAAAACACAAAGAACAACCAAACAGAGATAAAGAATACAATAAGTGAAATGAAAAATACACTACAAGGAATCAAAAGTAGTATAAGCAGTATAAGCATTATAAGTATAAAAGTATAAGCAGTATATAGTAAAAAGCAGTATAAGTATAAAAGTCCCAAAAGGAGAAGAGAAAGAAAAAGACCTGGGAAAATATTTGAAAACTTAATAGCTGAAAACTTCCCTGACTATGAAAGGAAACAGTCCTTCAAGACCAGGAAGCACAGGAAGTCCTACACAGGATTAACCTAAGAAGGAACACATCAAGGCACACTTTAATTAAAATGACAAAAATTAAAGAGGAAATATTTAAAATAGGAAGGGAAAGGCAGCAAATAACACACAAGAAAACTCTCATAGAGCTATCAGCTGATTTTTCAGCAGTTCAGCATGCCAGAAAGGAGTGGCAGGATATACTTAAAGCGATGAAGTGGAAAAACCTATAGCCAAGAACACTCTACCCAGCAAGGTTCTTGTTCAGATTCAGTGGAGAAATCAAAAGCTTTACAGACAAACAAAAGCTAAGAGAATTCATCACCACCAAACCAGCTTTACAAATGCTAAAGTAACTTCTCTATGAGGAAAAGAAACAAGAAGCAAGAAAATAATGTATGGGAAAGCTCACCAGTAAAAGCAAATATACCATACAGATAGGAAATCAACTACATGCAGATATCAAAATGAGCAATAGTGGGAAGGCCCTGACCCCTGTGTGCATGCTCAGTTCTGTCTAACTCTGTGAGCCCATGGACTGTAGCCTACCGAACTCCTGTTTATGGGATTTTCCTGGCAAAAATACTGAAGCAGGTTGCCATTTACTCCTTCAGGGGATCTTCCTGACCCAGGGACCAAACCCATATCTCTTGTGTCTCCTGCTTTGCAGGCAGATGCTTTACTGTTCAACCACCAGGAAAGCCCAAAATAGTGAGGAGAGAATACAAATGCAGGGTACTGAAAATGCACTTGAAATTAAGAGAACAGCAACTTAAAATAATCATATATATATCATATATACACACATGTATATGTATATATAACATATATCATATATACATGTATATATAATATATATATATATATATATCATACACGCACACACATATATCCATGGTGCTGAAGCTGTGGCTGCACAGTGGTGGAGCTGCTCTGAGGAGATACCCAAGATACAAGGGCAAAGGAGAAGCCCCAGAAAGATGGTGGGAGAAGCAAATTTGAGTTTAGAATCAAACCCCATTTCCACCAGAGACTCTCAGAGACCTCAAACAAACCTGTGCACACCAAGACCCAGAAACCCCACAGAGACTGAGCCAGAACTGTGTTTGAGTGTCTCCTGTGGAGGTACGGGTCAGCAGTGGACTGCCGCAGGGGCCGGGGCTCTGGGTGCAGCTGACTTGGGCATGGCATAACCCCTCTTGGAGGAGGTCACCATGAAACCCACCATAGAGCTGCCACAACTTACATAGGACTGGGAGATAGACTCTTCGAGGGCACAAACAGAAGCTTGTGTGCACCAGGAACCAGGAGGAAGGAGCAGTGACCTCACAAGAGACTGACCCAGCTTTGCCCAGCAGTGTCCAGGAGTCTTTGGTGGGTGTGGTGGCCCTCTGCAGGGTTGAGGGCACCGAGTGCAGCAGTACATGCATGGGACCTTTTGAAGGAGGTCACCATTATCTTCATTACATCCACCATAGTTTGGCCCCAGGTAAATAACAGGGAGGGAACACAGCTCTACCCATCAACAGAATATTGGATTAAAGATTTACTGAGCATGACCCTGCCCATCAGAACAAGACCCAGTTTCCCCTCAGTCTCTCCCATCAGGAAGTTTCCATAAACCTCTTATCCTTCTCCATCAGAGGGCAGACAGACTGAAAATAACAATCACAGAAGAGTAACCAATCTGATCACATGGAGCACAGCCTTGTCTAACTCAATGAAACTATTAGCCATGCTGTGTAGGGCCCCCCAAGAAGGATGGGTCATGGTGGAGAGTTCTGACAAAATGTGGTCAACCAGAGAAGGGAATGGCAAACCACTTCAGTATTCTTGCCTTGAGAACCCCATGAACAGTATGAAAAGGCAAAAAGATAGGACACTGAAAGATGAACTCCCCAGATCAGTAGGTGCCCAATATGCTACTGGAGATCAATGGAGAAATAACTCCAGAAAGAATAAAGAGATGGAGCCAAAGCAAAAACAATACCCAGTTGTGGATGTGACTGGTGATGGAAGCAAAGTCCGATCCTGTAAAGAGCAACATTGCATAGGAACCTGGAATGTTAGGTCCATGAATCAAGGCAAATTGGAAGTGGTCAAACAGGAGATGGCAAGAGTGAATGTCGACATTTCAGGAATCAGCGAACTAAAATGGACTGGAATGGTTGAATTTAACTCAGATGATCATTATATCTACTACTGTGGACAAGAATCCCTTAGAAGAAAGAGAGTAGCCATCATAGTTAACAAGAATCTGAAATGCAATACTTGGATGCAATCTAAAAAAAAAAACAAAAACACCAGAATAATCTCCATTCATTTCCAAGGGAAACCATTCAATATCAAGGTAATCCAAGTCTATGCCCCAACCAGTAATACTGAAGAAGCTGAAGTTGAACAGTTCTATGAAGACCTACAAGACCTTGTAGAACTAACACTCAAAAAAGATGTCCTTTTCATTATAGGGGACTGAAATATAAAAGTAGGAAGTCAAGAAACACCTGGAGTAACAGGCAAATTTGGCCTTGGAGTACAGAATGAAGCAGGGCAAAGGCTAACAGAGTTCTGCCAAGAGAATGCACTGGTCATAGCAAACACCCTCTTCCAACAACACAAGAGAAGACTCTACATGTGGACATCACCAGATGGTCAATACCGAAATCAGATTAATTATATTCTTTGCAGGCAAAGACAGAGAAGCTTTATATGGTCAGCAGAAACAAGACCAGGAGCTGCCTGTGGCTCAGATCATGAACTTCTTATTGCCAAATTCAGACTTAAATTGAAGAAAGTAGGAAAACTACTAGACCATTCAGGTATGACCTAAATCAAATCCCTTACGATTATATACTGGAAGTGAGAAATAGATTCAAGGGATTAGATCTGATAAACAGAGTACCTGAAGAACTATGGATGGAGGTTCATGACATTGTACAAGAGACAGGGAACAAGCCATCCCCAAGAAAAAGAAATGCGAAAAGGCAAAATGGCTGAATGAGGAGGCCTTACAAATAGCTGTGAAAAGAAGTGAAAAGCAAAGGAGAAAAGGACAGATATACCCATTTGAATGCAGAGTTCCAAAGAATAGCAAGGAGAGATAAGAAAGCCTTCCTCAGTAATCAATGCAAAGACATAGAGGAAAACAACAGAATGGGAAAGACTAGAGATCTCTTCAAGATAATTAGAGATATCAAGGGAACATTTCATGCAAAGATGGGCACAATATAGGACAGAAATGGTATGGACCTAACAGAAGCAGAAGATATTAAGAAGAGGTGGCAAGAATACACAGAAGAGCTATACAAAAAAGATATTCATGACCCATATAATCATGATGGTATATGTGTGTGTGTATATATATATATATAATATATATCATATATACATATATATGTATACATAATATATACATATATATATAGATTGCCATATCAAAACCTCATGTCAAAAATCAACAGAAACACACAAGAAAGAAAAAGCAATCCAAACACAACACTAAAGATAGTCATCAAAACACAAGAGAAGAAAAAGAGGAAAGCGAGGGAAAAAAATCTACACAAACAAATCCAAATCAATAACAAAATGGCTATAAGAGAATATATCTTAGTATATATCAATAGTTATCTTAGTGTAAATGGATTATATGCTCCAACCAAAAGACATACTGGCTGAATGGATACAAAACCAAGACCCATATATGTATTTGCCACCTATAAGAGACCCACTCAGCTCTAGAGACACATATGGACTGAAAGTAAGGGGATGGAAAAAGATATTCCATGCAAATGTAACTCAAAAGAAAGCTGGAGTAGCAATACTCAGACAGAATAGACTTTAAAATAAAGACAGTTACAAGAGACAAGGAAGGACACTATCTAATGATCAAGAGATCATTCCAAAGAGAAGATATAACAATTGTAAATGGTTATGCACCCAACATAGAAGCATCTCAATAAATAAGGCAAATGCTAATGCCCATAAAAAGAGAAATAGTAACACAATAATAGTAGATGACTTTAACACCCCACTTACACCAATGACAGATTATCCAGACAGAAAGTTAATAAGGAAAACCAAACTTAAAATAACACATTGGAACTGATAGACTTAATTGATATCTCAGGACATTCCATCCAAAAGCAGCAGAATACACTTTCTTCTCGAGTGAACAGGAATAGTCTTCAGAATAAATCATATCTTGGGTCACTAATCAAGTCTCAACAAATTTAAGGAAATGGAAATCATTATCAAGCATCTTTTCCAACTACAACACTATGAGATTAGATATCAATTACAGAGGAAAAAACTGTAAAAATCACAAACACACGAAGGCTAAACAATACACTTCTAAATAACCAAGAGATCACTGAATAAATATAAAAGGAAATTTAAAAAAATCTAGAAACAAGTGACAATGAAAACACAATGACCCAAAACCTGTAAGATTCAGCAAAAGCAGAACAAAGAGAGAAGTTTATAGCAATAGAATCCTACCTCAAAAAATAAGAAAAATCACAAATCAATAACCTCAACTTACACTTCAAGCAGTTAGAAAAAGAAGAAAAAAAATACCCAATGTTAGCAGAATGAAAGAACTCATGAAGATCATAGCAGAAATACATGAAAAAGAAATGAAGAGAACAATAGCAAAGATCAATAAAACTGAAAACTGGTTCTTCGAGAAGATCAACAAAATAGGTAAACTATTAGTTAGACTCATAAGGAAAAAAGACTCAAATCAATAAAATTAGAAATGAGAAATAGTCACTGTAGAAATTCAAAGGATCATAAGAGACTACTATAAGCAACTATATGCCAATAAAATGGACAACCAGGAAGAAATGGACAAACTCTTAGAAAAGTATAACCATCGAAGACTAAATCAGGAAGAAAAAGAAAATATAAACAGAACAATCACAAGCACTGAAAAAACTGTAACAAAACATGTTCCAACAAACAAAATCCTAAGGATGAATGGCTTCACAGATGAATTCTAGCAAACATTTAGGCAAGAACCAATACCTACCCTTCCAAAAAACTGCAGTAGAAGGAATACTCCCGAACTCATTCTGCAAGACCACTAACACCCTGATACCAAAACCAAGGATATCACAGAAAAAGAAAATTACAGGCCAATTCCACTGATGAAAACAGATGCAAAAATCCTCATAAAATACTAGGAAACAGAATCCAACAATACATAAATAGGATCATTTACCATGACCAAGTGGGGTTTGTCCCAGGGATGCAAAGATTCTTCAGTAGACACAAATCAATCAATGTGATACACCACAAGAACAAAGTGAAGAACAGAAACCACATGATAATCTCAGTAGATGCAAAAAAAAAAGAAAATGCTTTTAACAAAACTCAACATTCATTTATAAAACCTCTCCACAAAGTGAGCATAGAAGGAGCCTACCTCAACTTTGCCAACAAAGGTCCATCTAGTCAAGGCTATGGTTTTTCCAGTGGTCATGAATGGATGTGAGAGTTGCACTGTGAAGACAGCTGAGTGCTGAAGAATAGATGCTTTTGAACTGTGGTGTTGGAGAAGACTCTTGAGAGGGCCTTGGAAAAGGAAATCAGTCCTGAATATTCATTGGAAGGACTGATGTTAAAGCTGAAACTCCATTACTTTGGGCACGTGATGCGAAGAGCTGACTCATTTGAAAAGATCCTAATGCTGGGAAAGATTGAAGGCAGGGAAAGAAGGGGATGACAGAGGATGAGATGGTTGGATGTTATCACTGACCCAATGGACATGAGTTTGGGTAAACTCTGGGAGTTGGTGATGGACAGGGAGGCCTAGTGTGCTGCAGTCCATGGGGTCACAAAGAGTCGGATACGACTGAGCGACTGAACTGATCCTGATGACAAACCTACACCAAACGTTATTCCCAGTGGTGAAGAAATGAAACCATTTAATCTAAGATTAGGAACAAGACAGAGGGACCCATTCTCACCACTATTATTTATACAGCTTTGTAAGTCCTAGCCACAGCAGTCAGAAAGAGAAAAAAAATAAGTTATCCAAATTGGAAAAGAAGTGAAATTGTCATTGTACACAGAAGACATAATAGTAATATGTAGAAAATCCCAAAGATTCCACCAGAAAACTATTACAGCTCATCAATGAATTCAGAAAGTTATAGGACACAAAATTAATACACAGAAATCTCTTGCATCTCTATACACTAACCATGAACAGTATGAAAAGGCAAAAGAATATGGCACTGAAAGATGAGCTCCCCAGGTCAATAGGTGTCCAAGATGCTACTGGGGAAGAGCAGAGAAATAGTTCCAGAAGGAATGAAGATGCTGACCCTAAGCAGAAACACCACCCAGTCATGGCTGTGTCTGGTGGTGAAAGCAAAGTTTGATGCTATAAAGAACAATACTGCACAGGAACCTGGAATGTTAGGTCCATGAATCAAGGTAAGTTGGGAGTGATGAAACAGGAGATGACAAGAGAGAACATTGATGTTTTAGGGATCAGTGAACTAAAACAGACCAGAATGGGTGAATTTAATTCAGAAGAATGTTATATCTACTACTATGGGAAAGAAGTGATTAGAAGAAATGGAGTAGCCCTCATAGTCAACAAGAGTCTGAAATGCAGTATTTGGGTACAATCTCAAAAACGACAGAATGATTTCTGTTTATTTCCAAAGCAAACCATTCAGTATCACAATAATCCAAGTCTATGCTCCAGCCACTAATGCTGAAGAAGCTGAAGCTGAATGGTTCTGTTAAGACCTACAAGACCTTCTAGAATTAACTCCAAAAGCAGATGTCCTTTTCATCATAGGGGACTAGAATGCAAAAGGAGGAAGTCAAGAAACACTTGGAGTAACAGGCATATTTGGCCTTGGAGTACAAAATGAAGCAGGGCAAAGGCTAACAGCTTTGCCAAGAGAACGCACTGGTCATAGAAAACACCTTCTTGCAACAACACAAGAGACAACTCTGCATATCTACATCACCAGATGGTCAATACCAAAATCATATTGATTATATTCTTTGCAGCTGAACATGGAGACGCTCTACAAAGTCAGCAAAAACAAGACTGGGAACTGACTGTGGCTCAGATCATGAACTCCTTATTGCAAAATTCAGACTTAAATTGAAAAAAGCAGGCAAAACAACCAGGCCATTCAGATATGACTTAATCTCTTATGGTTATAAAGTGGAAGTGACAAGTAGATTCTAGGGCTTAGATCTGACAGAGTGCCTGAAGAACTATGGACAGAGGTTCATAACATGGTACAGGACGCAGTGACCAAAACCATCCCCAAGAAAAAGAAATGCAAAAAGGACAAATAGTTGTCTGAGGAGGCCTTACAAATAGCTGAGAAAAAAAAGAAAAGCAAAAGGGAAAGGAGAAAAGGGAAGATATATCCATCTGAATGTAGAGTTCCAAAGAACAGCAAGAAGAGATAAGAAAGCCTTCCTCAGTGATCAATGTAAAGACAGAGGAAAACAATAGCATGGGAAAGACTAGAGATCTCTTCAAGAAAATCAGAGATACCAAAAGAACATTTCATGCAAAGATGGGCATAATAAAGGACAGAAAATGTTATGGACCTAACAGAAGAAGAGGAAATTAAGAAGAGATAGCAAGAACACAGAACTGTAAAAAAAAGGTCTTAATGACCCAGATAACCACGATGATTATCAAACCAATCAGTCCTAAAGGAAATCAATCCTGAATATTCATTAGAAGGACTGATGCCGAAGCTGAAGCTCCAATACTTTGGCCACCTGATGCAGAGTCAGTCGACTCATTTGAAAACACCCTGATGCTGGGAAAGATTGAAGGCAGGAAAAGAAGGGGATTACAGAGGATGAGATGGTTGGATAGCATCACTGACTCAATGGACATGAATTTGAGCATGGTCTGGGAGATGGTGCAGGACAGGGAAGCCTGGCATGCCACAGTCCATGGGGTCACAGTGAGTCAGATATGACTGAGTGCCTGTACCAACAGCAAGCCATGATGGTGTGATTACTCACGTATAGCCAGACATCCTAGAGTGTGAAGTCAAGGGGGCCTTAGGAAGCATTACTACTAACAAAGCTAGTGGAGGTGATAGAATTCCAGCTGAGCTATTTCTCATCCTAAAATGATGCTGGGAAAGTGCTGCATTCAATATGTCATAAAATTTGGAAAACCCAGCAGTGTCCACAGGACTGGAAAATGTCAAGTTTTCTTCCCAATCCCAAAGAAGGGTAGTGCTAATGAATGTCCAAACTACCACACAACTGTGCTCATTTCACATACTGGTAAGGTTATGCTCAAAACCCTTCAAGCTAGGCTTCAACAGTACTTGAACCAAGAACTTCCAGATGTCCAAGCTGGATTCAGAAAAGACAGAGGAACCAGAGATCAAATTGCCAACATCTGTTGGATTATAGATTGAATAGGAAATAGCAACCCACTCCAGTATTCTTGCCTGGAAAATTCCATGGACAGAGGAGTCTGGCGGGCTATACAGTCCATGAGGTTGCAAAGAATTGGACAGGACTGAGTATACATGCATGTAGGATCATAGAAAAAGCAAGGAAATTCCAGAAAAATATCTACCTTTGCTTTATTGACTATACTAGAACCTTTGACAGTGTGGATCACAACAAACTGGGAAAATCCTTCAAGAGATGTGAATACCAGACCACCTTATCTGCCTCTTGAGAAACCTATATGCAGGTCAGGAAGCAACAGTTAGAACTGGACATGGAACAACAGACTGGTTCCAAATAGGAAAAGGAGTACATCAAGGCTGTATATTGTCACCCTGCTTATTTAACTTATATGCAGAGTACATCATGAGAAATGCTGGGCTGGAAGAAACACAAGCTGGAATCAAGATTGCCGGGAGAAATATCAATAACCTCACATATGCAGATGATACCACCCTTATGGCAGAAAGTGAAGAGGAACTAAAAAGCCTCTTGATGAAGATGAAAGAGGAGAGTGAAAAAGCTGGCTTAAAACTCAACATTCAGAAAACTAAGATCATGGCATCCAGTCCCATCACTTCATGCCAATGAGGTGGGGGAAAAATGGAAATAGTGACAGACTATATTTTCTCAGGCTCCAAAATCACTGTGGACAGTGACTGCAGCCATGAAATTAAAAGGCACTTGCTCCTTGGAAGAAAATTCAAAAGCAGAGACGTACCACTTTGTCGCAAAGGTTTTTTAGTCAAAACTATGATTTTTCCAGTAGTTTTGTACAGATGTAAGAGTTGAACCATAAAGAAGACTGAGAACGAAAAAGTTGATGCTTTCAAACTGTGGTGCTGGAGAAGACTCTGATCTCCTTGCTGTCCAAGGGACTCTCAAAACTAGTCAATCCTAAAGGAAATCAGTCCTGAATATTCATTGGAAGGACTGATGTTGAAGCTGAAGCTCCAATACTTTGGCCACCTGATGAGAAGAGCCAATTCATTGAAAAAGACCCTGATGTGGGGAGCAACTGAGGACAGGAGAAAAAGGGAATGACAGAGGAAGAGATGGTCAGATGGGTATCGCCAACTCAATAGACATGAGTTTGAGCAAACTCAGGAAGATATTGAAGGACAGGGAAGCCCGGCATGCTGCAATCCATGGGGTCACAAAGAGTCTGAGCAACTGAACAACAACAAACAGAAATCTCTTGCATCTCTATACTAACAATGAAAAATAAGAAAGAGTAATTAAGGAACAATTCCATTCATCATCAAATCAAAAAGAGTAAAATGCCTAGGAATAAACCTATGTAAGGAGACAAAAAACTGTACTGTACTCTGAAAACTATACGATGCTGATGAAAGAAAATGAAACTGGAAAATATATATATATATATATATATATATTCTTGCATAGAAAAAAAATCAATATTGTCAAAATGACTGTGCTACCCAAGGCAATCTACAGATTCACTGCAATCCCCATCAAAGTACCAATGGCATTTTTCACAGAAATAGAAGAAACATTTTTTAATTTGTATGGAAATGCAAAAGACCCTGTATAGTCAAAACAATCTTAAGAAAGAAAAATGGAGCCAGGGGAATCAAGCTCCCTGACTTCTGACTATATTACTAAGCTACAATAATCAAGACAGTGGGATACTGGCACAGAAACAGAAATGCAGATCAATGGAAGAGAATAGAAAGCCCAGATATAAGTCCATACACCTATGGTCACCTTATCTTTGATGAAGAAGGCAAGAATATACAATGTGGAAAAGACAGTCTCTTCAATAACTGGCACTGAGAAAGCTAGATGAAATTGGAACACTTCCTAATACCACACACAAAATAAACTCAAAATGGATTAAAGGTCTGAAGATAAGGCTGAAAAAAAGTAAAGATAAGGCTGGACACTATAAAACTCTTAGAGGAAAACATGGGCAGAACATTCTTAGATATAAATCATACAAGATCCTTTTTACACACGTCTTAGAGAAATGAAAATAATAACAAAAATGAACAAATGTGACCTAATTAAGCTTAAAATACATTGCACAGCAAAATCCCCTGCATAGATCAGTGACTTGGTTGTGGTGAAGGGGCTGTGTAACTCAATGAACTATAAGCCATGCTCTGTAGGGCCACCCAAGACTGATGGGTCACAGTAAAGACTTCTGACAAAATATGGTCCACTGAAGGAGGGAATGGCAAACCACTCCAGTATCCTTGCTGCAAGAACCCCAAGAACAGTATAAAAAGGCAAAAAGATATGACTCTGAAAGATGAGCCCAGCAGGTTAGAAGATGTCCAATGTGCTACTGGGCAAGAGCAGAGGGCAATTACTAATAGCACTGGAAAGAATGAAGCGGCTGGGTCAAAGCAGAAACAATGCCCAGTTGCGGCTGTGTCTAGTGGTGAAAGTAAAGTCCGATGCTGCTGCTGCTGCTGCTGCTGCTAAGTCGCTTCAGTCGTGTCCGACTCTGTGCGACCCCGTAGACGGCAGCCCACCAGGCTCTCCCGTCCCTGGGATTCTCCAGGCAAGAATACTGGAGTGGGTTGCCATTTCCTTCTCCAACGCATGAAGGTGAAAAGTGAAAGTGAAGTCTCTCAGTCGTGTCCAACTCTTAGCGACCCCATGAACTGCAGCCTACCAGGCTCCTCTATCCACAGGATTTTCCAGGCAAGAGTGCTGGAGTGGGTCGCCAGTGCCTTCTCCAAAGTCCGATGCCATAAAGAATAATATTGCATAGGAATCTGGACTGTTAGGTCTGTGAATCAAGGTAAATTTGACATGGTCGAGCAGGTTATGACAAGAGTAAACATCGACATCTTAGGAATCAGTGAACTAAAATGAATGGAAATGGGCAAATTTAATTCAGATGACCATTGTTATTTACTGGAATTCCCGGGTAGCTCAGCTGGTAAAGAATCCACCTGCAATGCAGGAGACACCAGTTCAATTCCTGGGTCAGGAAGATCCCCTGGAGAAGGGATAGGCTACCAACTCTAGTAATCTTGGGTTTCCCTGGTGGTTTAGCTAGTAAAGAATCCGCCTCCAATGCAGGATACCTGGGTTTGATCCCTGGGTTGGGAAGATTCCCTGGAGAAAGACAGAGCTATCCACTCCAGTATTCCAAGTTGGAGAATTCCATGGACTTTTCCATGGGGTTACAAAGAGTCGGACATGACAGAGTGACTTTCACTTTTCATTGTATCTACTACTATGGGCAAGAATCCCATAGAAGAAATGAAGCAATGCTCATAATCAACAAGAGTTCAAAATGCAGTACTGGGGTGCTGCAAAAATGACTGAGCGGTCTCAGTTCTCCAAGTCAAACCATTCAACATTATAGTAATCCAAGTTTATGCCCTAACCACTGATGCCAGAGAAGTTGAAGTTGAATGGTTCTATGAAGACCTATAAAATCTTCTATAACTAACCCCCCCCCCCCAAAGGATGTCCTTTTCATCATATGGGACTAGAATGCAAAAGTAGGAAGTCAAGTGATACCTGGAGTAACAGGCAAGTTTGGCCTTAGGGTACAAAATGAAGCAGGGCAAAGGCTAACAGAGTTTTGCCAAGAGAATGCACTGGTCACAACAAACACCCTTTTCCAACCACACAAGAGACAACTCTGCATATGGACCTCACCAAATGGTTAATACCAAAATCAGATTGATTTTATTTTTTGCAGTCAAAGATGCAGAAGCTCGATATAGTCAGCAAAAACAAAACTGGGAACCAACTGTGGCTAACGTCATCAGCTCCTGATTGAAAAATTCAGGCTTAAACTAAAGAAACTGGGTACAATCAACAGGTTATTCAGGTATGGTCTTAATTAAATACCTTATGGTTATACAGTAGAAGTGACAAATACAAAGGACTGAATTTGGTATACAGAGTGCCTGAAGAACTATGGACAGAGGTTCATAACATTGTACAGGAGGTAGTGACCAAAACCATCCCAAAGAAAAAGAAATGCAAGAATGCAGAGTGGTTGTCTGAGGAGGCTTTACAAATCGCTGAGAAAAGAAGGGATGTGAAAGGCAAGGGAGAAAGGGCAAGATGTACCCAACTGAATGCAGAGTTCCAGAGAATAGCAAGGAGCGATAAGAAGGCTTTCTTCAATGAACAATGCCAAGAAGTAGAGGGAAACAATAGAATAGGAAAGACTAGAGGTCTCAAGAAAACTGGAGATATCAAACAGACATTTCATGGAAGGATGGGCATGATAAAGGACAGAAACGGCAAGGATGCAACAGAGGCAGAAGAGATTAAGAGGAGGTGGAAAGAATACACAGAAGAACTATTTAAAAATATCTTAAAGACCAGGAAAACCATGATGGCATGGTCACTCACCTATAGCCAGACACCCTGGAGTGTGAAGTCCAGTGGGCCTTAGAAAGCATTACTACCAACAAAGCTAGTGGAGGTGATGAAATTCCAGCCGAGCTATTTAAAATCCTAAAAGATAATGCTATTAGCAAATCTGGAAAACCCAGCAGGGGCCACAGGACTGAAAAAGGTCAGTTTTCTTTCCAATTCCCAAAAAGTGCAATGCCAAAGAATGTTCAAATACCACACAACTGTGTTTATTTCACATGCTAGTAAAGTAATGCTCAAAATTTTCCAAGCCAGGCTTCAGCAATACGTGAACCATGAACTTCCAGATGTACAAGCTGGATTTAGAAAAGGCAGAGGAACCAGAGATCAAATTGCCAACATCCGCTGGATCATCGAAAAAGCAAGAGAGTTCCAGAAAAACATCTATTTCTGCTTTATTAACTATGCCAAAGACTTTGACTGTGTGGATCACAATAAACTGTGGAAAATTCTGAAAGAGATGGGAATACCAGACCACCTGACCTGCCTCTTGAGAAACCTATATGCAGGTCAGGAAGCAACAGTTAGAACTGGACATGGAACAACAGACTGGCTCCAAATAGGAAAAGGAGTACATCAAGGCTGTATATTGCCACACTTCTTATTTAACTTTTATGCAGAATACATCATGAGAAACGCTGGGCTGGAAGAAGCACAAGCTGGAATCAAGATTGTCGGGAAAAATATCAATGACCTCAGATATGCAGATGACACCACCCTTATGGCAGAAAGTGAAGAAGAGCTAAAAAGCCTCTTGATGAAAGTAAAAGAGGAGAGTGAAAAGGTTGGCTTGAAGCTCAACATTCAGAAAATGAAGATCATGGCATTTGGTCCCATCACTTCATGGGAAATAGATGGGGAAACACTGGAAACAGTGTTAGACTTTATTTTGGGGGGCTCCAAAGTCACTGAAGATGGCGACTGCAACCATGAAATTAAAAGACACTTACTCCTTGGAAGAAAAGCTATGACCAACCTAGATAGCATATTCAAAAGCAGAGACATTACTTTGCCAACAAAGGTCCGTCTAGTCAAAGCTATGGTTTTTCCAGTGGTCATGTATGGATGTGAGAGTTGGACTGTGAAGAAAGCTGAGTGCCGAAGACTTGGTGCTTTTGAACTGCACTGTGTTGGAGAAGACTCTTGAGAGTCCCTTGGACTGCAAGGAGATCCAACCAGTCCATTCTAAAGGAGATCAACCCTGGGATTTCTTTGGAAGGAGTGATGCTAAACCTGAAACTCCAGTACTTTGGCCACCTCATGTGAAGAGTCGACTCACTGGAAAAGACTCTGATGCTGGGAGGGATTGGGGGCAGGAGGAAAAGGGGATGACAGAGGATGAGATGGCTGGATGGCATCACCAACTCGATGGACATGTTTGAGTAAACTCCGGGAGTTGGTGATGGACAAAGATGCCTGGCGTGCTGCGATTCATGGGGTCACAAAGAGTCTGACACAACTGAGCAACTGAACTGAAGGCATATATATGGAGTCTAGAAAGATGGTAGTGATGGACCTATTTGCAGAGGAGCAATGGAGACACAGACATTGAGAACAGACTTATGGACAGGGCTGGAGGGAAGAAGGAGAGTGTCTGAGGTATGGAGAAAGTAACATGGAAATATACATTATCATATGTAAAATACATAGCCAATGGCAATTTGCTGTATGACTCAGGGAACTCAAACCAGGGCTTGGTAACAACCTAGAGGGGTGGGATGGGAAGGGAGGTGGGAGCGATGTTCAAGTGGAAGGGGACATGGGTAAACCTATGGCTGATTGATGTTGATGTTTGGTAGAAACCAACACAATACTGAATTAAAAATAAATAATTTTTTTATAAAGAGTAAAATGCCTAGGAACAAACATTCCTAAGGAGGCAAAAGATCCATTCTCTGAAAACTTTAAGACACTGATGAAAAAAATCGAAATTGAAACAAATGGGGAAAAACATGTTCTTGCATAGATAGAATCAAAATAACCATACTACCCAAAGCAATCGACAGATTCAATGCAATCCCCATCAAAGTACCAATGGCATTTCTCACAAAAAAACAGAACAAAAATTTTTAAATTTGTATGGAAACATAAAAGACCCTGAGTAGTGAAAGCAATCTTAAGAAAGAAAAATAGAGCTGGAGGAATCCAGCTCCTTAACTTCAGACTACATATACTACAAAGCTATAGTAATCAAGACAGTAGGGTACTGGCACAAAAACAGAAATGTAGATCAATGACACAGGATAGAAAGTCAGAAATAAACCCATGCACCTACAGTCATCTTATCTTTGACAAAGCAGGCAAGAATATACATTGTAGAAAAGATAGATGCTTCATTCATTAAGGGGTGCTGGGAAAACTGGGCAGCTACATGTAAAAGAATGAAATTAGAACATTTCCTAGTATAAGACACAAAAATAAATTTGAAGCAGATTAAAGACCTAAAATGTAAGGCCAGTTATTATAAAATTCTTAGAAGCAAACATAGACAGAAACTCTTTGACATAAATCCCAGCACTGTTTTTTTGGATCCATCTCTTAGAGTAATGAAAATGAAACAAAAATAAACAAATGGGATCTAATTAAACTTAAACACTTTTACACAGCAAAGAAACCGCAAACAAAACTGAAAGACTACCCACATAATGAGAGAAAATATTTGCAAATGAAGCAAACAGTAGGCGATTTATCTTCAAAATATACAAACAGCTCATGCAGTTCCATGTCAAAGAACAAACAAACAAACAACCTAATCAAAAAATTGGCAGGTCCAAATAGACATTTCTCCAAATAAGACATACAGATGGCCAAAAAGCACATGAAAAGATCCTCAACATCCCTAATCATTAGATAAATGCAATTCAAAACTAAAATAAAGTATCATCTCACACCAGTCAGAATGACCATCTTCAAAATGTCCACAAATAGTAAATGCTGACTAGTATGTAGATAGAAGGGAACCCTCCCACAATGTTGGCAGAAACGTAAATTGGTACATCCACTATGGAGAACAGTATGGGGGTTTCTTAAAAACTGAAAAGAGAACTACCATATGACCCAGGAATCCCATTCCTATACATATATCTAGAAAATAAACATAATTAAAAAAGACACACATACCCCAATGTTCACTACAGCACTATTAACAAGAGTCAATGTCCTAAATCTCCACTGACAGAAGAATGGGTAAATATGTGGTACATATATACAATGGAATGTTACTCAGCCATATAAAAAGAATGAAATAATGCCATTTGCAGCAACTTGGATGAACCTAGAGATTATCACACTAAGTGAAGTCAGACAAAGACAAATATTATATGATATCACTTACATGTGGAATCTAAAAAAAAAATGATACAAATGAACTTAATTACAAAATAGTAAGTCCCTTGGACTGCAGGGAGATCCAGCCAGTCCATCCTAAAGGAGATCAGTCCTGGGTATTCACTGGAAGGACTGATGTTGAAGCTGAAACTGCAATACTTTGGCCATCTGATGCGAAGAGCTGACTCATTTGAAAAGACCCTGATGCTGGGAAAGACTGATGGCAGGAGAAGAAGGGGACGACAGAGGATGAGATGGTTGGATGGCATCACTGACTCAATGGACATGAGTTTGGGTGGACTCTGGGAGTTGGTGATGGACAGGGAGGCCTGGCATGCTGCGGTTCACAGGGTCTCAAAGAGTCAGATATGACTGAGTAACTGAACTGAACTGAACAGAGTCACAGACTTCAAGAAGAAACTTGGAATTACCAAAGGGGAAAGGCAGGGCGTTTGGGATTAACATATACACACTACTGTATATAAAACATATACACACTACTATATATATATATATATATATATAAATATAAAACTATAAACACATTACTATATATAGTATATATATACTATATATATATTATATATAATCAATGAGACCTACTGTCTAGCACAGGGAACTATATGCAACATTTTGTAATAACCTATATGTGAAAAGATTCTGAAAAAGAATGGATATATGCATATGGACAATTAAATCACTGCTGTACACCTGAAACTAACACAAGTATAAATCAGTGTACTCAAATATAAAATAAAAATTAAACTAACAACAACAAAGGGAACACTCATACATTGTTGGTGGGGAAGTAAATGGGGCAGTCACTGCAAAATAATATGGAGTTTAAAAAAAAAACACTTAAACTAAAACAATACCCTATCATATAGTCCAGTATTTCCACTTTTGGTTATCTGTCCAAGAAATACGGAAACACTAGCTTGAAAAGATACATCCACTCCAATGTTCATGGCAGCATTATTTACCATAGCCATGATAAGGAAGCAACGTAATCATCCATCAACAGATGAATGGTTACGAAGGATGATACACACAGACACACACAGTGGAATACCACTCAGCCATAAAAACAACGAAAATTTACCATTTGCAACAGCAGGAAGGATTTGGAGGATATTATACAAAATGAAATAAGTTAGAGAAAGACAAATACTGCATGATATCACTTATATGCAAAATCTAAAAACTATAACAAACTGGTGAATATAACAAAAAAGAAGTAGACTCACAGATACAGAAAATACACTAGTGGTTACCAGTAGGGACTGAAAAGGAGGGAGGGGGCAATTTAGGAATAGAGGCTTAAGAGGCACAAACTAATATGTATAAAACAAGTTATAAAGATATACTCTATAACAGGGAATATATTCATTATATTATAATAACTGCAAGTGGAGTATAGCCTTTAAAAATTGTCAATCATTGTTTTATATACCTATAACTTCAATATGGTACAGCAACTATATTGTTGTTGTTTAGTCATTAAATTGTGTTTGACTCTTTTGGGACCCCATGGACTGTAGCCTGCCAGGTTCCTCTGTCCCAGGGATTTCCTAGGCAAAAATACTGGAGTGGCTTGCCGTTTCCTTCGGCAGGGTGTCTTCTCAACCCAGGGATCAAATTCGTTCCTCCTGCATTGGCAGGCAGAGCCATCAGGGCAGACACTAGAGTTCAATTAAAAATAGCAAGAACATCAGTATTCTGGACTGGTGCTGCTCCATCAACCTGGGTATAAGAAGAGAAAATGATGAAGAGCAAAGCTATAGCCAGCCTATGACGTGTATGCAGCATTAGCATGAATTAGACTTTAAGCCGCTATGATATGGGGAAGCCTGTTATGACATATTTAACTTAATCTGACTGACACAGGCCCTACCCAAGATTCAAGATTCATATGACAGACCATTCCCAAACACAGAAACAGATAATTGACAAAAAAGAACAAAAAAACCCAAAAAACGAAAAACCCCAAACAAACCAAAACCCAGGAAAACAAAAAATTGGGGGGGGGGGGAAATGACTCAAACTTCATTAAAACATATAAAATTTATCCAACGATATAATTTTTAAAGTATCACCTTCTTTCTTCAAGGTCTTGTTTAACCTTGCAGCTCTCCCAAGCACTTCCCTAAAGTCCTCATAATACCTCAAGTACAAAGTTTGCTTGAGTAGAACCCTTGGGGTCAGCTCAGCAAATTCTTCACAGTCTCTGTTGTATGTATGTTAGAGAGATTATTTAGATTGATCTCACCTTTAAAAAAAATATCAGTGAATGTTAACATTGATCAAGGAAGCCTTCCACTGGGACATAATGGTTTTTGAAAAACACGCAGACAGATTTAGACAATAGTGCTTGGATTCCCATCATAGCTAAGTCAGTAAAGAATCTGCCTGCAAAGCAGGAGATCAGAGTTCAATCCCTGCATCAGAAATATTCTCTGGAGAAGGAAATGGCAACCCACTCCAATATTCTTGCCTGGAGAATCCATGGACAGAGGAGCCTGGCGGGCTACAGTCCATGGGCTCACAAGAGTTGGACATGACTTAGTTACTAAACCATCATCAACATTTCTAAAAAACTAGTTACATATTTTAATATATTTTCTGAAAATAAGAAATCCATTATTTTTCTAGTTATATTGTATAATCAAAATGGTTCTGTTTACCATAGAATTATTTTTCCTCTCCTAAGGAAATTAAGTTCAGTACAATTCCTGGCTTCACCCAAAGTTTTAGGGTTCCACGAGTTCATTCACATCTGCTCATGATGTTACAGTCCTTTAGGATTGAGTGCACAGACTGAAAAGAATCTTTACTTTAAAAAGCAGGTCAACCAGCACATTCCAAAGTGAATTTACCTTAGAGGCTTTTCAGAGTAGTCTGGGCAGAACTTGGTGGTGATGCCAGGTGTTAGCTAACCCAAGGCATGGAGATAATTTTGGGATTCAGCTTCTTGTTATCTTGGACTGAGAAAAGCAATTTATGTCCTGAGAAGTCATCTAAAATAGTATGAAGTTTCTGTAATTAATTTTCAAGATGGGATATACCCATTAATTCAAACACTTCCTTTTCTTTACTCCTGAATCTAGTCTTTTGGCTATTTTTCTGCTACCTGCTCAGTCTACAAGTATCTTAAATGTGACCATAGGGTGCATGCCAACTTAGGCTTTAAGGAAGAATATAGCTATTTATTTCAGGGGTGAAAAATATATTACCTTAATCACTAGCATCAGTGCTCCTCTAAAGTCTTTGTATTGTACATAATTTTCCAAGTCTTTTTTGTGGAAATAGAGTGAAGAGGGCATTAGCCTTCCAGAATGCATGGGAACAAGCAGGCAGGCAAACTACTCTGATTAACAAGTTAAAAGGAAGAACTTCCTTGGGGGCCCAGTGGTTGAGAGTCCACCTTCCAGTGCGTGGGTTTGAGCCCTGCTTGGGGAACAGGGATCCCACGTGCTATAGGGCAACTAAGCCCACAAAGAAGAGCCCATGTGTCACAATTAAGACCCAATGCAGCCAAAATATTAGTTAGTTAAGTGGTGGCTTAGTTGCTAAGTCATGTCCAACTCTTATGACCCCATGGACTGTAGCCTGCCAGGCTTCTCTGTCCCTGGGATTCTGCAGGCAAGAATACTGGAGTGGGTTGTCATCTCTTTCTCCAAATTAATTAAATAAATACTTTTAAAACAAGCATTTTTAAAAGAAGACATTAAAAGGAGAGGGGGAAGGTAGGCAAAGGGTATTGAGCAACAGGTTGGCAGAGAGACTGCCAGTGAGAAATTTCTAGGAACAAAGGTATGCAAGGATGCCCACTACAAACCAGTACTAAGACTCAAAATTTAGTTAGAATGGGGAGAAGGAGATCAAGATGGCAGAGTAGAAAGACATGGAACCCACCTCCCTCTACAAACACATCAAAAACTCGTCTACATGTGGAACAAATCTCAAAATACCAACTGAAAACTGGCAGAAGAGTGCTTACACAACCAAAACTGCAAGAAAGTTCCCTATGTCACGTGTAAGATGAAAGGAAAGAGAAATATAAGAAGGAATCAGGCTGAAACCTGTACCTCTTGGAGGGAGCTGTAAAAGAGGAAAGGGTCCCTCAACCTGGGATCCTCTGCTGGCTCAGAAGCCCACTGGAACATACAGGAATATGGAGTGGCTTAGAATTTGCTCAAGAGGAGGGCATGAGGAGGGTATGGGAGCTGCCAGGCAGTGTACAGGGGGACTGGCATAGACGGTCCCTGCCACATCACTGCATTTCCCAGCTCATGAGGCATTCCTGCTAGTGGATGCAGTGGGTAGGCAGCAAAACTCATGCTTCAGTGGACGGACTCAGCTAGAGGCCTTGGTGTGGTTGCGTGGAGACAGCCTAGACTATAGTCTGTGCTGCAATTATGGGTGCACACAGGATGGAGGGCGGGTCTGCCATAGTAGTTCATTATCAGCATGCCCATGGTGGGACACTGTTGGTCATGCTGGGCTTTGGGATCATGTATGTCCCAGAGCAGGACAGATGTCCTAGCCTTAAATTTGGGATCAAAAATAGAATATAAATGAACTTATTTACAAAACAGATTCACAGACATAGAAAAAAAAAAAGACAGTTATCAAAGGGGAATGGAGGGAGAGATGAATTAGGAGTTTGGGATTAACACAAAACACACTACTATGTATAAAGCAGGTAAATTACAAGGGCCTACTGATAACACAAGGAACTATATTCAATATATTTTAATAAACTATCATGGAAAAGTATCTTTAAAAAGAATATATATGTATACATAACTAAATCACTTTGCTGTACAGCAAAAACACAACATTGTAAACCAACTATACTTCAATTAAAACAAAAAAGGAATTATGGCAGAAAACTTCCCAAACCTAAAGAAGAAAGCACATATCCAGGAACAGGAAGCAAAGATGGTCTCAAACAAGATGAACTGGAACAGCAGACATTCCATAAATAAAATGTCGACTGTTATAGATAGGGACTTCCCTGGTGGTTCAGTGGTAAAGAATCTGCCTACCAATGCAGGGGACACAGCTTCAATCCCTGGTCCAAGAAGATTCCACATGTGGTGGGGCTACTAAGCCTACGTGCCACAGCTACTGAGCCTGTGCTCTAGAGCCCAAGGGCCACAACTAATGAGCCTGCAAGCCACAGCTACTGAAGCCTGCATACTCCAGGGCCCATAGGCTGCAATTACTGAAGCGTGCATGCCTAGAGCCCATACTCCATAATGAAATAATCCATTATAATAAGAAACCCACACACCACAATTAAGAATAGCCCCCACTTGCCCCAACCAGAAAAAGACTGCAAGCAACAATGAAGAACCGGCACAGCTGACAGTATATAAATAAATAAAGAGAGGATTCCATATACAGCAAGAGTAAAACAAAGAGTCAATTACAGCTTCTGATTCAAGATGGCAGAATAAAAGGACATGCACTAATCTGTGAGAGCACCAAAATTGAAACTAGCTGTTGAACCATCAACAGGAGGACACTGGAATCCACCAAAACAAAAAAAAAGACACCCCATAACCAAAGACAAAGAAGCAGCCACAACAAGATGGTGGGGGGGGGGGGGGCACGAACATAATAAAATCAAATCCCATACCTGCTGGCTGGGCGACCCACCAAAAAAAAAAAAACAAAAACAAAACAAAGCAGAGACATTACTTTGCCAACAAAGGTCTGCCTAGTCAAAGCTATGATTTTTCCAGTAGTCATGTATGGATGTGAGAGTTGGACCATAAAGAAAGCTGAGTGCTGAAGAATTGATGCTTTTGGACTGTGGTGTTGGAAAAGACTCTTCAGAGTCCTTTGGACTGCAAGGAACTGTCAATCCTAAAGGAAATCAGTCCTGAATATTCATTGGAAGGACTGATGCTGAAGCTGAAACTCCAGTACTTATGGCCACCTAATGCAAAGAACTGACTCATTGGAAAAGACCCTGATGCTGGGAAAGATTGAAGGAAGGAGGAGAAGGGGATGACAGAGGATGAGACGGTTGGATAGCATCACTGACTCAATGGACATGAGTTTGAGCAGGCTTTGGAAACTAGTGATGGACAGGGAAGCTTGGCATGCTACAGTTCATGGGGTCACAAAGAGTTGGACACAACTGAGTGACTGAGCTGAATTGAACTGGGTGACCCACAAACTGGAGAACAATAATGCCAAAGAAGTTCATTCACTGTTGTGAAGGTTTTGAGCCCCACATCAGGCTTCCCAGCCTGGGGTCCAACAAAGGGACTGAGAGTCCCCAGGGAATCTGACCTTGAAGGCCAGCAGAATTTGATTATAGGACTTCCATGGGACTGGGGGAAACAGACTCCACTCTTGGAGGATGCAAACAAGGGCTTGCATGCACCAAGACCCAGGAGAAAGGAGCAGTGACCCCACAGAAGACTGAACCAGACCTAAACGCTGGTGTTGGAGGGTCTCCTGTGGAGGTGTGGGTCAGCAGTGGCTTGCCACAGGGATCAGGGCACTGACAGCAGCAGTCCTAGAAGGGGCCCCTTGGAATAAGTCCTCTTGGAGGTCACCACTAACCCTACCATAAAGCCTATAGACCCCAGGGTTGAGTCACCTTAGGCCAGACAACTAACAGAGAGAGAGTACAACTCCACCCATCAGCAAATAACTCGATTAAAGCTTTATTGAGTAAGGCCCTGCCCACCAGAGCAAGACCCAGTTTTTCCCACTACCAGTCCTTCCCATCGGGAAGGTTTCAAAAGCTTCTTAGACTCCATCATAAGGAAGAGAGAATAAGCAAGAAGAACCACAATCCCAAAGCTAGAACTAAAACCACATTACAGAAAGTTAATCAGGATGAAAAAGCGAAAAGTTATGTTCCAGATGAAGGGACAAGATAAAACCCCAGAAAAATAACTAAATGATGTGGACATAGGCAACCTTCCAGAAAAAGAATTTAGAATAACGATAGTGAAGGTGATCCAGGATCTCAGGAAAACAATGGAGAAGATGCAAGAAATGTTTACCAAAGACCTACAAGAACTAAAGAAAAAACAATGAATAATTCACTAAAAGGAACCAATACCAGAATAACTGAGATAGAACAATGGATAAATGGCCTGGAAGAAAAAATGGTGGAAATCACTGCCACAGAACAGAATATAGGAAAAAGAATGAAAACAAAAAATGAACAAAGCCGAAGAGAGACCTCTAGGACAACATTAAACATATCAACATTCACATTATAGGGGTCCCAGAAGGAGGAGAGAGAGAGAAAAGAGAAAATATTTGAAGAGATAATAGCTGAAAACTTCCCTAACATGGGAAAGGAAATAGTCAACCAAGTCCAGGAAGCACAGAGAGTCCCAGGAAGGATAAACCCAAGGAGGAACACACCAAGACACATAGTAATCAAACCAACAAAAATTAAAGACAAAGATAAAATATTGGAAGCAACAAGGGGAAAATGATGAATAACATATAAGGGAACTTCCATCAGGCTATCAGCCAATTTCTCAACAGAAACTGTAAAAACCAGAAGGGAATGGCATGATACATTTAAACTGATGAAAGAGAAGAACCTATAACCAAGAATACTCTACCTAGCAAGACTCTTGTTCAGATTTGACAGAAAAATCCAAAGCTTTACAGACAAGCAAAAGTTAAGAGAATTCAGCACCACCAAATCAGCTTTACAACAAATGCTAAAGGGACTTCTCTAAGCAGGAAACACAGAGAAGGAAAATACCTACACAAAATAAACCCAAAACAAGTAAGAAAATGGTAATAGGATCATGCATATCAATTACCTTAAATGTAAATGGATTAAATACACCAACCAAAAGATATAGACTGGCTGGGCAGATGAAAACATGTGCATGGATGTACTTCCACTTACCACATCATTCTACTTAACACCCCCAAATTGTATGTAATTGTTTTATATAGTTAGGTTAATCATGTTTCCACTATGGCTTGCAATTGTAATGATATTTTTTGATTTGGCTATTGATTGTGAAAACGATAAACATCTACTATTGTGATTTTTATTTAATACAATAACTGTATCATGATTGACCAACAGAAAATAATAGAATTCTATATCACTAAAACCAGCATTTAATAGAAAAACCTGTAATCACTTTTTAAAACCCAGATGCATATCAGAACTATCTTAGAAGTGTTTGAAAAATACAAATGCTCAGGTATTTCTTTTGTTTTGCCAGAGCTCCAGATAGGTTTCGAATGAGCAGTCATGTTTAAAAACAACTGGACTATATAAAGATCTTTTACTTTTATCTAGTTTGTCTCAGGTTTTCTATTTCATATTCAGTGCTCCCATTTCATTTAGCTTATGTTTTTAAATTTCTCCATCTTTTTAAATGTTCTTTCTCAAGCCTACCAAGCATAGTAGAAAAGCTTTTGTATACATACATACATACATAGTACATATATTTCAGACAACTTTAGAATTTTTGCCCAGCTAAACAATTTATGACATTTTGATTCCACTTGTTAGACTTAGTATGAATATAACGCTAGATTTCTAATTTATATTCATTCAAAATTTTTATATAGTTCCAGGTATTTTGGCATCTAGCATTACTACTAAAAGTCTAGAAAGTTTATTAGTGATTAAAAAATATGAATGAGGCTTGAAACTTCTAATCTAATTTGATATTCCAATTTGAGAATATAAAGAAATACTATGTTGTAAAAACAGGAAGTTAACATGTAACACCATATTATTAACTGAAGTACAGATTTTGTTCAGATCTCACAAAATTTTATGCTATTGTCCATTATTTGCTTTCATACCTTATTCAAGACTCCACATTATATTTAATTGCATTGAGCAGCTTCAGCTGCCTGCAACAAATTCTGGTAAATTCTCTTTTCATTTTTATTCTACTACAAATATTTTCTAATTTTTCTTGTTATGGCTTCTCATATATATCCCTCATTTAAAAGTGAACATTTGATTTCCAAATACATGGGATTAGTTAAAGTATCTGTGATATTAATTTCTCATTTAAATGTTTTCTTCTCTGCAATCGCCCTCTGGGTTTTTTCAGTCTTCTAACTATATTGAGACTTTCAATAGCTAAATCAAAGATCTTTTTTGGTAAATATCACACTGCACTTGAAAACATGTGGGTTATTTTCAAATATCTTTTGACATTGATCTCTAACAAAATTCCACAGTAATAAGAACAGAATCTTGCATGATTTCATTATCTGTAGACCATGAATTTCTCTACCTGGTCTTATGTCTCTGGATATGTTCCAGTGTTTCCTAGCTTAAAGGCTATGGGAACTTGAATAGAATTTGTATTCTATTGTTGTGTGAAAATAGTATAAATTTTAATTATGTCAAATTGGTTCATATTGCTTTTCAGGTCTACTTTATTCTTCTACTTCTCTGTACATTCATTTATTAATTTTTGAGAGGCTGATATTAAAACTCCAACTAAAAAATCTTAATTTATCTATTTAAAGAGCCTCTTGATAAAAGTGAAAGAGGAGAGTGAAAAAGTTGGCTTAAAGCTCAGCATTCAGAAAATTAAGATCATGGCGTCATGTTTCCTATCACTTCATGGCAAATAGATGGGAAAACAATGGAAACAGTGGCAGACTTTATTTTGGGGGGCTCCAAAATCACTGCAAATGTTGACTGCATCCATGAAATTAAAAGATGCTTACTCCTTGGAAGAAAAGTTATGACCAACCTAGACAGCATATTAAAAAGTAAAGACATTACTTTGTCAACAAAGGTCCATCTAGTCAAGGCTATGGTTTTTCCAGTAGTCATGTATGGATGTGAGAGTTAGACTGTAAAGAAAGCTGAGCACTGAAGAACTGATGCTTTTGAACTGTGGTGTTGGAGAAGACTCTTGAGAGTCCCTTGGACTGCAAGGAGATCCAACCATCAATCCTAAAGGAAATCAGTCCTGGGTGTTCATTAGAAGGGCTGATGTTGAAGCTGAAACTCCAATACTTTGGCCACCTGATGCAAAGAGCTGACTCATTTGAAAAGACTCTGATGCTGGGAAAGATTGAGGGCAGGAAGAGAAGGGGACGACAGAGGATGAGATGGTTGGATGGCATCACCAACTCAATGGACATGAGTTCAAGTAAACTCTGGGAGGTGGTGATGGACAGGCAGCGGGCATGCTGCAGTCCATGGGGGTCACAAAAAGTCAGACACAACTGAGCAACTGAACTGAACTGATCTACTTAAAAGAAACAATTGTAATATATAGTGGAACTCTATGTAAATTTGCTCTGTATTTTGCAAGTCTCCTGTAAATGTCTTATATTTTCAATAATTAAAGAGTCAATTACAAGGGAACCCCCATAATGCTATCAGTTGATTTCTGTACAGATACCTTGCAGGCCAGAAGGCAGTGTCAAGATATGTCCAAATTTCTGAAAAACAACAACAACAACCCTGCAACCTAGGGTACTCCACCTAGCAAGATTACCATTTAGAGCAGAATCAGATATAAGAATTTCTCAGACAGTCAAAATCTAAAAAAGAGTACAACAATACTAAAACAAACGTAGAAGAAATATTGAAAAGTTTTGTCTAAATAGAAGAGAAACAAGAATCTAGAGCAAATGGAAAATCATAAAAGGAAAGGCAAATATATAAAGGGATTGAATACCATTTAAGTAAGCTAGCACACAGATTGAAAAACAATCAAAAATTTTTGTGAAAGTGATTGTAACAATAATGAGTTGTTGTTCAGTTGCTAAGTCGTCTGGCTCTTTTGCGACCCCATGGACTATAGCCCACCAGGATCCTCTGTCCATGGGATTTCCCAGGCAAGAATACTGGAGTGGGTTGCCATTTCCTTTTCAAGGGGATATTCACAACACAGGGACAGAACCCGCATCTCCTGCATTGGCAGATGGGTTCTTTAACCACTGAGCCACCAGGGAAGCCCAATAAATATATGCTTAGCAATAATTACTTTAAACATCAGTGGACTAAATGTCCTAATCAAAAAATAAGGAGTGGCAGATTGGATAATAAGGCAAGAATCTACAATATGTTGCCAACAAGAGACGCACTTTAGTGTGAAAGATATATATAGATTGAAAATGAGAGGATAGAAAAAGCTATTTTATGCAAATAGAAATGACTAGAAAGGTGGTGTAGCAATACTCAGAGAAAATAAGCTTTAAACAAAGGTCATAGAGAAAGAGAAAGATACTATATAGTGATAATGAGATAAACTCAAGAAGAGGATTCTGTATTTTATTAACATATATGTACATAGTATCTATTCAGTCACTCAGTCGTGTCCGACTCTTTGTGACCCCATAAATCACAGCATGCCAGGCTTCCCTGTCCATCACCAACTCCAGGAGTTCACTCAGACTCACGTCCATCCAGTCAGTGATGCCATCCAGCCATCTCATCCTCTGTCGTCCCCTTCTCCTCCTGCCCCCAATCCCTCCCAGCATCAGGGCCTTTTCCAATGAGTCAACTCTTCGCATGAGGTGGCCAAAGTGCTGGAGTTTCAGCTTTAGTGTCAGTCAGAGCACCTAAATACATAAAGGGGGAAATTGACAGAAACACAATAATAATAGTAGGTGACTTTAACAGCACACTGACATCAAAGGACAGATCTTTTGGACAGAAAATCAATAAGGCAACAGAGACCCTAAAATAACACAATAATCATTTACTTAATTCATTCCTTCCAGACATTACATTGAAAAAAAAAAATACACATTATTTTCAAGTGCACACAGAATGTGCCCAGGAATAGACCACATACTAGACCACAAAAGAAGCCTCAACAAGTTTAAGAAAATAGAAATTACTTCAAGCACATTTTCTAACCATAACTATATGAAATTAGAAATCAAACATAGAAGGAAAAATTGGAAAAGAAAGAACACATGGGGGCTAAATATTCTACTAAAAAAAATGGACCAACAATAAAATCAAAGAAATCAAAAAATACATTGAGACAATTGAAAATGAATCCACAACCTTACAAAATCTAAGAAATGTAGCAAAAGCAGCTCTAAGAGGGAAATTCAAAATGACATAGGCATTCTGCAAAAAAATTTAAAAAACTCAAACAACATAACTACCACATAAAAGAACTAGAAAAAGAAGAACGAGCAAAATGTGAAGTTAGCAGAAGGAAGAAAGCAAAGATCAGAGGAAATAAAATGGAGATTGAGAACAACAACAGAAAAAAAATCAACAGCTGCCTATTTAAAATAATAAACAAAAATTGATAAACTGAAGAGAGGACTCAAGAGAACGGAGAAACAACAGAGATGCCAAAAAGTATAAGAAAATACTATGAACATATGCCAACAACCTGGGCAACCTAGAAGTAATGGAAAAGTTTCCTGAAGCACAGCTTGCCAACAAGAGCCAAGAAAAAACAGACAATTTGAATAACTGATCAGTCTATATGAAATAGAATCTAAGACAAATAAGCAAAAAGAAAACCAAATATCTCCCTGCAAACAAAGGCCCAGGATTGGATGGCTTCACTGGGAAATTCTACCAAACAAATAATTATTTATATGTATCCTTCTCAAAATGTTCAAGCTGGTTTTAGAAAAGACAGAGGAACCAGAGATCAAATTGCCAACATCCCCTGGATCATGGAAAAAGCAAGAGAGTTCCAGAAAAACATCTATTTCTGCTTTATTGACTATGCCAAAGCCTGTAACTGTGTGGATCACAATCAACTGTGGAAAATTCTGAAAGAGATGGGAATACCAGACCACCTGACCTGCCTCTTGAGAGATCTGTATGCAGGTCAGGAAGCAACAGTTAGAACTGGACATGGAACAACAGACTGGTTCCAAATAGGAAAAGGAGTACATCAAGGCTGTATATTGTCACCCTGCTTATTTAACTTATATGCAGAGTACATCATGAGAAACGCTGGGCTGGAAGAAACACAAGCTGGAATCAAGATTGCCAGGAGAAATATCAGTGACCTCAGATATGCAGATGACACCATCCTTATGGCAGAAAGTGAAGAAGAACTAAAGAGCCTCTTGATGAAACTGAAAGAGGAGAGCAAAAAAGTTGGCTTAAAGCTCAACATTCATAAAACTAAGATCATGGCATCCAGTTCCATCACTTCATGGCAAATAGATGGGGAAACAGTGGAAACAATGGCAGACTTTATTTTTGGGGGCTCCAAAATCACTGCAGATGGTGATTGGAGCCATGAAATTAAAAGACGCTTACTCCTTGGAAGGAAAGTTGTAACCAACCTAGACAGCATATTATAAAGCAGAGACATTACTTTGTCAACAAAGGCCCATCTAGTCAAGGCTATGGTTTTTCCAGTAGTCATGTATGGATGTGAGAGTTAGACTATAAAGAAAGCTGAGCACCAAAGAATTGATGCTTTTGAGCTGTGGTGTTGGAAAAGACTCTTGACAATCCCTTGGACTGCAAGGAGATCCAACCATCAATCCTAAAGGAAATCAGTCCTGGGTGTTCATTGGAAGAACTGATATTGAAGCTGAAACTCAATATTTTGGCCACCTGATGTGAAGAGCTGACTCATTTGAAAAGACCCTGATGTTGGGAAAGATTTAAGGCAGGAGAAGGTGACGACAGAGGCTGAGATGGTTGGATCGCATCACTGACTCAATGGACATGAGTGTGTGTAAACTCCAGGAGTTGGTGATGGACAGGGAGGCCTGGTGTGCTGTGATTCATGGGGTCACAAAGAGTCAGACACGACTGAGCAACTGAACTGAACTGATCCTTCTCAAAATTTACCAAAAAACTGAAGAGAACAGACTACTCCTCAAATCATTCTACAAAGCTACCATCAGCCTGATAACAAAACCAGACAAAGCCACTACAAAGAAAGAAAATTATATGTCAATATCTTTGATAAGTATAGAGGCAAAAATCCTTAACAAAATACCCGCAAACTGAATCCAACAACTAAGAAGAATAATATTGTACCACATGATCAAGTTGGATTCATCCCAGGGTCATAAGGTGGTTCATTATGCACTAATTAATGTAATATACCACATCAACAAAAGAAAAGACAAAAACTACATGACTCAAAAGATGATAGATGCATTGACAAAATTCAATAGCCATTCATGATCAAACTCTGACCAAAGTGGCTATAGTGGGAGCATATCTCAACATAATAAACATCATAGCCAATGCAATACTCAATGATGAAAACCTTAAAGCCTTTATGCTAAATTCTGGAACAAGACAAGAATGTCCAGTCTCACCACTTCTACTCAACATAGTATCAGAAGTTCTAGCTACAACAATCAGACAAAAAATAAAAGGAAGAGGTAAAATTGTCATTATATTCAGATAACATGACATACCATACACAAAATTCTAAAAACTCCACACGTAAATTACTAAAATTGATAAATGAGGTAGGCAACATAGCAAGATAAGTATATAAAAATCTGTTTTGTTTCTTTATGCTAACAAGAAACATCAAAAAGAGAAGGTAAAAAAAAAAACTTATTGTGTCTAAAAAATAAAATATCTAGGAATAGACCTAGTCAAGGAGGAGAAAGACCTATGCACTTAGAACAATAAAACAGTGATAAAGGAAATGACAATGATTAAAAAAAGAAATGGAAAGATGCCCCATGCCCTTGGATTGGAAGAATATTGTTAAAACGTCCATACTACTCCAAGAAATTGACAGATTTAATGTGATCCCTATCAAATTATCCATGATATTTTCCACAGAATTGGAATAAATAGCCCTAAAATTTATGTGGAACCACAAAAGACCCAGAATTGCCAAGGATATCCTGGGGAAAAAGAACAAAACTGGAGGCAAAACCCTCCCAGACTTCGGACAATACTACAAAGCTGCTGCTGCTGCTGCTAAGTCGCTTCAGTTGTGTCCGACTCTGTGCGACCCCAGAGACGGCAGCCCACCAGGCTCGCCTGTCTCTGGGATTCTCCAGGCAAGAACACTGGAGTGGGTTGCCATTTCCTTCTCCAATGCATGAAAGTGAAAAGTGAAAGTGAAGTCACTCAGTCGTGTCCGACTCTTCGCGACCCCATAGACTGTAGCCTACCAGGCTCCTCCATCCATGGGATTTTCCAGGCAAGAGTACTGGAGTGGGTTGCCATTGCCTTCTCTGACTACAAAGCTATGGTAATCAAATCAGCATGGTATTGGCACAAAAATAGACATACAGCCCAATGCAACAGAATAGAGATCCCTGAAATAAACCCATACACCTATGGACAACTAATCTGTTAGAAAGGAGGCAAGAAAAAACAATGGAGAAAAGACAGTCTCTTCAGCATTTGGTATTGGGAAAGCTGTATAGGTGCAGGTAAATCAATGAAGTTACAATATTCCCTTATACCAATCAGAAATAAACTCAAAATGGTTTAAAGTCTTTAATATAAGACATGACACCCTAATATTCCCAGAATATAGGCAAAATATTAATCCCCCAAGGCAATAGAAATAAAAGCAAACATAAACAAATAGTATATAATCAAACTTAAAAGCCTTTCACAGTAAAAGAAACCATTAACAAAATGAAAAGTAAACCCACACACTGGGAGAAAATATTTGCAAATAATTTGACAAGCAAGGAATTAATTTCTCAAATATACAAATAACTCATACAAGTCAATAACAACAACAAAAATCAACCCAATCAACAAACAGGCAGAAGACCTAAATACACATCTCTCCAGAGAAAACATACAGATGGCCAGAAGGCACAGGAAAAGATGCTCATCATTACTTATTAGGAAAACTACAAATGAGGTATCACCTCATTCGGTCAGATTCAGTTCAGTTCAGTCACTCAGTCGTGTCCGACTCTTTGCGACCCCATGGACTGCAGCACGCCAGGCCTCCCTGGCCATCACCAACTCCTGGAGTTCACTCAGACTCACCTCCATCGAGTCAGTGATGCCATCCAGCCATCTCATCCTCTGTCATCCCCTTCTCCTCCTGCCCCCAATCCCTCCCAGCATCAGAGTTTTTTCCAATGAGCCGACTCTTCGCATGAGTTGGCCAAAGTACTGGAGTTTCAGCTTTAGCATCATTCCTTCCAAAGAACACCCAGGGCTGATCTCCTTCAGAATGGACTGGTTGGATCTCTTTGCAGTCCAAGGGACTCTCAAGAGTCTTCTCCAACACCACAGTTCAAAAGCATCAATTCTTCGGTGCCCAGCCTTCTTCACAGTTCAACCCTCACATCCATACATGACCACAGGAAAAACCATAGCCTTGACAAATGGACCTTAGTCGGCAAAGTAATGTCTCTGCTTTTGAATATACTATCTAGGTTGGTCATAACTTTTCTTCAAGGAGTAAGTGTCTTTTAATTTCATGGCTGCAATCACCATCTGCAGTGATTTTGGAGCCCGCAAAAAAAAAGTCTGACACTGTTTCCACTGTTTCTCCATCTATTTCCCATGAAGTGATGGGATCAGAAGCCATGATCTTCGTTTTCTGAATGTTGAGCTTTAGGCCAACTTTTTCACTCTCTACTTTCACTTCCATCAAGAGGCTTTTTAGTTCCTCTTCACTTTCTGCCATAAGGGTGGTGTCATCTGCATATCTGAGGTTATTGATATTTCTCCCAGCAATCTTGATTCCAGCTTGTGTTTCTTCCAGTCTGATTGGCCATCATTAAAAAGTCTACAAATAACAAATGCTGGAGGGGGTCTGGAGAGAAGGGAATCCTCCTACACTGTTGGTGGGGTTATAAATTGGTACAGTCACTATGGAAAACAGTATGGAGATTCCCAAAAAAACTAAAAATAGAGCTATCATATGATCCACCAATCCCACTCCTGGGCATATAACCAGACAAAATTATACTCTGAAAAGACACATGAACCTCAAATGTTCATAGTAACACTATTTACACTAGCCAAGACATGGAAACAACCTCAATGTTCATCAACAGTTGAATGGATAAAGATGAGGTGTATTTATACAGTGGGCTATTACTCAGCCATAAAGAAGGATGAAATAATGTCATTTTCAGCAACATGGTTGCAACTAGAGATTATCATACTAAGTGAAATCAGAAAGAACACCATATCACTTATAGGTGGAATCTGAAACATGACAGAAACGAACCTAAGTACAAAACAGAAATATAAAGATACAGAGAACAGACTTGTGGCTGCCACGGGTGGGGTGGGGCGGGGCGGGGGAGGGAAGGATTTCATATTTCAGCTTCCTCATATTCCAATTTTACTGAATATGGCTCCTTCAGCCCTAAAGCTATTCTTCTGAAAACCTACCAAAGTATAGCACTTTGAATAATTACACGTTTATAAAATGTTGCTATTCTTTCTGGAATAATGTGTTGCCATTATCAGCTATTCCTGAATTAGGATGTGCTATCTTGGCTCTTGCAAAGCTACAGGAAAGGAGGTCTTCTTCACCAGGGCTATCCTTAACCTTTCTTTTCCCTAGCTCTTGTAATTGGAGACCCCAAACAAGTTATTTCATTTCCCTAAGCTCTCAAATCCTTTTCTGCAAGATGGGAATAATATGATCACCTCACTCTGTTGTGAGGATTTACTTTGTTACATATGGTTTATATAGCTTTATTAACACCATTTGCAAGAGACTGTCTTTGTAACCCCTACTGCATGTAGTAGGCACTCAGAAAATACATTTTTTTCCCCACTGTTTCCTAACCAAGCATGTTTGTTTTTCTAACCAGTAAAGCATTGTCCCTTGGTGTTTTTTTTTTTTCCCCCACTCATTTATTCATTCAATATTTATTGATGGCTGTGCACATCAAGCATTGTTCTAGGTTCTGGGGGATAACTGAGTGAACCACACAGAGGAGGCCCCGACTTCATCGAGTGGCTTGGTCTTAGCAGAGAGGCGGGGCTATATTCTCCTCTAGCTACATTTGAATGAATCTTTCCCAGTGTGAGCTCCCAGCTGGCACAACCTTGTTTCATTTCTCCATTTCCTTTTACTTCGATTTCTGGTACTTTCCTCCAACACTCATAGCTCGTGGCAGTATATGATTCGGAGGGAAACAACTTGGAAAACTAGACTAATGCTCAAAGATGCATAAAGGGTTGCAAAAGTACCCCCATGGTGTTTGACAACTACCAAAGCTCCAAGATAAACAAGGCTGAGAAATATTTGTGTTTAATGAAACCCAGCATTCCTCCCCGGCAGAAGTGCTCAGTGCAGACAGCATGAAAGCTGGAGGTGCTTGGATCAAATCGCCGTACTGACAAACTTGCTTTCCTCCACATTGCTACCACACAAATGACAGCCAAATGACTCTCAGATAAATTTGTTCTCATTCCTCCAAATCTGCAGGATGAGGCTCTGCTCTTTTGTGAGTCTCTAGCATAGAGCTCAGTGTCTAGTACCAGGCAGCCTATGAGTTCTTCTTTGTCTCCACCTGGTATACTCTCAGCTCCTCAAAGTCTGGGCCACCAGCCTATTTGTTTTTGCATTCTTAAGCCATGCACAAGGCTTGGTACACAATAGACACTCAGCACACATTTGATAATCAAACAAAGGAATGAACAAAGGATAGAAGGGTGTTAGTGGAAATTTTTGGAAGCTGGTGCTCAGCACACAAGCTCTGACACACCAGGAAGGGAGAGGCTGGGCTGGGTGGGGGTCATGACTGCAACCTGAAGGCTGGGTCCCTCCAAGAACTGGGGACCCAGCGTCAATGTCCCTGCCCTCCTGGTGACACAGGGTCATGTCTGTGCAAGGCCGCTCCCCTCCCCCATCGCGTAACAGGAGGCCTCCTGTGATCAGCCTGCTTTGGAAAACTGCTTGCACCTGGCCTAGAAGAACACAATTAAAAGACGCCGTAAAAATTGACAGATCCCAGTGCGGAGGGCCGAAAATACATTACAATTCCAATCGAACTATAAATAAAGCCCCTAAATTAAATAAATCTCGCACAATTATGGATTAAAACATGTTTAGTGTTAATGGCCTTGCACATGGACCCTGACTCCCGAAATTGTTGCTGAGGCTGCATGGCTGGGGGATTGCATCATAATTAACACCAGCCCATCCCTGGAGGGGCTGGCCTGAAGTTCAACTGCGGGCCTTCAGGACGCGAGGCGGGTACCAACCTGGCCCCGTGCTTTCTGATGCTTACCCAGCCCCTTCTTGGTGACACTGACTTTTTTCCTGGAAGACTTTGACCTGGAGATGGTCATTAATGCACAGCACCTGACCTTGGACACAAAGGCTTATTTTGGGCTGAGCTTTCTGTCTCCCCAGAAACCTGGGTCCCACAGATCCAAGTGCTCCAAATAAGTGAGTCAACACCAAAAAGGGATGGTTGAAGAAATACCTGGATGGTTCAGCTATTTGCTCACACTATCCTGTTGCTTTGAAGCCCTTAAACTGCAATACATTTAACCAGAAACAATACCATGCATTAGAACGTCCCATGTTTCCTCTAATACAGAGGCCCCCAATCTTTGGGGCACCAGGGACTGGTTTTGTGGAAGACAATTTTTCCATGGACCCAGAGGAGTGGGGTTGGAGTTGGGGAAGGTTCGGGTGATAATGTTAGCGACAAGCACCAGCAGATAAAGCTTCGCTTGCTGGCCCACCACTCACCTCCTGTGGTGCAGCCAGCTTCCTAACAGGCTATGCATGGGTAGTGGTCCATGGCCTGGAGTTTGGGGACCCCTGCTTGTTAATACTCCAACTTCAATTGCTAGAACCAAGGAGGTCAGTAACACCATGCAGGAGAATTAAAGGTACGCAAGTTCTAGCTACCCCCAAGGCAAGTCTGAGTCCTAAAATTTAGGAAACTTTACAGGAGAAAACCATTTTCTGTTTTCATTTAAGACAAATGAAAACCATTTTCATTTAAGACAGATTCTTACCTGTAACCGTTGTTGAACAGAAGGAGGGAGGCCACAGGCCCTGTGTAAGCGCTCCCAGACGCAGGGTGCTGCCGCGGGTGTCCGAGTCAGCACAGGAAGCTGCCTGGTGCCCGCTGCCAACCCTATCATGGACTGAGCACATGCTCCTCTTGGTTTCAGTGTCAGGTCTCCAAACCGAGGATAATAATAGTACTTACCTCTTGGTCACGAGGATCTGGCACACAGCAAGCACCTGTGAACGCCTGCTGTTGTTCCGATCATCGTTGCAAAGCAAGCCCCATTCTTACTCACCTGTTCCCACTCTGGAGGGCATGGGCCTTGTTCCCCCAAGGAAGGGGCCACAGGCTTGTTTGCAGGCTTGCAGGGCTGCAGAGGGAGCACACTCAGGTGACTAGCTTTTATGTATGTAAAAATCCATAAGAAGATTGATTTCCAGGACTTGGCTTATGTGATTGTGAAGTCTGTTAGGCAAGCTTGAAACCACAAGGCAGGCTCAAGAAGGGCAACCAGAAGACTCAGGCATGATCTGAAACTGCATTCCATAGGTGGAATTTCTTTTTCAAGGAAGACTTGGTCCTGTTTTTAAGGCTTTTCAACTGATTGAGCCAGCCCATTCAGATAATCTAGAATAATGTTGCTTAAAGTTGACTGTAGACTTTAGTCACAGGTACAAAATAACTTCATAGCAACACCCAGAATAATGTTTGATTGAATAACTGAGGGTTATAGCTGAGCCAAGCTAACGTGTTAAACTGATCCATCACACCTGAGGTCATAAAGAATGGCCATGCAATGAAAATACAGGTCTCCTGCCTCCTGCCCCTTGAACTCTCTTCCTTGTTGTGCCTTCCAACTGCCCAAGGCAAAGAAGAGTAGTGTATGCTAATGCCTTCTCTGAATGTGACCACAGGAAATTTCTAGACAGCTTAATCTCCAGAAGGATGTCTTTTCTCTTGTAACGAACTAAAAGCCTCTGGAAAATAGTGAGTTCGTTGTGTGAGGAACCATATTCAACCTCCAAAAAGAGGAATGAAGGAAGCGCTTCCTTGTGGACCATGATCAGAAGATAGATGGAGACAGGGCTCATGTTTCATACAGTATGCCTGTTGGGTTGTTTGGGGCTGGCTTCCAGCAAGATTGTCAGTGCTGGGCCATTCTGGTTGTTATTTAGTTTGCCTGCCAACACTGGACAGAGGATGGACTTCCTTAGGCTGGTGTGGTTTAAAGAGAGTAGCCACTTAAGATACATCTGACAGCTTAGACAGAATCTCTAAGACACAATCCCTTCAGTGAACCCCAACCTGGAGGTGGGGAAATAGTCATATCCTGGGGTGGCAAAGATTGCTATCATTAGTTAATGCTGCAGAAATCCTCCCAGATGGCTGCCTGGCCCCACGGAATCCCCTCACAGCTGAGCAGAGTCACAGAGAGAGTGTAAAAGTAGATGGAGATGGTTACTTACAAAATCAGAAGCATGATAGATGGGACGGCACAGACTATGGAGTCCAGCAATGGCTAAGCTCTTCTCACTTGTCAGACCTCTAATCTTTCCTCTTCCTTATCTACCGTCTGCTTTCTTCTTCTACCACATCTCTCAGCCTCCAGTTCCAGAAATTTCTGTTTTTATGGGCTCAAGCGATTCAGTTGGGCTGCCTTCTTTTTAAAGGTCAGCTAATTAGTAAGCTTAAGTGTATCTGTAAAACCCCATTCACAACAGTACCTAGGTGAGTGAGTGATTAAATCACCAGGGACAAGCATTGTAGCTGGCTCTGAAAATGGAGGATGCAGAGCAGGAGCTGGCTTTCTCTAGAAGCTGAGAAGCTCCTCCAGTGAAAGCCAGCCAGGAAAGGGGGACCTCAGTCTACAGCCTCATGAAACTGAATTCTGCCATGATCCTGGAAGCAGATTTTCACCCAGAGTTTCTGGTCTTCACCATACAGCTCTACTAATTTCTTGATTTGAACCCAGAGAATCCCTGTCAGACTTCTGATCTATAATCTTCAGATAACCAATTTGCATTGTTTTAAGCCACCAAGTTTGTGATAAATTGTTACAGTAGCAGTCAAATACTTATATTCTCTCTTTCCACTTTGGGTTAGACCCATGCTGGTGGCCTCATCCCACCAAGTCCCTGAAGAACAATTTGTCTGCCTAAGTAGGACCCCCTTTGTTTATTATGAAGAATAAACTGGCTTTTCTGTATGTCAGCTGAATCCTAATATATCAAGGAATAGACTGGAATAGTGTCTCACTGTGGCCTCTCAGCAAAAGCCTCGTTCATGATGGATTCTCTTCCTCCTAGAAGGCAGAAATGGTTGCATTAGAAGTGCTCCACCTCTAGCTCTATTCGCAATAGCCAAGGCATGGAAACAACTTAAATGTCCATCAATAGATGAATGGAGATATATGTATGTATGTATGTATATATATATATATATATATATATATACCACACCTTCTTCTATTATATATGTATATATATAATGGAATACTACTCAGTCATAAACAAGAATAAAATAATGCCATTTGCAGCAACATGAATGGACCTAGTGATTACCACACTAAGTGTAGTAAGTCAGAAAGAGAAACAATTATTATCTTAGGTCCAACCATCTTACCTTGAAGAATGAAGGCAAAAAAAAAGAAAAATAGGATGGAGTAGCAGGAAAAATGATGCTCCTATAGTATTCTTGCCTGGAGAATCCTATGGATAGAGGAGCCTGGTGGGCTAAGCCCATGGGGTCACAAAGAGTTGGCTACGACTGAGCAACATGCAGGGAGAAGGCAATGGCACCCCCCTCCAGTACTCTTGCCGGGAAAATCCCATGGGTGGAGGAGGCTGGTAGGCTGAAGTCCATGGGGTTGCTAAGAGTCGGACATGACTGAGCAACTTCACTTTCACTTTTCACTTTCATGCTTTGGAGAAGGAAATGGCAACCCATTCCAGTGTTCTTGCCTGGAGAATCCCAGGGACGGGGGAGTCTGGTGGGCTGCCATCTATGGGGTCGCACAGAGTCGGACACGACTGAAGCGACTTAGCAGCAGCAGAGTGACATGCACACACACACACACACACACACAGAGTTATACAATATAAGGTGTGTGTGTGTGTCGGGGCTACTCTGTCTCTGAAATCCTGATAGCACCTGTAGCCTTAACCATATACTAGCTTGAAACCATATGCTAGTTCTACAACTTACCTCCACATCAGAATTGTATTCTTGCAGATGAGGACCACATTTTCAAAAAGAAAAATCTGGAAAACTGTCTTACTTGCTTTTATCCCAGTTGCACAATGCCCCATAGTATGTTTATTGCAGAATATAGTCAGCTGTTCACCTACTGAACATTTCCGTTCTATTTGTTTCTTTGCTTTTATGTAACATACCATGAGGATGTATAAGAAATTTTGTTATTTATTCTCTATTTCCCTAGGAAATATTTCTGAATTAAGACCAAGAGGTGAAAACCCCTTGAAAGAAGTTGTATATTTCCACGTTGCTCTCCCCCAGATTAGGAACATTTAACCTTCTCACCAGCCATATGTGGAAAATGCCAGGCTCATGTTCTCCAGTGCTATTATTACATTAAAGTCTTTGTTGATAAAACAGTAGAGAAAACAACAAAGAAATTATCTCCTTGTATAGTCTTCCTTTTGTAAATTACCAATGAGGTAAACATATATTATGAACATATTTATCACCTCTCATGTTTCTCCATTTAAAATATTGAGTTCATAGTGTCTCTCCTAACATTTTCAGTGAGTTTTTGTATATCAAAGGCAGTAGTCACTATCTCTTTGTTGTGGAAAATATTTTCTCCAGTTTTACTCATGATGATTTTTGATGTTCAAAAGATAGTTTCAAACTTTTGACTTAGTTAAATACACAAAAATGAAATTCCTTTGTTAGTTCTTGCTTTGCTTTTACATTTAAGACATTCTTTTCTCTACAGAGATTATTCAATACTTGGTCTCTTTCTGGTTTTTATAGACTGCTTTTATTTATTTATTGGTAATAATTTTATTTTTCCAATTATTATTATTAGTTTTTAGTGGAATATAGTTGCTGAACACAGACTGTATACCTAACTCTAATCCAGCTAGAATTTATTTTGGTTAATGACAAACTAATTTGAAAAACTTCCTCCCTCAAAGCCTTCTCATTTATGAACTTGATTTGTTTTTTCAGTACAGAATAATTTATTTTTATTATAAAAGTGATACTTGTTTAGTGGAAAATCCAAATAATTAGTAAACAGAAAAACAAGAAAGGGAAGGTTGCCCACAATTACCTCCATATTGGTTTCCTTCAAGATTTTCTTCTATGTATAAACTTTTAAAAATAATGGTAATATATGATTTTGTTTTTACTTAACTAGATATTGATAGTATTTTTTCTGTACAGAGATTTAACTCACTTTTAAAACAGTGATTTGATATTCCGCTAAATACTTAATATAATTTAATGAGTTCTCTATCTATAAAATGTAGATGTTTCTGATTTTCATTATTAATATTAATAGTTAGCAATGAATAGTCTTGTACATGAATTAATGCTGCTGCTCCTGCTAAGTCACTTCAGTCGTGTCCGACTCTGTGTGACCCCATAGACGGCAGCCCACCAGCCTCCCCCGTCCCTGGGATTCTCCAGGCAAGAACACATGAATTAATTGACCTACTCAATTATTTTCTTAGAATCGATTCTTCCATAGTAATTGATGGGTCCAAGGATATATATGCTTAAAGTTTTAACACATATTTACAAATGATCTCGGTAAAGTTTAAACCTTGTTGCCTTTCCACCAGTAATTTTGTTTTCTCATGGTTTCTTCAACATGAGATTTTCAATTACCAATCCAGGGTGCCATAGTTAAGAGGAAACTTTCCCATCTTGGAGGTATACATTTATTACCGAAATTCTCTAACACGTGACAACAGAGTGTCTCATTCTTATTGAACTCAAGTTGTCTGAAGATTTCCTGGCTGACGGAGCTAGCCTTATGGAGGGCAAGGCTCTGGTGGTTCTGTCACTGGTGGCTCTGGTAGCTCTAGTCACTGATAGCCCTGTGTTTTGGGGGCCTGCGTGTTTTCAGTCCACTGAAGGTGTGGTTGGGGATTATTTGTAGCCTCTATTTCATTCTATTGTTGGTGGTGGAAAGTGTTCATGGTGCCACTGCATAGTTTAACAAAGCATGTTTAAGGCTCTCCCACTCCAAAGATTCTTCTAAGCTGTTTGCTCCTTCCTTGCATTCATGTGTCCACTCACTCGAGCCAGTTCTTCTGTGAGAATCTGGAGGATGAATGATTAAGGTTTGGGGCCAGACAGACCTGCAGGGGAAACCTGCCTCCCCTCTCACAGCTCCACTTCTATGGACAAGAATTTAACCTTCCTATTTGGCTTTTCTCTAAAATGAAGGTAAATAATGTTTACTCCACAGAGTTGTTTGGGGGTTTGTTTATTTTTCCTGTAAAGCACCCAACAGTCCCTGACTCAGATGGGCGCTCAGCACATGATATTCTCACTACTTTCCTCGGCCGCTGCTCCTCCCAAACGCGGGTCCCTTGGGTTCCTGTGCTTTCCCGGCCACCCTCAGCTGGTGATATCGCCCCACTCTGAGTCTCTTCTTTCTAGAGCAATTATTGCTCCTTATTCCTTGTGCTGTCTCCCCTGATGGAGCTTAAGTTCCCTGGAGACACTGTTCCATAAGCCTTTATTTTCCCAAAAGACCCAACAAGGTCTTTTCACAGGTCGGAATGTTATTGCTTTTGGCCAAAGCTATTGGCAGAACTGACAATCGTTGGGTCTTTAAAATACAACGTAAGATGAATGTAAGACAAAATCAATGTAGATATTTGGGGGAAAGAAACAATATGTTAGTATTTGTTTCATGGGATAAATCATCAGGCAAATGGATCAGAGATTTCAAGAAGCTTTAGCTCAGTTTTGTTCAAGGGATGGGTACACACAGAGACTTGATTCATTCTGTTCAGTTGGCAATTTAATTTTTCCTTATGTTTTAAATTGCTTAGGCTTATTGGGATTACATGAGCATTTCCCATAGCGTGAAGGTGTTAGTTGCTCAGTTGTGTCTGACTCTTTGTGATGCTATGGACTATAGCCTACCAGGATCTTCTGTCCATGGGGTTTTCCAGGCAAGAATACTGGAGTGGGTTGTCATTCCCTTCTCCAGGGGATCTTCCTGACCCAGGGATTGAACCCAGGTCTCCTGCATTGCAGGCAAATTCTTTCTGAGCCACGAGGGGATGGGAAGTGGAGAGGTGGGTGATATTCAACATAGTGTAGAAGGCACTTTAGCTCAGGGGTCTTACCTGTTAAGTAACCTAGGAAGGGCTATGATTCCCATGTTCTCTGATGGCTGTGGACGCAGTTTGGACACAACTTGCTATCACTTCTCCGTCGTGTCGAGTCATGCATGTTCACTCAGAATCTGGCTGCAGACTCTGCTGATCTGGGCTCTCCTCTCACCCACCTCTCCTTGCCCCCATGCATGACTTGTGCCAGCCTGTCTGGACAGCCTGCCATTTTCCCCACACTGTTTCTCCCTGCTGTTCTTTCCACCCTCACTCTCCACCCTCATTTCCTGACAAACTTTCCTCCTTCCACTCCCATCTAATCACAATTATCTCATCCTTCAAGGTTGACATTCAACTTCTGCCATCTCCAGATTAAACGTTTCCCTCTGGACTGATCTCACAGCACTTTGTCCAAACCCTCACCACCTCCCAGACCATCCTCGTCAGTCTTCACTGCTGGCTCCTTTGTACCTTTCTGCTGCCCAAATGCTGGAGTGCTTCCAAGCAGAGTGCTTGATCCCTTTGCATGGCTGCACTCGCTGGACTCTTTTTCAAAGTGACTCATCCAGGAATATGATATTAAATATTTTCATCATCAGTATGCAGGTGACTTCCAAGTTAATCTCTTCAATCTAGAACTCTCATGGAATTCCAGGCTTGAACACACAGCTACATCTTCTAATCTGCTCACATACTAATGGGCTTTTCAAACTCACCATGCCCCTAAATCATCTCTTGATTTTACCTGCTCAAATCTACTCCCACCTGAGACAGTTCAGTTGCTCAATCGTGTCCGACTCTTTGTGACCCTGTGAATCGCAGCACACCAGGCCTCCCTGTCCATCACCATCTCCCGGAGTTCACTCAGACTCACGTCCATAGAGTCAGTGATGCCATCCAGCCATCTCATCCTCTGTTGTCCCCTTCTCCTCCTGCCCCCTATCCCTCCCAGGATCAAAGTCTTTTCCAATGAGTCAACTCTTCGCATGAGGTGGCCAAAGTACTGGAGTTTCAGCTTTAGCATCATTCCTTCCAAGGAAATCCCAGGGCTGATCTCCTTCAGAATGGACTGGTTGGATCTCCTTGCAGTCCTAGGGACTCTCAAGAGTCTTCTCCAACACCACAGTTCAAAAGCATCAATTCTTCAGCTCTCAGCCTTCTTCACAGTCCAACTCTCACATCCATACATGACTGCTGGAAAAATCATAGCCCTGGCTAGACGGACCTCAGTCGGTAAAGCTTTTGAATATGCTATCTAGGTTGGTCATAACTTTTCTTCCAAGGAGTAAGCATCTTTTAATTTCATGGCTGCAATCACCATCTGCAGTATTTTGGAGCCCCCCAAAATAAAATCTGACACTGTTTCCATTGTTTCTTCGTCTATTTCCCATGGAGTGATGGGACCAGATGCCCTGATCTTAGTTGCTGAATGTTGAGCTTTAAGCCAACTTTTTCACTCTCCTCTTTCACTTTCATCAAGAGGCTTTTTAGTTCTTCTTCACTTTCTGCCATAAGGGTGGTGTTTTCTGCATATCAGGTTATTGATATTTCTCCCAGCAATCTTGATTCTAGCTTGTGTTTCTTCCAGTCCAGCTTGATCCCTTTGCATGGCTGTACTCGCTGGACTCTTTTTCAAAGTGACTCATCCAGGAATATGATATTAAATATTTTCATCATCAGTATGCAGGTGACTTCCAAGTTAATCTCTTCAATCTAGAACTCTCATGGAACTCCAGGCTTGAACACACAGCTACATCTTCTAATCTGCTCAGATACTAATGGGCTTTCAAGCTCACTATGCTCCCAAATGGTCCCGTGGTTGGGAATCTACCTACCAATGAAGTGGACATGGCTTCAATCCCTGGTCCAGGAAGATTTCCACACGCCGTGGAGCAACTAAGCCCATGTGCCATGATTACTGAGCCCAGTGCCCTAGAGGCCGTGCTCTGCAACAGGAGAAGCCCCTGCGGTGAGAAGCCTGGGCACAACTAGAGTGGCCTGCATGCGGCAGCAAAGGGCCCGCACAGCCAAAGGAGATAAAGGCTTGTGTGCACTCATGAGAGGCGAGGTTGAATGGGTGAGCACTCTCCTTATACAAATAAGTCCAGTACTTATTTGCATGTAAGTTAAATAAGCAAGGTGACAATATACAGCCTTGAAGTACTCCTTTTCCTATTTGGAACCAATCTGTTGTTCCATGTCCAGTTCTAACTATTGCTTCCTGACCTGCATACAGATTTCTCAAGAGGCAGGTCAGGTGGTCTGGTATTCCCATCTCTCTCAGAATTTTCCACAGTTTATTGTGATCAAGAACCCAGTATTTGCTCACTCCCTCAGGCAAAAAACCCCGGCCTCACCCTTGACTTCTTTCTGTCACACACTAATAGGCATCTCAAACTCAATATGCCCCCAAGTCATCTCTTGATTTCACCATTCCACAAAATAATCCTACTACTTCTTATCACTCTCTCCACTGCTGAGTCCATCATCTCTTACCCAGTTTGTCCCAAATTATTTTCATGAAATAGCCAGAAGGATCCTGATAAAGTGAAAACATGTGATGTCGACTTCCCTCTCAAAACTCTCTAATGGCTTCCTACTATTGGGTTAGCCAACAAGTTCGTTCAAGTTTTTCCAAGGAACTTTTTGGCCAACCCAATATAGTCGAGAGAGAATCCATAGTCCTTGCCCAGAAGACCCTATAGGCTCTGGCTCCTGGCTCCCTCCCCAGTGCCATCTCCTGCCATTCTCTCCTTCCTCACATTTATCTCCTAGCTCCTCCTTAACTCCCCAGGGACACTCCTGGCCTGCTCAAGACTTTTGTACTTTGTCTTCTCAGCCAGGCCTTGTTTTACAGTTTTACTCAAATGTGCCTCCTCAACGAGGCCTTCACTGACCATCCTCATTCATAGCAGCAGCTCCCCTTTCATCTCCACTGCCCTCTCCATCACCTGCCTTATTTTTCTTCATAGAATTTTCCTGAAACTATATTCACCTGTGAAATTGCTCCCTGTTTGCTGACCCCCTCAAAAGTGTGAGCTCTCCAGGACAGGGACCTTGTCTCTCTCAGTCACTGCTCAACTGCAGCACCTTGAACAATGCCAGCACACAGTAGGTCTTCAATGTATTTGTTTCCTATAAGAATGAATGAAAGAGACTGTTTCTCAGCCTGCCTGATATAGTAGCCATTTGGGGCCCTTGCCTGTGTCCTTCCTTTATTCCACCAGCAATTTGGGGAAGAGACCATTTCTTATTCTTGGCACCCCACTCCACTACTCTTGCCTGGAAAATCCCATGGATGGAGGAGCCTGGTGGGCTGCAGTCTGTGGGGTCGCGAAGAGTCGGGAACGACTGAGTGACTTCACTTTCACTTTTCACTTTCATGCATTGGAGAAGGAAATGACAACCCACTCCAGTGTTCTTGCCTGGAGAATCCCAGAGACAGCGGGCCTCCGTCTATGGGGTTGCACAGAGTCGGACACGACTGGGGTGACTTAGCAGCACTTTCCCTCACCCTTGATCTATGCTTGTGAACTTGAGGTCAGAAGGCTTGTGTGGGACTTCCTTGGTGGTCCCGTGGTTGGGAATCTACCTACCAATGAAGTGGACATGGCTTCAATCCCTGGTCCAGGAAGATTCCACACGCCGTGGAGCAACTAAGCCCATGTGCCATGATTACTGAGCCCAGTGCCCTAGAGGCCGTGCTCTGCAACAGGAGAAGCCCCTGCAGTGAGAAGCCTGGGCGCAACTAGAGTGGCCTGCATGCAGCACCAAAGGGCCCGCACAGCCAAAGGAGATAAAGGCTTGTGTGCGCTCATGAGAGGCGAGGTTGAATGCGTGAGCACTCTCCTGGGGCTACTGGAATTCTCCCCCGGCTTTGTATCATGGGGCTGTCCCTTTAAGAGGAAGACAGCAAATCTGTGGAGAAACCTACCTCTGGTAGGTTGTCTCAAAAACCTACCTCTGGTAGGGTTGACTGAGCCCAGTAAAGGCTCCTGCTGACACTTTCATATCAGGTGACTGAATGTGGCTTCCCTCTGATCACCAGAAGAGGAAAGTGTTAGTTGCTCAGTCATGTCTGACTCTTTGCGACCCCATGAACTGTAGTCTACCAAACTGTAGCCCTCTGTCCATGGAATTCTCCAGGCAAAACACTGGAGTGGGTTGTCATTCCCTTCTCCAGGGGATCTTCCCGACCCAGGGATCGAACCCAGGTCTCCTGCATTTCAGGCAGGTTCTTTACCACTGACCAGACAAATGGACAAAGATGAGCATCTGAGTTCACAAGAGTAACAGACCTAGTGCATCTTCCTTTCTGCTCTGGTGGCATGTGGGTGACTCTAGGTGAAAGGAGAGGAGGAGGGGTGGCCGCGGCAGTGCCTGAGTGCTAAGCAGCCTCTCGAAGGGGAAGTGACCTCCTGTCATTCAGCAGGAGTCACCCCTGGGAATAGAACAGCAGTATGAGCTGCAGGATTGGCTGGCTTGTGAGGAGCACGGTCCCACGAAGGCTCCCCCAGCCACATGCCTCCCTCCTCATCAATGGAGTGGCCCAGGCCCCCCATTTATTTTGCCGTTAACCCCAGTTACCATTTCACTTTTCCCCACCAATCCTGCTTAATGCAAAGCTATAAATCTTAGGACATCTGGGTGTGGGACACCTAAGCAACCCTGACGCTGATTCCTTAAGAAAACTCATTTCTTGTAATGCGAGGCCTGCTGAGGATAGCCACGTCAACTGATCAGACTTTTTACTTGGCCGTATTGATTCTGCTCTACCCCGAGGCGGCCCATAATGCCGGCTAATGTTATTGACGAGCCATCAGCCTCAAGGAGGAGTGTGGGGCTGCAGCTCTTTCTGAACCACAGGAACCTCTGGGTGGACAGTGATGGAGAGGAGGAGAGGAGGCCGTGAGTGGGGCTCGTGGGCCGGCTCTGTGCAGGCCAGCATACATTAGTAAAAGACAGACACTGTGGCCAGAGACAGATGCAGTTCTCCAGAAGCCATTTATTTATGAAATAATTATGAACGCACAGTTGAATCATGGATTTTCATTACCGCGTGTGACCAACACTCTTTCTTGATTCATATTTCGTTGGAAATGAAGTGCTCTGGTTGCGGGTGGGGATGGGAGGGGAGGGGGACAGCCCCCAGCGGGAGTCCTGAGATATTTCCTCTCTCTCTTCTATCTAACCCGCTGGCTGTCTTCTCTTCCTTGTGTGTCTGTGTGTCCAAGCCGAACCCCACACTGTCTCCAGAGGGACTTCCATTCTGATCTGTTCTCAGAAGGACTCAAGTTTTCAGCCTCCTAGGTTTACAAATCAAAGCTCCTCTTTCAAAGGAGCTCAGCCTTCAAGGGGCTTCCCAGGTAGCGCTAGTGGTAAAGAACCTGCCTGCTGATGCAAGAGACTCTGGTTTGATCCCTGGGTTGGAAAGATCCCCTGGAGGAGGGCATGGCAAGCCACTCCAGTATTCTTGCCTGGAGAATCCCATGGACAGAGAAGCCTGGCGGGCTACAGTTCATGGGGTAGCAAAAGAGTCAGACACGACTGTCCAACCAACACAGGACAACCAGCCCTGAAGGCCTAGCAAAGTTGGGGCTGACTGATTCTGGCATGCTGGTGTGGGAAGGAGACCTTTGATGGGGTATTAAAATAGGCAAGAAGACACAGGGTACAAAGACTCCCCACTTTTCCAAGCTCTTTCTACATCAGATCCTAGTTCTTATCTGTAGGAAATTTCCTATGCTTCCTATAGGCTTCTGTAGCAAAACACCACAGACTGGGTGGCTTAAACCAGCAGTCCTCAACCCCTGGGGCACAGACTGGTACTGGTCTGAAGCTTGTTAGGAACCAGGCTGCACAGCAAGAGATAAGCAGCAGAGGGCAAAACCAAAACTATCCCTCCCACCCTCTGCTGGCTTAAACAACAGCCATTCCTCACAGTTCTGGGAAATCCAAGGTCAAGGTGCCAGCAGATTCAGGCTTGGTGACGGCTCTTTTGGTTTGCAGACAACATCCTTCCCGCTGTGCCCTCACGTGGCAGAGAGAGTGGGCTTTGGCCTCTTCTTCCTCTTAGAAGAGCACTAATCCCACCGTGGGGGGCTCCACCTTAAGAAAAGAAAATGAAGAAGGCAATAGGCTCCGCGCCCTATCCACCCCTGGTCCCTTCAGTGAGGAAACTGCCTTTCCTCTTCAGCTCATCACCTTCCCCTGCCCCTCAGAGCTGCCCTGGCCAGAAGGGAAACCTCCGTGACTATTTATTACTGTCTTAGGCTGTGTTTATCTATAGCAATGAACCCAGTACAAATCCCAGTACATTGATGGTGAAAAATGCAGATTACAGGCCGATATGAGGCCTTCAATTTCTTGTGTGGGTCCTAGAGAGGCAGAGTCATGAACTGGATCAGTCCTAGGAAAGCTTGAGTGGAGAACTTCTAGAGTCTTAGGGTGAGTGAAGTCAGTTGCAGGATTATTCCTAGCGGGGCTGCTGGGGAAGCAACTGATCAAACCCGGTGTTCTAGCATTTTCACTTCGTGAGGCTTCAGCACCCCTACTCTTGGTCTTCCCAGCACCTGTTTCATCCCTGCCTCACACTCCATGTAGTTATCTTCCCCCTATCTGAAAATCCCCTGGGAGCCAGGGCCTCATCAAGGCAACTTTGAATCTTAGTTCCTAAGTCCATAGGGTTGCAAAGAGTTGGACACGACTTAGTGTCTGAACACACATGCAGATAACAGGCATTTCATTTCCAAGATGGACAGAGTTGTCTATTTCATTACTAAGTTTAGCTCTTTCCCAGAAACTCATAACTTCCAACTACTGGCTCCAACTTTTTTAAAAAACCTGGTTGGTGTAAATGATCCTTATATGAAGAATATGTGTTCACTGATGATTTTTAAAGGTTTTATAAAGTGGCAGAACTCTTTCCTCCCCAACAAGACCTAACCTGAATTCCCAAAGTATAAACAGATCAAACAGGAGCTAGTCTGGAGGAGAAGAGATGGACCAGTAGCCAGAAGAGGGAGTCAGGGATGAAGCAAACTTCTCCCTAAGGCTCCCGTCACCTGTGCTTGTCTGAAGGCAGAGGTTTCAGGGCAGCAGCTGTGGAGGGGCCAAAGATGCATTGAGGGTGTCACCCCATTCCTGAGCTTCCTCATTCCTGTCACACACACACACACACACACACACACGTGCACACACTTACACAGTTACATTAAGAAGAAGGGGGGAAAAACAGTCAGATTTGATTTTGACACATCAGAGAGTGATCTTTGCCCAATGCCCTCTCTGTTCCTAGACCGTGGGAGTGTCCCACACGGCCCTGCTCTGTACCCCCTCCAAGCAGGTCTCCTCTACTGACTTGAACCTTTTAGAGCAGCTGCTCCACTGTGCTAGTGGCTTTGTGCATAGTCATCAGTTATCATCTGGGTGACCTTAGGCAATCTGCTTACCCTTCTGTTTCTGATTTCCTTCCAGTGTAGAATGGGGATCATAATATTACTTGTTTCAGGGGTTTGTTGAGAGAATTAAATGACTTAATGCCTATAGATGCTTAGAATTGTGCTGGGCACAAAATACACGCTGAAATTGTATTCGACATTAATTCATCCCTACAAGGGATGAATTCAGCCCTGCAAGGTGGGTGTTTTTCAGATGAGGAAACGGAGACTTGAGGACAAATGCTTTACCCAAAGTCCCTCAGCTACCAAGTATCAGAGCAGAGATTGCTTCCAGCCACGCTGCTTCTGGTCTGCTGATACTTCTGAGTCTTCAGAATCATCTGAAGTGAATGGTACTTGCCAGGCTCTTTGCCTGGGGTCTGCCATTTCCTTTGAAGTCAACGACACCTGTGTTTTTACCCTCTGTGTATGTTTGATCCCTACAGACTGCGCCTCATTGTTCACCACTGTGAGGTCAAGAGCAAGGTGGCATCAGGCTTTCAGGGCAGCCTACAGGGCATGACCTTCACTGAGGTTGGGTGGGCTGCACAGAGCTTGATGGCCTTGGGGGACATGCCCCATCCTTAAGGGAAGGGATTTCGAAAACAGATATAGTCAATATGTACCATTAATAGGAGCTGCAGTGGCTGCTTCATTCTTCAAGGTAATGACCTCCCCGAGGGCGAGGAGCGTGACTGCTTAATCACCTCCTGTGGACTCATGGGCACATTTGTCTTTAATCGGTCTTTTTTTAAGCAAATGGTAGCAAAACTAAGGTCTTTCCAACTTGGATGTTTTTTTCCTTTGGTCTGTGGAAACTAATTTTTTCCTATTGCACACACACACACACAAAGAGGAACATTCAGAAAAATGTGAGATATTGTCATTTTGCATAGAGAACTTTGGGATAACCGGGGGAAATAATGTGAGCATAAATGTTTAAATGTTAGTGTGCTGGCCCTGGAGATTATCACCTTTCTTAACACACAATTCTCCATTCAGTGTTGGCAAAATTGTTGTAGTTCCTGCCTTTAAAAAGTCCTCATAACTAAATAAAGGACCACAGTCTACAGCAGAAGACATTTAGAGCAAGTAGCAAGATAGTGCTAAGAGAGACTAGGGAGTCTAAGGACTGTAAGCAAAGGTCCCTGGTGGTGGTCAGAGTGAAGCCAGAAGCTGACTGATGTCTTAGAACCATTGCTACCAGGGGAGAAGGGACGGTACAGACCAGTCACAATCATTGCCCTGGATACAACTACCGCAAAGACATGTCTTGGGCCACAGCTAATGACAATTTTTTTTTATGGACATGGCCCCCTGGGACTGGTGAATGAAGGTGATGCCATCATGGTCCTCCAGTCTTAGGGAAATGAGACCTGAATTCCGGAAATCATTCCATAACCACCAAAGACCCAGTTTAAGTCCGACGAGGGCTGGGGGCAGAATGGAAAGGGAGAGGTCAGTTTGTGATGATCCAGGGAGAAATGTGGAGGCCCTGATGGCAGTGACAGCAGGGAGATGGAAAGACACCCTTAGGGGATGAACCCTGACATCTGAGGGACCTGGAAATTGGACAGAAGACTCAGATCACTGGCAATTCCAGATTGCAAGCTGAGTTCCTCAAACACCATAGTACCACTGAGAGAAATACAGATGGAAAATGGGAAAGCCAGTTGGCCAAGGGGCCAAATCACTGCATTTTAGACTTCTAGGTTGGATCTGGTCATCAGATACCAAGTGGAAATATCCTGCAGGCAGCTCTAGATTGGAGAGTTGCTGACATGGGATCCCTGAAGGGAACAGTCTCAGGCTTTAGAATAAGCCCACTAAGAACAGAGATGAAGAGCCTTCAAGGAGGCAAGAGAACCAGAGAAGTGAGGCACCAGGCACCAAGAGCAGGTTTTGAAGGAGGAGTATGTGTCCAATGCAGACACATACTTCTGAGAGGTCTGGAGAGTTAAGGATTAGGAAACAGTCATTTGCTTTGGAGGTTGGGGTTTTTCTGATGACTCTTGAGAGAGAACTGTGAGTAGCACCAGGAGGTGGACACCAGTTGAAGAAAAGGGTTTAGGGAGACAGTGGGAGAGGAGGTGGCTATTGCTGCAAACATAACTACTTTGAGATCCAAAGGTTCGAAACAGAAAAGGAATAATGAACTAAGTAAGATGCAGGCTAAACAGGTCAGTGGGGTCAAGGTTAAGCCTCTCAAGGTGGCATGAGTGCTGTGTGTTTGGGCTTCACTGGTGGCTCAGTTGGTAAAGAATCCACCTGAAATGTGGGAGATCTGGGTTCAATCCCAGGGTTGAGATCCTCTGGAGAAGGGAATGGCAACCCACTCCAGTATTCTTGCCTGGAGAATCCCAGGGACAGAGGAGCCTGGTGGGCTACAATCCAAGAACTTACAAGGAGTCAGACACGACTGAGTGACTAACACACACACACGCTGTGTATTCCTATCAGATGAATGAGACCAGAGGAGCATGAGAGAGGGGAACCCAAGAGTGGACAAAAGTGAGCCATGGAGAAAATGCTTTCAGGGTTAGGATGAGTGACCTGAGGGGGGACCTCAGCAAAGACAAGAAGACATTGAGCTAGTAGGGATGAGCAGGACGATGACTGGTGAAGGAGCAGTAGGAAACCAGAGAGAGGATGGGACCTCTTGTACCAAGTGACAGTGACTTTCTCAGAAGTAGATCAAAGAGCTCCTGGCAGGAAATTCAGAGGGGGAGAGGTGACCAGCAGGGGTGCAGGACAGGGTGCTTCCAGGGTCCCTCCAAAAATATCAGCTAGAGCTACCATTCATCTCCTTTCTCGTCAGCTTGGGAAACCCGAGTACTTTCCTGAAGCACTATGGGCCACTTGGCTGGAGAGGCTGGAAGCAGCTGAAGTAGATTTTCTCAATGTGACAGAGAGGATCAAAGCAGGGTTCAGTGAGGGTGTCCTGGGAAGAGAGGAGGTGCCTGCGACAATGGGGACAGTCTCAGAGTGGGAGGCTCCAGGCACCACCACAGACTCAGTCTAGGCACAGAGCTGAGTGGCATCAGGAGGGGAGGCTGAGAAGGTGGGAGGCAAGCTGGTTCAGAGAACTGTGAGCTTCTTCACATCAGTGAGCTTCAGTGTCAGTCTAATAAAAGTCCTGTGTCTAGTAACCCACGGGTCCCTGAGACCACCCCCAGGAGCCTGTGGCGGAGACAAGGTAGTTGATCCTAATGGAAGCCAGGTGCTTAATAATAATAATAATAATAATAGCTAATACTTTTAGAATACATTGCTTTAAGTCCTCTACATATAACTCACTAAATTTACTTACCCACTGGGGTAAGTCCCACTCCTCTCCTGTCCTTTCGATGAGGAAATAGAGGCACCAGGACATTAAATGACTTGCTCAGGGACCCGTAACCCATCCATGAATCTAGAGTCTGGACCAGGCAGTCTGATGTCTCTCGGGTGGCCCTGTCAACATCGTGATCTCAAAGCTTGTGTTGAATTTCTACTCTGGGAGGGGTGCTATGATGGTTAAGTGATGGAAACCAAAAGGGGTATGTGCATCAGGGCTGGCCTCAGTGGTTAGCAGGTTATAGCAGGGCACTGCCATCACTATGGAATAGTAACTAGTGTCTTTTCCAGGGTTTCCTGCTTTCTGTTTATGCCATGCACCCCTACCCAACCCTGATTATTTGAATACGAGAATACACAAATGTCTCTGGAGAAGAAAATGGCGACCCACTCCAGTATTCTTCCCTGGAAAATCCCATGGACAGAGGAAAGTCTGGCGGGCTACAGTCCATGGGGGTCACAAAGAGTCAGACACAACTGAAGTGAATTAGCATAGCAGGCATATACAAATGAAGAGATGGATTTAAAATAGTGGGTGATTAGTAAATAATTACCCTTCATTCCTGGCCTATTAAATGTGTAGGATTCATCAGTTTTTCTGAAACAGAACAGAGGTACCACCAGGAAAGCCCGATTGAATTTGCTTCTCCTGGCCTGTCTGCCTCATTGAGAAGCTGTCTCTGGACTCCAGGGCCAATGCAGCTTCAATGCCTGTGGTCAGTGGTCCAGGCAGAAGGACTCAGAGACGCCTCGGCTCAATCCGACTTCACGTTGATGCTGAGCCTGTGGGACTCCTCTGACCCAGGTCTTCTGTCCCACTGTGCTCGTCACTGTACCTTTCTCAACGCCCTGGTTCTGGCTGTTGTCATTTCTCATCTATGCTATCGTAGCGTCTTTGAACACAGAGACGACGGAGCTTTCGAGCCACATGGATCTAAATTTGATCTTGACTCTACCACTTATTTGCAGTTGAACTCTGGGTCAGAGCTTCCCTGGGGGCTCAGATGGTAAAGAATCTGCCTGCAATGCAGGAGGCTTGGGTTCGATTCCTGGGTCAGGAAGGTCCCCGGGAGAAGGACATGGCAACCCACTCCAGTACTCTTTGCTGGAGAATTCCATGGACAGAGGAGCCTGGTGGGCTATAGTCCATGGGGTCACAAAGAGTTGGACACAACAGAGTGGCTAACCCTCTGTTGGCAGTGAAGTAAAGCGAAACTCTGGGGCACATGTCTAGCTTTCTTTTACTTCAGTTTCCTTATCTGCAAAATTCAGAAAGCAATGCACAGCCTTGAAGGTGTGTGAGGATGAAATGGGAGTGACTACATCAAGTGTCTACTACAGGGTCACATTAGATACTATATAATTCATAGATATTATTATTAGATCTCTCACCTCCGGACCAACCTAATACGTTGCTGCCAGATTAATCTTCCCCAAATATAATTTTGGTCATGTCACTTCCTATCCTCCTGCAAACTCTGCTGTTGCCAATAGAGAAAAATCTGTTTGTAAGGGGAGTTACTTACCTCATTTTTCCTATCTGGATGCCAGAATCTTGACTACAAGAGGTAGGTCACTCCCACTTAGCCCACTCTTGCTATAAAAATACCTGGAGAGGTTCTTGAACTTAAGAAGACAATACAAGGGTTTGTTAATCATGGTTGAACCCACCCAAAGGGATGAGACCAATATAAGTTTCAGCATATGGTTAGGTTATGCATTCTTACGCAATGGGATAATAATTTTTGGAAATGTCAACAAAATTTTCTCCCCATTATAATTTCTCTGGCCCTTTGCCCCCTTCAATTAGGCTAGTCTTTCTGTATTCATTCCCTCAGGAAAGAATGTGATAGGGGAAGGCAGAGAAAAAGGGAACTTCTTCTTGGCTTTGAGGTCCAAACGCTAGACCCTGTGAGGAAAGAAAGAACTAACAAAAGATAGAGGAGAAATTTAGGATTAAGAGCAAGATGTTCCTGCCTGTGGTGGTGGTGGTTTAGTCACTAAATTGTGACTGACTCTTGCAAACCCATGGACTGTAGCCTGCCAGCCTCCTCTGTCCATGAAAATTTCCAGGCAAGAAGATTGGAGTGAGGTGCCATTTCCTTCTCCAGGGGATCTTCCTGATCCAGGGATTGAACTCGAGTCTCCTGCCTTGGCAGGTAGATTCTTTACGACTGAGCTTCCAGGGATTCTCATTCCTGCCTGGATCCCTCTAGAAAAATCACTGGGATTATGGGAAACGGAGGAAAGGGAAAGCGATGGAGGAGATGTTTAATGGGGGTGCACCGCAGCCACCCTCATCCCAATCCCTGCAGTCTGCCCACCCTCGGGTTCTCACTGGCCCACCCAGGGCCCTGCAACCTCTTCTTCCTGCCATCTACCAAGGATTTGCCTTCACAGCAGGTCTGTGACCAGCCTACAGGGAAGCTGTTCTCTGTACTCTGCCACTTTGCTCCAACCATTTGATTAATTCTGTTTAAACTGCCCTTAAGCTCTCCTCCAGGCTAACAGGGTCCAGACAGATCCTGTTACAATTATGTGTTATGAACCAAATCACACACAGCTGGGCTCAGGTTCAGTAACTAAAGATGTCTCTATTCCACTCAGACATGAATGTATTTTCCAAAGAATGCAGCTATAACGGAGAGATGGCAGAGGGTGCGATTATTTTTGAGATGGGGACCCTGAGGGTGTATCTTGAAAGTGATCCACAGAGCATTTCTGATCTGATGGGAAGAGGTTCCTGGCCCTTCCCCACTGGCTCAGAAGCTTTCTAGCATCAGTCTCCAGGTCCGAATTTCCACAGGGAGGGTGGGAACCAGGAACACAGCCAGATTCAGTTACCTGGGAGAGGCTGTTGGTGGGTTCAGACAGCCTGTGAGGCCTTCTGTGGTAGGCTTTACCACCACTGGCCCCCCGTGAACCATGCTTCCCTGTGTGGTCCTCTCTCCTATGGACTCTGGGCTGGGCCTTGTGACTTGCTTGGTCAATGAGACATAAGCAAGAGAGCCTTGCACAATGGGGCTCATCCTCTTGGGACTTCCCTCTCGGAAACCAGCTACTATTTGGTAAAGAAGCCAATAGAGACTCCCAGAGGGAGAGAGAAACCTGAGGCACAGTGGCCTGCAGCCAGGACTAACTACCAGACCTGTGGGTGATACCTTCCTGGACATCTCCCCAGGTGAATACAGCAGCCTAAGAGACTCCAGCAGATACGCATGCTGCAGAGTTGAGCCATCCCCTCTGAGCCTCTCCAAGTTATAGAATATGAGCAAATAACGGCTGCTGTCATCTAAAGCCACTAAGTTTGGAGTTGTTATTCATGCAGCTAAAGGTAATAGAAATTCTTTCCAGAGGACACTTTCCCATCCAACTGCAGGGACTTTCCACCTTGTCCATTCTGATCACTATATCCTCAACCCCTAATAGACCATAGCAGGTGTTTAGTAAATATTTGTGAAATTCATGACATGAAATAAAAAACACAGCATCTACACAGCACCAAGGGCTTTCCTGGTGGCTCAGAGGTTAAAGCATCTGCCTCCAGTGTGGGAGACCAGGCTTTGATCCCTGGATTGGGAAGATCCCCTGGAGAAGGAAATGGCACCCCACTTCAGTACTCTTGCCTGGGGAATCCCATGGATGGAGGAGCCTGGTAGGCTACAGTCCACGGGGTCACAAAGAGTCGGACACGACTGAGTGACTTCACTTTCACTTTCACACAGCATTATGATACATTTTGTTCTGGCTCGTTCTCTCCCTTCTAAACCATGAGCCTTGAAGCTTCCATTTATTATAAAGAAATGGCTGGCAAATTTCTAAATATATAAGTAACAATCTGTTAAGTGGGCCTTGACTGCTGTCTATAAAATTTTGGTTCACTGAAAGCTGATGTCAATGCGTGACAAATACCCACTACATTCCAGAGATTGGTGCTACACACATTTGCTCACATGCTGAGATGACTAAATTCTTTTCTGACACCTTGATCCATTCTTTATCTCCAGCCTATAAAAGAGAAAGATGGAGAGGCACTAGACAACTGTGATCAGGAGCCAGAAGTTGGAGCCAGACAGCCTGGCTTCAAATCCCGACTGGGTCATATCCGAGCTGTGAGACTTCAACCAAGTTACTTAACCTCTCTGTGCTTCCATTGGCTTGTCTGTAAAATGGGGGTGATGAGAACATCTACCTCATGGGGATGCTATGAGGATTAAATGGTTCACTGTATAGAGACTGGGGAGTTCTATAATTATCAACAGAACCCAGAGAACAGTGCCCAGCTCACTGCAAGGACCTGAGTCAGCTGTCATCACAGGAAGATCTCTTTGAGGAAAGCTGGCTGCATTTCCTGGTGTGTGAACCCCAAGGATGGGGTTGTTTGCCAGAGGGGAACTAATATCTCATGTGTCACCCTGCCCAATGCTCCAGCTGAGTGACTGTTGAAATGAAGAACTGGCTTGACCCTTCTGGAGCTTTGGGGAGAATGGACATGGTGAGAGATTTTAGCAAACGTAGCCTATACCCCTTGGCAGTTGGAGGCACTGAGACTGGAAAGGTCCAGAGGAGAAACGCTGACAGAGTGAGGAGAAGGGGCTGAGGTGGATGTGGTGCATAGGCCCAGAGTCTGAGGGCTTCTTCTTCCACAAGGAGGAAGCTCCATACACTCCAGAAGATGTTATCTCTCACACCTTTGCACCAGTGCTTAGCTCTGGCCCCAGCATCCAGGGAATGTCCTCTACTGACTTGTGAATGAATGCACTCTCTCCAGCAGTAGCCCAGCTCTGCCCTCCCCCCAGCCAAAGTCCCCAATGGGTGGGCAAAACTGGACTGTCTGGCTCCAAACAAACTTGGCTTATTGCTCTGGCAGACCAGGGGAGAGCTGCTGTATTTCGCGGTGGCTGGTCTTGGTTCTTCTGACACACCTCTCACTCCTCCAGACACAAGAACATGCCCTGGAGGAGAGATGGTAGCAGACGCTGAGCCAGATTGAGAGCTCAAGCTGCAGGAAGGAAAGCCAGCCTCAGCCATCTTTCTGGAAAGTTTCACCAGACCAGAATTAAGGGGTATCTGGAAATGTCCCCAACAGCCTAGAAGACTTAGATAAATTGGCAACTATGCTTGTCTTTTTCCTTTTTTCCTTCTACCCGATGACTGGGTGACATGGATGATGGACAAAGGTTCCAGGCTGGTGCTTTGGGGGCTGGTGATGTGGCATCTGTAATCTGTATCTCAGGCAGCTGACTGCCCTGGTGGAAGGAAGGCGGGTCCAGGGTGAATAACCCTGAATAGAGAGGGGCCAGGATTCCCAGCACCCTTGGCTCGGGTGTGTTCTGTACTTACATCTGACCGTGGGTGTGTCTGATGTTTTGGGAATTCATATCATTGCAAATAAAAGCTCAAAGCCACACACTGAGAAGCTAGTCTCTGGAGGTTTGGAAAAACTGTTCAATTTTCCCGAGTTGCCCATAGAACAGCTCCTCCCTAGTTTCATTTGCTCCTCCCAAAGCATTTTCACAGATATCCTTTCATTAGATCCTTATAACAAGCCCCCAGAGTGGGTGGGAAAATACTACTATTCTTACTTTGCAGAGTTCCCAGAGCCTCAGGAAGATTAAAACACTTGCCTGGGGTCAAACAGCCACGGGTGATGATGGCACATCACCTATTCTGCCTCTATTCATCTCTTCTCCCCTCCCCCAGGCCATTTCAGAGGAGGCCTTCCTCTCTGGCCACCTCTAGTTCCCAAGCGCCAGCCTTGGGCCAAGGCCTGGGGCCTCAGTTGGTCAGAAAGGGAGGTCAGGTATTTGGATCTTGCTCCCACAATGTCATTATTTCAAGCTCTTTTTCTGGTAAACTTTAGACCTTTCCAGTGTCTTTCACCCAGAATTTTATTTCTAGAAACTCATTTTTAGGTAGTATTCAAACGTGGTCACAAAGACAGATGTCTAAGGGATTCATCCTGCTTTCATTCGTAAAAGGCCTGAATAGCCTTTGCAAATAGCCTGAATATTCAAGAAGGAGCCTAGTTAAAGAAATGAAGATATGTTCGGGGAATACTATTCAGTTCTTAACAAAAGTCACATAATAGAAGGACACTGAATGACCTGGTAAGATGTTAAAGATCTTTTGTTAAATAAATGAAATGGGTTACACCAAAAATGTTTCAGGATGGTGCCATCTTTGCTTTAACAAATATTTGTATCTCTGCAAATTAACAAATATCCAGAACGCTTGCACCAAAACAATAATGGTACCTATTTCTGGTTGCCAAGATTATGGATTTTTTACTACTTCTCTTCGATTATGTCTTTAAAGTTTTTAAGTACTCTACATTCAATATGACTTCCTGTTCTAGCGGAAGGCCTTCCTGAGAGCACCCCCACAACTTTTAGGCCCCACATGTTAGTGCATGGCCCCCTGCAACTTCCCATCCCCATCCTTATTTCCCAACATCTCATGGGAGTTTCCTTGGTCTCCTGGCCATTCTACCAGCCGTTGGCCTGTACCTCACAGGCCTATGAGCCTGGTGCTTGCCCAGTCACGAGACCAAAGAAAGGGCCTAGAGTCAGTGACACAGCCATCAGTGGTTCAATGAGTGGGAGACTTACACGTCTGAAGCCAGGTTCTGAAGTGACACCCAGAGTGTGCTGCACATGATGGGCAGGGCAGGGCAGCAGTCTTCATTACTTCTGAGGGAAGGGGAGGTTACTAGTTATTGGGAGAATTACTTCAGGTTGGCTCATCATTTACCAGGGAGATCAGCAGAGGGGCCTGCCCCTCACCACTCCTTTAATAAGCCAACAGGTGAAGATGTTCTGATCTAAAGGTTAGAAGGATCTGTGGCTGGGGCAGGTATGTGGGAAGGTCAGTCATGTGAGTAGGGTGTAGGTGAAGCAGGTGCTGGTAGAGCCAGGGATGCATGTAGAGCATGAAGACAGTCACCTTGAGTGTCCTGATCGCTTCATCTAACTTAATCTTCACTGCTATTCTGCAAGGGGAGCGTTACAACTCCTGTTTTAAAGATGGGAGCTTGAGGTTTAGAGAGGTTAAATAACTTCATTAGGGGTATGCGGCTAATTAGTGGTGGAGCTAGGGGTATGACACAGGTCTGCCTGAGTACTCAGCCCCCTTTCCAAGCCCTGACACTTCTTCACCATGGCTGACCATGAATGCCTTCATTTCACGAGGAATCATCCCAGGGGCCTCACTGGCTTCCAGTGCCTGCCACGGTCTGAATTTAAACCTGGTGTTGGCAGGACTTGAGGAGGTGGCTAAATTGCCAGTAACAAGCCTGAAGACCTGATTTCCTGAGCTCTCCATCACCTGGGGGCACCCAAGCGGATGAAAAGACACAGTGACCTACACTGTATCTATGCATAGGCGGTCAACTTCCCTGCCTGCTTCCCAGATGCAAAGCATCCAGATCACAGACGCCTATGGGTGAGGACTGAGTCCAGGGAGCCCTGCAGGACTAGAGTAGAGACCTTTTGCAGAAAAAGGAATTTTGAGTTGGTGTTTAAAAGTTTGAAATCCAAAGGAATGCGTAAAGGAAACAAAAGCCAAAAACAAAATAAAAATCCACTCATGGGCTGAGCTCCGGGTATCAAATATTCTCTTTGTATTGTGCAGAGGGAGGCACCGTGCATCTGGGGCTGGGGTTTTCAGCTGGCCATGCAGAAAACGCTCCCAGGCACTCCCTTTAAAAACTAAATCAACATTATTTTAATTTGTGTTCCCTGCTTCCTCATTCACAGTGGAGAGGAAGGTGTGAGGCTGAGCAAGGAGCATATTTCTCTTACAAGTTAACTTAACATGCAATATGCTGGGGATTACTCTGGGCTCACTCAATACCGCAGCCCAGAGCTTTATAGAATTCTATTGATCTTAGCTAAAGCTGCTTAATTTTTTTTGCTTTAATTTTCTTTCCTTATTTGCTCATTAAGTTGAGGTAAGGAAGGGGAGGGGGACTGATGGCAGGCCCCTCTCCCCAGATTTAAAGCTGGCTTGAGGGACCCAGAAGCTGGTCTGCCCTCACCCACTGGCAGCATGTCTTGGCAGTATTTTAACCCAGTGGCTTGGGGTGATGGGGTGGCTGCAGGGGAAGCAGGTATCGAGTGTCTTGGCCCCCATGGAGTTTCTCTGCTACAAATTACTCATAGAATAAGGACCCTTTGTGCACAACTTTGGCCAACTGATGAGAAGAACTGACTCATTTGAAAAGACCCTGATGCAGGGAAAGATTGAAGGTGGGAGGAGAAGGGGGTGACAGAGGATGAGATGGTTGGATGGCATCACTGACTCAATGGACATGGGTTTGAGTAAGCTCCAGGAGTTGGTGATGGACAGGGAAGCCTGGCGTGCTGCAGTCCACGGGGTTGCAAAGAGTTGGACACGAATGAGCTGAACTGTGCACAACCCTGAGGGAAAACCAGAGAGTGAGCCTGACGTGGATATAACCCACCAGAGCTTACCTTCTGATAGCAGAGAGAAGCACTTTTCTCCACAGTGGGACACGGCCAGGAAAATGGAAGTTGATATTCATTTTTGCTGTTAGAGGAGGCACAGAAGAATGAAAATGTAATTTTCCCCACTCACCCCCAAAATGTCTGACTCCAGGAGAGTCCCCACATAGGGTCTTTGGGGACTTGAGAGGACTCGTGAAGTGGCAGGAGTCACGGCTGGAGCTTGGGCAGAAAGTGGAGGAGGTGGAGAGAGGACCACTCAGGCTGACGGTCTGAGGGTAGAAACTGTGCTGGGCCTCCTTGCTGTCCTTTCTGGGCCAGACTGCATCACTTCTGAAAGGGCAGACCCCGGTCGTTGGACTGATTATTAAGCTCCCATGTTTTGGGAGCCTGGGGAGGGGAGGAGCTGTGGCTGCAGTGAGCTCTAGGAGTGCACCTCTGGAGCTTGCCTGCTGCATCAGGGCCACCGGTGGCAGAGGACTGACAGCTGCTGACCTGTGCTACCCTATACTAGGAGGAGCCACGGTAATGGTGTGGCCACCAAAGATGGAGAGCCAGGCCCATCTTTGTTCCTTTAGTCCTAAAATTCTTGTTTGACCTAACATATAACAGGAGGGAAGCCTCATAATAATAATATTAATATAATAAATAATGCCTATTGAGCTTTACTCTGTGATAGGCACTGTGCTGTTTTCTATGTATATTATAATGAATTCCCATAAAATCTCTCCAAATAGGTTCCATTCTCATCCTCTTTCAGTAGATGATAATACTGAAGCGGAAAGAAGTTGGATCTCTTTTCTAAATTCTTATAGGTGGGAAGTAGCAGAAGCAGGATTACTCCTTCTCAATCTGTATGCAGGTCAAGAAACAACAGTTAGAACTGGACATGGAACAACAGACTGGTTCCAAATCAGGAAAGGAGTACGTCAAGGCTGCATATTGTCACCCTGCTTATTTAACTTATATGCAGAGTACATCATGTGAAATGCCAGGCTGGATGAAGCTGGAATCAAGTTTACAGGGAGAAATATCAATAACCTCAGATACGCAGATGACACCACCCTTATGGCTGAAAGTGAAGAAGAACTAAAGAGCCTCTTGATGAAAGTGAAAAAGGAGAATGAAAAAGTTTGCTCAAAACTCAACATTCAGAAAACTAAGATCATGGCATCCAATCTCATCAGTTCATGGCAAATAGACTGGGAAACAATGGAAACAGGCTTCAAAATCACTGCAAGATGGTGACTGCAGCCATGAAATTAAGATGCTTTCTCCTTGGAAGAAAAGCTATGACCAAAATAGACAGCATATTAAAAAGCAGAGACATTACTTTGCCAACAAAGGTCTGTCTAGTCAAAGCTATGGTTTTTCCAGTAGTCATGTATGGATGTGAGAGTTGGACTATAAAGAAAGCTGAGTGCAGAAGAATTGATGCTTTTGAACTGTGGTGTTGGAGAAGACTCTTGAGAGTCCCTTGGACTGCAAGGAGATCCAATCAGTCAATCTTATTTTCTTGATGAGTCTGGCTAATGGTTTGTCTATTTTATATGGAGGCTAAACAACACGCTTCTGAAAAACCAACAATGAGTCAATCCTAAAGGAAATCAGTCCTGAATATTCATTGGAAGGACTGATACTGAAACTCCAATCCTTTGGCCACCTCATGCCATGAACTGACTCACTGGAAAAGACCCTGATGCTGGGAAAGATTGAAGGCGGGAGAAGAAGGGGACAACAGAGGATGAGACAGTTGGATGGCATCACTGACTCAATGGACATGAGTTTGAGTAAGCTCTGGGAGTTGGTGATGGACAGGGAACCTGGAGTGCTGCAGTCCATGGGGTCGCAAAGAGTCGGACATGACTGAGTGACTGAACTGAACTGAACTGAACTGAACTGAGGCTGGCTCCTAGACTCCTTGCCCTCAGCCATTGTGCCAATGCCCAATTTTACAGTGCCTATAGATCCTGAGTCCCAGCCCTTAGTGGTCATCAGCATAGTTTTATTTGGAGGAAGAGTAAGTAATGTTATTTGCACCTAATATCATGGAACAAATTCATATCTGATACAAGAGAAACAAAAGATAAAATGCTATAGGAGCTTAGTGCTCAAACTGCTTACTTTTGATGGAAAAAAAAGTTGTTTTTTGGGGGGGTACTGTGAAAGGACAAGTGAACATGCAAAAGAGAAGTAAGGAGTTTCTGGAGGGCAGGGTGATTGAAAATTCAGCATCTAGCTGGAGACAGTGAGCAATTCCATCAACTATGGCATGAAATTGGCAAGTAATGGAGGCTGTGTTCAGACTGCAAAGGGTTAAGGGGATTGAATTCTCTGTTGAAGGTCAAGGGTAACAAAAGGGTTTCATCTGATGGGCTGTATGTGATTTGGCAGTGGCTCTCCCAACTGTTTTATGTGCAGAATACACAGAGTCAATGGGAAAGAGAATTGGATCCCATAGCAGTGTCCACCATAGGCGAGACTTACCAATTTCACTTCCGGTCATGACATTCAACAAAAGACTCTGAGAGAGGACAATGTGGTTGGGCCTTAGTCAGGGGTACATGCCCCAAATTCTTACTAAACATTTGGTCATTCTGAGGTCCAGAAACTGATTCCTTTATGGTGCCAATTACTTCTATCCCCCTCACCCCATACCAATTTTATTGGAAATGCCTGGAAATAGTGAAACCAAACATATTTGGGGGTAGCTAGAGAGCTCTTGTTGAATCCACTTCTCATCTGGAATTGCTCAGTCTGAGCCCATGTGCAGAACCCTGCATGGGACCCCAGAGAGGCAAGTTCTAAGCTGGGCTCTGCCAGTAACAGCTGGGGGGCTTTAGGCTCACACCTGGACCTCTCTGAAGTTGTCTGACATCACAGAACTTTTGTGAGGAGAAAAGGAAGTAATATTTGAAAATACTACAGCAAAGAAAACACGCTCTCCTGATCAGACACCATGTTTTATAAAATAAAAAAAATGCCATTGTCTGTAAGATATCCTATCACTTTATGCATTATTAAGAAAGAAATGCTGCAACTATAGTCCCCCATCTAGTATCAATTATATTCTGTTGTCAAGGATGTAAAAATACTGGAAAAACAACATTTTAAAGTCAGTGAACTTTATGACAAAGATCTAGCTCTCAGTTACTAACTCCCATATAAATAATTTTAAAATGTGTTTTCTTGGGTTATAGACCAGTTTGTTAATTCATTAATTTCCATGATACCTAACACAAAAATCTGGCCTCCCATTCTTACTTGGTAACTGAAGTTGGAGAGATATGGTTCTTAAGGGGAGACTGTCCCAATTTACAATGACTATGAAAACACCAGTTTGACTGTTGGTCCAGATATAACTGGCTCTAAATCATATAAACTGTCAAACAGCCTAAATTAAACACTTGCTAGAAATATGTTAAGGTCAGAGAGCCCTGTGATTCTGTGTGTGACACAGTAAAGCTGTGTTGGATGTCAGCTTTGAGCTGGAAACTGTAGAACATGAGGCCCAAGCTGATGCCCGGAAGCCTGGAATTCACCCTCTTCTCCATCTTACTATTTGTATAATTCTTGAGAATAAGCTATGTGAACACAAACTATCTCCTAACTGAGCAACCCCGCTCTGGAAAACATGTATAAAACATTCCTGGGGGAGCTTCAGGATAATCTGCTTACTTGTGTTTGTTCAAACTGGGGGAAAGGTTTTAGAGGAAAGGTAAGAGCGTGAACTAGTCAAGCCATGTGGTTGCAAAGTGGTGGAAACTCAACTTTAACTGGCTACAGGGGAATCATAAAAGGTCTAAAAGATGCCCAGAGACCTTGGGCCATGATGGTGCCAGGTCTGTGCCTTTTCTTTGCTTCTCTCCATCTTTCATCACCTTCTATGCAGACTGGCTGCCTTCAGACAACTGAGACTGTGGTTGCTGACAGTTCCCGGGGCCCCTATTTAACAATTTTACCACCAAAGATAGCCTGAAGCCCTTTCTTTAGCTCTAGTCTGAAACATCCCAAGGAAGAATTCTGATTGGCCCAGTTTGAATCAGGTACCACACTTAGAGAAATCAACTGGGGTCAAAGGGCTAAGGGACTATGGCTTTTGACCCCAGCTACAAATAAATGATCTGAGAGAGGAGGAGGAACAATGTCCTAAATGGGGTGGATTGTATTGCAGAGGAAGGTAGGGGTTCTGGCAGACAAATGATGCATCTCATTACCATCTTACTCTTATAAAAGCCCTCTCATTGCACAATAAGAGGAAGAAAAGTCCTTTGACGTTTAGCTAGCAACAAAGCAATCTTATCACTTATCACTATAACAGACCAATTTAATCCATTTATCAATAACAGGACCTCCACAAAACCATATCATATCCACTGTCTTGGTGAGGGCTAACATGCCATTTTATAGACAGCTTACTCTGAAAGGAGATGTGTGACCTCACTGCAGAATTCTGAACCTTCAAAACACTGCTAATTCGAGAACTTAGTCAAGTCCTATCCGACTGCATTTGTACTTTGTACGAGTGTAAGACTGATGGACTGCAATATTCAGAAAGACTAATTCTCCTACTCCAACCTACAGACAGACCTTGAAAGCATCTTCAGAAGCCCAGTTACTTGTGTGCCCTTGACAAAAAAACATAGCCTCCTCTTCTCATAAGACATAGTCTATGAAGCTTATTGCTATGATCATTGATGCTGCAGAAGATGACATCTATTATTTTACAAGGACCCTCGGGAGAGCTACCGGATTGGTCTCAGTACCAGCAATGACTATGTTGCTTCCTTGAAAAACTGGCTTATTTTTACTTTACAGACTTAATTTCCATGGCCTTTCATGTTTCCCTCCTCATGGTGGCTGCTGGGAAGCACAGAGAAAATTTACCACCGCCTGTAGTTCAAACTTGAATGCTTAATTGTGGGTAAGTTTCTTGATGCCACCCTACTTCTCTGACCCTATTTTCCCTTGTCTCAAACTTTAAACCTTATGTAACAGTTACTTAATCTTGGAATAATATTCACATCTTTATAAGCCACTTACATTTCTTTGAAGATTAAGGTGGGGATATGAGTATTATTTGACCCTGAGTGCAAAGGTTTTGAAGCCTTTCAGGCAGACATACAGTGCTGATCCTTTCAGAACCCAGCTCATATTTCTGGGACATCCTTATATTGTGCCTTTGCAGACATTTCTAAATCACCTGCCACTCTTTGGTTTCAAATTACATCGTGAATTTATTGATTTTTCTTCATAATATTTTTGGTCACAGCAAACCTGGAGTTATTTTGTGTTTCTTTGCTAGACCTGGGAAGTAAATTCACTTCCTTGTGGTGATGAAGTCCAAAAGAGAACACAGTTTATTCTCCTACAGTATTTGTCTATGTTCAAAATATCTTCAGGGCTTCCCTGCTGGCTCAGTGGTAAAGAATCCACTGAGGTAAGGAGACGTGGGTTCAATCCCTAGTCCGGGAGGATCCCACCTGGCATGGAGCAACTAAGCCCGTGCCCACAACTATTGAGTCTGTGCTCTAGAGTCCAGGAATCCAAGTACTTAACCCAGGCACTAACTACTGAAGCCCTTGTGTCCAAGCTGCTGTGATGAGAAGCCTGTGCTCCACAACTGGAGGGCAGCCCCCACTCGCTACAATTAGGGGAGAGCCCTTGCAGCAACAATGACCCAGCACAGCCAATAAATATATAAGTAAAAATATTCAAAAAAAAATTCAAACCTTCACAAATCTGCAGTTGCTGAGAGATTTGTAACTAACCACAAATCTTAAATATTCAGGTTTAGGGCTTCCCTGGTGGCTTAGATGGTAAAGAATCTGCCTGCAGTGCAGGAAACCTGGGTTCGATCCCTGGTCAAGAAGATCCTCTGGGGAAGGGAATGGCAACCCACTCCAGTATTCTCACCTGGGAAATTCCATTGTCAGAGGAGCCTGGTGGACTCAGACACAACTGAGTGACTAAGACTCTCCCACTTTAGGGATTAAAAGGTCCAACAATAACAAAGACAAAGCAATTACTATCTGCAATAAATGATCCATAGCAATGACTTTTAGAAGAATACTTGATAAGCAACTTTCATTTCCACGAGGGGAGGTCACATGGAGAGTATGAAGAACTACAGGCAGATGTAAGGATGGAAAAGTGGATCCTCTAAATGAGCCTCTCATCTCTCAACCGGGAAACAAGGGAAACGCTCCTCAGGGAGACTGGCGGCTCTTCCCAGTCATTTGCAACCCAGTCCTGCATTTCTCTTCTGGGACTCTTTATGGGCTCATAGCCGAATTGCACGATCCGCACCAGGCCTAGTTTTCTGAAGTTTCTCTATGACATAATGTGAGGCAAACCTTTTCAATGTGATCTGCATCATGTTCTTCTTTGTACAAGTTCATATTTTGGTTCAAACGATAACCATAAATATTTAACATTCTAAAAGCTGTGGCTTTCCAGCCCCACCCGTCCGATGGGAGCTTGCATTAATTTACAGCCCACTTTCATTTCAAGCTGGTCGATAATATTTCATAAGGTAAGAAACCAGACGGCACGATTTTGGTGGAGAGATGAAAAGAGCAGAGGGTGGTTTAAAGCCATAAGGCTGAATTTCAAAAGGGAGGAAAGAAATTGTTCTGTTTTTGTTTTTTCTTCCTCTTGACAACCTTTTCTTTTTCCCAAACTGAAGAAATTAACAGTATCATTTTAAGAAGTGGAAGATCTCTTTCTTGGGCTGACTCCTCCCCTCCCCACACTCACCCACTTGCACAGACTCACACACATGCACACACACATAGGGCACAGGATGTTCTAATGAGAGGTGGTGCCCTTCTGTTCAAGGACCAACAGAAAGTAAGAGGGAGGGATCTACCCACTGCAGCTGGACACAGTGTGTCTGGACACTTGACCCAGTTGAACAAAGGTGTTATTTTGAAAAATGACCCTCACTCGACATTTACATGATACCAAATGATCTATTTGAATGTTATTATTTAAGTGATTGCTTTTCCAGCTTGCAGACAGTCTAATTCTCATCAATTTCACCTTTAATTTAGAAGAGAAATGATAACCAATGGAGGGAAGGAAAAATAACCCACAATAGAGGCCTGTGTTTTTATGTTTGAGTGTTTTTTCATTCAAAGTGTTTTCTATACATGTGATTTTGAATAAACCGCACATAGACAAGTAAGTTTGTGTAGAAATAAATTTTTCTTTTTAGCTGGGGCTGTAGTAAAAAAGGTGACTAATAAAATATTCTAGTTATGAGAGCCCTACAATAGGATCTTTTATAATACATAAATTTAAATTCCGTCCCATGAAAGCAATTGTTATATATCTATATGCTGATGTGTGAGCCAACCACTTTTAGTGTTTATAATTCAGTGGCTATTGATTTTTTATTTTATATGTGTAATAACATGCTCCTAAGTTCAAAAGAATCAAAACACTGATGTTCGGCAATTTTCACCTTCAAAGACCAGTACCAATGCAAGTAATGAAAGCTCAGGCGTCACTGCCCAGTGACTCAGATGAGGTCTAGGTGCTGAAAGCCGAGCGCAAGGCTGGCGGCCCAGAGCAAACCACCTTGTGGGACTGACTTCCCTCTGTTTCCTTTCCCCCTGAAATGAATGGCTCACTCCAGGGTAACAGCAGCAGAAGCACCGAAGGAATGAAGTGAATTTATGTGTGCACAGTCAGACAAAGAGGGACTCCAGGCGGGGCCTTGAGTCTGCCACAATTGTGTCTGGCCTATGCTAGGGCCAAATACCACTGAATCTCCATCTTCCTTCAATGAACTGGTAGATAGGATTCGTTTTGTGCTGAATGACTAAAAAAACTAGTTAGATAACAAAGAAAGTGCATATAACTGAATAGTCTAGTGGTAAGATTGATGCTATGTCAGACTTTATCCAGTGGCCCAGATAATGTTACCTGGGACCCACTTCCCTCTTTCTCGTCTCTCTTTCTCAGTGGTATTGGCATCATCCTCAACTGCTCAGAGTGGCCCCCTAGCAGCTGCACTTCTCCTCTTATGGTAATAAAATTACTGTAGCCAGGTCCAATTTCACAACCTCATACCTCCCTTCAAGGAGTAAGGAGAGGGTCTTCCTCAAGTTCCCAAGAGTCCTGGGAATCTCTCTTCCATTCCTGCTCCTGGAGAGACAGAATATGCTGCTTGGCCTAAGCCGGTCAGAGCCCGCCTCAGAACAGGGAGTGTGGTCACGCCACATCCAGTGGGAACAGAATAGAACAGAGAAGGGCACATGCATGAGGGGAAAATCAAGTTGCCGTTGAATGGTGGGGGGCAATGGAGGCTTGGATGTAAACAACAAATGTTCGCTCCAACAACTTGTAGCTCCTTGTTGACTGAGGCCTTTTATTACACATCTTGATTTTATTTTCTTTTGCCACAAAGTCACCTGAGGGAGTCAATGGCTGATGTCAGTTCTGGTTGCAGGCTGGATTAAGAGTCAGATGATCCTTTGATCTCCATCTCCATGTCCTGGCTCACTGTCTCCAAAACAAGGGGCTGGCAGTGATGGCTGACACCTGGCACACAGGCCGCCACATTTCCTTCTTGGTCCTACAGCAGACATCATCCATCAATCACAGGACTTTTTCCTGTGCAGTCCAGATGTGGCCCTAGAGACCTACTTAAAACAGCACTCTGGACAGCCCCAGCAAATGTATTGGTGTTGACAAGTGAGATAAAGTGTATTTGCCATCCCTGGAAAAGATCGCACTCTGATGACCCAAACTACCATCGCACTTCAGTCATATACTGAGAGCATTCACTAACACGTACTCACACATTTGTATACTTCAGTGTTTCTCAAAATGTGGTTTGCAGATCTCTTGCATCAGAATCCCCTTGTGTCCTTACTAAAATACACATTGTGGAGATCCACTCTAAAGCTGTGGAATCAGAATATTCTCAAAATAACAGTTTTAAATACTCGATAAGCTAGTATACACAGTAGAATAAAGAGCTTCCTTCCTACTAGGTCTCTGAGCTATTGGCTCATTCTTTGTAAATTCTTCAGCAGTTTATAGAGCTACTGTGTGTAGGCTTTGAGCTAGTCGCTGTGAATTAGATGAGGATGGTGCAAATAAAGAGTTCTTAGACTTTCTCTGTGAAACACAAGTAATACTCTGAGGTAGGGGTTAATTGTGACAGGAAAGGACCAGGTCTTTAGGAATCCAGAGGCAGATAGGATCACTTTTATGTGAGGGAGCTAGAAAGAGAGATTATCATGTGCTGTGAAAGAGATTGAAGAAGACACACACAGATGGAGAGATATACCATGTTCTTGGATTGGAAAAATAAAAAATCAAAATGACTACACCACCTAAGGCAATCTACAGATTTAATGCAATCCCTAATAAATTACCAATGGATTTTCACAGAATTAGAACACAAAAAATCTTAAAATTTGTATGGAAACATAAAGACTCCAAATAGATAAATCAATCTTGAGAAAGAAAAACAGAGCTGGAGGAATCAGGCTGCCTGACTTTGGATTATACCACAAAGATACAGTTATCAAAATAGCATGATACTGGCACAAAAACAGAAACATAGGTTAATAGAACATAGATGGAAAACTGAGGGTAGAAACATAGATAGAGGGCCCAAGATAGAAAGCCCAGAAATACATCCATACACTTATGGTCATTTAATCTATACAAAGGAGGCAAGATATGTGATGGAGAAAAGACAGCCTCTTCAATAAATGGTTCTGGGAAAACTGGACACCTGCATGTAAAATAGTGAAATTAGAACATTCTTAAACACCATACACAAAAATAAACTCAAAAGATGAATTAAAGACCTAAATGTAAAACAAGATACTATAAAACTTTTAGTGGAAAACATGGGCAGAACACTCTTTGACATGAATTGCAGCAACATCTTTTCCAAACCATCTCCTAGAGTAGTGGAAATAAAAACAAAAATAAACAAATGGGACCCAATTAAAAGCAAAAGCTTTTGCTTGCAAATAAAATCATAAATAAAATGAAAAGACAACCCACAGAATGAGAGAATATATTTGCAAACGATGTGACTGACAAGGGGATTAGTCTCCAAAATTTACAAACCACACATGTGGCTCAATATCAAAAAAACAAACAACCCAATCAAAACACAAGCAGAAGACCTAAATAGACATTTCTCCAAAGAAGACACACAAGTGGGCAAGAGGCACATGAAAAGACGCTCAACATCACTAATCATTCAGTTCAGTTCAGTCGCTCAGTCGTGTCCAACTCTTTGTGACCCCATGAATTGCAGCACGCCAGGCCTCCCTATCCATCACCATCTCCTGGAGTTCACTCAGACTCATATCCATCGAGTCAGTGATGCCATCCAGCCATCCCATCATTGGTCGTCCCCTTCTCCTCCTGCCCCCAATCCCTCCCAGCATCAGAGTCTTTTCCAGTGAGTCAGCTCTTCGCATGAGGTGGCCAAAGTACTAGAGTTTCAGCTTTAGCATCATTCCTTCCAAAGAAATCCCAGGGCTGATCTCCTTCGGAATGGACTGGTTGGATCTCCTTGCAGTCCAAGGGACTCTCAAGAGTCTTCTCCAACACCACAGTTCAAAAGCATCAATTCTTTGGCGCTCAGCCTTCTTCACAGTCCAATTCTCACATCCATACATGACCACAGGAAAAACCATAGCCTTGACTAATCATTACAGAAATGCAAATCAAAACTACAATGAGGAACTTCCCTGGTGGTCCTGTGGCTGAGAATCTGCACTACCAGTACATGTGGCCTGGGTTTGATCCCCAGTCAGGGAATTAGATCCCACATGCTGCAACTAAGATTTTGCACACTGCAACTAAAAGATTCCAAATGCTCCAATAGAAGATAGAAAATTCTGTGTGGTGCAACCAAGACCCAGCACAACCAAATAAATAAGTAAATAAATATTTTTTAAAAAATACAATGAGATACCACCTCACAGCAGTCAGAATGACTATCATCAAAAAGTCTATAAACAATAAATGCTAGAGAGGATGTGAAGAAAAGGGAACCCTCCTACATCGTTGGCGGGAATATAAATTGGTACAGCCATTATGAAGAACAATATGGAGCTTCCTTAACAAACTAAAGAGACTTCTCTGGTGGCACAGATGGTAAAGCATCTGCCTGCAATCTGGGAGACCAGTGTTCAATCCCTGGGTTGGGAAGATTTCCTGGAGAAGGAACTGGCAACCCACTCCACTATTCTTGCCTGGAAAATCCCATGGACGGAGGAGCCTGGTAGACTACAGTCCATGGGGGTCACAAAGAGTTGGACATGACTGAGTGACTTCACTTAACAAACTAAAAACAGAGCTACCATAAGATCCAACAATTCCACCCCTTGGCATATATCCAGGGAAAAACATGGTTCAGAAGGCTACACGAAACACACAATATTCATTTCAGCACTGTTTACAACAGCCAAGCCATGGAGGCCACCTAACTGTCCGATGACAGATGAATGGATAAAGAAGACGTGGTCCATACATACAGTGGAATATTTCTCATCCATTTAAAAGAATGAAATAATGCCATTTTCAGCAACATGGAGATTATCACTAGGTGAAGTCAGAGATAGACAAATATGTGACATAGTTTATATATAGAATCTTTAAAAAATGATACTAATGAACATATTTACAAAACAGAAACACACTTGCAGACTTAGAGAACTTATGGTTATGGAGGGAAGGGTGGGAGAGGGATAGGCTGGGAGCTTGGGATGGATATGTGCACACTGCTAAATTTAAAATAGACAACCAGCAAGGACCTCCTGTATAGCACCGGGAACTCAGCTCAATACTCTGTAATTACCTATTTGGAAAAAGAATAGATGTGTGCGTGTGTGTGTGTACAAATAAAATTGAATCACTTTGCCATATACCTGAAACTAACACAACATTGTTAATCAACTATGCTCCAATATAAAATAAAAGTTAAAAACAGAGAGAGAGAATGTCATGGAGGAATTGGCCCTGAAGCCTTTGTCAGGTAGGAATAACTGGGGTGTGGAATGAGGAGAGATAAGACTTATGGGGGAAAAACAGCAATAGTTGAGGTGGGAAAATGCAGCATGGGAGCATGAAGAGAGAGAGTGATTAATTCAATCAGAGGTAGGACGAGGGGTCTGAGAAAAGAAGCTGCAACAACAGGATTAAATTTTCATTACAGAGGAGTTTGTGGCTCTGACTTCAGTGTTTGGACTATTTTATAGGCAAAGGGGAGCCATTTTGAGCAAGAGAGTGGCAGGATGCTAAGCTATATTTGAGGATCTGAAAATGAGGTAGGAGGAAGGAATAGAGTGGGAGAGGCTGGAGGCTTAGAGGTGGTGCAGTGTTCCTGCAAGTGTACAAGTGAGAGGTTGGGTGTGTGAACTGGGAATCTTGGCAGTGGAAATGGAAAGGAACAGATGTGAGAGACTTTAAGAAAGGGGAGCCATCAGCTTTGTTGGTTTGATAGCTTGGGCAGCGGACCAAAGGCATGTTAGTAAGGATGTGCTAGGTTATGCTGCAATAACAAATGATTCTTGAAATCTCAATATGCAATGCAACAAGTTTTTACTTGCTTATGTTGAACATCCCAGACTCAGAAACCCAGCCTGAAAGAGGTCCTGTTCTGTTTTTCTGTACCATTTGAAGGATGTGGCCTTCCAGATGCTAAAAAAGAGGAAGAAACAGAGGGACAGAAGAGGCATAAAGACCTTCAACTGACTTGACTGAGAGGTGATCAGCATCACTTCTCCTCACAGTCTGCTGTACTGAACTAATCATACCATCCTAATAATATGCTATATTTATTTTATATATATGATAATTATATATAAATATATTATACTATATAATTTATTATTAGGACAATGTGGTTAGTAACTATAAAGGAGGTTGGGAAATATGATGGCCTCATCTTTTTAGCTACACTAGGGTAATTTCAGGGTTTCACCAAAATCCAGAAATTAAAGTCATATGTGAAACTTGCCCCTAAGAACACAGGTAAGTAGGTAAGAAGAGAGACTGGAGAATAACTTTTATTAACTCACCCAGTCACTTGGAGGAGTAGTATGATTCCAGGCAGCTGGGAGGTGGCATGCCTTGAATCTGACTAGGTCTTTGTTAGTCCCCAGGAGTTAGTCAAAGGAGTGCCTGACTGTGATTATCTGTAGCATCAACACACTTCACATAAGACAGAAACCAGTTCATGTGTGCATGTGTACACAAACACTTCTGGGTTTTAATCAACACATTTTTACATAAACCAAACACAAAATCCACAATACCAAATCTATTTATCTTTCTCAACAACCTCAGAAATATAAGTATTTTGATGGAGTAAGAAGTTATCTGATAATCCTGAATACAGTAAGTCCCCTATGTAGGAGCAAATTCCAATCTGAGAGTGCGGAAGTCCAACAGAGTTAGCAGAGGTACCCAGCTAACACAACTGGCTATTACTGTATTGTAATAGGTGTATAATACTTTTCATACAAATAATACATAAAAACAAACACAGAAAAGTAAAACATTTTTAATCTTATAGTACAGCACCTTGAAAAGTACAGTATAACAGCTAGCATACAGGGGCTGGCATCGAAAGAACAGAGTCACTGACTGGAGGAGGGCGAGCAGGTGGGAGATGGGAGAGCTGAAGGATCGTCAGCAATAGGAGATGCAGGGCAAGAGGCAATTTCACTCACGCCTGATGCTGAAGGCACAGGTTCTGGTTCCTTGCTGGATTCAAGTCTATCTACTCTCTTGAAAGAACAATCCAGTGATGTCTGGGTAGTAACTGTTTCTCCTCTTAGACGCAAGTAGCACTGATTGCATTCTTAACAGCTGCTGCAACCTTCGTGTATCCTTGTACAGCTGGGTCCTTTGCCTCAAAAACTAACAGTACCTGCTCAGATAAACAAGATCCCCTTGACATTTCCTGTGCTGTGAACCTCTTCAATTCTTCAGTTACTTCTTCTTCCTCTTGTCTCTGTCCATCCTTTCCCTGGGCCTCCCATTCCATTAGGTCTTCATTAGTAAGCTCCTTATGTTGCACAGCAAGTCGTTCAAAGAAGTCCTCCTCTTGCAGATCTAGCTTGAAATAAAGATCTGTACTACTGTACTCTATATAGTACTGTACAGCAAAAGTCCACAGAAGCACCACCGCTTGTAGAGGGTGCACACACATGACGATGCACACCAGACATTGTGAAGTAACTCACGTGATTGGATATGTGAATGCACGTTCGCATCTTTGAAAGTTCATAGCTTGAAGGTTCATATGTAGGGGGCTTACTGTAACTATTTCCTCTGAGAAACTCTAAGGCAACAAATTCTTTCTAAGTCTAGAATGCCCTTCCCTCCCAAAGAATCACAGCTATTGCTAGACAGACACATTCACAAAGGCAACAAAGATTTACCATGTGCTTACCGAGTCCCAGGCATTCTTTTAGGCCCCAGAGTACGTCACCTTTTTGGAAGTTACATTCAATGAGGGTAGAGACACAACAGGTAGTCTGCACACAGCTGGAACTTTAACCAGGATTTCATATTCCAAATCCTCTGCCCTAATATGTCGTATTAAAGATGGGCCCATTCTCCAGATGGACCTTGCAGCTTCCTATCACTACGTCTCCTGAAGCACTAACTCTCCCCAGTTTCCTTTTAAAACACTGGTCTGCCCGGTAGCACGCTGAACTATGCTGCTTTGAGGGAGATAAAGACAGAACAAAGCTCTCTTCTTGTTTTCAGAGGGGCTTCTGATCTAGTTTTTGGGCCCCAATCTATACTTTTCTGAAGTGTCCCCTGAATTCCCATCACTGATCTTTGTTCTAACAAAATTTCAAGCCAAGGCACAAGCATCTGGACACGAACTTGGGCAAACTCCTGGAGGTGGTGAGGAACAGTGAGTGCCTTAGTGACCGAACAGGAGTATCTGCGCCTCCGTGACCACATCATGTATGCTTAGTCACTCAGTCGTGTCCGACTCTTTGCAACCCCACACACTGTAGCCTGCCAAGCAACTCTGTCCATGGCGATTCTCCAGGCAAGAATGCCAGAGTGGGTTGCCATGCCGTTCTCCAGGGGATCTTCCTAACCCAGGGATCGAACCCAGGTTTCCCACATTGCGGGCAGATTCTTTACCTTCTGAGCCACTGCACCATAGCCAGAAAGAAAATCCTCTTTTATCCAACCTTATGGAAGATAGAGAGATGTTCAGAAAAATGCACCCCCAACAGAACTATTCTGTTCATCTCAGAAACATGCTTCTGGGATAAATGTGATGCCGTCTTCTTTTTGCTTTCGGGGACAGCAGCTCCACCAGCAAATACTTGGAATCACTGGGGCCGAAGATAGAAGGCTCTCTGGGAATAAAGTGCTTCTGATCCCAGTCCTTTTATGCCCCCAAGAAAAGAAAAGAGGCCCCTGTGAAAACCCCTCTCAGGGCTTCCCAATCAGTTAAACATGAGGGAGAGAAAGAAAAGGGAAGAACATTCTAAGTAAAAGCAACGTCTTTGAAAAACTTCAAAGAAACATTTCTCCTGTTCAGAAGTCAAGAGCACATCTGGCTGGCAGTGAAAAGAGAAGTGGTGTCATCTGGGCAGAAATATTCTCTTCAAATGTGTCCTTCAAGGAAAGCAGGAGAGGAGAGCACAAGAGATCGAGAGCGGAGGAAAAATGCGAAGAGGAAAGTTAAAGGAGAAAGGAAGAAAGGAAGGGGAAAAACACACACACACCTCTTCTAAATCTTGTAATGTTTTAGGAGGGCTTATTAGAGCGAAAATTAAGTGTCACACAGAGCCCTGCTCCAGTATTGATGGCCTTTATTCAAAGAGCCATCACCCTGTAAACTCACTTTAACAACTCCCTTCAGATGAAATATAAAAATTAAAGACATTTACAACACAGCTTAGTAGCAGATGTAGCCGTCCTGTTGGGGCTTAGATCAAATAGTGATGCAAACCCCAGCAGGATAACAGGTCTTACGAAAAAGTCCTTAACAACAGCCCCCAAAAATCTTGGAAATCTTACAAAACATGTTTCCCATTCTCTCCCAGCCTCCAGGGTCCCCCGTTCTTTCCCCCAACCCTCCCCTGAACTGCTAGACTCCTTTTCCATCATCATCCTTGTCTGGAGTTCTTACGAGTCACTCTATACCGAGCAACTGGACCCAAAAAAAAAAAACAAACCAGTTGGGCTTCTGGTTATCTTCTCCATCGAGTCATCTTCCCCATCATTACCTGTGGGAGTACCAGGGGGAGAGATGTGCGGAGTAGTATGGGAAAGACCTGAAATATACATATAGCTCAAATGGGAACTGAAGTCTGACCTTCACCTTGGTTACTCCTTCCCCATTTGCCTCTGTTCCTCCTCCAACTTTCATTTATGCACCCAGAGGAACCTCAAAGGAGCTTTCCAATTTGATTTGAAGATTGGATCACTCAGTAGGGTAGGAAACACTTACGTCTGTAACAGTGTAACAAATGCAGATGAAGGACTTTTCCCAACTCTACCCTTTCCAAAGAAGATTATCTTGAAGATCTGTTCTGAAACCTATCTCCATCTATCCACCCACTCCATGCACTCATGCACTCACCCCATTCATTAATTCAAAAAATGTATTTGTGGGCCTACAACAGGCCAGGCCTGTGGCGAAGTGTTGGTGGCATGCACGTGATCATCCTGGTGTTTATGATCCTCTCCGAGTTGACACAACCGTGGACTGCACCTTCCAGGTGGCACCAGTGGTAGAGAGTCTGCCTGCCAATGTAAGAGATGCAAGAGAGGCAAGTTTGATCCCTGGGTGGGGAAGAGCCCCTGGAGTAGGAAGTAGCAACCCACTCCAGTATCTTGCCCGGAAAATTCCATGGACAGAGGAGCCTGGTGGGCTACAGTCCATGTGGTCACAGAGTCAGACATAACTGAGCATCATGCATCCACAAACACACGTCCATGAACTGCCTTTGGAAATAGAAAAAGTTTAAGGAAAGGAAGTGGAGAGGAGAATAAGTCAGTCCTGAGAATTCCCGATTGTTGGGTCCAGGCTTGCTGTCCCTACAGCTCTCTACAGATAAAGCCAGTGACCTCTTCTGTCCCCACTATGGTGTATGGGAACAGTCACGCAGCCTAGTAGGTCCAAGGTCTTGTCCCTGGACTCTCTTTTTCTGGCAGATAATCATTTAGCTAATAATTTGGGAATGGTGGTGTTAGATGTTTGGCCATAGTGTGGCCCTAAAACCAGGCAGAAGCCAAGAGCCTGGAAAAAAAAGGGAAGAATCTAAAGGGATTTCATGAACTGGGGAGCTAGTCCTAACTTTGTAATGAGCTCTATTTCGAGGGCAGGTGGGGGCCCAGCTTTACTGGGAGCAACCTGATTAAAAAAAGAAACTGAAATGAAATGTTATCACCTCAACTGGCTAGACCAAGGCCAATGAGAAAACTGTCCTAGGAAACACTGAAAGCACTAGATTAGCTTAGATGTCACATGGAGCTTAAGAAGGCTGGAGACATTCCAGGGCTAAGTGGGAGCCTCCTAAGGTCATTCAGTCTAGAGTTTTCCAACACCCAAGCCAACATTTACAGCTTGAACTCATGCCCTCCCTGCCCTCTCCTCCTTTGCTTTTCCCAAGAGATCTGCAATATGACTGGGTTGCAAATAGAGTCTGGTCCATCCCTTTACCTCCCAGCAGGCTTGGCTGGGTTTTATTTCTCACATGTTCTGATCTGAAAACAAATACTGGAAATCATCTGCAAGAAGGCTGTGGTGATATGACCAACGATCAAGGAAGGTCCTCTTTCTTTCTGTAAGAAATGAATCCAAAGGTATTTTTTTCACTCATACTCACTTATACATCCTCCCACTCACACGCATATATGCAATGAACACTCACACACACACACACACACACATACACAGATATAGAGGGTCACAATCCTAATGGGTTACTTCATCACGCTCCTGGCCATTTGGTCAAAGATGGGGTAGTATTTACCTCTATGAATGTGAGGTTTAATCCTGGAAGAAAATGTGTGCTTATGTAAAGAATCAAAGAAGATAATAGTTACAGCCTATATCACAGGCGTGGACTAATCTTCGATTAAATAATGATATTCAGATGACATTTCTTGGCAATTGGCAGACCAGCTGGAAAAATAAGTCAGAATTTCCACAGAGAATAGACTGTTTTGCCATCCAAAGCTGGCCAAGTACAAACAGCAAAGGTTCTAAATACATATGAATAAAAGGTCCCAGCACTCTGGCTTGCAAATACTCTCCTTTTTCTCCACACACAGAACTACACACACCACTTTACAGCTGTGTGTGAACTGCAGATGTAACTTTAATATCTGCTGTATACATTTGTCTGTCTGCTTTCTCCGGGATATCTCACTTTGGAAACTTTCTAGTCTAGTTCCTCATTTTTCAGGTGAGGAAACCAAAGTTGGGAGAGCTGGGATGCTGGAGGGACTTGCCCCAGGTCACACAGCAAGCCAGTTGGGTTGACTTTCATTCCAGTGCTCTTCTGAGTTCCAACTTCCAGGGTGTCCATATCCAATCATGTGGGGCAAACCAACTTGTCCTGAACACTCAAAGTCTTGGTTCTTAGGAATATTCTGGATGCACAAGCAAGATGAGGTAGATGTGCTCAGCAGCAGCATTTGTGGAAAAGACTTGGAAGAGTTGGTCACCAGCAAGCTCTATACCGAGTGTGGCCTGAGATTCTTCCAGGAACCTGGTAGAACACCCCAGTTCACAAAGTGCATGCTTGAGAGGTCACAGATAGACCAAAGTGATCCTGGGGGTAAGTGGACCTTGTGGCATGCTGGTACCTTGGATTTGTACCTGCCTGTGCTGGCAATGTTGAGGCCACACCCAGGTCCCCTTCTCTGGGTCAGTGTGTCCCCCTAGATGCTGCAACTGCTGGCTGTTGACAGCTCAGAGCCTCCTACCTTCTCGGCTGTGTGACCAAGGGAGGGCCTTGCCTGGGCAAGGCTTCTTCAGCCCCGACCCTGAGGATATGGGAAAAGACTAGACTTCAGCTGAGACCACATTCTTGCTCTGCTCTTTCTCTTCCTTGATTTTCTGTCCCTTCTCCCTCCTTAGATTTCCCTGAGAAGCACCCCCTCAATAACTCAGCTGTACTCTCCCCAAATCTCAAGCTCTGCTTCTAGTAAAGAGGACCTGAGACACTCTGACTAAGATTTGTGCCAGCCTTGAACTCCTCCATGCACGTGTGCCTGGTACCTGACCTCTGCCTTCCTTTTGCTCCTAGTCTTTAATCCTGACCAGTGTCACCAAGCCCAGTGTGACAGTGAAAGAGAAAATGTATGCAGCATTGGGATGGGACTGGCATGCATTCAAGGCTGCCATTTTGGTCCTCTTTTGGAAGAAGACACATCTCAAGTGAGCAGACTGGGGTGCTCTTTCTCCTCTGAGTCTGCCCGGCCCTTGGCAGCAAGTATTACTTCCCACGTCACATATCTCACACTCTCTTACAATCTCCTGCTTTCCGGTCTCTCTCCCTGACAAGACTGTGAGCTCTAGAGCAAGGTGTAGAGCCTTGGTCTTGCTCAAACTCAGCTTGGGGTCTGACCTCAAGAAATGGCAGTGAATATCATTCTTATTGATTGGCACACAGATAATCTTTGTCAAATGAACGAGAGAGTCTTCAGAGGACAGGCTGCCCCTGGTCAAGGGGCGGTATCATCCTCTGGGGAGAGTGGATTTACCCAAGAGCCAGCTCAGTTACCAGAGTAACCCACAGCCAAGCTTAGGCTGTGGATGAGCATGGATTCTCATTACCTACAAGTCATTAAGCTGTGATTAGAAAAAAAGGAGTGGGGAAGGGATGAACATTTGTAAAGGGATACAACATCTGTACTCATCTGTGTACAGATACCACACCGGCCCACTGGGCCACCTTTAATGAACAACATATGTCATGGGCCATATTGTATACCTGCTTTGTGTTTAGTGTTATGCAACACAAAGATGATTTTATTTGAGGTCCCTGTCCCCAAGGACCTCACAATTTCAAATAAACAGGCCATTATCATAATGGATAATATCTGAGCGTTTGCTATGGTCCAGGCATGGTTTAAGGCACATCACAAATGTTAATTCATGTAATCCTCTCTGCTGGGGTCTGAGATAGGTAATTTTGTGCATGTAAAAGCTTGTACAAGCTGCACAGCTCCTAAGTGGGAGGGTCAGGGTTTGAACCCACAGCTTTTCACGTCAGTGCCCTGAAGCACTCCACAGAACAATGAGTGCTGCAAGGAGATGGGAATTAATTGCCATGGGAAGCCCACTCTTCTCATGGAAAACCTTTAACGAATTTGCCACCTGTCCATCAGAATCACAGTGTCCAGCACACAGCAGGAAGGGGAGGGTAGGACAAGTTGGGAGACTAGGATTGAGAGGGAGGCTCCCTAGGGAGGGGATATATGTGTACATATAGCTGATTCAAGTTGTTGTACAGCACGAACTAACACAACATTGTAAAGCAACTATATTTCAATTAAGGAAAAAAAAAAAAGAATTACAGTGTCCTGGAGGGAAAGCACACCTCCTTTCTCTTAATCATCACCCCCTTCTCCTCTTTCTGGCCAACCTTGTCTCTGTCGATGTATTATCATCCCATTATCTCCATCTAGAACCTCAGAGTTGTCCCTGATCCTTCCTTATCCTATTTTACCTGTAACCTGGGTGCTAAGTCTGCTGAATTCTAGATGGACAACTTTCTACAACTCAGCCCCTTCTACCCCACACTTTTGGCCCTGTCCTAATTCAGGCCCTTCACTTTCTGTTTGGACCACTGCAGTACCATCCCTCATTTATGCGTCAATACACCCTTCACGTCACTGCCTTACTCGCCTAGTCTCCCAGCCACATTGCAAGCCTTCAGGAAGGGCCCGAGATTCCAGTCAAATCCACCATGGCAGGCTTGGGCTCTGCCTTTTTAAGAAGAATTCTGTCTGGGTCTAGGAAGTGACTCATCACCCCTTAGGCAGGGCAAGAGAGGCCAGCTGGATGCACTGGAAGTCACACTGCTTCTCAAAAGTGAATGCCCATGAGTCACCTGGGAATCTTGCGACACTGCAGATTCTGTTGCAGTAGGCCTGGGTGGGGCCTGATTCTGCATTTCTGGTGATTTTCAAGGCGAGGCCAATCCTGTGGGTCCCTAGATTATGGTGTGACTAGGGGGTTGCTAAGAGTCAGACATGACTGAGCGACTTCACTTTCACTTTTCACTTTCATGCATTGGAGAAAGAAATAGCAACCCACTCCAGTATTCTTGCCTGGAGAATCCCAGAGACGGGGGAGCCTGGTGGGCTGCCATCTATGGGGCTGCACAGAGTCAGACACGACTGAAGTGACTTAGCAGCAGCAGGAGGGTTCAAGAAGACAGCTTCAAGAACTAAGGCAGGGGTTTCCCCTTAGGCCAGGCCCAGCAGAGCTACAGCAACAATGTTCTTCATCAGAGCACTTGATCTATGCCAGGTGAGGTGCTAAATCCTTGCTTTGCACAGACTCAATCCTCCTAATAACTCCATACACTGAATCCCATTATTATTCCCGCTTCCTATGTGAGAAAACTGAGGCTCAGCAAGATAAAGGAACTGACCCAAGCTTACCCAGCTAGGAAATGGTGGAACTGCAGCTTAAATCTCTCTATCTGCTCCAAAATTAGTTCTCTTGACCCACCTGCCACTCAGAGATGTGGAGGTCTGAGAAGCTGTGACAGTCTGCAGGTGAAGGAAGGCTGGAGAAGGAGCGCTGATTCCTACCAGTGGGAACTACTGCACACCTAGTGGCGGCGGGTTAGCTGCTCGGTTGTGTCTGACTCTTTGCAACCTCACTGGACTGTAGCCCGCCAGGCTCTTCTGTCCATGGGGTTTCCCAGGCAAGAATACTGGAGTAGACTGTCATTTCCTTCTCCAAAACATACACGAGCTGACATCCTGGGTTCCTGACATACGCTATCTTTAACCGTCGTGTTATTGCTAAAAATAGGTACTATTATCTGAAATGGTCAGAGAGAGGTTGAAAGGAAGAAAGATTGAGCTGAGATTCCAACATCGCTGCCTGAACTCCAGTTCCCCTTAGCTGGGGGCTGCCAACAACTAACAGCCACCCAGCCGCACCCAGGATGCCACGGCCTATCTCTGTGGACAGAGCGACAGAGCGCAGAGCCTTGGCACTGAGGAGTCAAGAGGCTGACATTCTTGCCCCAAACAGAGCTGACCGGCAGAGTGAGACTCAGTGTGTGGCAGGAGAACAAAGGGCTGGGGTCCATTCAGGTTTTATAACAAACCCCGATGGCTCAGACGGTAAAGAATCTGCCTGAGATGCAGGAGACACAGGTTCGATCCCTGGATTGGGTAAAGCCCCTGGAGAAGGAAATGGCAACCCACTCCAGTATTCTTGCCTGAAGAATTCCAGGGACAGAGGAGCCTACGGTCCATGGAGTCACAAAGAGTTGGACACGACTGAGTGACTAACACTGTCACTACTACTTTATAACAAACAAGGTGTGTGACCCTGAGCAGCCATGATCCCTCTTGGACTGTTTCACCTGGAAGGCTGTGGACAGGACTGGCTATATAATTTACAGAGCCTGGTGTGCAATGAAAATGTGGGTCTTTTGTCAGAAAATTATTGTGAATTTCAAGATGGTAGCAGCAGAGCATTAAACCAAGAGTGGGGCCTTTCTGAGGGTGGGGCCCTATATGGTTGTGGAGGTCACCTGCCCAAGAAGCTGGCCCTGGCCATGGGCTGAGACTGTGCAGTGTCTAATGCCCCTTCAGGCTCCTCTGTTCACTAAAGTTCTAGGCTGTTTCTGCTATTATCCCCACCTTGTTTATTTACAATTCATGCTGCTGCTGCTGCTAAGTCGCTTCAGTCGTGTCCAACTCTGTGCGACCCCATAGATGGCAGCCTACCAGGCTCCCCTTTCCCTGGGATTCTCCAGGCAAGAACACTGGAGTGGGTTGCCATTTCCTTCTCCAATATTTACAATTCATATGTCACCCCAAAAATATTTGTGGTGACTCTACCTAGCTGTGCCTCCAGCTGGCACCCTGTGGGATCATCTCTCCCCTCCCTCGCTCACCTGACCACCCAGAGGCCTCGTAAGGAAGGCTGTCTCACGAAGGCAAGACAGTGCCCCGAGCGGCTGCCATCTGGAAGAGGCGAGGGTCAGCATGAGAGCCTGTCCTGGAACCTGTCCCTCACAGAGAGCGCTTTCATTGCCCAGTTCTCTCCTGATTCCTCAAGAATGGGAACAGAGAGATAGCAAGAGAGGGTGAATCAGCAGCTCAAGTCCTGTCCCTGGCCTCCTCCCTGCCCCCTAGGGAATGAATACCTCAGTTCCCAAACTCTCTGAGTCAGGGAGGTCGCCTTGAGGACATCAGCCTGTTTATCCCAGCCATGCAGACCAAGCAACAGCTGCTGACATGAGCCCAGGAGCTGTCACTTCCTGTGGCCGGGAGACCAGACCAGGTGGACTCCCTGCCCCTGCACAGCCCCCCCCACCCCACCCCCGGAAGGCCACCACACTGTCCAGGTGGCCCCAGTACAGAGTGGGCATCGGCTGCCTGGTACGGCTCCAGGTACTCAGCCAGTGCGAGGGCAGCCCTGCCAGCATCTTCTCTGGGGATGCTGAGTGTCAGGGCTACCAAAGGGTGGGAGGCAACCCCATGTACAGACCCGACTCTGGAAAGAGAGAGCACTGCTGTACTCGGGCCTCTCCTGGGCTTGGCATCCAACCAACAAACAAGAAAATAAGCAAACGAAAAAAAGAGTTGTCATCACCTTGACTCTCCAGGCCCCACTTTAATCATCCAAAAAGTGGGAAATCCTTTTTGCTCCCATCCCTGCTCAGTCACTTCCGTTGTGTCTGACTCTCTGCAGCCCCATGGACTGTAGCCCACCAGCCTCCTCTGTCCATGGATTTTCCAGGCAAGAATATTGGTGTGGGTTGCCGTTTCCTTGGTTCCTTGCTGGGACCCCCAAAGCATCACTTGATCAGGGAACTTAACACATTGTGATAGTGTTGTTTAAAGGCTATGTGACTCTCCTCTAGGCAAGCAGAGCCTTAAGGGCAGCAAACACTTTCTAGTCTTTCCCTGGTGGTCTTTCAAGTCCTAATACTTCATCCTTCTGGATCTTAGATGCACAGACTGCACTGGGGATGCTGGTGTACAGGAAACAAGAACATATCACACAATTGTTAAGCGACAGCATTATGTAACCGCTCCCAGCAATGCCTGGGTAGAGACGGAAACAAAGATAAACCCGAGACTTCTGTTCCCAACGCAAGCCCAAAGAACAGTATTGGAAATCTCCTTGCTCGGCTCCACCCCTAGTAGCCACCACCCCAACCCTATGGGCACCCTGATCTTAGACTCCTGACCTGTTTAAGCTAGTCGGCTGACAGTACCTTGTTATGGCACAGTTAGCTGGCTTGTTGCTGGGCACAGTGTATCACACACCAGGTGGAGGCAGATGTCTTAGTCCACGGACTAAGGGACAGGTTGTACAGAGAATGGAAAATTATAAGGAGTCCCAGAGCAAAGGCCCCCATTCTCCACTGGGCCCATGGGTTTGGGAAGTTTTCTGGGTTGGCAAACTTTTTCACTCCCATATAGAGATTCTGTCCTTCCTGAAGGTCTCTTCTTATAGAACAAGCAAGAGAAAAACCATGTCTTTGGGGGCAACAATCAGACCACTTTAGCTCAATGCAGGCTGGCCCTGGGGTCCAGCACTTACCAGAGGTGTCCAAGGACACCAGCTCCCAGCATCTGGAGCCCTTGAGACCCATGACTCTAGGCAACTGACCTTGGCCCAGGCTCTCCTCGCCAGGAAATTTGGGGCCCTAGGTGCCAGCAAGTTCATTGTCCAGGTAACTGGGAATAAGCACCAAGGTCCCTCTAGACAACCAAGTGTTCTTGTTCAGAGCAATCAGGGGAACAATACTCCCATGGGGTGACATGCTGGTGGAAATGGGAGTGAGCCCAAGAGAAGGTAAAACTCAGCGAAAGTGCACGTCACTTGGTCAACCACCCTTCCCCACAGGGCTTCTCCTTCCTAGAACTGACACAGGAGATTCTTGGTGCTCTCATGGAGAGAGTAGCATTCTCTCCGCAGGTTGGACAGATGGGGGAACCAGATGTCTAAGTCCGGACTCTGGCGGGCCTGCACGAGCATGGAGAACTGAGCACATCCAGGCCACTGAGACCTTGGGACTCCAGATGCTCCTGAGATGGCCATGGCCTCCTCTGCAGGCAGAGAGAATGCTGAAGGGACGAGAAGTTAACAGGGCTCATGTGATGGAGGGAGACGGTCAAGGCAAGACTCGGCAGTTGTCTGTACCCAAGCCTTCCCTAGTTGGTGGGATGAGTCTGGGCTATTTTCTTCCTCATCGTTGGCTGCCTTCAACAAAATGGCTATGTCTGGTGAATTAGGGACTAGGAGGCAAAAGGTATTTGCCTGTGCTTGACTCTGCTTCTTCTCAAAGAGCTTGCTCCCTGAGACAAGTAGCATCTGCAGTGTGGGTACACGTATCACCATGCATGTGTGTGTATGTGGTCATGTACACGTGTTTGCGTCTGTGGGTACACTGGCTCTGGAGCTAAGAAGAATGGAGACTGAATGGACCTAGCAGGGCAGGTTGCCAGGCACATCTGAAAGCTCCGCCTGCGGCCCCAACTCATCTGGGTGCCTAAGCCCAGGTGATCACAGTGACAGCTCAGAAGCTGGGGCTCCGGAGGGTGGCAGATGGATCTGTGCTGGTGGGTAGCGCTGTCTGGGCTTTGGGAGACCACAGGGTTAGCGAGGCTGTGTGGGCATCGCCCAGGACTCAGCAAGTCTGCCCTTCTCTTCCATAAACTTGTTCAGCATCTTCAGCCTCCCATCTCTCAAAGTCCAGCTCAGAGGTTCAGTCATCTCAGGTGAAGTCTCTCTTCCAGATTCTTCTAACACGTTGCACCACACTCTTGGCACTTGTCACAGATGGCCCCCTGTAACTCACGGTTACTAAACTGGGGCGACGCTTGAGGGTGGGGATGCTGTTGGAGCAGTTCTCACCCTGCCCGCCACTCCCCCCCTGGCTCCCCCCGCTGCCACACGCTGTGCAATGAAAGCCGCTCGGTGACCCTTCTCTCCCTGCCGCACCTGCACCATCACCTTCCTCTAGCATGGACCCTTCGCCTTGTTCTTCTCTCTGCCTGACATCACCTGTGGAGATTTGCTTTCTCTGAAGCCTAACCATGAGCACCAGGCTTTGACCACCCCCTCCCTGCCTTGAGGAGTCTGAGTCTATGGGAAGTTAGTGAAAGATGAAACATAACTACGTATGGTTTTACCACGGCCTGTCTTTCCACTAGCCTGGGTCATATCCCAACTTTGGTAGATTTCATCACTTTATTTTATTATCACACAATGTCAAATAGTATATTAAGAAGTCCAGTCCAGTCTAATCCCAGAGCTTCACTCTCCCACCCACTTTAAAGCCTCTCCCTGTTTCCAGCTCCACCAGGACTCAGGGGAACATTGTGGCCAGCTTCACTGTTTTCATTTCCGCCTCCTTTTCTATCAACCGTGCAGCCTCTGGCTCCTTGGGGCTGGAGCAGAGGAAGAGGTGTGACAGAGAGCGGGAAGACCCTTCTTGCCTGGACTGTTACAGTCCAGCCCCTGTGCAAACATTGGCTCATTTTCTTGTGATGGGCATTTGTGGGTCCTCCTGGGGTCCCTGTTGCGCCTTTACATGGCTGGGGAGATGCGATCTCTAGCTAACAGCTTATGACCCGCCCTTCTCAAGCTCTGCATTCCAGGAGCCACCTCTAGCCTCTTTCTCCTGGGGTTGCCTAGGCCCTGGCAGGAAGCCTGCTTGGTTGGAGGGCTCTCCAAGACAAAATCATACTTGCTGCCTTCGTAGGCGCACCTGGCCCTCAAACGATGGCCTGTGGCCTCATCCTTCTCCTGTTTGGGTGGAAGCCCGGTTTTCCCCACTGCTGCCTTCTCTGCCCTCATCCAGCCGCTCACCTTCGGGCCTCTGCAGATGTGCTCCAGGCATCAACACAATGTCTCCAGCTCCTGGGTTCGTGTCAGGCTCCCTCGAGGGCTGCCTTCCTGAGAGGTTCCAGTTTTCTCACCATGACTCAGATTCCTGTTGCGCAGTAAGCATCTGTCCAGAGGCCTGAGGTCACTCTCTCCTGAGGATCCAGGGCCACAGAGCAGGCTTGCAAGACAACTCTTGCTCTGAGGAAACTGTCCCCATCAGTCACTATTGACCAGTCCTCTTCTGTGCGTTATTGAAGTGTGAGGTGGACTCAGGCAATGGCCTTCAACATTTCCTGTTTGATTACAGGGAGGCCTGGCGTGCTGCAGTTCACGGGGTCGCAAAGAGTCGGACATGACTGAGTGACTGAACTGAACTGAACTGAGAAGAATTTTGGAAAACCATGTCGCCTTTCAAATATTTTTAAGCATTTTAAAATGCTTTCATGATTAAGCATTTGAGATCGATGTCCAAAATGTTACAAGTTTACATAGTTATAAAGGATAAAATGTCTGGAGTATTGAATATGATGTGTACACTTTAAATATTGTTCATCAAAACCTTGAAGTTGCAGAGCTGGGTTATTTAATTTACAGAAAATAGCCACCTTATAATGTAATTCGGCAAAAAGCAAATAGCTAGATCATCACTTTTTGTACAAAAAGGAACTTTGGATTTCATTTTTCTGTTCAAATGTATACATTAATATGTACTGGAGACATTTGCATTCTTAGCACAAGATAGATGGGTGGTAGGCAGCCAGATGGCAGAGTTCGCAGGGACTTGTCATTTGTGTGGACCACGCCTGGCCTGAATGATAGCTGGAGTCTGCAGTTCTGTTTGGTGCTGAGCGCTTTACATACTGAGGAGACGTACCACAGCCCGATTCAGGAAGGGCAAGTCCCTTCTTTGTTTTGTGGGAAAACTGGAAACCACCAGTGTGTGCTCAGACACATCGGTTTTAGGAGAGAATACCTAAAACAGAGGGGCTGGAAAGTGATGTCTTCAAAACTGTCAGTGCGTCTGTACTCTTGTGAATGTGTCCATATGTCCCCAGGGACACCCTCCAGGAAGACTGCTGGGCTAACAGGTGCCTGTGCCTTTTGTGGTCACCCCTTAGCAAGTTCTGCATAAGTGGTCTGACATCCTTCAATAGCGTGGAGGGGGGATTAACATCCTCTGTCTCAGGCTGGAGGTCTCATCCGAGGCAAGAACAACAGGCAAGTCGCATGTGAACACCCTGCTCGGCTCAGGCAGGGCTGAGCCTGGGGCGGGTGTGGATGCCCCGTGAGGCTCTGTGACCAGTGTTAGATTCTGGCGGTGAGTCAGCCCCCGCAACCCCTGCTGCCCGCCCCTCCCTGCGTGGGAAGGGGTGTGCAGGGAATTCTGGACTGAGCCACCATGTCCGTGTGGTCAGGGCTTTGGAGTGGGTGGCGGTGGGAGACGCAGCTGGCCGGCAGGGGCTGGGGGATGCCCCTGGGGGAGGAAGCCCTGGCCAGGGTGGAGTGTGTCAGCCAAGTGGAATCCCTGTGGCCCCATTTTCAAAGCCATTTGCAGGGCTGAGCTGTTCCTTTGTTTGCATGTGAGGACCCCCCACTCTCGGGCGCAGCCTGGGAAAATGTGTGTAGCCAGGGCCGCGGCAGCCTCCGGAAGCAGCAGCAATGGAATCGGCAGCTGTTCTGCACCGAGCCTCCCAGGAATCAGCCTGTCTGGCCCGTCACCAACCTTGGGCTAGAGCAGGCCTCTGCCTGGGTGGTGAGCCCGGAGGACACGGAGATGTTCTTGGTCCAAAATCTCCCACACCAGCCTGTCACAGGGCCTGACAGCCCACCGTGAGAGACACACAGAGACACAGAGACACACAGAGAGATGCACAGAGACAGAGAGACACACAGAGACAGAGAGACGCACAGAGACAGAGAGACACACAGAGACAAAGAGGCACAGAGATACACAGAGAGAGGCACAGAGATACACAGAGAAATGCACAGAGACAGAGAGACACACAGAGACAGAGAGACACACAGAGACAGAGAGATGCACAGAGAAACAGAGAGACACAGAGACCCAGAGAGAGATGCACAGAGACACACAGAGACAGAGAGACGCACAGAGAGATGAACAGAGACAGAGAGACACACAGAGACAGAGAGATGCACAGAGACAGAGAAACACACAGAGACACAGATGCACAGAGACAGAGAGATGCACAGAGACAGAGAGATACACAGAGACAGAGAGACGCACAGAGACAGAGAGACACACAGAGACACACAGAGACAGAGAGATGCACAGAGACAGAGAGACACAGAGACACACAGAGAGACACACAGAGACAGAGAGACACAGAGACAGACATACAGAGAAACAGAGTCACAGAGACACACAGGGACAGAGAAAGACAGGGCGGGCAGCCCTGGGCTGGCATTTTTCAACACTTGTGGTAGACGACCCTGGCTAAGCCCACTAACTTCTCCAAGCCTCAGTGTTCTCTCTGTAAAATGGGGGTAGAGTTCAGGGCTGAGGAGCCAGACGGGATGGAGAATGTGGGAGTTTCTGGCCCGCAGCAGGCAGCCGGGAGAGCCTCGTTCCCAGGCAGGGCTGCCCATCCTCTCCTCCTTGCCTGCTCTGGTTTGCACACTTTCCCCCGACTACTGCCTGCTGTTCTTGCTGTAACCCCGCTGCCAGGGGCCAACCTCTAGGCTGCTCTGAACCAGTCAGATTTGCTCTCTTGGGAGCTGGGATGGAGAGTATGGAGGCGGAGGGCTCAGGGAGCTGTGGCACTGGAACAGTGGGGAGCTGGGCGGGGCAGGCCCTGCAATCTCTGATGCCAGGGCCCTGTTCCTGGGCACCTGCACACCTGGCCTAACGCAGTCACGGTCGAACTCCAGCGGAGAGCTTGGGTCAATGCAGATGCCAGCTTCAGGGGGGCAGATGGTGGGGCCTGTGACAGGAAGTGGGCCAGGTCACCAGGAAGCAGAGCCCTGCCTCAGACACCTCCAGCCTTCTCCTCAGACCCAACATGACAAAGCCCTGGGAGGCGGCAGGTTAAACTCTGTGAGTCTGTCTTCCAAAAACCCCACTCCGCGGATGATGGCATCTTACAACGGACTACAGGCTGAAGCGGGGCCAGGGCTCTGAGGATACAAGGCTGTGACGGAAACGAGTGAGGGGGAAACTGTGGGGTCAGTACTGGAGGAGCAGGAGTGAGAGAAGCGGGACCCGGATGATTCCTGTGGCTGCGGAGCATCCAGGACTCACCTGAGCGTGGGCTCAGAGCATCGTCTCTCCCTCCTGGAACCTGGTGAGACGGCTCGTGCATTGCGGGCAGAGGTAGGATCGCTGCTTGCTCCTACTGTCGGGCGGTCCCGGCCCAGCTCCCAGCCTCACAGAGCTCCTGGTAGGGGAAAGACTAGTTGCCACACGCGCAGCCTTGTTGCCTCCTCCGTGCGTAGACGTGGCCTGAGGACATGAGAGTCGGGTGAAGGGCAGCTGAGACAGGCATCAGCATAGCCAGCAGCCCCGCTTTTCTTCTTCTCTTCCTCCAGAGTGAGATCAAACACCTCCTCCAGGAAGCCTTCCCTAATTACTCCTGCCTCTTCTGCCCCTCCCTCGTGCCTCTGTTTGCTAATTAGGTTGTCCTGCCTTGTGTCATGGTTTTGTCTCCCTGAGGGCATCTCTGCATCTCCAGGGACTGCAGCCTCCCTGTCTTGGGTGAGGACAGAGCAGTGTGTGGGCATCTCTGCATCCCCAGGGACTCCGGCCTCCCTATCCTGGCTGAGGACAGAGCAGTCTCTCTGTTCCTGGGGGCCAGATCATGATGCGACAGTTAAGAGCTTGGCTCTGGGGTCTGAGAAATCTAGTGTCAACTCTGATTTGGCTGAGGTGAACCCTGAGGAAATCATTTAACCTTGCAGAGCCTCGGTGTCTCCGTCTGTACATGTGGAGGTAATGATGGTTCTTACCACTTATGGTGTGCTGTGAGGATTGAGAGAGATAAAGAGAAGATACTCGTGAAGTATCAGGACTTTACACTTATAACAATTAGAATATACATGGAGCTCCGTATATATGAGCTGTCACTATTAACATTATTAATTAAAACTTTACCTCCCCCCTCTGAGGTTGCGTGTCTGCCATGGAATGTCCTGCGTGTCAGTGTGCCAGCACTTGGCCAGGTGCTGAGCAGGTGCTGGGGACAGCAGGGTGAGGAAGAGACGTCTCCGCCATAGGACAACATGTGTGACCAGTATTATCACAGAGATACAGCCAGAGACTAGGAAAACCATGGAAGGTGCTCTTCTGGGGCTGAGCTGAGGTGCAGGGCAGGGGTGGCTTGTCAGGGAGGGTGACAGGAGCCAGTGACTCTGGGCAGGGCACACAGCTTGCTGACACGAGGAGGAAGAAGGGGAGGGGCATACTGGGCAGAGGGGAGGATAGGAACAGGACATCTCGACTCTTGGGAGGATGGAGATTGCCAGTCACTGGGGAAGGAAGGGGTGATGGGGGAGGGGAAGAAAGGTGGTTTCCCTCTCTCCCCAGCTGGGATATGAAAATCCAGTCCCTCAAATGCTCTTTGAAAGCTCTGTATCCAGCCTGGGAAAACTTGCACTGGGACCCCACGAAGCGTCAGGTGAGGCTCCAGGAACCTCCAGCAGCCGAGAGCAGATCTACACAGGCGAGCATCTCCTAACTGACTAGGGTGTCCCCTCACATGCAAGGAACCAGGTCCTAAGCATGATGGCCTTGTCCGTGGACCTCTAGACAATTAAACAGACAAAAGACCAGGTATGGATCTTAGAAGGGTGGCGGTGACACAGTATGGGGAGGCTCAGGTCACACTTGGGAAACTAGGTTTTGCCCCCATATTGTCCCTCTGGTCCACAAGGCTGAGAACAGCTCTGTAGGAAGTGGGCTATAGCCACAGACATGCCAGCTGTGGAGGAGCTGGTAGCCTCACCATCGCCAAAGCGTGTCTTATTATTAAAACTGATACATCACACACTGAAGCAAACACCCGTTGTGGGGGAATTGGAATCCTTCAGCATGGACTAGATCCATCACCTTCTGAATCAGGTACATCAGCCCGTGAATCAAACACATCACCTCTGGATTCGATGGGCTCCCAGTCAGATGAGATGCATCACCTATTGAATCAAAGGCAACTCTGATTGAATCAGAAGCTGCACTTCACCTAGTAAATCATCTAAATATTACCCACATTACAAGTCTGCAATGGCTGCCTAACCAATACGCTTTAACAGACAACACGTTAAAGCTGCTATAACATTTAAACAATTACCTGTGGAAACGAACTCAATATATCATGCCGGTTGACTGATCAATGTTCTGAGTGGGAGAACTTGCCACCCGGCTGCACAGGCCTTCCACTTTCCCTCTCTCCCCAGCCACCTTCCTTCCCCATGGATATCCCTCCTCCTCCAGGTACATGCTGAGGGGGAGGCAGGCATCACAGCCCTGGGGAGGTCGGCATGAAACCAAAGGCACTGGAACAGATGTGGGCCCATCCGGGGGCAGACGTATTCTGCTTAACCTGCACAGTGCTTAAGAGTCAATGCTTCAAAAGTCAGAACGTTCACATTAAAATACTTAATTTTTGGCTTCTGTTAACAAAGTGTGATTTGCCAATAATAGGCCTGCATGCCCACTAACAGCTGAAACGCGTAATGGTAACTAGTCCCAGATGTGTTTATAGGCACTCCTCTGGGCAGGAATGCCTGAGGGGGACATCCTAGACCCAGCTACTGGTGGGGACAGATGGGGCATCAGGGGTGAGAAATGGGAGGAGGAGGGACAGACGACTCTGCACAGGAGAGTGCTGGGGGGTGGGCAGGAGAAGTTAGTGACATGCCGGGGCCAGCAGCCAGCGGAGACTCAGCCAGCAACCAGACCCTCATCCTGATAAACTGAGCTCACCGAGTCAGGTTTGCCTCAGTGCTTTCTTCTCATACATGATCTCATTTGATCCTTACAATCAAGGATATTGGTTTTGCTTTTATTTGTACTTTTATATATGAGAAAACTAAAGTGCAGATCGTTTAAATGACTTCTCCCCATTTTACAGGATAAAAAACTGAGGTTCAAAGCCATTCACTTGCCTAACGAAGGTCTCAGGGTTTGCAGAATGGCCAGGTTGGGAAAAGAATCCAGACATGTCTGTGCCCTTCAGGACCCAGGAAACAAGGGTGAGGTTTTGTGGTTGGCCTACGTGTACCACAGACGTGGCCAGGAGGGTGCCACATAGACTAGAGATCACAAGGCAGGGAGCTGGGTGGCCCTTCCAGGAAGAGGCTGTGTTGCTCCCCACATCACTCACTCTACCCTGAACACACCCTGTCTGTACCTGGAAAAAGGGACTCATGCCTGTGAGTGCCTGGAAATGGCTCAGGTTGGGTTCCTGACAAATAGGATGATTCTGGCATCTTTCCATGTCCCTTTCTGATGAGCTCTCTATGAGGCCATGGCTGATGCAGCTGGAGGTTGGAGTGGAGTCTGGGCCAAGTCCTTTTATTGCCAGGTAGTCCCTGCCCATCCTCTCTACTAGCCCTGTCTGATTTCTGCTATAAGCAGCTTCCCAGCCCAGAGACTCAGCTGACAGCTTGAACTTTTCTGCCCAAAGTAGCCTCTGATGCCTGAGGTCCCAGGAGACTCCCAAAAGTTACAAGAAAAGAGATGCTTCTGTGGGCTCCCTGCTTATATTCAAGGAGGCTCACTGAGGCTATAAGCGTATGACTGGAGGGACATTAAAAGATTGCTGTTGTGTGTGCTCAGCTGTGTCCAACTCTTTATGACTCCATAGACTGTAGCCCACTAGGCTCCTCTGTCCATGCGATTCTCCAGGCAAGAATATTAGAGTGGGTTGCCATTCCCCTTTCCAGGGGATCTTCCCAACCCAGGGACCAAACCCGGGTCTCCTGCACTGGTAGGTGGATTCTTTACACTGCCCCACCTGGGAAGCCCACATTAAAAGATACCCCGGTCTATCTGAAATGCCCCCATTTGGCCTTGCCATAGGTTAGGTAGTTTCCTTAACTTTCACTAGCTGCAAGATCTTTCATTTAAATGATATCTTATGTAGAAGCCCAACTGATAAAATTAACAAGAGCAGACTATCTGATGGAAGAAGGATATATGTTGGGAGACTGGAGACTTACCTGCTGAGCTCTCCTTCATCCTAAGAGCAGGACCAAAGGCCCCCACCTGGGCTTCCCCACGCAGTCTGAAGACCACTCAATCTAGTTCTAAGCTGTTGATTTACCTACAATGGTCTAGGGTAGAACTTTCTGGGTAGAAATTCCAGAAATATCTGTGAGATATTTTAGGGAGACAAGTGGTTGGATTTAGGGAAGGGATGCTGAGGGAGAGGGAGAAACCAAGAATATTTGGCTGGTGACCTAGAAAGGCCTGGAAAGAACAGGACATGGGCTAGGACAGTGCCCTTGAGAGAGAAAAGGTCTGGAACCTTTTCTAGGACAGGCAGGTCAGGGAGGTGGCTGGCTGGGGCCAGGGACCATCAGGAGCAGCTCTGCTTGGCCAGGAGAATCATCAGGCCACAGAGAGCTCCCCGGGCCTCACCCCTCCTGCCGGCTCACCCACACACCTGTGAAAGCTGGCCAATCTCAGGCCACCTTTCTCTCCTATTAGTGGGAACCGATGGGAGAGTCCTGGAACCACGGGCCAGCTGGAGTGGGGCCTGCACTTCATACTCACCACCTCAGCATCTCCTAGGAGATGCTCTCTGTGGTCCCCAGATGGTGCCAGCATGCATGTCTCCCGGAACAGGTGGAGAGAAAGCAGAGCCAGGCCCCCAAAGTCAGCTGTGATGTGGGAGGCAAGCTGGCCGCCCAGCACAGGAACTGCCAACTCAGGTCCTGTCGCCCCCATCGACCTCTCAAAGCAAGGGGTTAAACAGCTCCTTAAAAACCCTGTAGTGCCTTGGAAATCAGCTGAATGGCCTTTCTGCACATCTCCTAATGTCCCTGGTGCACTACCTGGCTTTCTGACGAGATATAAACGGCAGATTTTATAGGCAGCAGCATGGGCCAGTGGGCTAAGGACAGGCCGGGGAGCCAGCAAGGACGCGGCCTTGGCGCCTCGTGACCGCTTGACTTGAGGTGTGACCTTGGGCTGGTTGCTTAACCTGTTTACACCTTAGTTTCCTTGGCTGAAAAATGGGAGTCCTGATACCACTGGGCCTCACAGGGGGGCTGTGAGCGGGAGCTAATTGATGGCTCAAGTGCACCCTGGGTGTCTCCAATGCTAGTAAACCGCTAAGTAATTACGCGGCGCCTCGGAGCGCTGGCAGCCGACACGCAGGGCACTCTTCCCAGGCCGAGGGGGCCGGGAGCGAGGCTGAGAATGCCTGGCTCAGCTAAACGCCAGCCATTCACCTGGCCGACTCCTCCCTGGTGAGCCCCTCGGCAAGGTCATTCTTCATCTCCTGGAGAGCTTTCTCCTCCGGGCTCTGACAACCTCTCCTCTCTCAGACCTGCTTTTAACCTTATTTTCTGCAAGATGTGGCTTTTGCTTTAGCTGACAGCCTGGTAAACAAGTCTGTGGAATGGCAGGACACACTGTGAGTGCTTTCCGTGTCTTCTCTCGTGGACTCCCCCTACACAGGCACAGCTTAGGGGGACCCTGCTGTTCCCATTTCACAGATGCAGAAACCTAGGCTCAGGAAATGTAAACACTCATAAATTCTTTTAGCGGGTCCTCTCAATGAAGGTTCTCCATCACTGCCTGTGAGCGTCCATCATCATTTACGGACTCAGCCCGTGTTGTCCTGAAGAGTAAGTAGGATTCAAACCCAGGATTCTCTGGTCTCAAAGCTCAGGCCTTTCCATCATTCTGCGCTGTGTTCCCTGTTAGCTCTTCATTCCACATGGAGCTATGGTATGAGAGACAGGACAGAACCATCCCTTGACTGGGGTGCAGGAAACCTGTATAACTTGTCCCATTTCTACCACAAATCTACTGGGAGGCTGGGGCAGATTGCTTGACCTTTCTGAATCCATGCTTTTCCAGAAAAGAAGTGCCTTCTTTTTCTACCATGCTGTGACTCTACACCATGGCTGCCCATCACAGTAACCTACCTTCCGTGTGTTCTGACATATAACAGATACTAGTTTACCTGCTGGGCTCAGTGCATCAACTGAATGTGTCTTTCGCAAATTCACATGTTGACATCCTAAGCCCCAGTACGATGGCATTAGAAGGCAAGACTTTGGGGAAGTGATTAGGTCATGTGGATGAAGCCCTCCTGATGGAATCAGTGCCCTTCTGAAAGGGACTGCAGAGAGCTCTCTCACCCCTTCCCCCACACAAGCACACAGTGATAGGACAGTTGTCTATGAACCAGGAAGCAGCCCTTCACCAGACACCCAATCTGTTGGTGTCCTGATCTTGGACCTCCCAGTCTCTGGGACTGTAATAAATTTCTGCTGTTTATAAGTCACCCAGGCCAATGTATTCTGTTATAGCAGCTCAAAGGATTAAGACACTCAGCTCGGCTAAATGATTCTTATGGCTAGAGTCTATGCTGTGTATCTCAGTCTCTGTAACAAAATGCACACCCAGAATGTCCAGGCCTCCAGCTAGAAGGTAGCGTGTGTCCCCACTGAAAGGAGCAGAGTCCAGAGGACTAGACCGACCTGTGAGCAGGAGATTCTATGCCCCAGTGAAAGTGGCCCTCCTTAGGTCCACTTTGCCTGACCTGTCAGTGGGCAAGAATTGCTGATCTGGGCCCCAGGAAGCTGTTCCTTGAGAAGTCAAGTTATACTTGAGCTAGTCAAGTAACTAGCTCATCTGGGAAGCAGGCAGTGGGTGGAGAAAGAGTTGAGCCTACCTTGAACTATGCCCTGGTACCCATCTTGGGCTTGCCAGGTGGTTCAGTGGTAAAGAAATCCACCTGCCAGTGCAGGAGACGTGGGTTTGATCCCTGGGTTGGGAAGATCCCCTGGAGGAGGAAACAGCAACCCACTCCAGTATCCTTGCCTGGGAAATCCCACGGACAGAGGAGCCTGGTGGGCTACACCCCATGAATTGAAAAGAGCTGGACACAACTTAGTGACTGAGCACACAGGAACACACCCATCCTGTAGGAAGGTCTGGCTCTGGGATCACCTCAGTGATGTCCAGGGATCCCTGAGCAAGCCAGTGATCTTCCCTCCCTGAGACTGAACAATGACATCAAATCTCTGAGTTGCCTCAGAAGAGCCTTGATCGATCACGAGAAATAACAAACAACATTGTCATCCATTTGAGCCAGCAGAGTGATAGTGAGGCTGTTTAACTGTGTGCTCCCTGAACTGCTGATGAAACTGCGGATCATCTCATCCGTCCAGGCATCAAACTGCCAAGACTCAGATCTGCCCTTGTTTGGGTGACTCCAGAGTAGCAGCACAGAGACCCCGTGTGTCTGTTCTCCACCATTTCTGTCCCTCTGGGAATACTATACCAGCCCAAGAGCATTTCCGTCCTTCCCAAATATTCCCCCAAACTTTCCCCCTCTTCAGCCTGAATAAAGGGTTTACAGAAATAGAACAATCCTTGGTGAGTGGCAGGGCCAGTGCAGGGCCTGCAAGCCCCGCTTCTCCTTCTACCCAAACTGCAAGGCCCTTCTGCATCTGAGTCCAAGCTGCTCACCCCTGAGCCTGAGCTCCCAGGAGAAGCACCATAGGCATGTGAGCCTCCTTTAAATCCTGCCTTCCTGGACATATTCTGCTAAATGGGACCAACCATCACTTCCTATTAGCACAACCTGGCCTTTCTGATGGTGACAGGCAGCCACAGGCTGCTCTTTGGCTCACTTAGAATTGTAAAGACTGCACTCAGGGCTACACCAGCCTTCTAGAGGGCTCCTGGGAGCAGCGGGAGTAGGGCCGAGGGGGAAACGCTGAAAGCTCAGACTCTTCCACCAAATGCCAGCCCTCCCTAACCTCATTCATTGGCACTGGGCACTCTCCAGGGACGAGGACGAGGGGGCCAGGGCCAGTAAGATAAGTGGCCGTCACCTTCAGAGTCTGTGCCAGGAACTGTTCTCAGTCTCACTTAACCCTGCCGTCAAGTCCCAGATACATTTCAGCGTGGGGCTCAGATAAATTAAGCGACTTGCTCAAGGTCACGGACAGGGCAGAACTGGGATTCCACAAGTCAGACTCTCCACTTCTGCAAGCCACCTTAGAGACGCCGTCTCCACTGCACCTGCTGGGGAGGACCCTGCGGAGTGACTCAGGAGTACAAGCTTGGTCTGGTCAGGAAGATGGGTTCCTGCCTGAAGGACCACAGCAAGTCAACAATCAATGTCAGGTCTCTCTCTGGAGGTCACACTGACCCTCCCTTCAGGGCCTACCCAGTCACTCAGCGGTTAAACGCAAACATGCAGGATTTATTCCTCAACTTCCACGATGTGTGGGGACAACCAGGGTGGAAATTCCAGGCTCAGGAAGCTCATGTGATGACCACCCTGCACCCCCTCCCCCTCCCCCAGCAAGAAGCATGTGGTATGGATGGCAGGGCTGAAGCTTTACAAAAACGAAACACAACTGCACAAAAACCCCAAAGTGGAGCTGCTGTGACCCTTACTTAAGAGTGAGCACACACGAGATGGACCTGCAGCTCAGGCCCCTCACCAGGCTCTACTCCATCATGAACGTCTCCCAGGGTGGCCGGTGGCTGAGTCCCTTCGGCAGAAGCGCACCACAGTCGTGGAACATTCCCAGCTTGGCCAGCATCCCGTCACTTCTCAGAATGACCCTTTGCTCCTTCTTCTTCTTCTTTTGGTACAAGTTTCTGCCAAAGGAACACAGATGGAGAGAGAAGAACCAGAGCTGGGTTTATAGGGAGGAAAAAATTCACCGAATGTCAATTTGTTCATCCTGTCAAAAAAAAAAAACAAACTTAAAATATTGTTGAATGATTTTAGGGGTTTTGTGGGAACACCACACATACACAGACACACACAGAGCATGGCTGTTTGCATCTGTGAGCTGCTATGTCAGGGAGCACTGCTGAGGCACCTGGCTCACTGTCAGGCTTCTCTTCTGCTCTAGTCCTGGGCAGTCTCCTTGGACCTTTTCCTTTCTGTGTTCTTTTTTTTTCTCCCACAAATACTGCCTTTCTCTTTTTCTTCTGTGTCCCCATGTCTTCCTCTTTCAGCCCAACAAAAAATAAGTCTGCAGAAAGTCTCCAAGCTACTCAGATTGCAGGGGACATGAGGAAAGAACTCAATGTGTCTCCTTCCTGGAGGCCATGATCCCAGGACAAATGGCCACAAGTGTGTGGGGCCTCTTGCCTCGGGAGCTGGTGAGGAGCCATGAGTTGGGGGCGGGGGGCGGTGCAAAAGACATCCTGTGTGTGTGTGTGCAAAGTCTCTTCAGACGTGTCCAACTCTTTGTGACCACATGGACTATAGCCCGCCAGGCTCCTCTGACCATGGGATTCACCAGGCAGGAATACTGGAGTGGGTTGCCATTCCCTTCTCCAGGGGATCTTCCCGACCCAGGGATCGAACTCACATCTCCTGTGTCAGCAGGCAGGTTCTTTACTTCTAGAGCCACCTGGGAAGCCCCCTGAAGATATCCTAGGAACAAAGCTCCCAATGTAGAGGGCTGCTAAGCCCACCATCCCAAAAGGACTTCTCCGAGTACAGCTCTCATCGGGCGCTCCTGGCTCTTTGGAACCACCCCCGAAGGCTGCGAACGTGCTTGGTGGGTCAGTTCAGTCGTTCAGTCATTCAGTGATGTCTGAATCTTTGGAACTCCATGGACTGCAGCATGCCAGCCTTTCCTGTTCATCACCAACTCTCAGAACTTACTCAAACTCATGTGCATCGAGACAGTGATGCCATCCAATCATCTCAACATCTGTTGTCCCCTTTTCCTCCCCTGCCTCCAATCTCTCCCAGCGTCAGGTGCTCTTCGCATCAGCTGGCCAAAGGACTGGAGCTTCACCTTCAGCATCAGTCCTTCCAATGAATATTCAGGACTGATTTCCTTTAGGATTGACTGGTTTGATCTCCTTGCAGTCCAAGGGACTCTCAAGAGTCTTCTCCAGCGCACAGTTCAAAGGCATCAGTTCCTCTCTGCTTGGCTTTCATTATGGTCCCTCTCACATCCATACATGACTACTGAAAAAACCATAGCTTTCACTAGATGGACTTTTGTCAGTAAAGCAATGTCTCTGCTCTTTAAAATGCTGTCTAGGTTTGTCATAGCTTTTCTTCCAAGGAGCAAGCATCTTTTAATTTCATGGCTGCAATCACCGCCTGCCGTGATTTTGGAGCCCAAGAAAATAAAGTCTCTTTCCATTGTTTCCTCATGTATTTGCCATGAAGTCGTGGGACCGGATGCCGTGATCCCAGTTTTTGAATGTTGCGTTTTAAGCCAGCATTTTCACTCTCCTCTTTCACCTTCATCAAGAAGCTCTTTAGTTCCTCTTCAGTTTCTGCCATAAGGGTGGTGTCATCTGCATATCTGAGGTTATTGATATTCCTCCTGGTAATCTTGATTCCAGCTTGTGCTTCATCCAGTCCAGCATTTCTCATGATGTACTCTGCATATAAGTTAAATAAGCAAGGTGACAATATACAGCCTTGACATATTATTTTCCCAATTTGGAATTAGTCCATTGTTCCTTGTCAAGTTTTAACTGTTCCTTCTTGACCTACATACAGATTTCTCAGGAGGCAGGTAAGGTGGTCTGGTATTCCCATCTCTCTAAGAATTTTCCAGTTTGTTGTGATCCACACAGTCCAAGTCCTTAGTGTAGTCAATGAAGCAGAAGTAAATGTTTTTCTGGAAGTCTTTTGCTTTCTCTATGATCCAATGGATGTTGGCAATTTGATCTCTGATTCCTCTGCCTTTTCTAAATCCAGTTTGAACATCTGGAAGTTCTCAGTTCACACACTGTTGAAGCCTAGCTTGGAGAATTTTGGGCATTACTTTGCTAGTGTGTCAGACAAGTGCTGTTGTGTAGTAGTTTGAACATTCTTTGGCAATGCCTTTCTTTGGGACCAGAATGAAAAGTGACCTTTTCTAGTCCTGTGCCCACTGCTGAGTTTTCCAAATTTTCTGGCATAGTGAGTGTAGCACTTTAACAGCATCATCTTTTAGGGTTTGAAATAGCTCAGCTGAAGTTCCATTACCTCCACTAGCTTTGTTCATAGTGATGCTTCCTAAGGCCCACTTGACTTAGCACTCCAGGATGTCTGGCTCTAGCTAAGTGATCACACCATTTTGGTTATATGGGTCATTAAGATCTTTTTTGTACAGTTCTTCTGTGTATTCCTGCCACCTATTCTTAATATCTTCTGCTTCAGTTAGGTCCATACTATTTCTGTCCTTTATTGTACCATCTTTGCATAAAATGTTCCCTTGGTATCTCTAATTTTCTTGAAGAGATCTCTAGTCTTTCCCATTCTATTGTTTTCCTCTATTTATTTGCACTGATCACTGAGGAAGGCTTTCTTATCTCTCCTTGCTATTCTTTGGAACTCCACATTCAGATGGATGAATCTTTCCTTTTCTCCTTTGCCTTTGCTTCTCTTCTTTTCTCAGCTATTTGTAAGGCCTCTTCAGACAACCATTTTGCCTTTTCGCATTTCTTATTCTTGGGGATGGTTTTGATCACTGTCCCCTATACAATGTCATGAACTTCTTTCTGTAGTTCTTCAGGCACTCTGTCTATCAGATCTAATCCATTGAGTCTATTTGTTATTTCTACTGTATAATCATAAAGGATTTGATTTCGGTCATACCTGAATGGTCTAGTGATTCTCCCTTCTTTCTTCAATTTAAGTCTGAATTTTGCAGTAAGGAGTTCATGATCTGAGCCACAGTCAGCTACCAGTCTTGTTTTTGCTGACTATATAGAGTTTCTTCATCTTCAGCTGCAAAGAATATAGTCAGTGTGATTTAGGTATTGACTGCCTGGTGACATGCATGTGTAGAGTCTTCTCTTGTGTTGTTGGAAGAGGCTGTTTGCTATGACCAGTGTGTCCTCTTGGCAAAACTCTGTTAGCCTCTGCCCTCCTTCATTTTGTACTCCAAGGCGAAACTTGCCTGTACTCCAGGTATGTCTTAACTTCCTACTTTTGCATTCTAGTCCCCGATGATGAAAAGGACATCTTATTTTGGTGTTAGTTCTAGAAGATCTTGTAGGTCTTCATAGAACTGTTCAACTTTAGCTTCTTTAGCATTACTGGTTGGGGCACAGACTTGGATCACTGATATTGCATGGTTTGCCTTGGAAATGAACCGAGATCATTCAGTCGTTATTGAGATTGCACCCAAATACTGCATTTGGATTCTTTTGTTGACTATGAGGGCTTCTCCATTTCTTCTAAGAGATTCTTGCCCACAGTAGTAGATATAATGGTCAGCTGAATTAAATTCCCCTATTCTGATCCATTTTAGCTCACTGATCCCTAAAATGTTTGATCACTCCCAATTTACTTGATTCATGGACCTAAAATTCCAGGTTCCTATGAAATATTGTTCTGTACAGCATGGGACTTTACTTCCATCACCAGTCACATCCACAGCTGGGCATTTTTGCTTTGGCTCAGCTTGGTGGGTAGAAGTCTTTAACATGGGTCCCTTCTTTACATTCTATATAGCACCTTCTCCCCACACTCATCCCCTTGCAAAGACATGCAGAGAGAATGGCATGGATCCGGCTGTAGTTAACTCTGTTTTATTGGCAATGGGTGTACGGACCCAGGAGAGAGTTGTCTAGTGCGGCAGCTGCTGCCTGAGGTGCTGCACTGGGGTCTGCCTGATAAACAATGCTCTGGAGTCAAGGAAAGGGCAAGGAGGAAGGCAGATGCAAGACGCTAAGAGGAGCTAACAGAGAGGCAGGCATCTGTCCTTTCCTGTCCTAAGTGACTGGTGCCTGGAATTTGAAAGTCCTAACTGCAGAAATTGAAGAGGAACTAAAGAGCCTCTTGATGAAGGTGAAAGAATAGCGTGAAAAAGCTGTTTTAAAATTCAGCATTCAAAAATCAAGATCATGGCATCTGGTCCTATCACTTCAAGGCAAATAGGTGAGGAAAAATTGGAAACAGTGTCAGATTTCATTTTCTTGGTCTCCAAAATCACGGTGGATGGTGACTCCATCTGCGAAATTAAAAGACACTTGCTCCTTGCAAGAAAAGCTATGACAAACCTAGACAGTATATTAAAAAGCAGAGACATCACTTTGCTGACAAAGATCTGTATATTCAAAGGTATGGTTTTTCCATCTGCGAAATTAAAAGACACTTGCTCCTTGCAAGAAAAGCTATGACAAACCTAGACAGTATATTAGAAAGCAGAGACATCACTTTGCTGACAAAGATCTGTATATTCAAAGGTATGGTTTTTCCAGTAGTCAAATATGGATGTGAGAGTTGGACCAGAAAGAAGGCCAAGTGCTGAGGAATTGATGCTTTTGAACTGTGGTGCTGGAGAAGACTCTTGAGAGTCCTTTGGACTGCAAGGAGATCAAACCAGTCAATCCTAAAGGAAATCAACCCTGAATATTCATTGGAAGGATTGATGCTGAAGCTGAAGCTCCAATCCTTTGGCCACCTGATGAAAAGAGCTGACTCATTGGAAAAGATCCTGATGCTGGGAAAGATTGAGAGCAGGAGGAGAAGGGGACGACAGAGGATGAGATGGTTGAATGGCATCATTGACTCAATGGCCATGAGTTTGAGCAAACTAAGGGGGATAGTGAAGGACAGGGAGGCCTGGAGTGGCACATTTCATGGGGTCACGAGTCAGACATGACTGAGCAACAACAACAAAATGTGGCATGGCCTGACCTTCAGCCTCTGGGTTACGGCAACTCATGGAAAGACAAGAGAAACTGCTCAAACTGAGATCTGTCATAACTTGGACAAAGCTTTACTCAGACGATCTCATTAGGTCCTCAGAAATGATGTGGAAAAAATCACTCAACTCCCCAAGCATCAAACCTTCCTCCTAGGAAATGAGTGTGAATGTCATTGCCAAGGTCACAAGTGTGTAAGTACTGGTAGAACCAGGCCCAGAATAGTCTTCTAACTCCCAGTGCCTCCTGTGGATTTCCAGAAGGATGGGAAGTACAGCAGTTCCCCCCACCCCTTATTTGTGATCTCGCTTTCCACGGTCTGTTACCTGCAGTCAACTGTGGTCCAAAGATATTAAACGGGAAAGTCTAAAAATAAACAATTTATAACTTTTAAAATGCATGCTGTCCCGAGGAGCATGTCAAAATCTCTTGCCCTCCCGCTCCATCCTGCCTGGGGAAGTGAATCTCCCTTTGTCTAGAGCATCCTACCCCCTGGTCACTTAGTAGCCTCCTCAGTTATCGTACCAACTGTCATAGTATCACAGTGCCTATGTTGAAATAAACCTTATTTTACTTACTAATGACCCCAAAGCATAAGAAGAATGATGCTGGCAATTCAGGTATGCCAAAGAGAGGCCATAAAGTGCTTCCTTTAAGTAAAAGAGTGAATGTTTTCAACTCAAAGAGGAAAGAAGGAAAATTGTATGCTGATGTTGCTAAGGTCTACGGTAAGAACAAATCTTTTAAAAAAAATTATTTATATTTAATTGAAGGATAATTGCTTTACAGGATCGTGTTGGTTTCTGCCAAACATCAGCATGAATCAGCCATAGGTATACATACGTCGTTTCCCTCTTGAACCTCCCTCCCACCTCCTGCCCCATCCCATCCCACTAGAGAACAAATCTTCTATCTATGAAAACTGTGAAGAAGAAAAAAGAAATCGGTGCTAGTTTTTCTGTTGTGCCTCAAACTGTTATAGCCCCAGTGCATGCTAAGTGCTTAGTTAAGGTGAAAAAGGCAATAAATTTGTATAATACTTTGAGAGAGAGACATTCACCTAACTTTTATCACAGTATATTGTTCTAACTGTCCTAGTTTATTATTTATTGTTATTGTTAATCTCATATTGTGCCTCATTCATAAATTAAACTTTCTCATAGGTATGCATGTATAGAAAAAAAATAGTACATATAGGGTTGAGTACAGCTTTGGCAAACACTGGGGGTCTTAGAATGTATCTCCCTAGGGTGAGAGGGGACTATTATAATCTCAAAGGTCCAGGCAAAGTTTGATGACAAATAGCATCTGACCCAAGTTACACAGAGCTTCTCTCAACGGCTTCTATTTAACCAACCTGCTAGATAACAGCTGCTCTTCAACCCCCTCCTAAATTAACTGATGCCCACGTCACAGGGAACAAGCCTGGCCGGCAGCCGTTCTGTAGCCTCCAGGGCCTTGACCGTGCCCTACCCCTGCACACCAGCACAGCCTTCTCCAGCCTGAGTTGCCACTCCCCCCAGGTGAATGTACCCTTGCATGATAAGCATCGGTGGACTTTTTATCCTGGACCTGTCTTATTCTTGCTTTGCCTGTCTTTGTGAAAGTCTTATTGAGAATAAGTAATTAAATGAAACCTTCTGCAAACAGATGATACAATGAGAACGCAAAGAAGAAGTCTTTATTCGTATGCAGACCGAGTTGGGTACTTTGAGATGAGCAAATGATGCTGGGCTGCTGAAGTATTGCTGATGAGTTAGGTATGGGTAAGCTACTGTTAAAGGTTGGGGGAAATGCACACATCTTTAATGATTCTTCACTCAGGACTTGGCAAGTGTAAGTTCTCGAACCACTTTAAAGAAACGGGAAATGGTAGATAATACATTACTGGGTGTGGCTGACTCAGGAAAGGCGGCTGGACACACCCATCCATGGACCCACACTCAAAGAAAAGGCACTGGACTTACATCAAACAACAGTGAGTGGATGTACGCTTACACGTTTTAAGTTAAAATAAAATGTTGAAGGTGTGTAGTATAATTTTCTCTGATTTCCTTTTTCAACCAACTTTTTCCATTAACTGACCAACACCAGTCCATACTGTGTCAGATAAAAGGGATCCTGATCTAATAGCTAACAGTTATTGAGCAATTATTTGGTGCCAGACATCAACTAAGTGCCTTTTATGTAGCATCTCTTTTAATCCTCGCAGTCTACGCCTGAGTGAGATACTGACGGGATCCTGTGGTGGCGCTTGGGCCAGGTTTGCAGGTCCTGGCCTCTCCTGCCTCCCACCTGCCTTCCTTTCTTCTGCCTGCCAGCAGCCCGTTCCTGAATCGCGCCTCTATAAACCAGCGCCATGCTTCCTCACAGCCTCCTGGTGGAGGGCCGGGGGTTCCCTGACTCCTCTGGAACACTCTGACCTCCCCTGATGGCTCTATGGCAAGGCGGGGGCGGGCACGGAGTGGGCGGGTAGGCGCAAAAGAGTGTGGTTGCTTCAAAACAGTCCAGTTAAGTTCTGGGCGTCGTGCAGAGGTATGAAGAAGCAGAGGTATAGAGGTGGGAAGGGTTCAGGAAGATTAAGCCCAGCACAGACCCCATGTCACGGTGTGGCTGGAGTGGGGGCTGTGAGAGTAGGACTTTGAGGAGCAAGACCCTGAAAAAGCCCACATGAAGCATTCTGGGGATTTGAGGGAGACATGGGAAAGAGCAGGAGGGTGGGAAATATTTCTGGCAGCAGGCAGGCCAGAAGGCAGAGCTTCCTAATCTAACCAGCATCTGTAAAAAGGGCATTGACAGCAGCAAGAATCACCACAGGAAGGAACAAAGGAGAGCGCCCCCTTTAGGTCAGTGGCATCGTGGCATTTATGTCTTTGCAACAGAAACGTACTTGGTGGACTGTTGGGTGCCGAGGGAGAAATCTGATGTCCATGAAGGTCAGTGAGATAAAGATCAGCAGGATGACACAGAAACGAAAATTTAAGGAGCCACACACTTCGGGAGGAAATATTTGCTGTACATGCACCTGGCCAAGGACTTGCACCCAGGATACATAAAGAACTTCTACTACAGCACCAGAAAATAAAGACAAATGTGCAATCCAATTAAAAATAGGCAAAAGATTAGAAAAGACACCTGGCCAAAAAAAAGATGTATGAGAAGGCAAAAAATTCAAGTTCATCTGCCATCAGGAAAAGGCAAACTCAGTTCAGTTCAGTCGCTCAGTCGTGTCCGACTCTTTGCGACCCCATGAACTGTAGCACGCCAGGCCTCCCTGTCCATCACCATCTCCCAGAGTTCACTCAGACTCACGTCCATCGAGTCCGGATGCCGTCCAGCGATCTCATCCTCGGTCGTCCCCTTCTCCTCCTGCCCCCAGTCCCTCCCAGCATCAGAGTCTTTTCCAATGAGTCAACTCTTCGCATGAGGTGGCCAAAGTACTGGAGTTTCAGCTTTAGCATCATTCCTTCCAAAGAAATCCCAGGCAATCACATAAAATACCACTACTCAGGCACTAAGGTAGCTAAGATGCAAAAGACTGACCGTGCCACCTCTCGGGGAACAGTGAGCAATGGTGATGCAGTGCAAACAGTCTGTCTGGCCAGGACAGTGAGGAAGGGCACTGTCTGCAGAGTACTTAAAAACAGTAACAAAGCCGCTGAAAGTCAGTCCAATTTTTATTATCACCATGCAACACAATGTTAGTGATAACATTCTGCTCCCTGGCTAGGGCACCCCCCCAACAGCCCCCTCCCCTCTCCCTTGATACCTCACTCTTGGCCAAGATGGGGAAACAGTCCAAGAGTGGGGGTGTCATAGGTATGACCTCCTTGGAGACCTGCTTGGTAGTTTCTTTTAAAATTAAAAAATTGCACGTCTACATATTTACCAAAGAGAAATGAAAACACATGGAGTAAACGTTCACAAGCAGCTCTCTTTATAATAAACCCAAAATGGAAACAATCCAAACGTTCATCAGCAGGCTGAATGACTCAACGTGATACATCCGTACAAGGCAATGCTAACCAGAAATGGAAAACAAAGTACCAATACATGCAACAAACTAATGAATCTTACAAATATTACGCTGAACAAAAGAATCCAGACACAAAAGAATATACTCTGTTTGATCTCATGTATTTGAAGACCAAGAACAGGAAATCTAATCTATAGTGACAGAAAGCAGAGCAATGGTTGCCTGAGACCGGGTCCAAGGGTGAGTATTGACGAGGAATAGATACATGGGAACTGTCTGGTATGTGGCTAGTGCTCATTACAACCTCAGAGATATTGCAGATTCTGTTCCAACCACGGAAATAAAATGAATATAAAAATGAACTGAGCCACGTGAAGTGCACAGAAAAGTCATATTTACACTATACTACAGCCTATCAAGTGTATATTATGTTTTTAAACAATGTACAATCTTAATTTAAAAATTACTTATTGCTAAAAGACACTGTCATCTGAGCCTTTACCAAGTCAGAGTAGTAACATCAAAGATCACTGATGAAAGATCACCCTAACAAGTGCAATAGTAATGAAAACATTTGACATATTCTGAGGATTACCAAAATATGACAGAAACATGAAGTGAGCAAATGCTGTTTGAAAATGGCACCAACAGACCTAGGATTTGTAGTATTGCCACAAATCTTCAATTTGTAAAAAAATGTAGTATCGTTAAAGCACAATAAGCCAACAGATAATAAAACAGAGTATGCCTGTAATTGGGGCTTCCCAGGCGGCTCCGTGGTAAAGAATCTGCCTGCCAATGCAGGAGACACAGTTTCAATCCCTGGGTCAGGAAGATCTCCTGGAGGAGGAAATGGTAACCCACTCATGTATTCTCGTCTGGAAAATTTCCATGGACAGAGGAGCCTGGATGGCTACAGTTCATGGGGTTACAAGAGAATCAGACTCAACTGAGTGACTGCAAATGCACTCATGCCTGTAACTGATTGTTGTGGTGGCTCCATGAGTGAACACATTTGCCCAAACTCATCAAAACTGTGTACCAAAAGTGTATGTATTTTGTTATGTGTAAATTGTGCTTTAATAAGGTTGTGAGACTGATTAATTTGCGAATACATCCCAAGCTGTTCATGGCTGTTCTTGAGTAGGACTCCATCAACATTCCAGAGACATTCCTGTAGACCACACTTGGAATTTTCAATCTGGATATATATTGACATTAACCATTATGGAAAGCTGTGTATAGTTTAATCTGTAGACATTTTTTATTTCTTCCCTCTGAAGTGTCTTTATGCTTCTCTCAAGTTCTTGTATTTTAAATTCCTTTGTGCTCAGTTGCTAAGTCATGTCCAACTCTTTGTGACTGCATGAACTGTAGCCCACCAGGCTTCTCTGTCCATGGGATTTTCCAGGCAAAAATACTGGAGTGGGTTGCCATTTCCTTCTCCAGGAAAATTCCTTTAGATGTAGGGAAAACTGCCATTTGGATTATGGTGATGATGATGATGATAATAACAGCTAACATTTACTGAATATTTACTAGGGCCAGATACTCTGCATCATTTTATGTAATCGTCACATAACCCTGATTCTCTGAGGTATTATCCTCATTTTTCAGATCAGGACCCTTGTTCATAGAGGTGAAGGCTTTTGCCAAGGGCACATAGCAAGTCAGACTAGAACTGGCATTCACATCTATGTGATTCAGACCTTGAGCTCTTACCCCTGCAGTCCAGGGCCTCTGACACTGGGCCCATTGTGGCCTAGTAAATCAGACCACACAGTCCTCCAAAGGGGGCACTAGACATGGCCGCAGCTGCAAGGCACTCAGGTTCCCTGTGCTGCCAACATCCTCAGGGCATCTCCCTTCCCCAGTGAGCCTTCTTAAACCCCCTCTTTCCTGTAGTCGCAGTTGTGCCTGGCAGACAGGCGCTACATTTATGGCCAGCAACCAGTGGCGGAGGTGAACCGCCCTGTCCTCACGGGCCTCGGGGATGGGGATGGGGGGAGTTTCCTCCCTGACCTTCCACTCCTGCCCTGAGCTTTACTTCCCTCCTCCTCCCTCCCCTGGGATGCTGCGAAGTTTATTCTTTTGAACTGTGATCATGACCATATATATCTCTGGGTGAATTTTAACAAGAACCTACGTTCTTTCCACCACGGGGCTGGCTAAGGAAGTTATGTGAGACTCCAGGGAATCCTGCAGGAATTTGCTCAAGTCTGCTGGGGTTTGCATTCTGACACTCAAGTACATAAGTGTGGCCAGGCCTGTTTGACAATCAAACCCAGGCACGCAACAAAGGAGGCAGCAAGATGGGGGCCAGTACAGACCCCAAAGTGGATCAGCCTCTCGTTTGAGGAGGTCTGTCTAGGGGCCTGGGAGGAGACAGGACAGGGTGGGAGGGAGGGCGTCTACAGGAGAAGAGAGGAGAAGATAATGGAATCCAATAGAGCTCCCGAAGACGTGTCATCTTGCTGCTGCTGAAACCCTTTGAATACGTTAAATCCTTAATCAGAGTAGCCTAAGACCGCAATGACTACATGGAGACACGTTAGTCCGGATAAATCCTTGCAGGTTTCAAAGATCTGAAGGGCCCCGGCACTTCCCTGTGTAGCGGCTGCCCTCTGCCCTCTCCTCCATGATGTCATTATTGAAGTTTCGCTCTCACCATGCCTTGTGCAAGTTGACACTGACAGTTGTAGCACTCTCACACCGACTCTGGAGGATTATTAGCTTTGAAGCTATTTGGCCTTGAGCGGTGAATTCTTTTTTGTGCTCACACTGGCTTACAATATCTGAGAGGGCTTGCTCCACTCTGGCCCCAGCTTGAATTAGGAGAGGAGGCGGCTTTCCAACTTGGAACTGATACCAGCAGGAACAGAACGGGGAACATTATCCTTTTCTGATGGGCAGCAAAGTTAGTGTTCTCTAATCCCCCCGAGGCCTTCACACCGAGTTTCCATTTTAACATCAGAGTTGGAGCCGCAGCCCAGCTCGCCTCTGCCTGTACCGGCCACGCAGCCTCACAGCTGGACGCAGAGAGGGACTTGAGGAATACATGCTCTTCTGGCCTCTAATCTGTTTGTTATTAGGCTGTTGGAAACCCCTCAGTGGGGCTGGAAGCTGATGTCAGAAGAGTATAATTCAAGTGTATGTTAAAGAAAAATAGAATGGGGAAAAAAAAGCTCCTTTCTGCTATAATTTGCATGTAGTGAATGCAAGTGTCTGGGGGGATTAATTAGCTGAACAAAGCTGGGCAAGGGACTGCCAGTGAAACTGGCAAAAAGTAGTGACCTGGAGGGCACCTGACCCACTCTTAATTTCCTCTCAGGATTTGCAAATATTTTGCAAAGTTTATTCCAAGGAAAGAGGGAGACCCTCTACCCCATCCCTAGCCTCCACCTGTGGCTTTTTCAAAATGAGACAAAGTGTGTCCATCACTCTGCACCAGTACTCTGTCACTGTTTGCAAAGAAGCTTGGGCATTGTCTCAGTTTTGTTGGACCATCTGCTGGAGTCAAAATGAGGGGTCTGTTCTAGAGTTCTGGAGACCTATGAATAGAGAACACCCAAGTTTTCAGGTTGCAGATGTAGGGAGAAAAAAAGTTTTCTTGAGATTATCACTTATTTATATACATGCTCTTATTTGTCTCACTGTTATCACTTATTTATCGGTCTGTGTGAAGGTCAATCTTCCCCCAATACTATTTATGTCCATAATTCATGGGCTGTATCTCTCCTGATACAACGGCTTTTCGGGATGTATCAGCCTAGGAGCTTAAAGAAACCCAAATGATACACCTTCAGATGAGAGCTGGCCCTATTTTGGTTGGCTGGAAAAAACTCAGCACCACTGCCAAAAATAAAGGTGGTAAAAGTAAACGTACCTAGAAGAAGATGCCAACAGAGGTGAAAGCATAACGTTCACGAGAACAGGGGGGCTTGGAAGAACAACCAGAGGGAATGGGGCAAGTGATAGAAACACCAGACAAACCTAAACTCAATCCTCTTTGTGGTGGTTCAGCTGAAGAAATTCCTTGCATTTTATTTCTCTGATGCTCAGGAAAGTAAACTGTATTTCCTTAACTGCAACAGATGCTCCCACGACTCAACCTTTCTGAAATCTGGAGGCTTACAGCGTCCATCAGATATATCAGTGTCCCCTAAAACATGATGTAAAACCAATGGCCTGCCTTCCAGTCAAGGTGCTTGCAGCAGTGAAATACAATAGGGAGGAAGGTATTGAATCTTTTAAATACACCAAAGAGACCTATCAATTGTTCCACAGCATACCTCATGGAGAGAAGCTCTGCACATGGCTGGAAGCATGTGCATTGAAGATCTGGGTACCTGCTGGGGTGAGAGACCATGAACTGGCTCTGTTCACTGATATCCAGACAAAGAATGGATAGTGCCCATATTGACGTTCCCGTTATTAACTCACTTAAGCAACTGATTGGTGCTCACCTCCTCAATGCTTACTTATTTTGGCAAAATGATAAATTACACTTACATTTTTTTCTGCTCCAAGGTAAACTGGTGAGCTTTAAAAAAACAACAACACAAAACTCTTTTGGGTCTGTTAATAATTTCCAAAGAGAAGAGCAGCCAATGCTTGTATAAATAAACCATTCTTGAAGACAATTTAAGAACTGGAGTAACACTATGTGTGCGTGTGTGTGCTCATGCGTATGCAAACACACACAAGTGGAATCCATTTCCCTAATTAATCCTATTGAGAAGTGCTATAGCAGCTGATTCTATGTTTTACTGTATACGTTTGTACATATACATATAATATTTTGCAGAGAATAGTTTAAAAAAATTAGCTAATGTCCTGATGCTTTCTTAACAAAGCATAAAAATTCCAAAGAGTGATTTAGTAATTTATAACCATTTCAAGGCTAGGATGGGCTGTGTTTGGAAGTAGTGAGTTCCTGGTCACTGGAAGTGTTTGAAGTGCTGAAGGACCACTTGAGGGGAATGTTTTGGTTGGAATCTTGTTATAAAATGCGGAGAGTTGGATGTGGTGGATTTTTTATTCCCTTCTAATTGAAGAACCTATGATACGATGACATAAAATAGGCAATGTCATCTTAAATGAGGGCACGCTGAAGGCAGGGTCACATTGCATTTTAGCACAGTCCACAGGACATATAATTAATGTGTATGGAAACATGAATGCGTTGGATTGAATGATTTCTGATACCCTTTAGAGCACAAAGATGGGAGTTTGTGAATTAACTATATTAGAATTCTCTAGAGAAACGGAACCAATAAGACTGTAAGTCTATAGCTAGATACAGATATCCTAGAGTCTATCTATATATAAATTTGCAAGGAGATGTATCATGAGGAATTGGCTAACATGTTTATGGAGGCCGACAAGTCCCATGATCTGTCACCTACAAGCTGAAGACCCAGGAAAGCAGGTGGTATTTCTCAGGCTGGGTCATGGATGGTATAAATCCCAAGGGCAGGAGAAGATCATGTCCCAGCTGACGCAGGCAGACAGGAGAAAAAGAAGGGCCAATTTCTCCTTCCTCCACTTCGTGTCCTACTCAGATCCTCAATGAATTGCATGATGACTGCCCACTTTGGGGAGGACAGCCTACTTTACAGAGTCCACCAATTGCAACTCTAAGCTCATCCAGCAACGCTCTCACAGACACAGCCAGGACCAATGTAAATCTGGGCACCTCTGTCACAGGTGACACATAAATTAACCATCACATCAATGTACATCAGCCTAAGACAACAATGCACGTGGAACCTGTGACTTCCTTCCTCAAGAATATATTTCACTGATCAATGGTTCCCCTCCCGGCTCCTGGCTTGCAGTCTGTGCTCTCTGAATCTGAGATTTAGTAGCACTCAAGTGATGGGGTGGTTACATTTACTGCTATGTCACCATTGACTTGCCTGATCTTCAGCATTGGGTTGACCTTGAATAGAACTGTTGACCACCTCGGTCACCCATTGTTGTACACTCCTGAGGAAAGATGTCCCACATTTCAGCCAACACTAGTCTACACTGAACACTGACTCCTTGTCATGCCTCACCTTGTACACTTTCTCAGGCGGGTGATCCCTTCCACACTCCTGCATGGGGCTCTGCTCATCTGTCTGGCAGACATCACTGGAACAGTATACATGCCTGTTTTAACAAAAATCAATTTATACTCTGATCAGAATTTGGTGGCACATGAGTAAAAGGCAGCAGAACTGCTATTCTAAATGTTTCTGTGCTACTGAACATCTGATGTTCAGCGATAAATCAGACCAGGTCATATTTTAATCTTCAATGCTCAAGTCTAGCTATAACCTTTAGTTGAATCTTTCTGAGATTCTGTGTGTTTTGTAAGAAGTCAGGCTGCTCCATGTATCCAGCATGATTTTCAGAAACTGCTGAACATCAAGGAGGGCTGGCAGAGGCAGCAGAGGGCAGCTTCTCAGGATGGGTACCTTCATAAAACAGCCTATGACCATAAAGCGGGCATTCAATTACAGTCAAACACCTTAGAGATGACTTAACATGTGCAACCGTTTTCCTGATGCAGGTTCAGCTTTGCTCTTGAACTTCAGCTTTTAAGCATCCTTAAAAGAGTTCTTGGGCTCTGCCTGGGCCACATATTTACGTGCACATAGCCACATAAGCACTGCTCTGCACAGCTCCAGGGGTGGAGGGAGCAGAGATGCTGATGGAAAATGGAGCTCTGCTCACTAACTGTTACTAGCTACCTCTTATCAAAAAATTTAGTCTCTTTCTCATATGCAGACCAGAGTCTGTCTAGTTGGCTTCAACACATTGTGGGTTCAACTGAGACTTTTACAGGGAGATAAACTCTTAATGATTTTTCATTCCACGTCTCCCACTTCCTCCCAACAAGTTCTCCTCCCCCGACCCTAAAGAATGCTGACCTCCACTTTTACATGGAGCTCAGTGGGGCTCAGCGAGTCTTCACAGCAGCTTTGATTTTAATTCAAGTGATGAGAGCACTGAGGACTTCTCAGGAGGATATCTTGCAAACTTCAAATTGCTATTGCCTTTTTGGGACATTAAAGAAAGTTTCTCGTGCCCCTAGGCTTCCCAGAGGACACTTCCAAACACCAAATTTGCTTTGACTTGAAGGAAGATGACATGTGTATGCTCAATAGAATGGTAAGGAGGAGGGAGGAATAAAGATGTAGCCGTGTTGCAAACTCACTCACACTCCACTCAGATGCGCAATATCAAATGGTCTCTCTACTTCCCAAAGCTGGTCTGATCTTCCTCTGACAACCACCCCTCCCCACCACTTGCCAATTAACAATATGAGTCTCTTCCAATTTAAATTTCCTCATTTTCATTTAAATATTTTATTTATTTGAAATTCAACTCCTTTCTAGGGTTGGTTTAAATTTTCCCTTTACAAACAGAGTGTCCTCTGTATGTAAAAGGACTGTATTTAAGAGGACTTCTTGTCCTCTCTCCTACTCTTTCTCCATCTCAAGATGGTTTAAAGGGTGGCTAAAGAGGTTTCTGTGTAATTTGGTGGGAGGGGAGACAGGGGACCAGGTGGGATCCTCTAGACTCTTGCTGGTCTTTGTTGCAAAGTGGCAGAGCTGGCCTGCTCCCTGTACTGGGATCAGCGTTTACCTGGCCTTTTGGGGTGATGGAACGGTACCCACTTCCGGCCATTCTTCCTGCTCTCAGAACCTGGTATGGCCTCTTCATGCTGATCCTTGCTTTCATCCCTCCCACCTTCTCATCACTATACCCTGGATCCTCCATGTGACAACCAAGGGCGCAAGGAACCTGGAGCATCACCTGAGACGCACAGGCCTGGTTCCCTTCTGCTTCCATTGTGTCTCATGGTCTTGTATCCTGTCAGAGGTGACCATACAGGGGACTTCTTGAGGCTCACAGCCACCCCGAAGAATCCCCCAAGAAGCATGACAAGAAGTGAGTCACAGTCCTCCTGATGTTCTCAGCCTTTCCCTTGGTCTTTCTACCAAGGCCCCCCAGGTCCAGGACTTAGGACTGGAGAGAAGAGTCCAGGACACCGCTGGTTCCCATGTCTGCCTGCCTCCTTTGCCTTCTTTGTCTGACCTCTCTGGCTCAGAGCAGCCAGCTTCCCACTCCTGCATAGCCCATCATGGTGGTGTGGAGTAAATCTCTTTAGGGCCTATTCCACCAGGCCTGGCTCTTGATATACTAATGGCAGCTAAAGGAATTTAGAAAATCTCTTTCCTTCTCAACAATGCCTGGCTTTGAGGATGATTTTCTTGCTTAAGAGGTCAAGAAAGTCAGCTTTGAGATTCACACTGATCAATGGTCTCTTTGTTCTAGGCAGTATCCCTGGGGCCAGAAGCCCCAAGCCTCAGCCTTGGAGGTGGAAGACAGCAGGGGAAGGTGATTTAAGAGAAAACCCAAAAGTTAGAAGAGTGTAATATTTGCAAAATATTATCCTTGCTACAGAAATACGATTTTGAGCTTTCAGGGAGCATAGTTACACACTTCCCTTTTAGGAAATGTCCATTTATACAATTTTGCTGTTTGAAACATCCATAATTTTCGACTTCCTTCCTAAAACACTTTCCCAAGGGTCGTATGTACTCTGAAAAATTGTCTTTGAAGGATTTTATTTCACATGCTTTCTATACTTTCCTGGTTAACAAACAACACTGAATCATCAGTGTTATCTCTCTATCTGCTCCCTCCCTATAACCCTAGATTTTTTCCCCATGCTTAGCATGCCCCTCCCTCTGGGAAACTCCTAAGTTATAATAATAGCCTTGTGCAGAACGGAATTACAGTCCTCATCACTAGAGGAAGTAGGATGGTTTGGTAGCAATATACTGGGTGGTTGCTGTGATTATTACTAAGAAAGAACAGCCACGTTGGTTTTCATTAGGGGAATAAATTCTAGTTCTTCTTTGCAGATCATCTCCACGGTAATGGCCATGACCCCAAAGAAAATGGACATGGCGCAGAAGAGAGTACGTTTTCCTCATGCTTGTCAAAGCCTGTCAATGTTCCCCCATGGACTGTGGTATAATTCTCCTAATGCAATTAAGCAGCACCTTCTTTTTCCATGGAAATGCACTCACAAATGTCAGTCTGGCTTGCGGTCACCAGGCTGGGAAGCACTTTGTTATGGAACCTGAAACCTGGCCTGATTATAGGTTTTGCAACAAAACCCCAAAGTTCACATGAACTTTTCAACTGGTGGGTTTGGCTGGGTAATCATCACGGACTCGCTGGGGTTTCTAGATGGAAGATTTTGACTCAGTGGTGCTTAGGATCTGGTGTCTTGTCAGCCTTCTGTAACCTTCTGGGCAGTACTCTCATCTCCATTCTTTGGATGTGACAGGCAGTCACTTTTCCTCCACTAATCTCTGGATAGGATGCAGTCTCCATGAGAGGCTTCAAGGTGAGAGTAGCTGGTGTCTGCTGATCAACCAACCACCAGCTCTGCTCACTGGCTCCTCCCAGACTGGGTCTACCTAGGTCACAATGACAGTCTTGCCCTTCCCTGGGGCATTGTCACTTGTGACAATGGTGGTTACACAACCCTTCTTATCAAGCCACACACTGTAGTTACGAGAATGGAACTTGTCTTAGGAATGTGTAGCACTGAATAGTGCCAGCTATGGTACTTCCCTTCCAAGACCTCCTATATTTGGGGGGCCCAGTGCCAAATGAAAATGCAGGATCTCATGCTTAAAAAGCAGGAAACAAAGCTATTAAAGGTAAAGTGAAATTGAAGTCGCTCAGTTGTGTCCGATTCTTTGCGACTCCGTGGACTGTAGCCCACCAGGCTCCTCTGTCCATGGGATTCTCCAGGCAAGAATACTGGAGTGGGTTGCCATTTCCTTCTTCAGGGGATCTTCCTGACCCAGTGATTGAACCCAGGTCTCCTGCATTGCAGGCAGATTCTTTAACCTCTAAGCCGCCAGGGAAGCCCCCTTTAAATTAAAATCTTAAATTATTAGCATCCCTTTTACCATTTAACTTTATGTCATGGAGTTTTAAATGTAAACATAATAGCATTTAACTCATGAGGAATCAGCAAAATGACACGTTCCTATTTCATGGCTCACACATGTAGTTCATTGTTGCTAGAACAGTAGATGCATGCCACAAATTTCAGTTGCTGGATCTGTGTGCGTTCTAGCAACACTCTGTGTCTGGCTCACTGCTGAGTGTGGAAGGACTGAGAAGGAAACCAAATGTGGACTGACTTCCCTCTCTCTCTCCTTCTAAGGCATCATTCTCAGTGTATGGGAAGCAGCAAGAGTAAGAAAGGATAAGCTAGGGTTCACTGATTGTTTCTTAGAATGCTGTTATTCCCTTCCTGTGTTAGAAGTAAGTTCTGGTTCAAATGAAAATGATGCAGGTCCTTAGGGCTGTCAGCACCCTCGTTTATTCAGCCATAGACATAACACGCTTACCCTGTACTCACTTGGAGTCTCCCTGACCCTCACATAGGATGGTGCCTCTGAAATTCTATGCCACGGGGCATCCCAAATGCTATATGTAAATAGAGGGGGGAGGACTGGCAGATAGATCATGCGCATCTCCTCACGAACCTGCTCTATTGTCCTGTCAGACTTCACTTACACACCCAAGTTAAAGGCAAAATTGCTAGGAATCCCACAGTGGGGACTGTAGAGCATTAAGCCCGGCACTGGGTCCTCCTGAGCATGGGGGCCTATGCACCTGCATTCCCATGCACCTGCTCTGTAGCTCTGTCCCTGGGAAGACCATTCATATCATGGTCTTACCACATTTCCACATTTTCACCAGGATATTATCTAACCTCCTGGTACATCAGATTTCTTACTGGTAAAATAGGAACACAATAGTGCTCATTTTCAGTGTTGTTAGAAAGCATTTGATCAGTGCTATATAATACTCCTTCTATTTGCTCCAAACCTCTCAAACATCAGAGATAACATATAAGCCTTTCTTCTAGCATTCCATCCCAGCTGACCACTGGCAGGAGTGTTAACAACTACATTGCCTATAGACCCTTTAAAGAGAAGGAGTCTATCTTGCAAACTACCATATTCCCAGTACACAGGCCCTGGCAAACAACTGGTGCTCAGTAGTGGGTGCAGAGCTGCATCAGCTGACTGTCTATGACAGGCTGGTGATGTTTGTGGTGAACAAAGCTGAGACTGTCTTTGCCCCCACAAAGTTTATAGTTCAGGTGGTAACACAGACCTTAATCTAAGTAGTAATGATGACCTGTGACCATGAAGACATATTACAGGGAGCCCTGAGGACACAATGAGAGATCTTGACTTTGTCTAAGAGGGCAGGGGAGGTGCTCAGTCGTGTCCCACTCTTTGAGATCCCAGCTGGTTTCAGAATGCTGAGATCATGAAGGAGCAATGGGAGAACCCCACTCAGTGAATCCAGGGTTCTTTCCTGTTCTTATGTTCTAGAAGAACCACTTTATCCCAGGACTCGTAAGGAGAAATAAACATTTTATCTCAAGAATTAGCAACGGCCAGAATAGGTCAGCAGAGAGAGGGTAAGTGCATTCTCGATTCTTCAGGTCTAGCTGTTATTTCCTGTTTTCTAGAGTGTATAAGTTCAGTTCAGTCTCTCAGTCGAGTCCGACTCTTTGCAACCCCATGAACCGCAGCACACCAGGCCTCCCTGTCCGTCACAAACTCCCGGAGCCTATCCAAACTCATGTCCATTGAGTTGATGATGCCATCCAACCATCTCATCCTCTGTTGTCCCCTTCTCCACCTGCCCTCAATCTTTCCCAGCATCAGGGTCTTTTCCAATGAGTCAGCTCTTTTCATCAGGTGGCCAAAGTATTGGAGTTTCAGCTTTAGCATCAGTCCTTCCAATGAACACCCAGGACTGATCTCCTTTAGGATGGACTGGTTGGATCTCCTTGCAGTCCAAGGGACTCTCAAGAGTCTTCTCCAACACCACAGTTCAAAGGCATCAATTCTTCAGCGCTCAGCTTTCTTCACAGTCCAACTCTCACATCCATACATGACCACTGGGAAAACCATAGCCGTGACTAGACAGACCTTCGCTGACAAAGTAATGTCTCTGCTTTTTAATATGCTGTCTAGGTTGGTCATAATTTTCCTTCCAAGGAGTAAGCGTCTTTTAATTGCATGGCTGCAATCACCATCTGTAGTGATTTTGGAGCCCCCAAAAATAAAGTCAGCCACTGTTTCCCCATCTATTTGCCATGAATTGATGGGACCAGATGCTCTGATCTTAGTTTCTGAATGTTGAGCTTTAAGCCAGCTTTTTCACTCTCCTCTTTCACTTTCAACAAGAGGCTCTTTAGCTCCTCTTCACTTTCTGCCATAAGGGTGGTGTCATCTGCATATCTGAGGTTATTGATATTTCTCCCTGCAATCTTGATTCCAGCTTGTGCTTCTTCCAGCCCAGCATTTCTCATGATATACTCTGCACATAAGTTAAATAAGCAGGCTGACAATATATAGCCTTGATGTACTCCTTTTCCTATGTGGAACCAGTCTGTTGTTCCATGTCCAATACTAACTGTTACTTCCTGACCTGTATACAGGTTTCTCAAGAGGCAGGTCAGGTGGTCTGGTACAGAATTCCCAGAATTCTTTCAAAATTTTCCACAGTTTATTGTGATCCACACAGTAAAAGGCTTTGGCATAGTCAATACAACAGAAGTAGATGTTTTTCCGGAACTCTCTTGCTTTTTCCATGATCCAGCGGATGTTGGCAATTTGATCTCTGGTTCCTCTGCCTTTTCTAAATCCAGCTTGAACATCTGGAAGTTCACAGTTCACGTACTGCTGAAGCTTGGCTTGGAGAATTTTGAGCATTACTTTACTAGCGTGTGAGATGAGTGCAATTGTGTGGTAGTCTGAGCATTCTTTGGCATTGCCCTTCTTTGGGATTGGAATGAAAACTGACCTTTTCCAGTCCTGTGGCCACTGCCGAGTTTTCCAAATTTGCTGGCATGTTGAGTGCAGCACTTTCACAGCATCATCTTTCAGGATTTGAAATAGCTCCACTGGAATTCCATCACCTCCACTAGTTTTGTTCGTAGTGATGCTTCCTAAGGCCCACCTGACTTCACATTCCAGGATGTCTGGCTCTAGGTGAGTGATCACACCATCATGATTATCTGGGTCATGAAGATCTTTTTGGTACAGTTTTTCTGTGTATTCTTGCCACCTCTTCTTAATATCTTCTGCTTCTGCTGGTCCATACCATTTCTCTCCTTTATTGAGCCCATCTTTGCATGAAATATTCCCTTGGTATCTCTAATTTTCTTGAAGAGATCTCTAGTCTTTCCCATTTTATTATTTTCCTCTATATCTTTGCACTGATCGCTGAGGAAGGCTTCCTTATCTCTTCTTGCTATTCTTTGGAACTCTGCATTCAAATGGGTATATCTTTTATTTTCTACTTTGCTATTTGATTCTTTTCTTTTCACAGCTATTTGTAAGGCCTCCTCAGACAGCCATTTGGCTTTTTTTTTCCCCCCCTTGGGGATAGTCTTGACCCCTGTCTTCTGTACAATGTCACAAACCTCATTCCATAGTCCATCAGGCACTCGTCTATCAGATCTAGTCCTTTAAATCTATTTCTCACTTCCACTGTATAATCTTAAGGGATTTGATTGAGGTCATACCTGAATGGTCTAGCGGTTTTCCCTACTTTCTTCAATTTAAGTCTGAATTTGGCAATGAGTTCATAATCTGAGCCACAGTCAGCTCCCGGTCTTGTTTTTGTTGACTGTATAGAGCTTCTCCATCTTTGGCTGTAAAGAAGATAATCAATCTGATTTCAGTGTTAACCTTCTGGTGATGCCCATGTGTAGAATCTTCTCTACACATGTTGTTGGAAGAGGGTGTTTGCTATGACCAGTGCATTCTCTTGGCAAAAGTCTGTTAAGTCTTTGCCCTGCTTCATTCTGTACTCCAAGGCCAAATTTGCCTGTTATTCCAGGTGTTTCTTGACTTCCTACTTTTGCATTCCAGTCCCCTATAATGAAAAGGAAATCTTTTGGGGGTGTTAGTTCTACAAGGCCTTATAGGTCTTCATAGAACTGTTTAATTTCAGCTTCTTCAGCATTACTGGTCCGGGCATAGACTTGGATTACCTTGATATTGAATGGTTTGCCTTGGGAACGAACAGAGATCCTTCTGTCATTTTTGAGATTTCATCCAAGTAGTGCATTTTGGACTCTTTTGTTGACTATGATGGCTACTCCATTTCTTCTAAGGGATTCCTGCCCACAATAGTAGATATAATGGTCATCTGAGTTAAATTCACCCATTGCAGTCCATCTTAGTTCACTGATTCCTAGAATGTTGACTTTCACGCTTGCCATCTCCTGTTTGACCACTTCCAATTTGCCTTGATTCATGGACCTAACATTCCAGGTTCCTATGCAATATTGCTCTTTTTAGCATCAGACCTTGCTTCAATCACCAGTCACATCCCCAAATGGGTGTTGTTTTTCCTTTGGCTCCATCTCTTCATTCTTTCTGGAGTTATTTCTCCACTGATCTCCAGTAGCATATTGGGCACCTACCAACCTGGGGAGTTCATCTTTCAGTGTTCTATCTTTTTGCCTTTTCATACTGTTCATGGGGTTCTCAAGGCAAGAATACTGAAGTGGTTTGCCATTCCCTTCTCTGGTTGAGCACATTCTGTCAGACCTCTCCACCGTGACCTGTCCGTCCTAGGTGGCCCCACATGGCATGGCTTAGTTTCACTGAGTTAGACAAGCTGTGGTCCGTGTCATCAGATTGGCTAGTTGTTTGTGACTGTGGTTTCAGTCTGTCTGCCCTCTGATGCCCTCTCTCAGCGCCTACCATCTTACTTGGGTTTCTTTTACCTTGGGCGTGGGATATCTCTTCACACCTGCTCCAGCAAAGTGCAGCCGCCACTCCTGACCTTGGATGTGGGGTAGGTCCTCTCAGCTGCTCCTGTGCCATGCAGCTGCTGCAGAGTGTATAAGGTTGTACATGTTTGTAAGGGTCCCAACACTGCCTGCAGGGTCCCAGAGTGATCAGGAGATGAGGGCTTCTTAACAACACCCTGGGGAGAGAGTCCATGATGTCTGCTTTCAGAGAGATTGTAGCTAGATTTCAGCTAGCCCCAATGACAGTGGAAGGTAAAAGCTCTTTCTACCTCGTAGCTTTTCAGTGACAGTCCCTGCAGTGATCTCAGGCTTTTTAAGTGAGAGCCTAAAACACTGCAAAATCCCTGGCTAAGTGAGTATAAAGGAGACAGCTGTTTCAACAGTTGTGAGAAAACATAAGAACTGCCCTATGGTCCACTGCTTTCTCGAAGCAAGAGATCCTTACATTTCCTTCTGCCCTACGGTGTGCTGGGGGCTACCTCATTCTATTCTGGAAGATGAATATCACTTTTGTTGTTGTTCAGTCGCTCAATCGTGTCTGACTCTTTGCGACCCCACAGACTGTAGCACACCAGGCTTCCCTCTCCTTCAGCATCTCCCAGAGCCTGCTCAAACTCATATCCATTGAGCTGGTGATGCCATCCAACTATTTCATCCTCTGTCATCCCCTTCTCCTCCTGCCTTCAGTCTTTCCCAGCATCAGGATCTTTTCTAATGAGTCAGCTCTTCCAATCAGATGGCCAAAGTATAGGAGCTATTTGTCACTTCCACTGAATAATCATAAGGGGTTTTGATTTAGGTAATACCTGAATGGCCTAGTGATTTTCCCTACTTTCTTCATCTTAAGGCTGAATTTTGCAATAAGGAGTCCATGATCTGATCCACAGTCAGCTTCCAGTCTGGTTTTTGATGCCCCACATCCAAGTGCAAAGGAGAAGCACCAGTAAGACAGTAGGAGGGGTGCGATTGTGTTTAGACTCAAACTTTGTACCTGCCAGAGACACTTGGAGGGCGCAAACAAAACCTTGTGCACGCCAGGGCCCAGGGAAAGGATCAGTTACCTCCACAAGAGCCTGACAGACCCGCCTTTGAGTGTCTGAGTGTCTCCTGCAGAGGCACGGGTCAGCAATGGCCTGCCGCAGAGAAGAGGGCTTTGGCTGCAGCAGACCTTGGAGGCACAGCATGTTGGAGGAGGTCGGCATTAGCCCCACCAAAGAGCCACCAAGCAGACAACCCACAAACTGGAGAACAATTATACCAAAGAAGTTCTTGCACTGTTGCAAAAGTTCTAGAGCCCACAACAGATTCCCCAACCTGGGGATCTGGCAAAGGAACTGAAAACCCCCAGGGAATTTGACTTTGAAGGCCAGTGGGATTTCTTTGCAGAACTTCCACAGGACTGGGAAACAGACTCTAGGAGGGCACAACGAAACTTGTTCACATCAGGACCCAGGAGAAAGGAGCAGTGACCCCACAAGAAACTGAGCCAAACTTGCCTGTGAGTACCCTGAAGCCTCCGGTGGAGGTGTGGGTTGACAGTGGCCTGCTGCAGGGTCAGGGCTCTGACTACAACAGACCTGGGAGCCCCTGAATGCTGGCAGAGTGTATAGTGTTTAAGTCCTTTTGAAGGAGGTTCCCATTACCCCTACCATAGTTTGGCCTCAGGCCAGACTACAGGGAGGGACCACAGCCCCACCCATCAGCAGAAAATTGGATTAAAGATTTACTGGGCATGACCTTGCCCACCAGAGCAAGACCCAGTTTTCCCCACAGCCAGTCCCTCCCATCAGGAAGCTTCCACAAGCCTCTTATCCTTATCCATCAGAGGGCAGACAGAATGAAAACCACAATCACAGAAAACTAACCAAACTGATCACATGGATCACAGCTTTGTCTAACTCAATGACTAACCCTATTTATTTTTTCAGATGAGGAAACTGAGGTTCGTGGGGTCACATTAATTATTATCCACCTTCTCACTGCTAGTCAGTGGCAAATGCATGCATTGTGTAACTGTATTCTAACCACGAAAATATTAGACAAGCTGACATGGTGCAGCCTGCAGTCTTTCCCATTCCCCTGTTCTTCCAGTTACTCAGAATAAGAGCCTTGAAAACACCCGTGATATCTTTTCTCTCAAATTCCATGTCTATCATCAATAAATATAATAACAGCCACCATTTATATACACGTAAATGACATTCATACGTCAATTATTATCAGAATTATTTCACCAAACACTCACAAAGCCCCACAAGGTAGGTGTTATTATAAATCCCATTTTTCTGACGAGGACACCAAGACACAGAGAAGTTAACTAATTTGTCCAAGTTCCCATGGCTGGTGTGTGGCAGGGCAAGAATTTGAACCCAGGAAGTTTGGATCCAGAGTATATGCTTTTAAATCATTACAGTTTAAGTATATCTAATTGATTTTACCTCCAAAACCCACCTTGAATTCCTTTTCTCTAAGCAACAGCTGCCACCTTAGTTCAAACCACCTTCCTTGCTCCTGGACTTCAGCCAAAGTTTTAAAAATAGTCTCTCTTTTTCTATTCTATAGAAATTCTATTCTAATTCCCTACAATTCCTTCTTCATAAAGAAGTCAGAGAGGGCTTTTAAAATATAAATCAGATCACAAATCACTTCCAACCTAGAAACCTCCAGACTCCTCACCATAACCTACAAGGCTCTCCATGAGCTGTGGTCTGCTTCCCTCTTTGACCTCATACCATGTTTCCTCTCATTCACTAACCTCTGACTCCACTGGCCTTTCTGCAGTCCTTGAATACACCAATTCCTGCCACAGGGCCTTTGCACATGCCAATATGATTTTGTCCCAGACCTTTACACAGCTCAATCTCTGATTTTTTCCCCATGTCTTTACTCAAATGTAACCTCCATGAAAAGTTCTCCCCTGACCACTCTGTAATAAGCAACATTCTAAGGTGGCCTCCAAGATCTCCCCACTGGGAAAATGTTCCTGTGCACCGGGAACCTGTACTTTAATAGGGTGTAACTGCCATGTTTAGGTTACTAATCATTTGACTTTGAGTTAATCAAGTGGAGATTATCCTGGGTGGATCTGACCTAACCAGATGAGCAGTCACAGGCCTTCTCCTTTTGCCTCCATGATTTCTACAGCTGCAAGGAACTAAATTCTGCCAACAAGCACAGGAGCTTAGAAGAGGATCCCAAGCCTCAGATGCAGCCCAGCCTTGGCTGACCCTTTGCCTACAGCCTTGAGACCTAGGCAGAGAACCCAGCCAACACTCCCTTGATTCCTGACCATGGAAAATGTGAGATGATACATTTGTGTTGCTTTAGGCCACAGAGGTCATGGTAATTTGTTAGGCAGCAATGGAAAATGAACACAATGTCTAAGATACCCTCTCCACCACTGTTCTCTTTTTCCTGCAATATTTGTCTTCATAGCAGTTTTTCTGCTGCTGAAATTACATTACACAATTATTTACTTGGCTAGTATGACTGTCCCACTGGAATATCATCTCTGCAAGGGAAGGGACATTAGCTTGTTTGCTGAATTCCCAGCTTCTTAGAGCAGTACCTGGCACGCAGTAGGTACTCAGTAAATATGTATTGAATGAAGGCTAAATACACATACATACATTCACTGTTTGTTAATATAATTTTAAAAATGATTCTTAGGTATACTTCAGCTCAAGCACACTGGACACGGGGAATCTCAATCTATGTATTAAAAAAAGTTTAGTATTGATCTTTTTTATTTTCTAAAAGAACAAAAAAAAGTGAAAGTATTGTTAGCTGCTCAGTTGTGTCCAGCTCTTTGTGACCCTATGGACTGTAGCCTGCCAGGCTCCTCTGTCCATGGAATTCTGGAATGGGTGAATTTAACTCAGATGACCATTACATCTACTACTGCAGGCAGGAATCCCTCAGAAGAAATGGAGTAGCCATCATGGTCAACAAAAGAGTCTGAAATGCAGTACTTGGATGCAATCTCAAAAACGACAGAATGATCTCTGTTTGTCTCCAAGGCAAACCATTCAATATCACAGTTATCCAAGTCTATGCCCCAACCAGTAATGCTGAAGAAGCTGAAGTTAAACAGTTTTATGAAGACCTACAAGATCTTTTAGAACTAACACCCAAAAAAGATGTCCTTTTCATTATAGGGGACTGGAATGCAAAGTAGGAAGTCAAGATACACCTGGAGTAACAGGGAAACTTGGCCTTGGAATGCAGAATGAAGCAGGGCAAAGACTAATAGAGTTTTGCCAAGAGAATGCACTGGTCATAGCAAACACCCTCTTCCAACAACATGTGTAGAGAAGACTCTACACATGGGCATCACCAGATAGTCAACACCAAAATCAGATTGTTTATATTCTTTGCAGCCAAAGATGGAGAAGCTCTATACAGTCAACAAAAACAAGACCAGGAGCTGACTGTGGCTCAGATCATGAACTCCTTATTGCCAAATTCAGACTTAAATTGAAGAAAGTAGGGAAAACCGCTAGACCATTCAGGTATGACCTCAATCAAATCCCTTATGATTAAACAGTGGAAGTGAGAAATAGATTTAAGGGCCTAGATCTGATAGAGTGCCTGATGAACTATGGAATGAGGTTCGTGACATTGTACAGGAGACAGGGATCAAGACCATCCCCATGGAAAAGAAATGCAAAAAAGCAAAATGGCTATCTCGGGAGGCCTTGCAAATAGCTGTGAAAAGAAGAGAGGTGAAAAGCAAAGGAGAAAAGGAAAGATATAAGCATCTGAATGCAGAGTTCCAAAGAATAGCAAGAAGAGATAAGAAAGCCTTCTTCAGCGATCAATGCAAAGAAATAGAGGAAAACAACAGAATGGGAAAGACTAGAGATATCTTCAAGAAAATTAGAGATACCAAGAGAACATTTCATGCAAAGATGGGCTCGATAAAGGACAGAAATGGTCTGGACCTAACAGAAGCAGAAGATATTAAGAAGAGGTGGCAAGAATACACGGAAGAACTGTACAAAAAAGATCTTCATGACCCAGATAATCATAATGATGTGATCACTAATCTAGAGCCAGACATCTTGGAATGTGAACTCAAGTAGGCCTTAGAAAGCATCACTACAAACAAAGCTAGTGGAGGTGATGAAATTCCAGTTGAGCTGTTTCAAATCCTGAAAGATGATGCTGTGAAAGTGCTGCACTCAATATGCCAGCAAGTTTGGGAAACTCAGCAGTGGCCACAGGACTGGAAAATGTCAGTTTTCATTCCAATCCCAAAGAAAGGCAATGCAAAAGAATGCTCAAACTACCACACAGTTGTACTCATCTCACATGCTGGTAAAGTAATGCTCAAAATTCTCCAAGCCAGACTTCAGCAATACGGGAACCGTGAACTCCCTGATGTTCAAGCTGGTTTTAGAAAAGGCAGAGGAACCAGACATCAAATTGCCAACATCTGCTGGATCATGGAAAAATCAAGAGAGTTCCAGAAAAACATCTATTTCTGCTTTATTGACTATACCAAAACCTTTGACTGTGTGGATCACAATCAACTGTGGAAAATTCTGAAAGAGATGGGAATCCCAGACCACTTGACCTGCCTCTTGAGAAACCTGTATGCAGGTCAGGAAGCAACAGTTAGAACTGGACATGGAACAACAGACTGGTTCCAAATAGGAAAAGGAGTACATCAAGGCTGTATATTGTCAGCCTGCTTATTTAACTTATATGCAGAGTACATCATGAGAAACACTGGACTGGAAGAAACACAAGCTGGAATCAAGATTGCAGGGAGAAATATCAATAACCTCAGATATGCAGATGACACCACCCTTATGGCAGGAAGTGAAGAGGAGCTAAAGAGCCTCTTGATGAAAGTGAAAGATGAGAGTGAAAAAGTTGGCTTAAAGCTCAACATTCAGAAAACGAAGATCATGGCCTCTGGTCCCATCACTTCATGGGAAATAGATGGGGAAACAGTGGAAACAGTGTCAGACTTTATTTTTCTGGGCTCCAAAATCACTGCAGATGGTGACTGCAGCCATGAAATTAAGAGACGCTTACTCCTTGGAAGAAAAGTTATGACCAACCTAGATAGTACATTCAAAAGCAGAGACATTACTTTGCTGACTAAGGTCTGCCTAGTCAAGCCTATGGTTTTTCCTGTGGTCATGTATGGATGTGAGAGTTGGACTGGGAAGAAGGCTGAGCGCCAAAGAATTGATGCTTTTGAACTGTGGTGTTGGAGAAGACTCTTGAGGGTCCCTTGGACTGCAAGGAGATCCAACGAGTCCATTCTGAAGGAGATCAACCCTGGGATTTCTTTGGAAGGAATGATGCTAAAGCTGAAGCTCCAGTACTTTGGACACCTCATGCAAAGACTTGACTCATTGGAAAAGACTCTGATGCTGGGAGAGATTGGGGGCAGGAGGAGAAAGGGATGACCCAGGATGAGATGGCTGGATGGCATCACGGACTCGATGGATGTGAGTCTGAGTGAACTCCGGGAGTTGATGATGGACAGGGAGGCCTGGCGTGCTGCGATTCATGGGGCCGCAAAGAGTCGGACACGACTGAGCAACTGAACTGAAACCGAGAATACTAAAGTATGAGAAAACTTTAAAAAAATGCCACTTAGGTGCAACTTCTTAGGAGTATACATACTGCATAAAGTAAGGTAAACTCAGCTGTCTGTCTCATTACTGTACTTTAAACAAATGTTAGTATATTTTAACATAGAGGATCAGAAAGACAGGCAACCTTGACAATATGCACTTGTTGAAAGGCATCTCAGAAAAGTGTATTGAATGGATGGCGTATGATCAAAAGACTACCAACACAATTTAATGGCTGTCAGTAATAAATTTACTTTAAAAATATTCTAATGCTATCAGTGCCCAGAACAATTTAATGGATTATTTAAAATTGTTATAATGGTGAGCTGCTTTATGAATTAAAAATTAATAACCAAATGAAAGTGGACAAAACGAACTTGCTAGTACTTGGTACTCTCCCCTATTGTTCATTTGTGATGATAGATGATGACACACCGAGGTACGTTTTCACTCTCATTTTTTGAGGGAGGGATTTCACCATTTAAAACAAACGACAGAGACAAGAGGTGTTTGCTACTCTGAGGACAAGACGTTCCCCTTGAGGTGGGGCTTAGGCGTGCTCTGCGTGCGGGCTGTCTGCTCCCAAGGTGTCTCTTGGCATCAATGCTGTTGGTTTGAGGTAGAGTAACTCACGGGTGGGTGACTCCAAATAGGCCACGCGGCCACATCCCCTTTGCCTCCTGCAGCACAACAGTAGCAATGCTGTGAATGTACAGGTTTGTTTTTTAAATCCTGAGCCATTTCTCATACCTGAGGAGGAGTTTACAAAAGCACAGATTCTGAGATCTTCGTTACATCTGACATCTGATTGATTTCACCGGGCTGCCCTGTTTGACCTGCTGCCATGGGTGTTTTTCACACCTCCAGTAGGGGGCGCCTTGGGTCAGAAAGTGAGAGGCAGTCCTGGGACCAGAGAGCATTCATGGGACCCTGACTGTGAACCCCCTTGGTGCTAAGTCACTTCAGTGGTGTCAGGCTCTTTGCGACCCCATGGACTGTAGCCCGCCAGACTCCTCTGTCCATGGGATTCTCCAGGCAAGAATCCTGGAGTGGGTGGCCATTTCCTCCTTCAGGGAACCTTCCTGACCCAGGGATCGAACCCACGCCTCTTGCATTGGCAGGCAGATTCTTCACCACTGGGAAGATCTGACTGTGCACATTGATCCTATTTCTAAACATGGAATGACGTGACTTCTTTTCCTCAGAGAAAATATCTGATAAAAGAACTGAGTGTCTTGCAAAATTACGAGTTGAACAGAAAGTGCTGCTCTATCTGAGCAAAAACTTTTCATCCATGTAAACGAGCATCCCAGCGGTTCTCATCTGCATGCTGTCCCTTTGAGCTCCGAGATATCAGGGCTGGCCTCCTTGGGCTGACTGCGCTCCCAGCTTACCACAAGGGTTACCTCCTCCACAGTCCCCCAGCCAGCCTTCCCAACTCTCCTCACGGACCTGCTTCAATCTGGGTCCTCATTAGCTCTCCTCAGTATTAGCACTAAGTTTATTAACTGGTTTTCTTACTTCGATCTTGTTACTCACATTGCTCTCCCCCTACCCCCACCCCCTGAGAGTCAGCCACATTGAACTTGAAGTTGTCAGAATGTTCCAGGCTGTTTCATGCTAGGGCACATTTGCTCATGGCTGTTTCTCACCTCTTCCCCTTTGTTCCCCTAGAAAACCCTGAGTCAGTTCCAACTCCCCTCTCTGGTAAGCTCCTCTTCAGGCTCAGCTCCTGACTTTGTTTTCAGTCTAGTAGAATGCGGACCCTGGACTAGCGGCTATACCTGGGGCAGGGGATGAAACAGTGAGCAAGTCAGGTCTGCAGGGTAACCACCGCTCCCACCGTGGTCCTCCATGGGGCTCTGTACGGAGGCTTCCACGGTACTCGGAATGCATCACTGCCTGTCTGTGTTTATGTCTCTGCCTCCCCTCCTTGACCATGTGCTTCCTGAGGGCGAGGACAGCTGCTAATTTATTTTGATCTCCTCAGTGCCTGAGACACCAGAGTTTCCAATGATGTGTAAGAATGAATAATAATATCGGTATTATTACTATTATTAGAAAGGGCTTACCATATGCTAGATTTTGTTCAAAGTGCTTTACGGATAACAACTCACAACAGTTTTACAAGGTAGGTATTGTTATGATTATTATTCCTATTTTTCAAGTAAGGAAACTGAGAACAGAGACTTTAAGTATCTTGAGCTGAGTTACACAGCTGGTAAGTAACAGACAGGTGGCTGCAGAGTCCATTGTCTGAGCTGTCCCCAGGTCAGCAATGATGGAAAGAGGGAGAGGCAGGCAGAACAGGGTAAAGCCAGAAGGCACAAGCAATGCCTTTTAAGCTCAGTTTCGCCTTCAAATCGCTGAGGGAGGCACCACGTGCCACAAAGGCTGGTGTGGGGAATCCTGCGGGCCAACCCACCATATTCAAGTCCTGTTTGACTTTTCAAGGAACAGACAATCTCATACAGAAAGGAAGGAGGGGAGGTCACCTTGGTCCCTGCTGCCTCCGTTGACTTCCTCTGGGAGACACCCACAGATTCTGTCACCACGGATCTGAGGTCCACAGCCAAGACTGACACCCTGCTGCCAACCAGAGGACCTGTATTAGAGATTCTGTCAAGGGAGTTTGTGTGATAACAAAAGTTGCATAAACATTTCCCAAGAACAGCACTGGGGAAAACACAGATTGCCCAGGGCTTCACTCTGGAATCTGCCATGAAGCTAACAGAGCAAAGCTGGCTCCATACTTCGTAGGCATACCATCTAAGCCCCTAGGGAGGCCCCCAGCTGTGTGACTGCCTAAAAACCGGTGTGTCAGCCTTAGCTATGAGAATGCAAATGATCATGCCTGCTACTTCCTAAGATTGCTATGAAGAATAAACGTGAAACTCAAAGGATGAAAAGAGTCTGGCATCAATAAATATTACTCCTTCTGCTCCCTGAAACTCACACTCCAGTTTTTCTCAGGACTTCTACTGGGCCAGGCAGCAGAGGGTGAGTGGTGACAGGAAGGAAATCGACTTTGGTAAAGAATGAGAGTTCAGGCCTACACCTAAGCAAGATGGCCCGGGAACGAGTAGAAACATCATTCAGTTTGGAGCGACAGTAATCCTAAGGGCACCTGATGATGTCCGGAAGGACCAAAACCTGCCTTCAAAACCATACAGTTGCCTACAGCTTCCCTCTGCTTTCCTTGCAGTTGAGAGGCCCACAGACAAGGTCAGAGGCCACAGCTGGATACCGCTGTTTGTCTGGGCTGCTGTGTGGGAGCCTAAGAGTTGGTTGTCTGCTTTTTGCAACCTTTACTTGGAGCAGCTTCAGCTAAGCATGTGGTCTCCACCCCCTTTGTGAACAGTTCTTGTGCAAGTTCAGAGGCAGTGTATCCCCCACAGTTCCAGGGGCCCTCTGCTCAGTGGGCTATAAAACACTATTGCTCTCGGCAAGCCCTGGTCATCAGTAATAATGAGACGGCTTTGAAACTGCCACTCTGAAACCCTAAGCTGGGCCCAGGCCTGTGTGTTGGGCCAAACACTTGGGAAAGGTTGGCCAAGGTTCGAAAACTCTAGACTGGGTTTGGAGGGGGCTTTCTCAGCCTGGGTTTCTTCAGGGCCTGAGTCTGTTTCAGCAGATGCTGGTCTGGGTGGTATGCAAACTGGCTGATTTAGTGAAAACAGGCAAAGCCTGGGGCTATGAGCAGTTTTCACTTTGAGGTTTTTGGGAAAGTGACTGAAGCCTGAGTTTTACCTGCTGGAGGGAATGCTGGCCCTCTCTCCCCACGTTCATTCCTATAAGGCTCATCTACTTTCACCCACAACCCCAACCTTCCAGGATGCATGGAGTGAGTGAACAGAGGAACCTCGGGCAGAGTGGCTTTTCAATAACCTGGACATGAAAACCTCACAAGAGAAAGGTTTTCATTTCAGTAGAATGTTTCAAGTCAGGCTCATGACGGTACAGGTCAGTACTCCAAAAGATAGTGTTAGGATTTTTCCAGCTTACTTTGAACAAAAACTTGATAAGTCAGATCTGGGTTGAAAACTGCAAATTGGAACACAGATAGACCTTGTCAGTGGTTAGCCTCTGGGTCCCAGCAGTAGGATAAAGGGCTTAGAATAGTCCCATTAGCAAACTCCCTAGAAAGGAACCCATGGTAGCCCCCTTTATACCACCCCCACTGTGTGAGAGTGTGCCTAACCTCACAGTCACACATGGCCAGTCCGGGTCCCAAGAGGAAGCAGACTGCATACTTGACTGTTTTCAAAGGTGTGGGGAGGGGTGCAACCAGGGGGAAACTAAAAGGGGTGCTGAGGGGCGCCCAGGTTAATAACAACAGAGAAACAGAAAGGCTAAAGGGGTGAGGGCGGGAGGGAGCCACGACTGGGTGCCTGGTGAGCTATGGCCTCCGTAGGGGAAGCAGCAGTTGTCAGAGCAACTTGCACGAAAGCTCCCTTCGCTTGATCCCCCCTGGTACTCTGCCGAGCCTGGACCCAGTCAGCAGTCAGAGGGCAGGCGCCCATAGAAGCAGTCTGCACACGAGTACAGTCTGTAGAGTTCCCCTGCCTGGGTACAACGCAGGGTGAAGGAGTCCCTGGGCAGTCCTGCCTGCTGATAATCTAGAGAGGTCTGATAGCAAGCAGACTCCTGGGCTGCTTCGAGAAGGTTCCAATTCAGGACACCCACAGTGAGCCCAGAGGAGCTGCACCTTCCGCATTTGTTGGGTGGTTCTGCTGCTCAGGAAGAGGGATAACCCCTTAATTCAGTTATGTTCTTGTAAGCATGTGTCATCACCTGGGTCTCAGTTACAGGTCTCTGCTGAGTCCTGACACCACGCTCAAAGCCAGCAGTGAAGTTTATTTACCCACTCACCCCACATACATTTGCTGAGCACCCACGGTGCACCAGGCATGCTGCTGGGGGTCCAGTGGGGAATAAAAAGATTGCCTCTTCCCTGAACAGGCTTCTCAATGTCTCTCTTACAATCAGGGAAATTCTATATCCTTCATAGCAGAAGGGGAACCTTTCTGTGAGATCATCTGGAATTACCACAGGAGGGCTTTGAGCCTGTTGCTTAATCTCTGTGTGTTTCAATTTCCTTGTTTGGAATACAGAAATAATAACGGTGCTTTCTCCAAAGGTTATTATGAGGACTGAGTGAAATACTACGTGTCAACCTTAGTTCAGAGCCTTGTACATCATAAGCATTCAATATGATTGTCATCATTATTAACTTTACCATTATTCTTAGTAGGCCTTTGTCAACCATCTCCTACATCCCCTGACTCCAAGAAACAAATGTGAGAAAATTCCAGCTCTGGATCCCCACTTTCACTACTTCTGAACACTTCCTTCAGAAGAAATCCTGGCCACGTCCATAACATGATAGAGTTTAATACCTATACAACCATCCTATTCCTATGTTGACTTCATACATTTTTATATACTTTTCAAGATAAGAATGAGGTTTGTAGGAATGCAGGGAATTTGGAAACAGTTCCAGGGCAGTGATACTTAAAAGCTGTAAAACAAGACTAATGGGGAAAGACAAAAGGAAGTATAACTGTAATTTGGAGAAGAGACAGCAGGGAGGATAGGGGCACTATCCCCTCCCTATAGACAAAAGAGAGAATGGGGACATCCCTGGTGGCTGAGTAGTAAAGAAGTCACCTGCCAGTGCAGGAGACATGGGTTCAATCCCTGGTCCAGGAGGATTCCACATGCTGTGGAGCGATGAAGCCCATGCACCACGACTATGGAGCCTGTGCTCTCCAGCCTGTGAGCTGCAACTACTGAGCCCGTGCACTCTAACTACTGAAGCCTGTGTGCCCTAGACCCCATGCTCTGCAACAAGAGAAACCACCACGAGAAGCCCACGCATTGGACCTAGAGAGTAGCCCCCAGCTGCCATGACTAGAGCAAAGCATGTGTAGTCGCAAAGAACCAGCACAGCAATAAACAAATGAGAGTTTTTTAAAAGGCAGGGGGAGAGTAGCAACTGAAGCTTCTTTAGAAAAGAGAGAACAAACAGAAAGCAGAGAAAGAAGCAAGAGGGATTTAGGTTCTCTCTAAGAATCATTTCCTGACAGAGATGGTGAAGGGTTCCAGAGTGGGCTATGAGATCCTCTGTTGGTTCAGTAATACAAAGGATTTGTGTGGATCTCTGGAAGTCTTCCCCTGATGGAATCACATTCAAATAGACAAAGAGGTGGAAAGGCAGGCATAGGAGCCTCTCCCAGCTCAGACACTACAATCCAGTGTGATGCCCCTTAGCCGCCGCTGAGGCTTCCAGTCCCCTCATCGGGTGCCAAGGGGAGGTTTGGGACCGTGCCTAACACTCCAGATCCTCTGTGCAAGCCCTGAGGCCCACCTGAAGTTTTCCATCACTGTGGGCTCCCCACGTGGTGAACACCTTGCTGGCTGGCACACCTTCTGAAATGCTGAATTCCACTTTGAAGACGAAGAGTCTTTGTTGACTGACTGGTCAGTTGAAAATTCATCATGCCCACATATGGAAATCGTGTGGCTCTAGACACTTTTTTGGCTCTAAAACAATTTTACTTTGCAGTATTTCACAGAGTTTTCTACCTCCAGATCAGTAAAAAAAAAAAAAAAAAAGAACAACATGCTGCTTCAGGTGGGAAGGCCGCCAGGTACCAGCAGCGAGGGCCTCCCGTGGGCCAGTTGTTCCATCAGGTTGCAGGTTGAGTCTCTGCTTTGCTCTTTGTGTCTTCTGGAGTCTGTACACACACGGCTGGCATAAGGTAAAAAGAGACATGCTCATAGCAAAGCACTAGTGTAGAAGATGAACTATGAATCTGAGACTTGGTGAAAGCCCTGCTTATCTCACGGGTTCTGCACGGACAACCCGGCCTGACCTCCGCATCCTGACTGGCCCAGGGCTGTGCTTACCCAAATCATCCAGGAAGAAACCTGGCCTAGCTGAAGGTGTAACAGGCAAAAAAAGAAGCAGCAAGTCCTGGGGAAGAGAAGAAACAGGGGATAAATGCCTGGAAGGCTGAGAGAGAGACAAAGAAGAGGCAGGAGATCCAAATGGAAGAGGCTCCTCTGCCAACGTTAGGGATACAATTTTGTGGTCTCCCTAAGGACTGAACTCAGAACCCCAAATCAAGAGAAACCAGAGAAGGTGAAACTAGCAGTTTGTATGAAAAAATGTTCCTGAACAGTTACTCCCTCTGTGGCATCTATAGCACTCAGAATGTCCAATTTGAACCCATAATAAGATATTCTTTTAGAAATATATTTTGCTTTTTTTTTTTTAGAAAAAGCATTCTTCTAGAGTAGGAGTTGGCAGTCTTTTCTGTAAAGAGCCAGACAGTACATATCTCAGGCTTTGAGGGCGTGCTGCAACTACTCACCATAGAGACCATATAAACAAATGGGCGTGGCTGTGTTCCAATAAAATTTAACTGACAAAACAGGCAGTTGGCTGGATTCGGCTCGCAGGCCACAGATTGCCACCCTCTTCGTAGCTGAGGGCTTCTCAAACCTTAGTGTGCCTGTGGCTCACTAGGGGAACCTTGTTAAACTGTGGATCCTGATCCAGGAAGTCTGTGCTGGGGCCTGAGCTTCCTCATCTTGCACATACTCCCAGGTCCTGGCCAGGAGATCACACTTCAGGGAGCAGGAGCCTGGACGTCTGAATGGCAGTGGGAACAGGAACTGGTGGTGAACATGCCTGAGGGAGGTGGCGCACATGGTGCCCGCGCAGGCTGAGAGCAGGGGCCGTGAGACCTGCAATGAGCTTGCCTTTCTGCAAGAAGCACCCTTTCACAGGTCCTGGTGATTATCACTCTTGGCGGGTGCCATTCATGTGCCCAGACATTCCAATTGTCAAGAGGAACTAGAAGTATAGATTTTATATTCTTGGGCTCCAAAATTCACTGTGGATGGTGACTACAACCACGAAATTAAAAGACATTTGCTCCTTGGAAGAAAAGCTATGACAAACCTAGACAGCATATTAAAAAGCAGAGACATCGCTTTGCTGACAAAGGTCCATATAGTCAAAGCTATGGTTTTTCCAGTAGTCATCATGTACAGATGTGAGATTTGGACCATAAAGTCTGAGCATCGAAGAACGAATGCTTTAAAATTGTGGTGCTGGAGAAGATCTTTGAGAGTCCCTTGGACAGCAAGAGTATCAAACCAGTCCATCCTAAAGGAAATCAACCCTGAATACTCATTGGAAGGACTGATGCTGAAGCTGAAGCTCCAATCCTTTTGCCACCTGATGCAAAGAGCCAACTCATTGGAAAAGACCCTGAGGCCGGGAAAGATTGAAGGCAGGAAGAGAAGGGAGTGACAGAGCATGAGATGGTTGGATGGTATCAGTGACTCAATGAATATGAGTTGCGCAAACTCCAGGAGATGGTGAAGGACACGGAAGCCTGGCGTAGTGCAGTCCATGGGGCTGCAAAGAGTCGGACACAGCCTAGCAACTGAACAGCGAACAACAACTGGGAGTACAGTTTTTATAAAAACAAACAACTCTTGATTTTGAAAGGTTTTTAGGCTCCTGATTATTGTGGTTTTTAAAGGATTTGTCTTCAACATTTCTAAAATCAGGTGTGAGCCAAATAAAACCCATATGTGTAGTGACCCTTGCCCACAGGCTGCCATTTTATAATCCTGGTTCTAGCTACAGTGAATGCACTGGGCCTCCTTTCCATGATAGAAATATGAGTCTGGGCTTATACATAGAGCATTACTCAAGCTCAGAACATGGAAAAGAAGGCTTGTCCTTCGTTTTACGGAGGAGGCTGATGAGCGTTGAAAAAGCCAGGGCAGCAAAGACTGTGTTCATGCTTACAATGGTGTAACTATTGAAACCACGCCCTTCAGGCAGATGAATTAGAAAGATTCAGACACTCTGGATGGACTAATTACATAAAGCCCTTTTTTGCAAGGCATAAACTCCACGCATGTAGGGGGTGACTGGCCAAAGAACTTTCCCAAAGTCCCTGGGCTAGTAATGAAGCTGGTATTTGAATCCAGGCTTTGCAGACCTCAAATCCCATGTTCCTTCCACCACCACCCACTGATTCTAGTTTTGATGGATATTTGCAAGTGAAAAATTTAACCTATCATCTCTCCCATGTCCAGATCTAAGCCACATTTGTAAGACACAGGCACAGCCAGTGTGATATTTTTATCTGAAATATTTACAGGTGGAAAGGATTAACACAAGTGATGGACTATTGAAGGTTAATGCCATCTTTTAATATGGAAAAACTACTCTCTCTACAAGAAATATACTTGTGGGATAATCTTGAGATATGTGTGTGCGTGCTCAAAATGTCAGCCAGGGTTTCATTAATTTCAGCCTCCCCCTAGAACACTATGTTATGGTTCTGAGGCTGTGTGTTAGCATGCTGACACAGGCGGGACCCACGGCACCGGGCCCTTGGGGGTAAATTTATGGTATGATGTGTGAGGAATCCATCATGCAATTTGGCCCATGCCCCCAGCTTCTTAATCAGAGATGGGAGATGCAAGACAAACGTTGCCTCCATGGCTTTGGGTGCTGTGTCTCAGCTTTAAGCTTTGATCCATCAGGACAGACATCCCCACCAGGCGGGCCAATTAATAAGATGGCTTTACACCCAGCCTCTCACAACATAGAGGAGTTCTTTGCCCTCAGCTTCTCCAGGGCTGCTATTTAACAATTCTCTAGGCCAAAGGATCATGCTGCAGAGTTTTTAGGCAAGCGAGGGGCCTTGTGAAGGTGTCAAAGACAAAGCCTCATTTATTCTGGCCTAGTTATGAAGATCATGCTCACAACTGAACCAGAGCCAGTTTCTAAAGATTACAGGCCCAGCAATTCCATCATGGGTGTCTGCTTCATGAGCCCATTTGCGGGGCTCATCCTCCTCCCAGATTAGCACAAAGAAGTAGCCTCTAGAGGGAGCTGGCCTTGGATTCTACTCTCAGCTCCTCCCATTTCAAGCCCAGTAACTTGGGGAAACGCACAAGCATTCCTTTCTTCATCTGTAACTTGAATCAATATTACTTCCCACTCTGCAGCATTGTTGGGAAGATTAGAGATGCTATGTGGACAGCACCCAGCTTAGTAACTGGCAGTCTGTAGACCACTGCTGGGTTGCAGCCTGTGTTTGCAGGTTTCCCTTCCTGTGACTTTGCCCCTGTGTGATGTTCCAGACAAAGCATCAATTGGAGGGGAGCTGGACCCAAAGGTTTGAGTTTCTTCTCTGTTCCTTAACAGAGAGAGAAATTTTGGTTTAAGTCTTTAACCTTACAAAGTTTATTTTTCTCATCACTAATACGGACACAATAATAGCACTTGTCTTAGAGAGGTGTGGTTAAGATGGAAATGGGCAGTTGTATATAAAATGCTTTTATTACAGTGCCTGGCATGTACTCTATACATGTTTGTTATAAATACTAAGGAGGATATGCGCTTTGGAATTTGCAAAGATTTTGGCAATTTGGATATTGCTACCCCTTCTCCAAAATAGCAAGAATTCCAGAAAGTCTAACCAACTTTAGAAATTTTATTTTTCAACCCTGTTCAGTTCAATTGCTCAGTCGTGTCTGATTCTTTGCGACCCCATGAATCGCAGCACACCAGGCCTCCCTGTCCATCACCAACTCCTGGAGTCTACCCAAACCCATGTCCATCGAGTCGGTGATATCATCCAACCATCTCATCCTCTGTTGTCCCCTTCTCCTCCTGCCCCCAGTCCTTCCCAGCATTAGGTTCTTTTCCAATGAGTCAACTCTTTGCATGAGGTGGCCAAAGTATGGGTTATGCCAAATGCAGACTTGTTTGAACTTACTGGGAAAATAACTTGCTAGGCTGTGAAACAACCATTAACTACTTCTGAAACAGATACATGGGCCCAACATTGGGGACTTGCATAAACCCAAATCAGAGCACTGTTTTCTGAGCACCCGTCATGTGCAGAACACAGACCTGGAGCTGGGGTGAGTGGATGCTGAGTTCAACCATCCTGCAAGGTTACCTTCATACCCGTGCGTCTGAGGTAGGAGGAGCCTAGAGCTCACTGCAGATAAGTAATCAGGATCTTAGGGCTCAGAAGTGACTGAGCTTGAACTTCAGCCATCTGACTCCAGAGCTCCCTGTTCATCCTTGCCATGAGGGCTGCCCCCTTGGTTAACCCTTGCATACATATTATCTCTTTTGAGTTTCTCAGTAGGTGTTCATGTCTGTTTCCTAGAGGAGGAAACTGAGGCTCAGAGAGGTCGTGGAACTGGCAGGTGCCAACACAGCTGAGGACAGAGCTGAGACCCCATCTCTTATCCATATCCATCTGGCTTGACACTCAGAATCTGAATGGCATCCCTGGTTGGCAGAACCTGCCCACAGGCATGCCTAGGGTGATGGAGGAGACTGCAGTATATCCAACAGTCCCCTGAAGAAGTTACATTTTGCCATTATTGCTGTCTGCTGGCAATCCTTGTCAACCCGGGAAGAGACCCAGAGATTGACGAGTGGGCTGCTTCGCTGCCCCAAATAAACCACGGAGGGCGGATTTCCCTGAAGCCGAGACAGCTAGCAGGGGCTGCGAGTACATATTTCTCACTATAAAGCAAACAAGCCGACTGGCAGAGCACTGTAGGGAAAATTACATCACTGCAGAATTTTAGGGCTAATCATTTAGCTGGATTAGCCCCAAAGTGCTGTGTCTAAAATCAGCATCCCTGCCTCTTTATGCACTCCAGATGAAACACATTAGCAGAAATATGGCAAGGGACACTCACAATACTCGGTTCTACACTCTCAGCAGTTTTTGCAAATCTGCAATTAGTCTAAAGGGCCTGGGTAAATGAGGCCTCTTGATAAATGAAGCACCTAGACAGGCCTCAGATTTATTGGATCCCGCTGTCCCGCTGTCCAGAGCCCTTGTCAGCTCCTTGCAGAGCAGGGACTGTGCAGGGGGAAAGGAAGGAATGGGCGCCTGTTCAGACCAAGACTTGCCCCCAGATCTGGGAAGAGAGCAGGCTTGAGGCCGACGCCTCTACGGCCTCAAACGCTTTTGCTAGGAACATGGTAGATGAAGTAGAAAGCCTCTGCCAGGGAGCTCGGGAGGCAGGAGACAGGAGGGAAGTGGAGGAGCCAGTGTCTGTGGGAGACGTGGTTTCGCTAAGCTGAGAGGGAGGGGTCACAAGAGGCCTGTGAGGCTCGCCAGTTCCTCTGGGCCACCCGGGCTCCTGCGCCTGGGAATCGGTTTTGGGTACCAATGGGACCCACCAGGACTCAATCTCTGGGTTCTGGTTCTTAACCCATTACTTTCTCAAATGCTGTTTTCCACATGCTTCTTGCAACAGACTACGTGTTTTAACTACACAGATCTCAAGTCCCCTCACCCGCAAATGGGAAGTGTTGGTAATGCCTAAATCAAACACCCAGGGACCAGAGGGCTGTCCGTGGCCGTGATGCAAGTAAAAGGGACATTCGGGGTAAAAGAATTGCTTGCAGCCTGCGCCTAGGATCCTGACTACGTCTCCAGATTGAAGGATGTGATTCGCAGCCGTATTGGGGTGACACCTGCTAACCTTGCCGCTGCCGCTGCAGTGGCTATGGGTGCTGAGGTCAGCTGCACCAGGCCCAGCAGATGTGCAGCTGTTTTGAGGGTGGCAAGAGCTGTAGTCGTTAAGTTTCTCCGATTTATTTTTACATTTAATTCTCTGATTACTAGAGTAATGCATGTTTGAGGGCAGAGGTAGAGAGTCTGAATTTTTTAATTTAAAAAGCAGTAAAGTAATACAGGCTCACGAAGATCATTTAAAACTGAGCGTGTGTGTGTACGTGTATCTGTTTGTGGGTCTATTTCTCCCATCTCCTTGTAATATGAGCATCTCTGTCTCCCTCCTCACAGAAACCCTCCAGGCCTCATGCTGTGGCCCTCTGTGCCCCTAACACATTCCCCTCAACTGACTGCTTTGTCACTCAACTTCTAGCAGCCCAGCCAGCCGGGCTGACAGCCTAGCGGAGTCAGGAGCACCCCAGGGTGTGAGCTTTTCCAAAACCTCATTCTCCCAGAGGCAGCAGTAGTGCAGAGCCAAGCGGCTGCCTGCAGCCTCCTGTGATTCAGTGTCTCTGGTCTGCGGATCAGCTGGGCGATTCTCCTGTCAGCCCACATTGATTTTCCTGTAGATTACATTACCTCCAATCACAAAAGAAATTGTGCTCCTCTCCTGGAGTGTCAGGGTGAAATGAATAGCAAACATTTTCCTGCAGGCGGCTTAGCTCTCCGATCAAAGGCAGGCCACTGTCCACACCCTCCCGCTCCCTGCCCCTTCCCCAAACCTTCCCTCTCCTACTCAGTGAAAAAGTTTCCCTGGGCTGAGGTGGGGCACCAAAACCAACCCAGAGGGCTCAGGATGCCCAGTTATGCTGCAGTGAGATCCTTGTGTGTCTTCAGACCTTCTAATTTATGGACTTAAGAGGGTTTAGAGTGGGGGGAGAAAGAGCTGGGGACACCAGATGTGTTCAGAATTTAGAATGAGCTTTCTCATATATTAAAAAAGACTCTGAATATCATCAAAGAGATTGAGCAATTTCTATTCCTTCTAAAAGTTGCTTTAAGTACTGATTGGGGTCTTTGCTTTGGCTTGTGTGTGTGTGTGTGCACGCATGCACATACGTGTGTATCACAAAGGCCTCTCTTACTACGTTTGGTTGGTACCAGATCCACCTTCTGAAACCCTGGGGTTCAGGGAAGCCTTGCTTGTGTGGGCAGCTTTGCACAGAGTCCTGGCACTGTGGATGAACAGGGGCATTGGCACTTCTCAAACAACGAACTAGCAGCAGAAGGCAGGCACCAATCTCCGAAGTGGGCTTTGTGGCAGAGGCGAGGTCTGTGTCTGGCTAACAATCAGCCTGTGAAGACTGGACCAGGAAAATGCACCAGACACTTGAAAAGTAAGATGGCCTCTCCTCTGTAGGGGTGCTGGAGTGGTCACATAAATCCACATCTCTGCTCAGTAATTAGAGATGGGTTTCTCTATCCATGTGAGTGCACTGCAACAGAAAGAGCAACAGTTTTCTTGGTAACTTAGTCAATATTATTAAGTAAGTGCTGTGTGCCAGGCACTGAGTAAGTGCTCTATCACTTACCTCTCTTCCCATTTATCATGTAAACTGAACCCTCACTATAGGGAGGGTAGTATCATTCCTGTTTTGTTAATCAGAAACAGAGCCTCAAAGAGAGTAATGGCTCTCCAAAGTGTCATGAATTGAACTGTGTCTCTCTAAAGTTCTAACCCCCAGGATCTGTGAATGTCACCTTGTATGGCAATAGGGTCTCTGCAGATGCTCAAGTTTGGATGAGGTCAATAGTACTGGTATCCCTATACAAAGGTGAATGGGGGGCTTTCCTGGTGACTCAGTGGTAAAGAATCTGCCTGCCAATGCAGGAGTCACGGGTTCAATCTCTGGTCTGGGATGATCCCACGTGCCGAGGAGCAAATAAGCCGGTGTGCCACAACTGCTGAGCGTGTGCTCTAGAGCCCATACACAGCATGATGAAGCCCATGCACCCGAAAGCCCATGCTGCCCAACGAGAGATGCCACTGCAACGAGAAGCCCACGCGCCGCAGCTAGAGAGGAGCCCCTGGCACAACGGGGGAAAAGCCTGCACAGCAACAAAGACCAGCACAGCGAAAAATAAGGAGACAAAGTTATTTTTTTTAATTGGGAGTTTGGAGTGGAGAGGAGACCATATGAAGACATGGGGAGAAGACAGCCGTGACTGCCAGTAAGCCACCAGAAGCTGGGAGACAGAGTTCGGCAGATTCTTCCCTTACAGTTCCAGAAAGAACCAATCCTACTGACCCCGGTCTCGGAATTCTAGCTTCCAGAACTGTGAGATGATAAATTTATGTTGTTCATGCCACCCAGCTGTGCTAGTTTGTCATGGCAGCCCCAAGATATGCATACACAAGGTCACATAGCCAGTTACTGGCATAGGTGGGTGTGTATCAGGCCATGTCTGTGCCAGTTGTTACGCAGCAGAGGCTGCATGCTAGTACCTTCTCCATGAGGAAATGTACAGTGCCTACACTTGCTCCACTGGGCTTGAATCTTCTGTGATTGGTACACTGGGGTGGTTGGGGGAAGAGGCTGAACGGAGAATTTATTATGCATCTAGTGTCTTCTATATATTTTAGCTTAAGAAATCTAAAAACCTGCTAATTTTATTATTTATATAAGTTCAGTTCAGTTGCTAAGTCATATCTGACTCTTTGAGACCTCATGGCCTGTACAACGCCAGGCTGCCCTGTCCATCACCAACTCCCGGAGTTCACTCAAACTCATGTCCATCAAGTCAGTGATGCCATCCAACCATCTCATCCTCTGTCGTCCCCTTCTCCTCCTGCCTTCAATCTTTCCCAGCATCAGGGTCTTTTCAAATGAGTCAGTTCTTCCCATCAGGTGGTCAAAGTATTGGAGTTTCAGCTTCAGCACCAGTCCTTTCAACGAATTTTCAGGACTGATTTCCTTTAGGATGGATTGATTGGTTGGATCTCCTTGCAGTCCAAGGGACTCTCAAGAGTCTTCTCCAATACCACAGTTAAAAAGCATCAATTTATATAAAGGATGTCAAAATACTTATATCCTTGAACCTATCTCTAGAAACCTGTTCAAATAAATAGTAATAAATAGAGAGACACATTTATGTAGGACTATTTATCACAGTACCATTTAAGTAACAGGTAGCAATGCCCCATATCTCTTAAGTATGAAATTTCATGTTTATTTTTCAAAGTGAAATTAAATTTGTTGAAACCAGTATTAACCAAGCATCATGAGACAAGTTCTCAGTTTGCCCACCTCAAACTGGGTTTGAGGACCTTGGCAGAGCCTCATCAGTCCCATAGTCGGTCATGCACTCTGAGGTGCCCCAGAGCACCAGGCTCAGATGGGACCAGAGCTCCATAAGGGGTCCAACCCATATTTCTCTTCAGCCCTGGGGAACCCCTAACTAGGGAGAAGCCAGTCTTCATCCCTCCCCTTGAGCAAGGTAGCCTGCAGGTGTGCAGGACTCCCATCTTTGAAACACACAGTTTTTACCTTCCATTCAGGAGCAAAGAGAAAACTTTAGACATACGATGTTCCTATTTGTTTCTCTGTCTCTTCCTCTGAGAGGCAATGAAGCTCAGCAGATGTTTTTTCTTTCATGCGACAATAAAATAAAATAAAAAGCACAGTTACAAAATAAAAAGACAGCACTTAATTTTTAAGTAACGCATCTCTAACACCTATAATTGTTGCTGTTCAGCCGCTCAGTTATGTCCAACTCTTTGTGACCCAATGGACTGCAGCACGCCAGGCTTCCCTGTCCTCTGTCTCCCAGAGTTTGCTCAAACTCATGTCCATTGAGTTGGTGATGCCATACAACCATCTCATTCTCTGTTGCCCCCTTCTCCTCCTGCTCTCAATCTTTCCCAGTATCAGGGTCTTTTCCAATGAGCTGGCATCAGGTAGCCAAAGGACTGGAGCTTCAGCATCAGTCTTTTCAATAATTTTTCAAGGCTAATTTCCTTTGATTGGTTTGCTCTCCTTGCTGTCCAAGGGACTCTCAAGAGTCCTCTCCAGCACCACAGTTTGAGAGCATCAGTTCTTTGTTGCTCAGCCTTCTTTATGGTCCAGTCTCACATCCATACATGACTAACTACCAGAAAAACCATACTTTGACTGTACAGATGTATAATGGCAACATGATAATGCCAACACCTAAATGCCCAATAATACAGACTGGTTAATATAAATTATGATTATATTCTTTGTAGCCAAAGATGGAGAAGCTCTATACAGTCAGCAAAAAAAAAAAAAAAAAGACCGGGAGTTGACTGTGGCTCAGATCATGAACTCCTTATTGCAAAATTAAACCTTAAAATGAAGAAAATAAGGAAAATCACTAGGCCATTCAGATATGACCTAAATCAAATCCCTTATGATTATCCAGTGGAAGTGATAAATAGATTCAAGGGATTAAATCTTATAGAGTGCCTGAAGAACGATGGACAGAGGTTTGTAAAAGAGGTAGTGATCAAAACCATCCTCAAGAAATAGAAACTCAAAAAGGCAAAATGGTTGTCTGAGGAGGCTTTACAAATAGCAGAGTAAAAAAGAGAAGCAAATGGCAAAGGAGAAAAAGAAAGATATACCTATCTGAATGCAGAGTTTCAAAAAATAGCAAGGAGAGATAAGAAAGCCTTTTAAAGTGAACAGTGCAAAGAAATAGAAGAAAACAATAGAATGGGAAAGACTAGAGATCTCTACAAGAAAATTTGAGATACCAAGGGAACATTTCATGGAAAGATGGGTACAATAAAGGACAGAAATTGTATGTACATAACAGAAGCAGAAGATATTAAGAATAATACAAAGAAGAACTGTACAAAAAAGATCTTCATAACCCAGATAACCATGTTGGTGTGATCACTCACTTAGAACCAGACATCCTGGAGTGCGAAGTCAAGCGGGCCTTAGGGAGCATCACTATGAACAAAGCTAGCAGAAGTGATGGAATTCCAGCTGAGCTATTTCAGATCCTAAAAGATGATGCTGTGAAAGTGCTGCACTCAATATGTCAGCAAATTTGGAAAACTCAGCAGTGGCCACAGGACTGGAAAAGGTCAGTTTTCATTCCAATCCCAAAGAAGGGCAATGCCAAAGAATGTTCAGACTACTGCACAATTGCACTCATTTCACATGCTAGCAAAGTAATGCTCAAAATTCTCCAAGCTAGGCTTCAACAGTATATAAACCAAGAACTTCCAGATGCACAAGCTGGATTTAGAAAAGGCAGAAGAACCAGAGATCAAATGGCCAACATCTGTTGGATCATAGATAAAGCAAGAGAATTCCAGAGAAACATCTACTTCTGCTTCATTGACTACCCTAAAGCCTTTGACTGTGTGGATCACAGTGAACTGTGGAAAATTCTTCAAGAGATGCAACTACCAGACCACCTTACCTGCCTCCTGAGAAACCTGTATGCAGGTTGAGAAGCAACAGTTAGAATCTGACATGGAACAGTAGACTGGTTCCAAACTGGGAAAGGAGTACGTTAAAGCTGTATATTGTCACCCTGCTTATTTAATTTATATACAGAGTACATCATGCAAAATGCTGGGTTGGATGAAGCACAAGCTGGAATCAAGATTGTGGGGAGACATATCAATAACTTCAGATATGCAGATGACACCACCCTTATGGAAGAAAGGGAAGAGGAATTAAAGAGCCTCTTGATGAAGGTGAAAGAGGAGAGTGAAAAAGCTGGCTTAAACTCAACATTCAAAAAAACTAAGATCATGGCATTTGGTCCCATCCCTTCATGGCAAATAGATGGGGAAACAATGGAAACAGTGACAGATTTTATTTTCTTGGGCTCCCAAATCACTGTGGACAGTGACTGAAGCCATGAAGTTAAAAGACATTTGCTCCTTGGAAGAAAAGCTATGACAAACCTAGACAGCATATTAAAAAGAAGAGACATTACTGTGGTGAAAAAGGTCCATATAATCAAAGCTATGGTTTTTCCAGTAGTCATGTACAGATGTGAGAGCTGAACAATAAAAATGTCTGAGGGCTGAAGAATTGATGCTTTTGAATTGTGGTGTTGGAGAAGACTCTTGAGAATCCCTCGGACTGTAAGGAGATCAAACCAGTCAATCCTAAAGGAAATCAATCCTGAATATTCAGTGAAAGGACTGATGCTGAAGCTGAAGCTCCAATACTTTGGCCGCCTGATGTGAAGAACTGAATCACTAGAAAAGACCCTGATGCTGGGAAAGATTGAAGGCAGGAGGAGAAAGATCAACAGAGGATGAGATGGTTGGATGGCATCACCCACACAATGGACATGAGTCTGAGCAAACTCTGAGAGTTGGTGAAGGACAGGGAAGCCTGGCATGGTACAGTCCATGGGGTCATGAAGAGTCAGACAGGACTGAGTGAACAACAACAAATGATCTGTACACATATTAGATGAAAATATGAAAATCTTAGTTAACAATAATGGGAAAAAAAGGTTTAAGTTATAATATGAATGAAAAAGAATATTTGGTCATTTTTCTATTGCAACATGGCAAATTACTACAAATGGAGGCACTTATTATTTTATGGTTCTGTAGATTCAGGGTCTCATGACCAAAATGAATGTGTTGGCCTGGCTGAGTCCTCATCTGGAGCTGGGGTCTTCTTTTAAACTCTTTCAACTAGTTTGAGAATATAGTTCCTTGTGGTTATAGGACCAAGGTTCCTGTCTTTTTATTGGATGTCAGTGAGGACTGCTCTTAACTTCTGAAACCTTCCAGAATTATTTGCCCTGTAGCCCTCTGTATCTTCAAGGCCACCAAGAGAGAATCTCCTTCACTTTAAATCCTTCTCATGCTTCACATCTCTGTGTCCAGGAAAAGTCCAGTCTCTTTTAAGGTTCACCTGATTGGGTCAGACCCACCTGGGATAGTCTCCTTTTCTTAAAGCCCATTGTAACATAACCCAGCCATGGGAGTGATATCTATTTCCCATTTGCAGGTCACTTTTGCTCATGCTCCAGGAGGAGGAGATAAATCAAGGGTGTCAGGCATTGGGGAATTATCTTAGAATTCTGTCTAAAACAGATATTAACAGTACGCACAGTAACAGCTCAGCCATGCAACAGTTACATGCTCAAAAAAACAATCGTGTGTGATATAAACCTCAGTGTTAATAAGATCTTTCTGTGAGGCTGGATTATGGATGCCTTTATTTCTTTTCTTTATACTTTTCTGTATTTTCCAAGCATTTTATAATGACATGTTAGTTTTACAATCAGAGAAACCCCCCACATTTTTTAATATAAAGAAACAATTTAGCCTCAAACTAAGTAATGCATGAGTATATGTGGCAATGTGTGTGTGTGTAGCTGAGTGGTTTTCTCATTCATTTATTCTTCCATTTTTTCACTAACCAACAGATGAAAGTGCAGGCAGATTGCATTTTCCTATAGGAGCGTGTGGTCATGTGGACCCGGCATCCAGAATCTCCCTGGAATAGTTTCATACTTATCAGCAAAAAGACTCCAAAAGGCAAGTGGCATTTATCTTCATAATTATCTTGGGAAAAAATATGGAAGGCAAGTTACTCCAACTGTTGAGAAATACTTTGCAATTTCTATTTTCCCACCATTATCCCAACAGCTTGATAATTTTTAGGTTTTGAAATTTCCCATTGTCTTTGTTAGCAGAAAATACCAGCTTCTCATAAATAACTGAAATGAAGCAACAGAACTTTTGGCTCAAAATCACTTTTCAGCCTGACATGTCAGAAGGAGCCTGATGCCAAAATTCTCTCTCAAAACAGAAGTGTGGCCCTGAGAGACCCAGTAACACAAATGAACCAGAAACCTTTATGGTGGGAACTCCCTCCACTAACATTAGAATAAGGAATTGCTCAAGGAGGCTAATTTCAGCATGTGGCAACACCACTAGGGCACACTTGCTGGCTATCTTGGGGTACTGTGTGCTGGTAACAAGTCCAGGGCTCAAATCAGAGATGAAGAATGTGAAATAAATTGTTGCTGTTCAGCCGCTCAGTCATGTCCAACTCTCTGCGACCCAATAAACTGCAGCATGCCGGGCTTCCTGGCCCTTCACCATCTCCTGGAGTTTGTTCAGACTCATGTCCATTGAGTTAATGATGTCGTCCAACCATCTCATCCTCTGTCACCCGCTTCTCCTTCAATTAATGAGGTTGTGCAAAAAACCAGGTAAGGCCACCTGGATAAGAGGACAGTAGCCTGACTTGCCTTTGAGGCTCTCTCACCTCCTTTACCACTGCCATGCCTCTCTCCAACATACCACTCACTCAGCATCTATGAAGATCATTAGGGTGTTGATTTTGATGTGGATACTTCCAGGGGTGTTTGCATTGTAATCACAGGATAGAAAATGAGTAAAAATGCTGAGGACAGTAAAGAAGAGTCTGTTATTGTAGAAAGACAAATAAAGAGGTTACTTTGCTCAAGGGCTCTACCCCATTGGGTAGTTAACTCCAAAGTCATCTTCCACACAGTCTGAACAATTATTGCATGTTTTTGTATAATATTGACCTGGCTCAGGAGCAGGCCCCAAGAATGCCAGTTCGCCAGCTTTGTGAGGCTGGAGAAAGCTCTCTGAGGCACTCCTGAAGAAGGAGAAAGAACTCCTTTCTGAGACTGGGTATAGTCAGGCAAAGTTGAAATCATGTCCATTTTAATTATTAAAAATTAATCAATTTTTCATACATGTACTTAGCTTCTCAGTCATGTCAAACCCTTTGCAACCCTTTGGATTGTAGCCCACCTGGCTCCTCTGTCCATGGGATTTCTCATGCAAGAATACTGGAGTGGGTTGCCATTTGCTCTTCCAGGGGATCTTCCTGACCCAGAGATTGAAAGTGCATCTCTTGTGTCTCCTGATTCTATTCCCTGCTGAACCACCTGATAAGTCCTTTATATATAAATAAGCTTACAAATTATTAAGTATAAAAAATAAATGGGTAATCGTGAAACTGCTACCCAACTAATGTATCACCACCCACCCCATCTCCATGCTCTTCCTTTCACAGGCTCCTTTCCTTCCCATCTCTCTCTACATTTGGCAAGTAACCATCTGAATGTTCCTTTTATTATTTTTCAAAAAAAAATTTTAATTCCTATTTTTTATTAGAGTTTGACCATATATCCACTAACCACTTGCTATTTAGTTTTCTTATGTTTTAAACTCTATATAAGTGCTATCACAATTATATATTGTTTTGTAACTAGCTGTTCTTATTCAACATTATGTGTTTGTGATTCAACCATTTTTAGGCCCATAGCTTTGGTTCATTCATTTTCATTCCCTTATGTGAATATACTAGAATCAAATAATCTGTTCTGTTATTGATGGAGCAGCTTTACTTTTTAAAATGGTTTTAAACATGCTTTCACCATAGGATTTGGTGGTGTTTATTCAAATAGGGAAATAGACAAGATGTGTTCAATAGATAGGATTGGGTGGTGTGGCAAAAGAAAGTAATAAAGAAATATTTTCAGGGTAAATCAGGTACCGGTCCCAACTCTTACAAAATTTTCTTGTGCGTATTATTTCCCCATCCTCAGAAATAGTTTCTACAAAGTAAAGGAGTTGGAAAAACTTCACGTTTCTCTCCGAAACAACCCTTTAATTCAATGAGGTTTTCATTCACCGAGCACACAGCACCTGTCACTTGTCCCCACTGCTGACTACATAGTTGAAAATAAAACAGATCTGGTCTTTGCCATCATAGAACTTAAACTCAGAAGTAATCAGAAAAAAAAAAAAAAAGAACAGCCCAAACTAAGTTGTTTTTTAAAATTAAACACTATGGAAAGTATTATATTGGGAACATACAGGGTGATGATAGTTCTAGATGGGTCTACTTTAGATAGAATAGCTGGGAAAGGCCTCCCAGATGGTGCTATTTAAGCTTAAGAGGAACTAGTCATCCGCAACCAGGAAGAAGAAAATTCCAGACTAAGAAAACTACATGCGCAAAAACTCCAAGTAGGGCAACAACATCACAAGATCTAGAAGCTGCAGGAGCACTGTGAGAGGACGCATGGCTTCCGGTGAGCCCTGGACACATCCGGGCGGGATTCTGTGGGCTGTGGCAAGGGTTTTGGAATTTATTCTATTTGCAAACGAAAAGTGTTAGAGGTTTTTTTTTTTTTTTAAAAAAAAAAAAAACATCTTGACCATATCTGTGTGTGTGTGTGTCTTTTTAAACATTACTGTGACTGGTGTGAAAAAATGGGGGGGGGGGCAGCATTGGAAAAGGGGCCCTGGTGGGAGGTGACAGGGACTCAGACCGTAGCTGTGGCCATGAAGATGAGGGTGAGGGGAATGAACTGGCTTCTTCCGTGGTCTGGACTCAAGAAAGGGGCACTGTTACAATTGGCGTTTGATGAGAAACACAATCAACATACGTGATTACGGGAAAGGAGAAGTAATCAGACCCCAGATCACTTCACTACGGAAGAGAAAGTTCAGAAAAGAGTGGGTGGGACAGATAAGGAAGCTGTAGTCCTTCAGCAACAGGAGAGTAAGGATACTCTATGTATATCTTTCCCTCTCCCCCATCCGCCTGCCTCTCCTCCCCTCCCTCTCTTCTATTCCCTAGTTGTTTTAGGTGCAGAGCATCTTTAAATATCTGTTTGAAGGGTGCAGCAGACAAGCCTCCTCCCCGGGATTCCAGAAGAGACAGGACAGTCCGGTCCTTCCAGCACCCCACCTCCTAGCAACCCCGCACATCTAGGCCTGAGGCCGTGTCCCCAGCATCCATTCTTCCCAATCTCTCTTCGTTATAAGTGCCTGAACAGTTCTGTGTCAAAGCTCAAAGCATGGCCTAGACTCTCTCCCTCATAATACGCTGCTCATTTCAAGTACCTTAGAGGCTACTAGCACCTTTCCTAGAGCAAGGTCAGAGTAGACGGCAAAGGCAGAAGATTCGTGAGCACTGATTGGCCGAAGCCAGAAGCATTCTGGATGCTGATTGGCTCCGCCATTCGCAGGAAGGAGTTTGTGATGCACGCAAACTGCTGCTGCTTAGTCACTTCCATCGTGTCTGACTCTGTGCGACCCCATAGACAGCAGCCCACCAGGCTCCCCTGTCCCTGGGATTCTCCAGGTAAGAACAATGGAGTAGGTTGCCATTTCCTTCTTCAATGCATGAAAGTGAAAAGTGAAAGGGAAGTCGCTCAGTGTGTCCGACTCTTCGCTCCCTTCACGGAGCCTACGAGGCTCCTCCGTCCATGGGATTTTCCAGGCAAGAGCACTGGAGCACAAAAAGCAGATCCAAAAGAAAACAGGAAAAGGCGTACAATTCGTGAGCGCTAATTGGCGGAAGCTAGAAGCATTCTAGCTGCTGATGAGCTCCGTCATTCTTAGGATGGAGGTTGTGGCGCTCCTGAAAAGCAGGTCTAGTGCCATGGCCCCAGCAGGGTCCTGAGGGGGCAGGCGAATCAACCCTACTGGAACCTCGTGGAACTCTTTACTGAGGGAGTTACGATTTTTTTTTTTAATTAAGTACAATAAAACATGACTGAATGGGGACTATCGGAGGCTGTTTAGTGTACTTTAAAATTCTGTAATTTGCTGTACCACAATAACTTGCACTTTAATAAAACGCAATCTCTCGTCTTAATAGCCAGACAATAAAGAGTTATTTATAGGAGGCGGAGTGCTGGCCCAAGCCTTCCAGGTGTGCCCCAGATTTGAAGCAAGCACTCAGAGAGATCTGCGGGGACGGCGCTGCCTGATACAGCCTAAACAAGCCTTTCGCCTGTGCTGCCATTGCGCAGTGTCACGGCTCCGGGGCTGCGCTGGCCCCAGGCGCCCCGCCCTGCACAGCACGCTGGGCGCACTGATTTATTTCGGTATTACGTTTAATTGTTTCCTTCTTGTTGAAGCCTTAACATGCGATGCTTGTAAATCTGACCCGAATCCTCCATATGGCGCTCTGGTTTTCCATTTTCAAATGCATTCGCCCTGGAATAATGACTGTGGTATAACTCAATTTGAGTTCTGCTGCTGGGGACTTTATTACATAATGCTTTCTAATTGACCCTCATAGTTTAATAAGACAGAACATTTCACCAGAACATTGACAAAAGTTATTAATTTTCACTTCAGCAGAGACCCATGTCCCAATTAAATCCCCTGAGAATGCCTGGCTGACTGACTGACCTCATTATGGCTAATGCTTATTAGTCCTGCGGAGAGGATAGCATCACACACTGTTAAAATGCCTAAATGAGCACATACAACCGTCCAACGTGATTACAATTTACATACATGACTAATTTTACTCCCCTAATCCTTGTCTGGTGCAATGAGTGTGGTGTGCTGCTGTCATACCACGAGATCAGCCATCGAGGATTTGGAGGGTGTCGTAAAAATGCCCTGCCAGAGTGCTAAGCTACACCCAGTTAAATTATATCTGCCTTTCTAGGAAACTATTTCAAGCGCGTGGGCGTTTTGAAATGGGGCGACTGACTAGCGCCCATTCCTTCTTTAATATGGAACAGCTAGTACCCATTTGGGTTTTTTTTTTTTTTTTCAGCCAACTTAAAAGAAACAAGAAGAAGAAGAAAAAAAAAAACTATCACCAGCCGCAGCAAACAGTTATTCCAGCCTTCCTGCTTGGGTAGCTCACACTCCCTGAAGTGGGTTTTTCTTCCCTGAGTCTAGTCGTATTTGCCCATTTTCTCTGGGTTTTCATTGGGAAGGAGCCGGCGGGGAGGAACTTGCACAGTCGCCGGCCTTGTTTCCTCAGCTGTGTTGTGAGAGCATCGTGGCTGCCACCCTGGTTACCAGTGATGCTACTACATACTCAAACTAGTCCCCGCTTGAGGGAGCATCAGCTCGAAGGCAAGTTGGATGAAAAATGCATATTTGCCCAGGCTGGTAAAATGAGATGCTCAGAGGGGCAAGAAGACGAAAGTAAAGCTTAGTGTCTGTGGCTTCTGATTGTTTTTTGACCTTTCTTTTCCTGGTCTCTACAAGGTGTTTATCTTTCAGGCAGTCCAACCAGGGCTTAGCGTCTTGCCTTTCTTGTGCATTTGTAGTCATTCCCCCTGGGCTGTGTGATTTGACACATGACAACAATCTAACAGCAGAGATCAAACTTCTCCTCAGACTCTTTGCAATGTGACAAGTAATGTGTATTGACACAGCAAAGTGCACTCTAGAAATATGAGTGGTTGGGCGGGCACCAGACCTTCTTGCTCAGCTAGAGATAGCTTAAATCATAGGTTTCAGTTGCCCACAAAGATAAAGCCAGAATTTAAATAATGATAACCAGCTGGAAGCTGCAATTCATTGAAATCTTTCTTCTTTTCTTTTGGTATTACCAATTGAAAGGAGAGATTTGGTGGGAAAAACAATAATAAGGATAGCAAGAGCAAAAGACAAAGGCAAAAGAAATGAAACTAAACCTCCCCAGGGAATATTTGAGCATTCTACACATTCTGCTCAGGCCCCATTCTGCAAACGATCCGTAAAGACTTCCTTTGTGGCACTGCAAACAAGGCCCCTGCCTTCAGGAAGCTGATGGTCTACAGGCTGTCAAAACTGTCATAACTGAAACAGGTATACAGGGTGATCAATTCTACTGATGGCCAAGGCTTATGGGAGCCCAAAGAAGGGGTATTAACCCACCTTTGGTGGTGGGGATGAGGGTTGGCTGGTCCAAGAAGGGCTTCCTAGAGAATGAATCATTTAAGTTGAGCCCTAAATGATAAGTGAATAGTCCTAGGATATCAGGGAAGAGGGACTGGGCTCCAGGTAGAGAAAAATCAGTTCTTTTTTCTCCTTCATCCTTTAAACAAGTGGGCATTTAGTCCCACTATGTGCTGCCTGCTGCTCAGGTTCTGTGTCTGCATCTGATGCTGAAGAGTAACTCCTGGTGGTCACCTGAGGTGTGGCAGCCTCTCCAGGGAGGTGAGGATTCACCAGGGAATCATGGATGAAAGGGGCTCAGTGCCCCGTGTGTGGAGTAAACGATCAAGGGAACCTACAGTGTGAAAAAGTACACCCGTTCACGCAGAAGATTTCAGAAAAACAACACTACTGTGGGAGAAGAATCACCAAAGAGCAGTGTGAACTCAGGGAAAGAAGAGATCTATTTGGCAGGGCAGGGGTGGGGGGAGTGTTAGTTCAGAGATGATGGTGAGGGGGTGACTACTAAGCTTTGCCTGTGGTTTTGGTGCTGTGACCTAATCATACACGCTTCTTCCCTGTTGGGGGTCTCCTGCTGTACTCAAAATGGCTCTTGGGAGCCAACCATGCCTCTTTCAGTTACAGGTTGCGTTACATCATGTTGGTAGCTTGAATCTGGTCATGGGGGTAGTATTTACACTACAGGACTCAGTAAACTCTAGAGACCAGAGCCAACCATCCCCAGAGGGTGCTTTGTTACTCAGTCACGTCTGCCTCTTACTTTCCCATAGACTGTAGCCTATGGGATTCTCCAGGCAAGAACACTGGAGTGGGTTGCCATTTCCTTTTCCAGGGGATATTCCTGACCCAGGAATTGAACCCGGGCCTCCTGCATTGCAGGCAGACTCTTTACAGCCTGAACTATGAGGGAAGCCCATCCCCAGAGAGCTGGTTTTTAAACACTGACCAACACACCATGGTCTGCACCCAAGGATCACAAGCTGTGTAGGATGGGGAGGACTCAGAGGCATGAGGAAGTCTCTCTTCTAAAGATTAAGGAAGAAACTTGAGTCAAGGGGTTGATATATGCCTACACCCTCCCCAGGAATGAAGGTTGAAGAAATATCTCCAGCAGTGGGAAGGGCAGTTGGCCAGTGGGAATGGTCATACTATTATGGGTTCTATGAGATCTTAGAGTGTGTTCCGGGCAGACGGTGATGACAAGAGGAGAGCATAGAAAATAAAATGGGACCCCATGGACCAAAGTGTTTGTTCTTTATTCTGCAGCCACTGAGGACTCAACAGAGATATTTTAAATAGTGGCACAGTATGGTCAGATTTCTTTTAGGGGATATAGAGGACAGAGTAGTGGATGAAGATTCAGATGGCCAGGAGACCAAGAACAGGCTGTTGCAGTCACAGATATTTGCTTATGCAGTGTTAATTCCTTTCATTCCTTCCCTTCCTTTCCAACAGAACCATCCTCAATTTTTTTCTCCCCCTAGGGAGGCAATGTGCCCTGCTTAAAAAAACAAACAAAACTCCCACGCCCTTTCCCAGTCTTCCTTGCAGAGAGTGGTCCCATGACATTCTGGCCAATGGAAGGTAAGTCAGGTCACTGGATGGAGCTTTCAGGACTGCTCTTTGAAAGGGAACAGACTTGAGAGACATTTGCCTTTTGCCTTTCCTTTCTTCTGCCTGGAATGTGGATGTAGAAGAGGAGCAATCATTTAGTGAGCATGAGGTGACAAGCCCACAGATGATAGCACCAGTCAAGGATGGCTGAATGGAAAGATAGAAGGAAATTAGGGCATGCCTTGGAGATATAATGGGGCTGCCATATTGATTCTGAGTCTTCTGTATCTGGATTTCATATTGCATGAAAAAAAAAAAAAACACACACACAAAACTCTCTGTTTGGGTAGGCCATGGCAAGCCTTGCTTTCTATTATGTCAGCTACACCCATCCTTAACTACTTCCGGTACTATTTTAGAGATTCAGGTGACAGACCCTGAGGACAAGAAGAGAGCAGCAGCAATGGCATGAAGATGTAGGAATACCTTCATGTTCCTACCTGCCTCAGGTAAACTAGGCAGCAACATCTATTTAGGGAGAATGAAGCACAAAAGATCATTTAGCTTCTGAGACCGAGTGAAATACAGAAGGCAAAACAGGCTGCAAGGACCCGGGTTTCAGGGGACAGATGGGACATATATAAGAAGACAATGAACTGAGTTTGGACAGGCTGAGTTGGAGGGGCTTGTCATCTAAAGTTGGAAGGAGAGGCTGGCATTCAGGAGAGAGGCTGAGAGAGCTCTAAAGTAGAGAGATGGCAGCTATCAGCTAAGAGATGGTGTTTGGATCCTTGGAATTGCTTATGAAATGGATGAATGATGAGAAGAGGCTCAATGGGGAAATTCTGGGAAATACCAGCAGGCAAAGGATGGGCAGCAGTGAGACAGGAGGGGTTTAAGAAAGGAGTGTGAAGGGCTGGGAGAGAGATGGGAAGAGGATTCATAGAGGCGAGCCCCAGGAACTAAAAGCAGAGACAGTTTTGAGAGGGGAAGAGCAATCAAGAGCACCATGTACAATAGAGTTATTAAATAGGATGAGGAATGAAACTTAGCCTATGGATTTGCCTATTAGAATGTCAGTGTTTTCTGCTTCCACTGAGGTCACTACTGAAGCTGGAGAAATGATTTGCCCAAAATGACATCATTAGTAATGAGTCTAGCATTAGAAATGGAGACACTGGGCTTCCTTGGTGATCCAGGGGTTGAGAGTCCACCTTGCAATGCAGGGGACACTGGTTCAATCCCTGACATTGGAAGAATCCACTTGCTGAAGAGTAACTAAGCCTGCATGCCACAACTACTGAACCTGTGCTCTAGAGCCTGCAAGCTGCAGCTACTGGAGCCCACGAGCCCACGAGCCCATGAGCCCATGCTCTGAACCAAGAGGAGCCACTGCAACGAGAGCTCGCAAGCTGCAACTGGAGAAAGCCTGCGTGCAGCAGCAAAGACCCAGCACAGCCCCAAATACCTAAAATAAAACAAGTAAATTATATACGTACATGTATATGTATGTATAAAGAAATGACATGGCCTGACTCCCTGTACAGTTGCTCTTTCTCTTCTATTACATATGCTTTTAGGCTGCCCCAAATCATCAAACCAGATTTTCACTTTAAAAGATCAGCTTTGGAGTGGGGCGGGTGGTGGTTGGGGTGGGGTGGTAATTTATGCTCAGATACAAACCACTTCTAGCTGCCTTCACTGATAAATAGGTTTAAATAGGTGTCCTTTTGTCCCCAGATTAAAGTGTCTCTTTAGCTAATATTTTGATGCACTGAAATCTCTTACTGAAGGCAGTTAGCCGAGGAGAGGAGGAGAGAAAGAGAGTCAGGACAGCACCATCCTCTGCCATGCTCATCCCTCATAGCCTCAGCCTGGCTGGAGATGGCCTTTCATTTCTCATTCTGTGTCCAACCCACAGCAACAGGCCCAAAGGCCACTGCCTGGCGCAGAAGTGCTGTTTCTTTCCTCTCAAGTGAGAAGCAGCTCTTTTGGATATGAGCCCATCCTGAGTGGACATCCTTATCCATCATGGAGACCAGAAACAGCCTGAGCCTGGGTCCCCAGCAGGCACTGTTTTGCCCAAAGTTCTGACTCTATTTCCAGACCACAGCACATGGCTATCACAGAATCTCAGAAAGCCATGTCGATCAGCACAAGAGGTGGGGCTCAGAGGGAGATCATTCTGAAATTCCTGAGCATGAACTAAGAGTGGGTATCCTTTTTTTTTTTTTCTTTTTGGCGGGAAGCAGAGGTCAGAAAAGTAAAACTTTGAGGGGCAAAGGGGTTACAACCCCAGAGCATTTAAACCACCTGATGCCCCAGGCAACTGCACACCTCTAGGTACAGAGGTTAGAGTATCAGTTACTGGCAGAAACCCTTCTTGCAAAACACTCTGTATGTGAGAATCTGAGTAAAGCAAACAACCCCCCACCCAAGGCTGTGAAGCTCTTCCCTTGCCCCATGCTGTCCGGGAGTGAAACAGCAACTTGGATACATGGCTGGCAGTTGGCAGGGAAACCTGGTGGGCGTGCTAGGGGCACTGCAATCCATAAAGGAAAAATGGTCTAAACAGAGCGAGAGGGTTTTGTTGTTGCTTTTCCTGAGCAAATGAGCACTGATGTTCTTTCTCATGTAAGAAAGCAGCAACTGATCCGGAGACCATTTTTCTACCATGGACAAGGCAACCCGGGCTTCTGGCTGATTAAAGGAAGTAGCTACTGTTCACCATCTTTCAGGAGTGAGAGAATAAAGAAGGAGATGCAGCCAAAATAAACAGATGGCTGGATCAGGTGGGGGATGCTGTCATGAGCAGACACGCAGGTAGCACGGGCCCCAGGCAACCACACAAAGCCATTAAGAGGAGCCGAGACTCAGCATAGGGTTCTAGAACCCTGGGAAACAGCGTGTGCTCTGCCCCAGAGGGGGTCACCTTGGAATTGTCACCGATCCAAAGGTAGTGAAGTTTGCACAGAGCAGGAGGGTCCCAGCAGGCAAGCAATCCTGGACCCCAGGGAGGACTAGGAAAAGATGGAGCTGAGGGTGAAGGGCTAAGTTAGCAAAGTCAGCAGAAATTCAGACCCCTCGAGTGCCTGGAAGGTTGAGCAGCAGGCAGTGTGGTGCCAACTGGCAGGTGGCTCCCAGAATCCACTTGGAGCCACTGAGTCATCTTTGCAAACACTGACTGAACACCTTCTGGGTTTCAGGCACTAAGACACAGTTCTGTCTTCGAGGACCTCATGGTCTGGCAAGTGGAGTGTTTATAAACAGATGAATCACACTCCAGGATAGTGGTTATGAGCAGAGTTTTGAAGTGTCACAAGAGAGGGCGCTGTCAGGAAAGACTTCAGAGAGGAGGTGACAATGAAGTTGGATAATGAAGACTAAGCAGGCATTCACGTCAGAAAAATTGCACCAGAAGGCTGCAGCTGGGTAAACTGGGAGGTTACATTAGTTAAGATTCTGGTTGCAGAGCAAAAATCTCCAGTTAAACTAGCTGAAGTTAAGAGGAATGTTACTTTAGATGTACAACAGATAATGTTACAGGAAAGTAAGAGGAAAAAAGTGCTGCTGTGTGAGGGCCCAGACCAGGAAATCAGGGATGTTAATTTGTCAGAGGCGCACATGAACTCTGATCCACCATGCTCTGTGTATCTGCCCCAGTCCTCTGTCTTCCTGAGGTCCTCTCCGGTCTCTGCTTACTCATGTCCTTACAATTCTGTGTCTTTGCCTCACAAGTGGCCCTGGCTTGCTCTGCTATCTACTTCAGGGCCAGTTCCCTATGCCCTTTCAAGTAAGGTACCATCATCCTGAGGGTGCATCTGACTCAGTCTCGGGGCTCTCACTCCAGTAAAGGAGGGCTGGAAGCAATGATGAAACTCTCTGCCTCCCCGAAGGCTCTATAAGGCAAGGGCACCTCGACACCTGCGGCATAACGCAGGAGAGGAGATGTCTATCCAAACACAGTGTGGTTTTGAGATATTGAGAGCTGTGGTCTTGACCACGGCAGTGAGCAGTCTGGTGGTGGCTAGGTGGTAACAGCAGTCAATGTGACAACACCCAACAGAGGTGGCAGCAGTGCCCAGCATTAGCAACAGTGCCTAGCAGATAAAAAGGCATCCAGAAGGTAGACATTGGCCAAGGAGTCCCAAGGGTAGTGTTCACACCCGACTGGTCTTGTTAGTGAGCCCATAGGATTCTCCCAACTACTGAGGCAAGCTCTTTGCAGGGCGTTGAGTTCCTGCCAGCATGCACAGGGTACCTACACTCGCTGTATGGTCTTGTACCTGCAGGCAGTTTGATGTGGGGGAAGCTTGAGTGATGTGTCAGTCAAAGTACCCAGCTTCCTCTTGACCTATGGCCTGCCGTCTGGGGGAACTGCTCATTCCAAGTAAGGCCCAGCAGGAGTTAGGACCCTCTTAGCAGGACATGCAGTAATTCCAGAAGGAACAGAAGTTGTCAGTTCCTACCAAGAAAAGCCAAGGGCACTGAAAGATTGGAAAGAAAAGCCGCTGACGGAAGAGTGTAATCAGAGAGAAATGAATAGAAACTGCCCAAAGAAAATGCGTGCTCCCTAGCAACCTGCTGCATAGAAAATAGGCCAAACAAATAGCTCTAAAAAGGATGTGGTAGTGGTAGGGGAAGTAATCAGAACTAGGAAAGCGAGAAAGTATTAAAAAAAATCAAACAGCAACTCAGCTGGAGAAATTATAGTACAAAGTTAAAGTGCAAAAACATGATAAGGAAAGCAAAGGTGAAGAATGAAAAGAAGATTGCGAGAGAGGCTAAGATAAATAATAAGGCATTTTTCAAGTACAGGAAGAACAAGGGGTCAGTACAAGAGTCAGTAGGGCCTCTAAAAGCTGACAGAGGTAATTTATTGACAGAACATGAAGACATTGTGAAAAAATATTAAAAGGCATTTTTCCTTCCACTCCTTACCTCTCTTTTCACAAAGGAAGATGGGGACATATGCCAGAACAGACATAAATTTCCCAGGAGTGGAAAAAAGACATTTTGAAGGAAATCAGGATCGTGTCAGCACAGGTGATCAAGAAATTAGGACATCAGAAAAATTGCAGAAAGTCTAGAAAGCCAGGCCAGGGCCTCCAGGAATGAGGGACCCAGAGGCCAGTGAGGTCCAAGGCTAGGGAAGGGAGGGATGGGAGAGGGTCCATGGTATGTCAGAGGAGAGGGGCAGTGATCCACCCAGGGGCTGGTGTAGGAAGCAGTCTCGGGCTCTGCTTTATAAGCCCATCCTGTAGATTGCTTTTTCATCTTTGATAAAGGGAATAGAGTCAGGGTTTTATCAAGTTTTTACACTCCAAACTGTTGACAATGATCTCTGATGGGGTGCTTGTTTTTAAAAGTACCAAGCATGATCCAATTTCGGGTAAAACTTCACTTTCCTTCCCATAAGAAGACTCCAGAACAGAGGTAGAAAACCTGGATTTGAGGTATTATTCTGTCACAGACCAGCTGTGTGTGTGCATGCATGCTCAGGCACGTCCAACTCTTTGCGAACCCCTGGACTATAGTCCGCCAGGCTCCTCTATCCATGGAATTTTCCAGGCAAGACTACAGGCACAGGTTTCCATTTCCTACTCCAGGGGACTTCAGGTTAATTGCTTAATCTCATGAAGATGTAGGTAACTCATTTCAAAAGTGAAGATTAAAAACTACCTTACATGACCACGATACTCAAATAAAATCATTTATTTCTCCACCAATACAGAAAAAAAAAAAATTGCTGAGTGCTTTAAAGGGCCAGGCACTGTTTTTGGCCACAGAGAGGCAGGATTAATAAGACAGGTCCCTGCCCTTGTGGGGCTGACATTCTGGTGTGAGGAGAGAGGTATTCAGCAAGGAAACAGAAAAGTAAACAAGATCCTTTCCAAGAGTGATGAGAGCTTTGGAAAGAAAATACACAGCTGTGTAAGGGCCTGCTCACAGCATGGGTCAGGGAAGATGACACTGAGATCTGAATTAAGAGGAGGGAAGACCTGGATAGAACTTACCAGAAAGAGGGCAGCCGGATGAGGCTCCAAAGCTAATATATAAAAAAGCATCGTATAAACTGTACAGTCACTGAAATGTTGGGCCTGAGTGATATCAAGAGCTTTGTCCGAGGTTGAGAATTTGATTTTCAACCCAGCTCCTCAATCTGAGTAAACTATGAGTGAGTGAGTGAAGTCGCTCAGTCGTGTCTGACTCTTTGTGACCCCATGGACTATAGCCTATCAGGCTCCTCCATCCATGGGATTGTCCAGGCAAGAGTGCTGGAGTGGATTGCCATTTCCTTCTCCAGGGGATCTTCCTGACCCAGGAATCGAACCCAGGTCTCCCGCATTGTAGGCAGACGCTTTACCGTCTGAGCTACCAGGGAGTAAACTATAGGGAAGTGTCAAATCAAGGCAGACTTCGGCAAGACAAGCCTGGCCACAAAGAAGTAGAAAGCACCCAGTTCAGTTCAGTTCAGTTCAGTCGCATCCAACTCTCTGTAACCCCGTGAATCGCAGCACGCCAGGCCTCCCTGTCCATCACCATCTCCCGAAGTTCACTCAGACTCACGTCCATTGAGTCCGTGATGCCATCCAGCCATCTCATCCTTGGTCATCCCCTTCTCCTCCTGCCCCCAATCCCTCCCAGCATCAGAGTCTTTTCCAACTCTTCACATGAGGTGGCCAAAGTACTGGAGTTTCAGCTTTAGCATCATTCCTTCCAAAGAAATCCCAGGGTTGATCTTCAGAATGGACTGGTTGGATCTCATTGCAGTCCAAGGGACCCTCAAGAGTTTTCTCCAACACCACAGTTCAAAAGCATCAATTCTTCGGTGCTCAGCCTTCTTTACAGTCCAACTCTCACATCCATACGTGACCACAGGAAAAACCATAGCCTTGACTAGATGGACCTTAGTCGGCAAAGTAATGTCTCTGCTTTTGAATATACTATCTAGGTTGGTCATAACTTTTCTTCCAAGGAGTAAGCGTATTTTAATTTCATGGGTGCAGTCACCATCTGCAGTGATTTTGGAGCCCCCCAAAATAAAGTCTGACACTGTTTCTACTGTTTCCCCATCTATTTCCCATGAAGTGATGGGACCGGATGCACCCAACATCTACAGAAATACAAAATGGATTCCAAGAGAAGCAGGATGCATGGGGCCTGCCTCCCTTGTCACATAGACTCTGAGGTCCCTGTGTGTGGCCATCCTCAAAGTCCCAGATGAACAATCACCTTGGGACATGCTGCTTACCTGGGGCTGTCAAGGTACTGTGTTAAAATGCCCAGGTTCTAGGGTAAAAAATGAAGCGGCATGGATTCACTTCCCTGCTCAAAAGCAACAGCCCTATCTGAAATTTACTCCAGCCCATGGCCAAATTAACCATTGTGATTGGGTCATGCAACAATTAAAGAGAAAAAACTTAATTCTTATGTTTCCAAAGGTCCGGTTTCATTTCCCCAAAACCAGTCAAGCTCTTAGTCTGGAAAATGAGCTGAACGCTGAGAGAGGAAACTAAGTGGAACCAGAAACTTCTAATATTTTGTCTTAACATAAGAGTATAACATATGAGACAGAAGTCACATTTCATTTCACAAAAGCTTATAGAGGCAAACTCTTGCAGAGGGGAGGTGTGCGCCTGATCCTGAAATCGACAGGACCCTGTGGGGCTTCTGGGCATGGAGGCCTGTCCGTGTCCCCCGTTTCTTGTTTGTAGGGAATAGGCCTCAGCCTCCATGACCTTCCTTGAGTTCCAAAGCGCAGATTCAAACAGTTGCTTATCAGGGAAGGAAGGGGATGCAGAGATTAGGGAGGAATAGCCAAGAAACAATTGTGTAGCTTTGAGACAGGGTCCTGGTTCTGTCTTAAGTGATGCACAGAACAATATCTTTGAGCTCTTTACAGAACCAAAACCTCTGACAAATGGATTTGTATTCTTCATTCCAGAGAACACTACCTGAGGCCAGATTAGTGAAATCAGAGAGGCTCATCAAGAGATTGTCTGAAACCAGATTAAAGGAGTGCAGGCCCTGCACACACCCAAATCTTGTCAGCAACCCCATCCTTGAAGCACTGCTATAAAACTCCTTACCAAACCCTCACAGGCTGGGAAACTTCGTTTTTCAGGGGCATGAGCTTGCTGCGTACCCTTTGCCTGGCAAAACAATAAAGCTATTCTTTTCTACTTTAGCCCAAACTCTGTCTCTGAGACTTGATTCAGCACTGATGCACAGAGGCTGAGTTTTTGGCATCAGTGTCAGCCTTATTCCTTAAAGGGAATTCTGGAGAACTCATTAAGCCTCACAGCTTTCCCGCCCACCATGTAGGAACCACATGTGATGTGATACATCCCCAGGCATGTCCCTCTCTTTGCCATGCAGTCAACCTGAGGGCAGTCCTCCTCCTTGTCCTAGGAACCATAGGTGAGGCACAGAACTCTCAAAAATGATCAAAATCCTACCAGGTGGAACACTGACATGGTCATTACTGGGGCAGACAGGACTGCCAGGGAGAGAGTGAGAAGGGAGGAGAGTTGGGGACCTTGTGCTCAGGAACTTCAACATTGCTGGCTGATGCAAAGAAAGGCTTATCAAGGAGCCTGAAAAGGCTGTTGTTTCACAAGCACCCTGCAAAGGAAGAGGGCATTATTATCCCCACTTTAAAGATGAGAAAACCAAGACTTCTGGAGGTCAAGTAAGCACCAGGTTAATGGGAGAGTTAGGACTTGAACACAGGTCTCCAGACCCTTGTAGGTCAGTTGGTAAAGAATCTGCCTGCAATGCAAGAGACCTGGGTTCGATTCCTGGGTCAGAAAGATCTCCTGGAAAAGGAAATGGCAACCCACTCCAGTATTCTTGCCTAGAGAATCCCATAGACAGAGGAGGAGTCCATGGGGTCGCAAGAGTCAGACACAACTTAGTGATTAAACCACCACTCCAGACCCTGTGGTCTTTCAAATGAAACAAGGGAAGCTTTTCCAGTGCTCAAGCACCCCGGGAGTCAAGGGAGCTTGTCCTTCTTCAAGGATGTTTAGAAATGCTCATGCTCATGCTTGAACACTTCACCTTGGCAGACACAGGCTCTGAGAACCAAGGAGGAAGAGGAAGAGAAACTCCTTTCTCAGTAAGCCTAAGAATCTATTCAATATTCTGGACACCATGTCATCAAAGGATTCTGATTTTCCCTGTGTGAGGTGGGGAGATGTGCCGGAGAGATTTGAACATTCAGTCCCTGGCCTCTACTTTGAACAGCTGGCAGCCTGGCCTGTGGTGGCGGGCAGGGTACCTGGAGCTGCCCCCACCTGTGCCCAGAAAGGACAAAGGTGCCCACAAGGTGGACTTCGGGGCGGATGGTGAATATCTCAGCTGCCCAGAGCATGGGCCCAGCTCTGCTTCGTGCCCCAAGGCTCTGAGTTTATTTTCTGACTCAGGGGAGCAGCTGTGGACTTCGTCCATTCGGCAGGCTTGCCAGATGTTTGCTGACCCCAGGTTTTTTCTCCCCAGAGGCAGCGCTGCTGCCTCTGAGATCAGCAGGGGTGAGGGGTGTGCGAGTTCCCAGGCTTCCCCAGGGCGGAGGGAGCAAGTCTGGGGCGGGCTGGGCTCTGGGCTGGGACTCAGGGCCGTGCCTGCGGGACGCAGAGCCTGACCCTCTGTTGGCCGGGTCTCGGGAGTGAGGAGTGGTGAGGAAAATTGGAAGGAATAATCCCTGCCCCCTGAATTGCCTGGGATTAATTAGGAGACTGATAATGTACAGCGTGTGCCTGGGATGAAAATGAGTTATAGCCTCGTTATTAATATAGCTGGATGGATGATTAGTTTATATAAAACAAGGCCACTTCTCAATAAGCCAGAGGTCATTAGGTGTCCTCACAGGGTGACATAAGGCGGGTAGCCTGTGTGTATACTTGCGAGGAATTCCAACTGATTTACGGGAGGGTGAAAGCCAGCAAGTCAGAGCTGTTTTGCCCATTTCAGTAAATAAAAAGCAAAGACCCAGCACGAGGCTTGTGTTTATTCTTTTCCTTAAAGAAAATATTTTCCATAAAACTGGACACTGACATTAAAAGTAAAAAGGGGGAGGGGCAGGGAAGAAGAAACCTAAAACCAAAGTAAACTGGAAGCAAACTAGTTTTCATTTCCTGTGGAGCAATTTTATATTTTTTAATGGAGTTGCTGCGGCTTTTTATTTCAGTAGAAGGTGAAGAGTCCAAAGCATGAGGATTTAAGGCTTCCAAGTGTGTGTCATTATATGAACAGACCCTTAAATTTGCCAGCACGCCCCAGGCACTGCTCCTGCATAGCTAATGTCTCCCTGCCAGGGCCAGGGCTGAGGGTCCTTTGACTCCTCTGGAAGTTATACAGGGGTAAAGGGAGTGTCAGGAATGCAGGATTAGGCCCCATAATTGAGGCTGTCAGCTGAAGAGGCAGGCGGGTTTGCGAGCCTTTCCAAATTTGCATTTATTATGGCATGAAGATATGGCTCCTTTGGTATAAAAGGAGTAGGGGAGGTGTCTGGAAGTTGGCAGTATTTTCTTCTCTATCTCTCTTTTTTAAGTTGACTGGTTCTGTATCATTCATTACGCTCTTCTTAATAGATCCCAGAAATGCTGAAACAGTCCTTCAGAGGAAGCATTCACTTGAAACAAAAGATTAGAGAGACCTTAAAAATGCTGGATTTTCTTTACCTTTGAGGAAGGCCAGCTGGAACCTCTTGAGATTACTCCTATTTAGTGTGCAGCCACAGACAGTAGTGATGGTGAAGACGAAACAGGGTTTTTGTGAATCACATGTGGATACAGCAGTGTCACCTAATCAGATACTCCTTACTGGATGGTGGATATAGAGACTATGGCCAACGACCCTGCTATAGGATAATCAGACCCAAGAAGGCAGAGCTCTTCAGATTTTGAAGAGACAAGTGGCCTGTTCTATTCATGCACATACATGCAAGTCGCATTCTAAGTACACCTATTCTCTCTTTAATTTTTAAAAATTTTATTTATTGATTATTTTGGCTGCTCTGTGACTTTGGAGATCTTAGCTCCCTGACCAGGGACTGACCCCAGGTTCAGTGAAAGTGTGCAGTCCTAACTACTGGACAGCCAGGGAATTCCCTTAGTTTAATTTTTTGTACAATATAAATAACATGAAATATCCCATTTAAATCATTTTAGGTGCACAATTCAATGACATTAGGTACATTCACATGGTACATCAACACCACTATCCAGTTCCTGAATTTTTCATCTTCCCTAATTGAAACTCTGTACCCCTTACAGAAAAACTCCACTATACTTCCCTTTCTAGCTTCTGGGAACCACTACTCTAGTTTCAGTTGGCCCCCAGGTGTCTCATATAAATGGAATCATGTAGTATTTGTCATTGTGTGCCTGGCTTATTTCATTTAGCACAAATGTCTTCAAGATTCACACTTGTTGTAGAATGTATCAAAATTCTATTCCTTTTTAAGATTGAATAATATTCCATAATATGTATATTCCATATTGTTTTTATTCACTCATCCATCCATGTGCATTTTAATTGTTTCTACTGTTTTTCTCCTGTAAATAGTGCTGCTATGAACATGGATACATAAGTACCTCTTCCAGACCTTAATTTCAAACATTTAGGGTACATACCTAGAAGCAGAATTGCTGGATCATATGTAGTTCAAGTTCTAATTTTTTTTCGGAACCACAGTAGCAGTTGCACTATTATATATTTCAACCAACTGTACACAAAGTTTCTGATTTCTCCATATCCTCAATAGCAGTTGTCATTTTCCATTTTTTTATAGTAGTCATCTCAATGGGTGTAGAGTGGTACCTCATTGTAGTTTTGATCTGCATTTTCCTAATAATTAATGATGTTAAGAATCTTTTCATGTATTTACATACAAATATCTATGGGAGCCCCCTCATTTAATTCTTTGGGATATATACCAGGAGGTGGAAGTATATACCATTAGACGTTGAAGTGGGCCCCCTAAGGATTTACTATAAATTCTTGAGAGTATAATAAAATTTTGATCAGCTAGAATGCTTACATGCAGAGAACAGTCTGGTTAATGGAGGGTTTAGTTAGAATTCTCCATTTTTCTTCCAATTATTCTTGCTGAGATTCTTCCCAAACGTTTTGGTTTGTTTTTTAGATGAGTTATGCAGCCTTTCCTAGGAGGACTTCTCTTTATCCTAGAGGAATTCTATAAAATGAGCATCTGAGGACTACACTAGGTACTTAATGTGCTATCCTGAAAATTTAGATTAGAAGGTATCGAATATATGTATTTACACTATAGACCAAAAGGTAACTGTATAGGACTGTGAACTTTGAGTGAGTTAAATGTTCACAGAGATGGTTTCAGAAAAGATGTTTTGTAGCTCTTCTTTTTGGCAGTAATTGGAGAGTAGGGCCTGTTGTCTATTAAGGCCACTCCTAGTTCATGAAAATAAAACCATGTCAACTGCAAATAAAAGAATGTTTATCTTTCTGTTCTCTATGGAGGGAGTTGGAGAGTCCAGGCTGGGAATGTGTCTTATTCATCCAAAAGGGAGAGCACATCACTGATGTGCTCTCTACTGGGAAAGGAAGCATGTGCAAATTCACCCATGTTTCATCTCACTGCAAACTGTGATTTAGGCTAGATTCTATATTTATGCATCATGGTACCCCTGGCACTAGCCCAATGCCAGGCACTTAGTAAGTGATCAATAACAATTCACTGAATGAATTAGCATGACCTTTTAAAAGACTGCCTTACAGGCTCTCAGCCTCATGAGGGGTTCAGATGGCAGTTCTCTACCAGAGTGGGTGGAACATTTTGCTGACCAAACTGGACCCCCGTTCCTGGGTGCTGCTAGTTACACAAGCCTCCTCTTTACATGCTGCTTGTATCTGTTTCTGATCCTTCCTTTAACTGCATGGGGAGTTTTTTTGTTTTTTTTTTTTTTACTGGCAGGGGAAGGAGGCAAAAGAGAAAAGAATGTGTTGGCTAAGATGGTAGGAACAACCATTTTCAGTATGGTCTGGTGGATAAGGCTTGAATTCACCATCAGAGGAAGAAGAGTGAAAGCAGGAGAGAGCTCTTCTCCTGAGACTATTCTGCGAGATTCTGGGCATGGACTGCAGCTTTGCAACACGGGGGGTGGTATGGCAGGGAAGGTCTCTACTCTCTCTTCTGTATAGGTCCCCTGCCTACTCTGGGCACACTGGAGATAGCAGTCTAGGTGGGAAATGGCACTGGGGATGCTCACTGTCCCAGTGTAGCAGGGGATCCTTCAGGCAAGTCTATGCTAGCCAGAGTGAGAAAGAAAGAAAATGTGGGCACCCACTACCCATGGAAGTTGACTGATAGACTGTGGGCTCATGCAAGCTCCTTGTTGGGACTTCCAGAAAAAAAGAGGGGTCTTTGAAGTCTTATACTTGAACATACGTGGAGTTCAAAGTCACAGTGTGCGTGCGTGCGTTTGTGTGTGTATGTGTTTAAAATCACTAGCAAGTGATTACTACCTTTGCATCTACAAAAAACTAAGTCTATAACAGATATCCATTTAGGTAGGAAATGGATGAAGACAGGAAAACCAAATCTATACATTAAAATTTATCTATTTTTCAAATAAATTTATCTACAACTTGATATAAATAATGGTTCTTGTACCAAATAAGACAATTGGGTTTTAATAATAACAATAATAAATAATATTTAATATAATAATACATAGTACTTTCTATATGTAAGGCATGATTCTAAGCAATTTATATGTATTTTTAATCCCCCCAACAGTCCTATGAGACACGGATCTTATTATTTCTGGTTTACAGATGAGAAAACTAAAGCACAGAGAAGTTAGTAACTTGGCTAAAATCACACCCCTGGTATGTGACAGTGTTGGAATCCAAACCCAAGAAGCTGGGTTACAAAGTCTGAGCTTTCATATCTATCTAGATATAGATAATGACAATTTTATTGAGATAATTTATATACCATGAAATCATCCTTTTAAAGTATACAATTCAGTGGTTTTCGGTATATTCCCAGGCTAGTACAACTATCATCTCCCTTTAATTTTAGAACACTTTTACCACCGAACAGAAACCTGGTGAGCATGAGCATTACCTCCCATTCATCTTTTTGTCCAGTCCCTGGTAACCATTAATCTACTTTGTCTCTATGGATTTGTCTATTTTGGACATTTCTTATAAATGGAATTAAAAATAGAATAGAGTCATACAATATATCTTTTGTGTCCAATTTCTTTCATCAAGCATGATATTTTCAAGGTTCATCCATGTAGTAGTATGTATCAGTACTTAAATGCTTTTAATGGCCAAATAATATCTTGTGGTATGAAATACTAAATTTTAAAAATCCATTCATTAGTTGATGGACACATGGGTTTGTTTCTACTTTTCGGCTATCGTAAGAAATGGTACTATGGACCAGCATACTATAGTGACTAACACAAGCTTTTAAAAACATAGAACCAGCATATATTTCACATGCAGTAAATAATTAGTTAATAGGTCTATTTCCTGGAGGATTCAAAATGCCCTTCTAATAGCAGGCAGGCATGCCTGTGTATATCTATATCCATGGAACTGATGAAGGATGTGGTGATCAAACCAAACGACATATGTAAATTCTAATACCTGAAGGCATTGATCCAAATATTAGTAATCAATGATGTGATCTTGGCCAATTATTTGAGAGTTGTAATTAGATATTTGAAGCCAATGGGCTGGCTAATTGAGGTTTCATTGTTAAAAACATTAAAGTTTCCATGAAACTGAAGAAGATTCAAAGAAATGAATGGATATTCCATGCTCTTGGATTGGAAGAATTAATATTGCTAAAATGACCACACTACCCAAAGCAACCTAGATTTAATGCGATCTCTATCAAATTACCTATGGAATTTTTCACAGAAATAGAACAAAGAATCCTAAAATTCATATGAAAGCAAAAAAGAGTCAGAATTGCCAAAGTAATCCTGAAGAAAGAACAAAACAGGAGCCATAACCCTCCCAGACATCAGACAATACTAAAAAGCTACAGGAATCAAAACAGTTTGGTATTGGCACAAAAACAGACATATGGATCAATGGAACATAATTCCAGAAATAAACCCACACACATGCAGTTAATTAACTTTGATAAAGGAATCAAGAATATACAATGGGAAAAAGACAGTCTCTTTAGCAAGTGGTGCTAGGAAAGTGGGGTAGTGGCATATAAATCAATAAAGCTAGAACACACCCTCACATCACACACACACACACACAAATATTCAAAATGGCTTAAAGATTTAAACATAAAACTCCTAGAAGAGAGCATAGGCAAAATAGTCCTTGACATAACTTGTACTAATGTTTTCTTAGGTCACTATGCAAGGCAATAGAAAAACAAACAAACAAACAAATGGGACCTAATTGAACTTAAGGTTTTTGCACAGAGGAAACCATAACAAAATGAAAAGACAGCCGATGGAATGGGAGAAAATATCTCAAATGATGTGACTGATAAGGGCTTAAATTCCAAAATATATAAAAAGCTCATACAACTCAACAACAACAACAACAAAAAACCCAATTGAAAAATGGGGAGAAAGCCTAAACAGACATTTCTCCAAAGAAGGGATACAGATGGCCATTAGGCAAATTAAAAGATGCTCACCATCGCTAATTATTTAATAAATGCAAATCAAAAGTACAATGAGATACCACCTCATCTTACACAATGATGGTCAGAATGGCCATCATTAAAAAGTCTACAAACAATAAATTCTGGAGAGGTTGTGGAGAAAAGGGAACCCTTCCACACTGTTGGTGTGACTGCAAGTTGGTGCAACCACTAGGGAAAACAGTATGGAGGTTCCTCGGAAAACTAAAGTTGAATTACCACCTGATCCAGCAAGCTGCTCCTGGGAATATATCCAGATAAAATGAAACTTAAAAAAGATACCTGCACCCATATGTTCAGAGTAGCACTATTCACAACAGCCAAGACATGGGAACAATCTAAATGTTCATCAACAGATGAATGGATAAAGAAGATACACACACACACACACACACACACACACACACACAATGGAATACTACTCAACCATAACAAGGAACAAAATAATGCCATTTGCAGCAACAAGGATGGACCTAGAGATTATCATACTAAGTGAAGTAAATCAGACAAATATACGATATCAGTTATATGTGGAACCTAAAATAGGACACAAATAAACCTATCTATGAAACAGAAACAGGATTATGGACATAGAGAACAGACTGGCAGTTGCCAATGGGGAGAAGGTTGAGCAAGGGATGTGGACTGGGAGCTCAGGGTTAGCAAGCGTAAGCCTTTATATACAGAATGGATAAACGATAAATTCCTACTCCAAAGCATAGAGAATTATATTCAATACACTATGATAAACCAAAATGGAAAAAATATTACAAAAGAATGTATATCTTGCTCCTTGGAAGGAAAACTATGACAAACCTAGACTGTTGCTGCTGCTAAGTCGCTTCAGTTGTGTCCGACTCTGTGTGACCCCACAGACGGCAGCCCACCAGGCTCCCCCATCCCTGGGATTCTCCAGGCAAAAATACTGGAGTGGGTTGCAATTTCCTTCTCCAATGCATGAAAGTGAAAAGTCAAAGTGAAGTCGCTCAGTCGTGTCTGACCCTCAGCGACCCCATGGACTGCAGCCCACCAGGCTCCTCCGTCCATGGGATTTTCCAGGCAAGAGTACTGGAGCGGGGTGCCATTGCCTTCTCCCGACAACCTAGACAGCATATTATAAAACAGATACATCACTTTGCTGACAAAGGTCTACATAGTCAAAGCTATGGTTTTTCCAGTAGTCATGTATAGATGTGAGAGTTGGATCACAAAGAAGGTTGAGTGCTGAAGAATTGATGTTTTCAAATTGTGGTGCTGGAAGACTCTTGAGACTCCCTTGGACAGCAAGAAGATCAAACTAGTTAATCCGAAAAGAAATCAAACTTGAATATTCATTGGAAGGACTGATGCTGAAGCTAAAGCTCCAATCCTTTGGCCACCTGATTCAAAGAGCTCACTCATTGAAAAAGAACCTGATGCTGGGAAAGACTGAAGGCAAAAGGAGAAGGGGGCAGCAGAGGAAGAGATTATTGGATAGCATCCCTGACTCAATGGACATGAATTTCAGCCAATTCTGGGAGATAGTGGAGGACAGAGGAACCTGGTGTGAATGTTGCAGCCCATGGGGTCACAAAGATTCTAACACAACTTAGTGACTAAACAACAACAAAAAATTGAATCACTTTGCTATACAGCGGAAATCAACACAACACTATAAATCAACTTTACTTCAATAAAAAAATATTAAAACTGAAAAAAGTTTCTACGATGTATTAATTGGGAAACAAGAAAAGGACCCCCTTGCACATCCACTAACAACCACAATGGGCTCTTCTTTCATAAATGCCTCCCAGAGAGACCAGCCTCTCTGTTACCATTTTCCTCTTTCCTAGCTGCTGTTCATTGTTAATGTTTTGTTGATTATTCCTCATGAAAAGTTAAAAACACATTTAAAATTTTAATCCAGTTTGGTACGTATTTAGTTGCAAGTAACAGGAAATCTAATCATGCCTTTAACAAAAGTCAATTTTTTTTTCTCACATAAGAAGTCTGAAGGTTGCTTTGTGGTTCAAGGGTGTCGAGACTGATGTTTCTCTTCATCTATCTCATGTTTACAAAAAGACTGTCCAACATGAAGCATCATATCTGTATTCAAGACAGAAAGTAGGGGACTTTCCTGGTGGTCCGGTGGCTAAAACTCCATGCTTCCAAAGCAAGGGGCTCAAGTTGGATCCCTAGTCGGGGAACTAGATCCCACAAGACGCAACTAAAGATCCTGTGTGCCGCAACCAAGACCTGGTGCAGCCAAATAAATAATAATTTAAAAAGACAGAAAGTTGGGGGTTGAATGGGGGTAGTGTCAGGAAAGCAGAAGCACTCTCAGAAGCCTCTAGAAGACTTTCATCTCTTGGCCACAAAGATCAAATGACCACCCTTCCTCATAATGCAGGCTGAGAAAAATGATAGTTTCTCCAGCCTCTAGAGTAGAGGACTGTGAAAGAAAAGGGAGTTGGAAATAGGTGTCATCAAAACAACTTAGGCACACTCTCCTTTTAAGAGATGGCTAGGGGATCTAGACAGACAGAAGGAAGAGACCACAGCTCTGATGGAAGAGGCTGGCACATCTCCTCCTCTTTCAGTTGGTATGTCTGATGAAGTTTTCCATTTGCTTTTCCTGCTTTCAGACTGGGGATTGCATGGGAACCACTCATCTCCCCACAGACACTGGTTTGGCTTCATAATGCTTGAACGCCTGTCTGAATATTTTAGTGATGTGACCGTAGAGCATCGTGACATGATGAGCTCTTGAGGCACTGTGACCAGAACCAATCTGGCTGGCTGAGCAATGTCTAAATCCCAGCAAGCTTGTCTGGGGATCTGAGGCCAGCTTGAAATAGCAGAAGGATTCTGCAAAGAGTTTTCTGAATCTGCCCCTCTTTGTTAGGATTAAGATGTTCTTGAGGACAAGGCTGAGGTCTCCCTTTCTATTACGTCTCCCTTTCTGTCTTCCCCTTTCCCATGTGCTAAACAATCTTGGGTGCACAGATGGATCTCAATATACACTGGAGGGTAAACTCACATTTCTGGTGACTGGTCAAAGAGGTGTCACTTGTTATAAAGTGTGCCAAGAAAGTCACTCATTTATCCAGTAAGCACTTTTAGTAATTTAAGCTGTGAACCAATTACTTCAATACAGTTTCCAGAAATAGAGTTCCATATCCTTTGAAGTGGGTTAATTGTCAACTGATATTTTATCTGTGTTCGTTCATCTGACAGACAATTAGTAAAGGCTTCCAAAGCATCAGGCACAGTGCTAGGCACAGAGGGACACAGTGAAAAGCATTTAATGCTGCCTGCCTGGACTCATGGGGAAATGGGCTAGACAGTCATGAGAGCAGCAGGCCCAGGGATCTGAGAAGGGCTGCATCAAAGCGCTGTGGGCTCACAGCAGGCGGGTGACTCATGGCCCAGGGGAGTTGCGGGGTTGTGCAATTAGATTGGCTGCCAGAGTCCTCTTCCGCAGACATTCCAAGCTGACTGCTGGCTTGGTTCCACCAAGGGGATGGGGGGACGTGACCCTGTCTGGCTTCCCCCCGCCTAGTTGGGTTCACTAGAGAGAGAATGCTTCTCCCTGGAGACCAGCTTCACACATGCACTGAATTGGCTCCTTTAAGAAATAGGACAAAGGAAAAACGTTAAGGGGAGTAAGGATGAGATTTGGGGAGCTGGAAGACCAGGTGCCTTCTGAGTGGGTGGGAGCCTTGAACCATTTCCATTCCCCAAAGTCTAGCACACACATCTTTGCTTTTTTCAGAGGGGATGCATGAGGTGTGGGAGGATATTTGGGAAAGGCTGTCTCTATAACATGGCTCACTGCATGAGACAATCTGAGAGCAGGGCAAATGCTACATAACTTCTTCACAAAAATGTCAGTTAAGAGTAAATATTTTAAAATTTAAAAAATAAAAAACTAAAAATAAATAAAAATAAAAAATAAAATAAAAAAATAAAAAAAATAAAATTGAATACAAAAAGAAAAGAAAAAGAGTAAAAAAACAATACATTTTTGGAGGCATCTTACTCCCTCATTCAAAGGAAAAATGGCTTCATGGAGTCAGGAGTGAAGCGTATGGTGTGTATATTCTTGAGCTTAGATGACCCACTGATAGGAATAGAGGATGGCATTGAAAAAATGACACTCTTGTGTAGCCTCCAAGGATTAACATCAGGGGTATCTGAGACTTAGCAGCAAAAAGGCAGCCTTGTGATCTTTCATTGTGAAATAAGATTGGAGGACACAGCACAAAGCTGCAGGAGGCAGTGGGCAGCAAGGAGTGGGTGACCCTGAGACTGCAGGCCTGGGGGACCCATCACACACAGAGACTAATGCCTGAATTGGAAGAGCAAGTAGGATGAGCCCAGATGGTGAGAGGAGCCTTCCCCAACTGGCTGCACTTAAAGTCCTTCCTTCTAATACAATTTGGACTTGCTCTCCTTGAATTTGACTATGCATTAACATAACAGATTTGGTAAATCTGGAAGTGGGCAGGCACATATATAATCCCTGGTAATTCTTTATCCAAGAATCTCACCGAACATTTCACATAGGGCCTCACTGATGCCTGTTTCTCCTTGAGTCTCTGGCCATTCTAGACATCACTCACTCCTATTTCATAGATGCAGAAGGTGAGGGAGAGGAAGCCGAGCGTCTTCATAGAGCCTTGATCATGCAACAGAACCAAGAGCTCCAAGTCTTGGCGGCCGGTTCTTGGCTCAAGCAACAGCACTGGGCTCCCTCTTCTTCTTCTGGGAATAATGGTGAACACTTTGGCTTCAGACACTGACTTTACAGGGCTGATGAAAAAAAATTATCATTTGTTGAGAAGGTAGTGAAAGGCCGACTGCTTAGCCCCTTGGTCAAGGCAACTTACTTGCAAGTGCTTTAAAGGAAGTTAATGCAATCCAGATGCTTCCACTTTGTCTCAACTGCAATAGTGGCTCATCCACAAGACAGACAGACAGACACACACACACACAGAACTTGTGGCTATACTGAATTCCTTATTTCTTTGATTGCACTGATCCTTCTTTAAAATGCTTATTGAATTTACTGGCCAATTTAATTAAAAGAGTTGAAAGAGTACAACCTCTCCATGCCTTTCCTGTGACTGTCTTAAGCGACATAAAGTGCACAGGGCTGGGCTGGGGATGGGTGGTCACGCAAGTTAAAATAATTCTTTCCTAAGGCATAAACTTGTCCCCTCAAGTGAACCCTGAAGTATTAGTCGCTCAGTCATGTCAGACTCTCTGCGACCCCATGAACTGTAACCCACCAAGCTGTCTATGGAATTTTCCAGGCAAGAATACTGGAGTGGACTGCCATTCCCTTCTCCAGGAGATCTTCTCAACCCTGGGATCAAACCCAGGTCTCCTGTACTACAGGCAGATTCTTTACTGGCTGGGCTACCAGCGAAGCCTACGTACCTCAAAGCTCTCTGACAGGGGATACCAATGGAAAGTGACAAGGTGAGCTGTGGGATTTTTCGATAAAGCTGGGGTGGGGGCTGCCTGATTCATGCTGAACTGCTCATACTCCAAATGTGTATTACACGTAAGAACTAGAAACAGGCCTAAGACACAGTGGGAACCACTTTTAGTCAGTTAAACCTAGCAATAAGCTGAGATTTTATTTTTTAAAAATTAGAGTCAGAAGTTAAGCTGTAAGAAGCTACAATTCTGTCTCATGGAATTTGTTCCTTGTCTATTAATAACAACTAATGTTTTTGAACAGTATTTTGTACCAGACTTAGGGCTTAACTTTTGTACACATTATGTCACCAGTCCTTACGACAAGCACATAAAGTAGGCAGTCATTATAATTTATCCTTCACAGAGGAAGGAAGGGGGAGATTTTAAGGAATCCAGCAGGATTGGAACCTTCATCTGCCTGACTCCAGAAACCACAATCCTACCTCGTTCTGTTCTGTATTTATCACGTGCCTGCCGTGAACAAGACACTTCTTTTGTGTTTACATCTGTACTAGCCATCCAAGAAGGCCTCGAAGATGGCGGTCTTGGGTTCTGTCTTGGTCTCCATGATGAAAAGCCAAGAATTTCATTAGCCGAGGTGTACCACACAGACCCTGAATGAAGACATTTCTGCTGAGGAAGGAGCAGAAGACTGATTTCTGAAGATCTTTGGAAAAAAAGGAAAAGAGGGTCTCAATCTGAGACACTGTAGGAATACTTTAGGCTTGGAGTTTAGGAATTAGGAATGAGAAAGGAAAGGGCCTGAGGCAAAAACAATAAAACTCGATTTTAGTTTGACATGGTGGCAACTTGCCTTAAAAGAGAAAGGAGGAGCTGGGAGAGAGAAGGCAGGGAATAGACGGAAGAGAGTGTTTCAGGTTTCTTTTCTTTTCTCTTTTTTTAAGACATTCCCTTGAGTCTGCTACAGTTAAAAGTGAAGGGATAGAGGGGGTCAGACAGAAACAAAGTGCACAGGCAGAATTGAAGGGAGCTGGGAGAACAGAAGGTAAAAGATCACAGGAGAGGTAAGAAGAAAGCCAGAGGTGGCACAAAGCCCCGGGGAAGGAGCGTGGCAGTGCAGGAGGCGAGTTTAATCAGCTTTGCATAAGGCAGCCGCAGTTCAATAAGGGATGTCGGGCGGAGGAGAGCAGGTCCTGGAAAGGCCAGGGTCAACAGCGGTCTCAGTGACAGCTATCTGGGGGCCAGGGGACAAAGGTGGGGAGACACTGGGAGGAGCCCGGCTGCAAGAATGAAGAAACAAAGACCAACCCAGAAAATGAAGAAGGGACTGAGGCAGAAGAGCTGCCATCTCCCTAAGGGGCTATTCGGGAGCTGCAGGTTGCTGGCTGCTGGCAGGAGAGCAACATTAAGGCATAAATGACCACGGGAAGCAGGGGAAAGTTTGGGACAAGCATAAAGTGAATATTTAGACGCATCTAGGAGAATTGAAGCTCACCGTGGCTATCATCTATGAACATATTTGCCCCAGGCATATACAGCTTTGTTCCATCTGGCTAGCTTAGTGCTGACCACAAAGACACCTGATCCGGTTATTAAAGTGGCTGAAACACCAGCACATTTCTGCCTCAACCTGTCTGTGACTTTGCTTTCTGAGGAAGGAAGCAGGGGGCTAGGAGGAGGCACTTGAGCGACAGGTATGGATGAAAGGGAAAAAATTAATGTTACAAGAAATGGTTCTCTTTATAAAACAAAAGTTTTTCTTTTTTCTTTTTTTTCAGAGGAGAGACCCCAGTGAACTTCATTTTGGAGTAGAGTGGAGTCACAGGGAGGGTGTGGGTTCTGGGTCAGATGGGCTAGAGGTTAAAACCTGGTCCTGCCACTTTTGAATTGCACCTGGGCAAGATATGCCCTTTCCTGGGCCTCATCCATACAAAAGCACCCCTGACAGGGCATCATGGATAGATATTGTGCAGAGAGAAAGCACCCAGAGATGGGTGGGCAAGTCAGCCGTAGGAATGATGGGGGCAGAACTGTTTGGAAGGACCCAGAGAGACAACTTCCCAGGGCTAGATTTTGTTTCATTGCTGAGTAATGAAAAATCTAATTTGGGAGCCACCCTCCTTTCCATTGGAGAAGGCAATGGTACCCCACTCCAGTACTCTTGCCTGGAAAATCCCATGGATGGAGGAGCCTGGTAGGCTGCAGTCCATGAGGTCGCTAAGAGTCGGACACAACTGAGCGACTTCACTTTGACTTTTCACTTTCATGCATTGGAGAAGGAAATGGCAACCCACTCCAGTGTTCTTGCCTGGAGAATCCCAGGGACGGGGGAGCCTAGTGGGCTGCCGTCTATGGGGTCGCACAGAGTCAGACACGACTGAAGCGACTTAGCAGCTTAGCAGCTCCTTTCCATATGACATTGGGCTGTACTCCACAGGCCTACAAGCCCTATACTTTCTCAGGTTCAGGAATGAATTCTCAGAATTTATGTTAGCACTTGAAACTGAGCAGGGCCCTGCAGGGCTCCTGGGCATGGAAACCTATCTGTGTCCCCCATTTCTTTTTTCATAGGGAATAGGCCTCAGCCTCCATGACCATCCTTGAGTTCTATAGGGCAGGTTCAAACAATTGCTAATCAGGGAAGGGAAGGGAAGGGATGCAGAGACAAGGGACCAGCAGTCAAGAGTGCAGCAGTCAAGAAACAATAGTTCAGGCTTGGGACAGAGTCCTGTTTTGCCCCAAGGGATAACTGTACCAATATCTTTGAACTTTTCTGCAAAATTAAAACCCCAACAAGTGGAAGATGTTAACTATTTGATGAAGCTGAAGCTCCATTACTTTGGCTACCTGATGAGAAGAGCCCACTCACTGGAAAAGACCCTGATGCTGGGAAAGATTGAAGGCAGGAGGAGAAGGGGACGACAGAGGAGGAGATGGTTGGATGGTTGGTTGGACTCGGTGGACATGAGGTTAAGCAAACTTTGGGAGATGGAGAAGGACAGGGAAGCTGGCATGCTGCAGTCCATGGGGTCGCAAAGAGTCGGACACACAACTGAGCGACTGAAGAAAACAACAACTACTACTACTTGTTGAAGCATTCCTTAGTCCAGAGAGAAGGTCACAGTTTGGAAACCTCAAGAACCACAGAAACTCATCAGTAGACCATCTAAAGCCAGATTAAAGACTGTAGGTCCTGCACATAACTTGATCGTTATTGGCAACCCCACCCTTGAACCATGCTCATCATAAGACTCCTCACCAAATCCCCTGCATTGGGACACACAATTTTTTTTTCCCTAAAAAAATTCTTTATTGAATTTGTTATAATATTGCTTTTATTTATTTATTTTTTTCATGTTCTGGTTTTTTGACGATGAGGCATGTGGACTCTTAGCTCCCTGACCAGGGATTGAACACCTCACCCCCTGCACTGGAAGATGAAGCCTTAACCACTGCACCACCACCCAGGTCCCTGGGACACACAATTTTGATGGCATGAACCTGTTCTGTTCCCCTTTGCCTGGTAAAGCAATGACTGTATTCTTTTTTACTTCACTCAGAATTCTGTCATTGAGATTCGATTCGGCGCTGGTGCACTGAGGCAGAGTTTTTGGCGTCACACATTTTTTTTTTAACCCAGGGAAACAGAGCTCATCCACAAACTGATCTTGGCAAAGCCATTTGAAGGCAGGGACACCTCAGGTTTGTAAGATACACATAGATATACAGGTATCTGCACAGACACAGAGATCTCACAATTTTCCTGCGAGTTGAAAAGGCCTCCTTTTCCCCCCTTTTCTCATAGGGATTTGATGAAAGTTCCCGAGAGCCCAGCTAGATCATTTGCATCTCAAAGGCACAAGAAGAGAAACACCCATTCCTTCTAGGAAGCTAATAAAAACCAGTTTCACAATGTCAAGAATCCCATCCTGGGACATTTTCAGGGATTTCTTTTCCGTTTCTATATAGCCAATTCGGTTTAAACAAATAACAGTAATAGACAATAATACATATTCACTCACATTCACGTGCTTCACTTTCAGAGGAACAAGAATCAGCATTCAAGTTAACCTTTGCCTCGGCAGTTAGCCTCTGTGGTCTTTCTTTATGTAAAAACCAGCGGCTAGCCCAGAGCTGTGGCCAACAACAGCCTTAGGATTTTCTATGAGTTCTCTGAACTCTCTTGGCGCATCGACCCCAGGTTCTGGCATACTAGTGGACGGCCATGCAGGATTTCCCCACCACTTTTGGGATCACCCCAGAACCTCTGTGCCCCATATGCAAGTGAACAGCCACCCCAGGATCACCCCTGCAAGTTTCAGGCCCCGCAACTGCCATCCTTATTTCCCAACATGTCGGTGCTCACTGGAGCTTCCTCGGTCTCCTGGCTGTTCCGCTAGTTGCTGGGCTTCACCCCACACACCTATGAGCCCTGTGCTTGCCCAGCTGCAAGACCAAAGAAAGGGCCCAGAGTTGGTGACAGAGCCTTCAGTGGTTCAATGAGTGGGGGACTTACACGTCTGAACCAGGTCCTAGAGCGACACCCCAAAGTGTGCGGCAGATGACGGGCAAGCCAGGGTGGCAGATTCTGCTCCCTGGAGGAAGGGGAGGGTCCAGGGGGGAATTAACATCAAGTGGGCTCATCAGTTACCAGGAAACCAGCAGAGAGCCATGCCCTTCATCACCACATTGATAACAGGTGGAGATCTTTTGATCTAAAGGTTAGAGCAATCACTAGCCAGGGTAGGAGCAGCTACTTAGGAAGGTCTGTCCTGTGAGTAGGGTCAGGTGAAGCAGGTAATGGTGGGGTAGGTGATGGACAGACAGCAGGACAGCCATGCTGGGTGGCCTGACCATACAGAGGCCATGGAGGACAAATCACATCTAGCTTCAAAACAACAAGCTCCAAATTTTAGGAGTAGGAAGTATTGGAGATTATGTGATAATAACATGAGGATCAGCTTTTTTTTAAAATAAGTTTATCGTGGTATATTTATTAAATATTAGAATTATTTCTTCCTGTCTATCTATGTATCTATCTATCTGGCCATGCCCAGAGGCTGTTTGCAAACTGAGAAATTCCCATCACTACTTTTTTAAACATGCAAGTCTGAGCTTATGAAGTGCAAGGAAATTCAATTTTATAGTGCCACATTCAGACAGTGAAAGCGGCCCTTTAAAAAAAACTTTAGGTAAATATTTGAAATATTCTAAAACTGACATTCTGAATGATATTCTGATACCACTTCAATAATGTTTTATAAAATTCAGAGGAAAAATAGAATTAAGTAAATTTGAACTTTCCCTTTTCCGAGGCAGTTAAAGGCCGTACTATTTGCATATTCTAATATGGGATCACCATAGCTCAAGGTACAAAGCTTCAAAAGAGACTGTCCCTAGCAGGCCAACAGAGCAGGAGCCATTAACCTTTGGCCTTTCTGTATGAGACAAAAATCTGAGTCTCTTCTTGTCAAAGTGGCTTCCGGGTAACCACTCAGCACAGCCCATGCTTTCCAGAATTGTCTTTGGAAGCACAATTAAAAGGTTTAAAAAGCAGAAACACAAGCTCCATCCTATTTACACATTTAAAGTAAAGGTCATTCTCAGAAACTGGGCTTCCCAGATTTCTCCCCTTGAAATCCCTTAAGATATGTAATACCAACATAAAGGGAATCACAAATCCAGTTTTCAGAAAATGGCATTAAATATAGATTTAAACTTTGACCTTTAGTCCCAAGTGAGAGGACAAAAAATTCTCTTTACAGTGAAGGGCTTGTTGCTACTAAGCTTCAGTGAGTGGGGGAGAACCTGCCTGGAAGTAGCCAGGATTAAGCAGCACCAATCGATTCACCTCCAATGCAGGTGTGCTGCAAACCCGCTGGGTCAAGATACAGTGTGTGATTGGGCCAGGCTCATCTATATGCTAGAGTCTGTAGAAGCAGCTTCTGGGAAACAGGGTCTTCTTGGCTTGGGGAATTGACGTTTCCACGGCAATATCTGAAATGCATTCAGAGTGAGCAGGAGTAAGAGATGGAATACACAGGGTCTCCTACTGCACATCAGGGTCATCAGCAATAGTGGGAAATCTGTGGGCAGCACGATGGCAGAGGGGGCGAACAGGGGAATCACGGACACCCAGAGCATTCACAGTTTCACACCCCTTAGGGGAATCACGGACACCCAGAGCATTCACAGTTTCACACCCCTTATTACTCTGAGAGCTCCGCAGGTGCTAACCAGGACCCCAGGCAGATGACCCGCTCTGCAGCTCACCTGTCTGCTACATCCTTGACAGGCTGATATTGGGGTACAGGTCAGGGAGGAGGTAGATGATGGACAATGGGAAATGGAGCTTATCAGAGAAAGGACTGTTAGTTCTCTGCACATCCAGAGACAGAAGAAGAAATTCTTCTGTGTGGAGTTTATTAGATCAATTAGGGAAGTAAGGCGATAAACAGGAAAGAGCACTGGCCCGGGAGTCAGTGTGTTTTGCCCTTAACTAGCTGGATGAGTTCGAGATTACGCATTTGTTTGTCTCTGTCACTACAAGTGACCTTTAGTTCAAACCCAATCTTGCTGATTTCACCTCAGTGCCCAGTTCACACTTGGGACCTCAGCAAAATGTTTACTGACTGGATACAAGAGGGAAAGAATAAAATTGTTTGTTGGGAGGGACCCATTTCTTGTCCAGCCCAAACTGTTCACTTTAAAGATAAAGAAATAAAAGCCTGGTTAGTCAGTTAGTGTTAGCTGCTCATTTGTGTCCGACTCTTGGTGACCCTGACCAGCCCACCCGGCTCCTCTGTCCATGGAATTCTCCCAGCAAGAATCCCGGAGTGGGTAGCCATTCCTTTCCCCCGGGGCTCTTTCCGACCCAGGGATTGAACTCTAGTCTCCTGCATTGGCAGGCAGATTCGTTACCATCTGAACCACCAGGGAAGCCCAGAGAGATGAAATAACATGACTGAGGTCCCACTACTTGTTTGTTGCAGAAATAAAAATTTAAAAAAGGATGATGACGATGATGACAATTAACATAATCAAGTGCTTGGATTGTGTAACCTCAGTGTTGGTGATTTCTTAGTTGGTTCTTAGCTTCCTACACACTCTTGTATTTTCTCCTCTGTATCCAGGATTCAGAAGCCTGAAAATTACATTTCCCAGACTTCCTTGCTAGCTTGGGTTAGGTTCTATCACGGGAAGAACTCACAGAGACTTGGGAGAAGTCATTATATCAATATTGTAACTAGTTAGTTGTCTGGTTCAGGTGACCGCAGGCTGCTGTGCCTAGCTGGTGAGCAGCAGCACCCTCGGGTTTACTGGGGTCCTGCAGTGTCTGCAAGGGCCCAGACTTCTGCTTCCTCATTGCAGCAATGGTGGTGGCTCCAGCAGAAGGGGCAGCGGTGGCCTCATGAGATAGTGCTTGTAAGCAAGGGTAACCCCTTCTCCTCTTTCACTCCTGGCTCAAAGGGTAGGGTCTTCCTGCAGTTACTTCCTGCAGTCATCTCTCTGGGTAACACCGTCTCCCTAGTTTTGCTCCAACAAACCACCCTAAACCCCAGTAATCTCTGGTATTAAATCTCCCCTGATGAACCACTGAAAGTGCTTCGTATGGATTTTCTCACTGAATTCTCATAGAAACATAGGAGATGTGAGCTATTATAATAAAGCTATGCTCCTGTTTTACAGATGAGAAAACTGAGGTTGAGAGACACTAAGTGACTGGCCCA